>NC_039499.1:1282862-2482862 GCF_003590095.1 Trichoplusia ni
GAAGCCTTGATACGTTTCAATTGTCGGGGATCGTATTACTGGCCTTTGTAAATAGGCAGTTAGTACGATAATGTTCTTCTGAGGTTGAAGTAATAGCGAGTCATCGACATGGCCGTCAATATCATTCATCGGCAGTATTTGTAGGTAATCAACGTATTTTTATGTATTTTTTCCGTATTTGTGGTATTATCGAGTAATAGGTAGAACGAAACTAATGTTTACGGTAGGTCTAATATTCATGTTTTTACGTATATTGGTATTTTGTGAGCAAATAATTTATATTTTTTTTTTATTTATAATTTCTAGGTGCTAACATTATATTCAGCTAAATATAAAAAAGACCTTTAATTCAAGTTAGGATAAAGAAGCAAGCTCTTTGAATGTCGAAAAATCATATTAAATACACCCTGTAAGGGACCACCGTTCAAAAATACAACTATCTTCATAGACCCTTGAACGACAATAGGTACAACCAACCAGCCATATCAGAATTCTATGTTAAAATTCTAAACTAATAAGATCGTGATGTAAATCTGACATAATCACTTTAGGAAACAGGTGAGACCGAGACAAGTGTCAAAAGCATTAGGGCTTACCTAATGTAGCACCTGATATTATAACGCAGACAAATACTAACGAAGTTGATTGAAAAAGAGGTATGTGCTTGAGCTGAAAAGTTACATACTAAAAAGGTTTTATCTGTCATCACTTTATAAAAGGAGGAAGGATTATTCATATTTTCCAGTAAAATCCAATGGATTTGTATGACTGACTTTTGATTGGTTTGAACTCATTAACTCTGCCTGTGTACAAATACTTTTCATAAATCTAAAAGAGACATTTAAGGACTGGAAATTATGACAAGCATCGAATCGAACAGTATTCCTGCAACATTTAAAGCACACCTATCCTATAATATTATTTGCGAAACTTGGAAACTACAGCTAATCTCGCCTTTGGCTCATAATTCCCCACTAAAGCTAATCATGCGATTCGAAAATTAAATCATTTGCACAAAATTGCTGTAATCTTATCAATACCGAATATAATTATAGTTAAATCAGCTAACTAGGTAGTTAACGCGAAAACTGTGACAACCTTAACGTGCCTTAACTGTGGTTTAAACACAAATAAGGTTATATCAAGTAACCCCAATTTGCTGATATTAAGCAGCTACTAAAACATTGTTTGTGGACCTATAAATACTAGTTGTGGCGAACATTTTCTTAGTCTATTATTGTTATGTTTGACCTCCTGAATGCGTCATAGCGCCGTATAACATGTTTAACGTTTATTTATGTAGATGTCCTTTAATAAAGATTTACGCAATGGCTACTGAATTTTATATTACAGTAAATTCTGTTCTAACTGTTCCGATACGAAATAACTCTATCAACAATTTATACTTTATCAAAATAGCTTCATCTCTTCAATTTAACAGCAAAAAATACATAAAAATAAATCGAACTCAAAATAGTGAACTATTTTTAACGCCACAGTACAGTCTAGGTCCTAATTATCTTAAATATCCTACCATTAAGTTAATCGTCTATAACACCTCACTTAGCCAGTCATAAAACAAAATAGCAATATCTAGGAAACGGTCAACTCATGCATAAACACCAAGTAATGACCCTGTATGCTTCTTAATTGCAAATATTGCTACGAAATAACCCATATTACCCATGTCAAGTGTCTTTTTAAACAATTTATTTACGTCAGACTGATTAATGAGAAGTTTTGATCTGACCTTACACTGAGTTAATATTCTAAGGCAACTGACAGAACTATATGGTTCTAAGGCTTTGTCTGTAAACAAGGCGAAACACTGTCATTAAGATAGGAACCGGTCAAGTGCGAGTAAAACTCGCGACACAGAGAAAAATTGCAAACTAAATTAGCAATCCACCAAATGATCCATCCGTCTTTGAATTTTTCAGAAACCTGGTAGCAGGCGGATAGACAGGTGGACAAATAGAAGTGCCTGAGATTTGAGATTTCATTATTCCCCTCTAAGTATATAGGTATCCCTTACAGGCAGTATCTATATCTATCTTCTGGGTCGACCCCCTACAATATTTTAAACTTTAAATTGAACCAACAAATTCAACAAAAGAAGCCGACACTTCACCACGCAACACACATTTATAAGCAAAAGCCTTGTCTGATGTGACACATATTCTTTATAGCAGATCTGATATGGTCTCTCTCTTAAGGATAAAAGTTCGTAATATAAGCACTTTGTAGTACCTAACGCAGGCCCAAAGCTGCGCAAGACATTTGAGTCAAAAGATGTGATCAACAAAGTTTTACAGCTTTATTCAAAAGTTCTTGACGAGACCACTGGTTGTAACTAATGAACTATTTGGGAAAAACCTAAAAACAGATACGATGGTTGTCAGACCGCCTAGACAAAATCGCGGTAGTTGCATTGTGTTTCTGTGGACCCAGTTTTTGGTTTCAGTCCACTGTTCAGCCGGAAACTAGCTTTTACATTTCTACCTTCCTGTATCTCGTTCACGTGGTCCCAAGTGGTAAGGAAGGGTAGAACTCACCGGTTATTTAAAAGGTAAGAGTCCGAAAGGCATACGTCTCCTTCAAAAGGGTGAAGAATTCAATGGGGATTTACTCGGATAAAAAAGGCCTAGGTGGTGCTACATGACATAAAAAAAGCTTCAAATGCTATAGAATTATGTTATATTTTCACAAGTGATGTCATTTGGTATTTAAAAAAACTGGACCGACTCCATCTGCTCCAGTGCTCGGAGGAATTTCACTTGTCTATCTGCAGGCCTAAGAATCGAGCAACTGAATCACATCAATGAATCTTATTGGACTGCTAGAACTCTACCCGCCAACCTAAAACGGTAATTCCTGTTACTCGGTCCTAGTCAAAACAAAATATTCACACCCATTATGTAGGTACTAGTGCAGACGTAGTTAATTACTTAAACAAATCAAAAAAAATGTTTGCCGTCGTAGCCGTGACGCAATAGTTGCTGCTACAAAGGGTCGTGACGTTAGCAGCCGATTAACCAAAGCAAATTGACGCACAGTGTATAGAACAAACCCCTTTAATGGACATCGCCCACACCTTCATTACATTGCACTAACACTATCGTTTAATAGGACGTCAATTGCTATACTTTACGCAGAACACTGATATCTACAAATAGTCTAAATGTTAAAGATAACCTTTGTGGTAAATGGTTTGTGTGTGGGTGGGAAGGTATGCGTGTATGTCAACTGTGAGTACTTAATAATTACATCATATTAACTACTCATAGAGTTACGGGTAAGAGCTATTCAAAATGCTGGGAGATCCTGATGTACACTCAAAAGGACTCCGGTTGGGTTGCGTCGGGCAATCCCGATAAATACCATTGCATCTTTAAAGTATGAATCACCCTTATGAAAGTTTACTACAAAAATCCTGATGTAATGTATATTATACGTACTTATGACATGTAATTGTATATTATGAAGAACTATGTATACTAAAGTAAAGCCCATATTCGTAAAGTATATAGATACTGTAACACAATTTTCACCTCGCCTCGGTCATTGAAGAATATTACTCTCGTCGTAAATCAGTATTCATAACGGAGACAGTTTCCTTTTTACGACACAATTTCGTCACTCGGCAAACAATGGATTGAGTGTTATAGCAGTGTATTATCTGTATTATCTTTTAGGTTCTGACGTAATTCGATCGTTTACTTGGCATTAGCCGAGATACACGGAGCGAGCCCACGTGTGGCCGCCACATACAAGTTGTGAAGTTCGTCTCGCGTGTCGTACATACACGATAAAGATATAAAGGCCAAAGTTTACTAGACGTATCACTGAGACTTTTTCTGACAACACTCATTCAGCTGATAACACGACATACAAGATACACAAGCATCTCGTTTCCTGTGATTTAGATCCGTTTTGCAAAGGCCAACGTCCAATCTCCATACCTCGCTAAAACCCCATTTAACTATCACTTACAATGTGGGTGTCCCATCATTAATGCAAATTATAATTATTATCTAGATACATCCGGCAAATTGCCAAAGACTATCGTACAAACTGCTACTTATCAAGACCTTTGCCACTACTTCGCTCTATACTTCAAATACGAGGGCGAAAGTAGGACTAATATTATTATGTTATTTATGACATCGCATAAATACATAATACAATATATCAAGCATTGATACAGTAGCTGGTTGTGATCAATTTATGATGTTGTAAATAAGTCTGTCAAATACGAACGTGCTGTGAGTACACACTCACTGAGCCTAACGTTTAGAAATCTTAATTAGTTAGCTTTATGAAAGTTTTATGGAAATTGAAATTTGAATCGTGAGAAACTTAAGATGTAAGACCAGCAGCCACACTCAACGTAACAGCCCTATAAATCATTCACGATGGCACAAATGAGTTTAAGTGACTATACTATTTATCGTATTGTGTGCTGTGATTGTAAACAGTTTTGATGGCCTTAATATCATCTTAAGTGTTCATATTGAGAAACGTCTTGTCAGAGGCAGGAAGGTCAAAAACCTTCATAAAATATCCTATTGTATAAATTTATTACTAAAACTGATAATACAACGAGAAGACAAACGATGCATTTTGAAGAGAACCACGAATCGATTTACCGTCATAAAGAGTATTGCCCCCACTGCAAGTCGACGCTCGACTGTGATGCAGATAATAATTTTATTATTGCATTTCGTTGTCAAGTAACGATAAACTCCTTAAGATAAAATTTCAAAAAAGTTTATCACCTAGGTGAATTTAAAAAATAATCATTTTTTTGTTCAGTTATCGTTGCCACCCAGGGGCAATACTACATTATCTAATTAATAAATACTCTTGAAACATCAGTACAATATCATACAAAAAGCAAATGCCTACAAGATATCAACCTTGAACAAATAATGAACTGTCAAAGATTAATGACTCAAATATTCAGTTTTTCTTTAGCAATGCCGTGACCGTTATTCACACAAAACGAACTCAGATAAGCGTTATTGATTTTGAGTAACAAAAGTTTCTTTCTGTCCTCTTTGCGGGCGTTAAGTGGCAACCCACCGAGCTTGCTGGGGATGGCACATTCCCCAGATAAGATAGCACTTTCCCGGACTTGCCGCCGCATTGCAATCAGCTCCGTCATCTCGCCCTCCTTCGAGCACTATTTACTCCGGTGCATCCTGTCACACTGCTTATACGACTAATTTACAGGAACACATGATAAGCTTTTGATGATTCCAAGACTTCCAGTGCCTTGTTAGTGACCGGATGCATTATTCGAAACTTATATCATCATTTCTTATATGTATATTCGACGTCTATTTAGGTCAGTGTGTGGCCGTTCTTTGTGTATAAAACACAGGTTCTACATCAATTGCAATGAATGGGACAAAAGATAATGATCACACGTAAGATTAATAAAAAATGTGGATCCCTCGTTACTTGAGCTGAAAAGTCGGGGTCAGTGCAAGTCTATAAAGATAACCGATGCAGCTGGTTGAACTCGTAAAACGACACAAGCGGACCGTTTGTGCGACCAAGTTTTATTACTCCATAATAATGAACGAGTTTATTCAATTATCGATACCGAGAACCAATGTCGCGAGATGAGTGATTTACGTCGCGTTTGTTACTTGCCACTGCGATGAGCTCAATATTGTGTGTCTATTGGAATAAGTACTTACCGAATACCCTGTACCGATTTCTGTCAACGGTGTGTATAATTAAACAGACGGATATCGTAGCTTAGCAACTAGAACAAAAGCCAGACGCCAGATCTTAGAATTGAATTAACTAATTGGAAAGGTTTCGTCGCCAGTCAATTGCCCCTGTCCGGCTAATTCGTATTTATAACTGAGGACATACGGACGCTTATTCGGGCGTTCTTTATATACATCTTACACTCGATATTGCTTGCTATATTTACAGTTGTTGATGAGGATATCGTAAAAGACAAGAGTAAAAATTTCAGACTTTAATTCTGATTTTGAAATGGTACTTATTTATTTTAGAATAACGAATCGCTGTTACCAAGAAATTAAGAATAAGTTAATCATTTCAAATGTAATGCAGTATGACAAATGAAACTAGATACAAATTATTTTTCATAAATTAATGGTTAAATATTTCATCCAACATTAACATGCCATGAGTAAACTGATCTAGATCATTTATTAGTCGAACAAGCTAGATGATTGTTGGACGTTATTTTCCGCCGTACAATTCCGAGGCTTAGCAGACTTACGTCCGTGAATAGACGTGTGAAACTAGTCCTATTCCCATGGTCTGCACTGAAACTCTAGCCATAACATTTCATTAACATTCAGACTTGCTACGTCACCGACACAGAGGCTCCGGATTTAAATTTCCTGTCGTATGGAAAATTAAATTGTGTTTAGTAGGGTTAGGTAATCTGGTAGGTTTAGTACGTCAGACTCTGCTTTAGATATGCAAGTGTAGTAGACATGGTATAGCCAGATCAAAAATTTTAATATCCAGGTAACGAAACTCTGAGTTATTCCGGGGGTACCCTGAAGTAACTTGAAAGTAATCTACCATAATCAATTCGACTGAAATATTATAATCCGGTTGCGAATTCAGTAATCAGGTTATAAGTGTACATAGATGTATTGAAAACTTTTTCGTTCAACCACCATGCGCAGTTAGACAGATATCAAAAACTTTAGACACGTATTTATTTCCTTTCTCAGTAAAATTAAAAAAATATAGAGATAAACTGCTTCAAAGTTTAGACTTCGAAAAATTATACACAAAAGTGACGTCACAAATAAGTTCTATCGCTGTTATTTGAAAGTTGTTGTAGTCAATTTATGTTTGTGGGACAAAATAATGATAAATACGTAAGTATTCATTATTAATTATTATACATTAAACTAACTAGCTTCATCCCTACTTAATTGTACAAGACAAATGCATGATACTTTTCAATTAAAAAGGAGTTTATACCGCATATCAATGCGTAATACTACTTCAATTGTTTTATAAAAGCTTCACAGAATATTGTTTTTATAAATAAATAGTTTATACTGGCCATTAACAGTTCAAAGATAATTTTATAGCAATAAAGATGTAGTAAACAAACATTAATTAATTATTATTTTAGTCATAAATAAGGGAATTTTAACTATAACCATTACTACTTTAAGATAAAGCTTAAGACAATATGTCTGTAGTAGTGTAGTTTATTGTATTGTATTTACCTACTCATAAGCGTCGTAATGAAGCTTAAATTTAAAGTGGACTTAGAAATACATTCATATTATTCCTTACAAAAGTGGTATTCGCAATCCCTCCTTACCTAATTCCACCTCCGGATTACTCCATAGACATTAATTACCAACAGGATTAAATATAACTTAAGTTATATCACCGTCCATAGACAACGCTTAAGTGTTGAAATGATATTTCGTTTTGATACGTCACGCGACTTTGACATGTCAACTCCATTCTTTCTGACGCTTTATATCACCAGGCGTTGCATGTAACAAGGCGCAGCAGCAGAGCTCTTCTCCCTCTCTCTCTCTCTATACCGTAGGAAGTTACTATAGTCTTCTGGTGTAATTTCATAAATATATTGTACGTTTACATGTGTGGTCTCCACAACTTTGCAATACCTAATTGGTTTACGCAAACAAAACCGATTCTGATTATCATTCATAAGCCAAACAAACAATACCGATATTGACGTAAGTTTCGTTGATTTGACTCTATTTTATTATCCAATGTCTCAGTTTAACGACATTCTTTCCCACAGTAATAACCCACTGGCAAACAGTACAATTTACTGCGCAGTTAAAGAAAACAACCGATGTATTCGCCAATAATTGAACCTTCGGGCTGTTTTATTGTTTGCACTAGACCGAGTAAAATTGTTTGTTTTATTCTGAAATCAATCAAAATCCTTGGAATATAGCAATAAACTCATGTGCTGATATCTCCAGCACGTACCTGCACACTTACTACTATCATAATATATGTATAACTTAGACAGCAGTTGGGGAAAAGCAACGGCGCTCTATATCGTGTATCGCGTTATCTCTTTTCTACAACTGGTTATATTCACTCTGTCCCGCATTCATCACGCCCCCTTGCGGCAGACATAGGTGGCTAATAAGAACCCCCATTTCCCATATAACGGTTTTAAGTTCTGACGTAATAGCGGCTTACAATTTTCTGAACGCAATTCTCAGCCTTAGGCGCCAAGAATTAGCTAACGATAGTTACGGTAGAAATACAGCTGTTGTCATCTCTGTTCTCAATGGTGCCTAAGTAAAATACGCACATGTTTATTGATCTAATAGTTTATGTGGGGCACACATAGCACACACTTTGTAGAAACACATTTCTAATTTTAATTACTAAAAAATGCTATGAACAAAAATGTTAAACAAACAAGCGGCACTTGCTTGTTAAAAACGGACAGGAATTTAAGGAACAACCTATTTTTATAGCTCTTTCATGGCTCGTTCAATACCAGTAACGCTGAGTCATTCCCTAATTTGCAACTGAGGTAGAAAGAGTTAAACTTCCAGTAGAAGGAAATGTAGATATTCTAGACAATTTTAATCCATATTACCAACATTTGGTGCAATAATCTGCACAGTGCGTTTGAAGGAGGTTCAATAATTTTCGTACACAAATCCTTATTGTATATGTATATATGTAGTATGTGAAATAATAGTATGTTTGTGCATGTAAGTTTAAAATAAATAGTTTATCTATTTATGTGAAAAGTAAACTAATGAAGTAGCTACACAAAATTGAATCAATGCAATTCGCAAAGTGACATAGCTTATGCGAAGCTTTTTATACAAGTTGTATCTTATAAAATCAATAAAAATAGTACATAAATATGGAGTAGCACCTTACGGATATGTGTAATTATAATTACCAGTGGCTACAGCAGCTATTCAATAGAACAAATCAAAATTTATAATTACTCTGGCGCCAATGATATTGCGTGCTGTGTTTTACGCTATTTATGTTCGTAATTAATATAACCAATTAATAATGGAAATAGCATGTTTATCGCGGAGTATTTCCTATAAGTTTTGTTGAGACACTACTTAGGTAAATAATTGTCAATCGTTTATGTAAATTATTTGGTTTAAATTTAATTACAGGATAACTTAAATGCCTTTTAAGTTACGTGCATTTATTTTCAACGAAACTGACAAAAGCAATTAACATTATAATAATTTGTTTCGCTGACATAATATTGTATCTATATTAATATGTTTTAATATATCAGCAGTCGTTTACCATAATTGGTTTAGACTCAGATATTTATCATAGATGCAGTCCTCTAGTTTAGTTACATTTGCTTAAGCAAATTCAAATTCATTAACCATCAATTAAAAAAAATGCTGATTTATTCATTCTCTTGGTAATCCTGAATCAAAGAAAGGTAACAAAATATTGCGCTAATGTCTGATGCAATGACGATGCTACACGTTTATAATACCTATAGTGTATTTTCACGTTTATCTCAAAGAACAGTAGGTAGATATCATCTCACAAACCACCACCTCACAAACACCCTTTAAGTTCAACTCATTTACACTCTGCTCCTAAAATACAGTCTAACTAAAACGTTTAAAAATGAGGCCCATTAAAAAAATCTGTTTAGTTTCAGTTGAACCGTGAATGAATCGCGGCGATAATGTATTTGTCACGTCTGGGGTATTAATAGACCGTACACTCATCACCCTAATGGAAACTCATTGAGTGAACTCGGCCGGCCGTCGCCGACCATATCGCACGCTCCTTCCCAGAACGCTGACGTGAACTTACCAAAGCTTCTGGGCGTCCCGGAAAACGGGTTGCTATGGAGACGATGTTGTGTCAGAAAAATAGTTCATATTATTTTAATTGTGGTTTGACAGCGTCTCGTACATAGAACCTTATTAGGGCTGTAAAGTCAATACTGAGGCTCTTTGGATCAAATAAGGCGTCTCATTTGTGAGCGGTCTTAGTACGAAGACCACAACGTGTCTGGTTAGATAGCTTTTGTTTCAACTTTCTTCATGGATTTAACTTTCTTCCAGAAATCGTATACTTACACGATCAAAATCGTATTTGGGATTATGAATTACATAAATGTTCAAAACATTCTTTAAAGTGACTATCAGATAATAAAAGTATTAGTTTTATTTATAAAAAAAATATATAGATATTAAATAAACTCACAAGCCGAAAACAAAGCACTTATTTATCTTGTGGTATTAAAAAGGAATCTCGACATAACACAATCTCCATGCCTTTCCCTCTTATCTTTATGAGCTTAAACAATTTGTTCGGTGATCCATCCTTGTGTAATGCCCTCATAGTTATTATGGCTCATTAAATAAACTTATTATAAACTATTACCTGTTTTATCTTGCCATATATGCACTTTAATAAGCAATCAAAGGTGCAGTTCGTGCGTGCTTTTATTAAAGGCGGTAGTCCTATCGAGATCAGGAGGCCATGCAAGTAAGTGAGCATTCGGTTGATCAAGTTGATACAATTTTCTTGTAGTATTTTGTAGCATAATAAACAGGCCAAGCTAACATCGCCTACTCACGTCGTGTCGATTGAAATAACTTGGTAGAGATGGCCCTAGTTTTATTGCTGTGAAATAAAATAAATCAAAAGTGTTGTTACAATCAGCCTTTATTCTTTATCATAATTTACAGTAATTAGTCTTACAAACATCAACAACAGATTAAGTTTTATAATTCAGGAACTTTTAAATAAATCAATTGAAAAAAAAGTGGAATTGGTCATTTCTCCCAGGCCATCAGGGTGAGTTGGCCGTAGCTATGCGGAATAGATGACCAGTGCTAGATTTCCCTTTTCCCTTTCCTTTACGTTTTTTTTTATTTTTCTTCTTCTGCCCACTAGGGAGCACATATCCTCAAATTCAGTACAGTTTTCATGTAGCCATCTGTCACAAAATAAGACACTGAACTCAGTCTTCAATAAGACGAGTACTTTACACAGACATTTCTCCATTTTTTATGGACTTAATAGCAGCTTTTAGTTTATCTTCACTCCAATGACCACGAGTGCCTATGGCTTTTCTTTGATACTTATTTGGCATCTGTAAAAAAATATTAACACAAATTAACAAAAATCAATATGCTCATCTTAGCCTGAATTTATGTGGCCATCTCTCCTTTTTGTACGGGTGAGATGGCCATATATCATTTTAGAATTAGTTAACAATTATCGGGCGCCATTTTGAGGTTAAAATAGACGTTATCATTAGTAAAACACAATAAAATACTATTTCAGTATAGTATATGACAACATTATAAAATTTTTAGCAATACCTTGAAAATAAAAGCTTTTTTACTTACTTTTTAATATAAATTTGCACAGTAGTTTTGTTGCAGTGGTTCCGGGCGTAGCTCGCAGCGTACTAGCTGCATTTGAGCGCCATCAAAATAATTCGACTGGCCATCTCTGCCGTCTGGCCATCTCTAACGAATTTACCCTATCTTAGAGAGTTAGTATGAATGTCAAGGACGGAATTTCTAATCTCTAAGGATATAATACAAATGCATTTAGATTTCTGCATGTTGAGCAGGGTGGATGGTGGAGGCAGGGCTCTTGTTGTGGGCAGGCGCGAAATCTGAAAGGAAATTTGCTACTGATAAGGACAATAATTAGGTCTCTGGATATTCAAAACCTAAAAAAATATATTTTTTTAAACTGACAATAACCCAAAAGAAACATGCCCCGAGGATCCTCCCACAATTATTTTAACTTTGATTGATAAGGAAATGGAAATAAATTTTAAAGCTGTCAACGAATTAATAAGGTCTCAGGAAAGTGGAGCGAAAAAAAATTGTTACATTTGAATTGCCCTCACCCAAAAGACAATGATCCTCTTAAAAAGTTGTATGAAATACAACTCATTGACTAAATATGTTTTCGGTTCACATGTTAAACTACTTTCAGATACCTATCGCTTTTTCGGAACTCGATTTTCCAACTAAACAGCAGCAAGTGATCATCAGAAATTGTCTGTCTAACCTAATTCTATTTAAAATTGGGCTACCTTTTGCAACAGAATCACCGATATCTCTCAGAAAAAAATATTACAGTGAATCATCCGGGAGCTCTTCCAATAAAATCGATCTAAACAAAATAAAGCTTCTTAATTCACCGAATCGATTTTATAGTGTATACAACTTGTAATTGGAATGGACTGAATTCAGCGTACGTAACCGTACGTTGCTTATCTTTTCCTGTAAGCTATCCGAGTCAACAGGAGGGATTGATAACGGTGTACCCACGTAAGCTGTAAACAAGCAGCCTTACACAAACTAACACAATTGCATACATCATTTACACACTGACCGAGATTACGTTTCAGTTTAATAACTATTCATGGAAAAAATAATTGTCCCTTTGAGTACTTTTATATACTGCAAATAATTATCATTTTTAAGGTAACTAAGTCTCTATTTGAGTAGATTCCTCTTACTCTTTGACAAAACCTGGGAAGGTACTACTCCAAATCAAGCCTACACATCACACAAAGCAGTCTATTTTCCTTGTGTCTCGTCAGATGTTTTTTCCTCTTTTGATGACTATTTCGATATTGTTAGGTAAGTACGGTTTGTTTTTAATGTTGCCCTTTAGTCACCAGAAACCTAAATGCCCCACCCAAGCTAATGACTCTACTTGCTAGCGAATGCGCTAAGCTTGCCTGATTCGTATCAAAATAGATGTAAATACTAAAACATGTTGTGCTCCGATGTCCTAAAGTCTGTGGAACTTTACGATTCTGATAAGTTTGTACTGCATAATCAGGTACGCGTGAACAAAGTCCACATTACCATTCATGGTAATTCTGATTCCGTATTGCAGTGTTCAAATCGGTGATTCACTCTGAGCCAGGCAGGCGCCTACTACAGACAACGGCCACCAGGCCTTGACTATTGCGCATTGGTCATAAATTTAGACACTTTTGGAGTATGAATAGCCTTTATCAAACGGTTGCCTACATGCACATAAAAGGATTTATTTATAGAATTCTAACTACTTGCTATATTAAACGATGTTTCATTCTTCATCGGTATTTGTTTAATTTTCTTAGTATTTTGAACAGATGTAATTATTTCGCTGTTATTTCCGTTACATATGAATTTATAAGTAATAACTGTGAATGAGTGTTTGAGTAACTAAGCAGATAATGGTTTAATAAATAGTAATATAAATAAGTACAAAGCTAACGGTAAAATACCAAGAAAACTAATATTTATCTACTCCACATTTGCGTGTGATTCATTAAGAATTGGAAGTATGTTCTACTAATATTATATAGTTAGGGTAGACCGCAAATAACTCTTCCCAGTCCAGAAAGATGAAAACATTGTAAAAAGTGATTTGCGTATGTAATACCGGGCCGAAAAAATAACGTTAGGGAGTACCTACGTTCTACGTTTACAATAGGCTACAAGATGATGAGATAATGATGGAAATTACTTTACTATTTTTGCTGAACTTTATAGTCGACTTATTTATGTCACTGAGGTTGTCATAGAAGGGGGCCGTAATATTTAGGGGCACATAAAGAAACCAGTAGGCCCTACCAAGGCATCAAAGAAGTTCAGAAACCACAAGGTTATCCTTAAATTAGTATGTAGACGCAAAGTACCATTCAGGAGGCCAGCCGACGTACTAAAAATACTGCTGGCTTGGGGCAGATAAAAATTCCTACTGTAGCAGTTGGATTTTAAGGGAAGGTGGGCCCACTGTTGGACCTACTGGCAAATGTAATTTTTCTGCAATCTAAGTATACTAAAGCCGCCAATGTACCAATGACATTTCTGATGGTAAATGAATCGAATAGTTAAAAACTAACTGAAAAGATAATATGTCTAATTAATATTCTTAATCAACATCTATGCGTTTAGCGGAAGAGGACAACGGAAGAGTCATTATAAATCCAGACGCTTTCGCGGGCCCTAACTTCCGTCTGGGACTCTTAAGCTCATAAAATAATTGTTAGACTACGTCATTAAACTAAGTTTACATTATCATTTTATTATGTCGCATTCCGCTTTTAACTTGACCAAAATGCAAGAAATCATAGTTACCTAGAAGCCTAATTGAAAATGTACACTAAAAAAAATATATAGAACAAAAGCATTCTAAGATTATAATTTTGTACTAATACTTATGATCTTAAAGAAGTAATAAATTGTCGATCACTAGTCGCCCGCTACGACATTCCAGGATGATAAACTTTATGCTCTTGATTTATAGGAATACCTATTGTAAACAAGGTAGTCGTACTCTTGTTTATACGTTTACGCTAACCCTAGTTATGTTATGTTTGTTGGTTGTTTAGCTGAGTTGTAGAGGTTATGAAAAAAATAATTTTGATATTTTCAGGATTAGGTATAATTCAACTAAAAATGGTTAATGTTTGTTTGATCGACTATTGTAGCGATTAGTAGGAGCTTCATAAATAAATTGGCAACATTAATAAAACTGTGTCAGAATGATAGTTATGTCACTTTGATTTTGACGTAAACCAACGGTTTGAGTTTGTTCAGTTTGTTTCACACACAGCTGAAAAGTTAAAAAATTGCTAAAAGTGGAAATATTAAAATTTTTCCGTTCTAGAAGTGAACTAAGGTAAGTCGACATATGTTTTATTGTCTCCTCTCATTTTCTTTGGTTTATTGGCCGTATTATATATCAAATAAATCTACCTAACATTTACAGCATTTGGCGGGAAATTGCCGGTTGTCAATAGAAAACAAAACTTCTATATTAATCATAAATAATGGACAAAAAGAAACAATTTAAAGGGCCGCCACCAAAGAGATTTAAGTCAGGCGATGACGACGATGACAATGATGTGCCATGTAGTTTTGAAGAGCAGCTTGCCACTATGGATTCCGGTGAGTTTGACTCACAAGAAGTGTTTGGTGAAGGACCTGAGAATATTTCTACCAATATGAAATGGTCAAGACCACCGCCACCACCATTGGATCCGAAGAAAGATAAGTTGGTTTTTCAACAGTTAGATATAGATCACTATAATGGACAGCCAATGCAAGGAATGCCAGGCTCACAGCTCGCGCCAGTCCCTATCATGAGAATGTATGGTATCACTCAAGATGGAAACTCAGTTTGCTGCCATGTCCATGGATTCACACCTTATTTTTATGTTACTGTCCCTGTAAGTTTCACTGAATCATCTTGTAATCAACTTAAATCTAATTTAAATACAGCTATTTTGGAAGATTTGCGTTCCAACAAAGATAACATAAAAGAGACTGCTTTAGAAGTTCGCTTAGTCAAAGCAAAATCTATTATGTATTATAAAGGGGATGATGACATAACTTTTGCCAGAGTATCAGTAGCATTACCTAAATTAATTGCAGCAGCTAAAAGGCTTATTGAAAGACAGCCTACGTCTTTTGGATTGATGGACCCATACTTTTATGAAAGCAATATAGATTTCGATATCAGGTTCATGGTAGATACATCAGTCGTTGGCTGCAGTTGGATTGAGCTTCCAGCTGGTAAATGGTCAATAAGATCCAAGGATACACAAGTAAAACCAGAATCTAGATGTCAAATTGAAGTAGACATAGCTTGGAATGCATTCATTGCCCATCAACCTGAAGGAGAATGGTCTGCAGTAGCTCCTATAAGAATATTGAGTTTTGATATTGAATGTGCTGGACGGAAAGGAGTTTTCCCAGAACCTCAACATGACCCAGTCATTCAAATTGCATCAATGGTTATAAGACAAGGTGAACCCGAGCCATACATAAGAAATGTCTTCACTTTAAATACTTGTGCACCCATAGTGGGTTCTCAAGTCCTCAGTTTCCAGTCAGAATCTGAAATGCTTGCCAAATGGTCTGATTTCTTTCGTGAACTTGACCCTGACATTATTACTGGATATAATATCAATAACTTTGATTGGCCATATCTAATAAACAGGGCAAAACATCTAAAAGTACAGAACTTTGACTTTTTAGGTAGAATCAGAAATATCAGGTCTGTTATTAAAGATTCAATACTGCAGTCTAAGCAAATGGGTAGGAGAGAAAACAAAAGTATTAATTTTGAGGGCAGAGTGCCATTTGATCTATTGCTTGTTTTAGTTAGGGATTATAAACTGAGATCATACACCCTAAATGCTGTAAGTTACCACTTCTTACAAGAGCAGAAGGAGGATGTCCATCACAGTATCATTGGAGACCTTCAAAATGAAAGTGAACAAACCAGAAGGAGGTTGGCTATGTATTGTTTGAAAGATGCATATTTACCTCTGAAACTTCTTAACAAGCTGATGTGCATTATTAATTACATGGAAATGGCAAGGGTAACCGGTGTACCTTTGCTTTGCCTGCTCACAAGGGGGCAACAAATTAAAGTAGTCAGTCAACTGCTAAGGAAAGCTAAAGAAGCTGGGTACCTAATGCCTGCTTATCATGGCCAGGGCTCTGATGAACAGTTTGAGGGTGCAACAGTTATTGAACCGAAAAAAGGATATTATGCTGATCCTATTTCCACATTGGATTTTGCTTCTCTGTATCCTAGCATCATGATGGCTCATAACTTGTGTTATACAACATTAATCCAACCTAATAAACCAAATAAAATTCCCTTGAGCAATGATGATATAACTACAACACCTACTAAAAACGTGTTCGTGAAGGCGAGTGTTAGGAAGGGACTCTTACCTGAAATTTTGGAGTCACTGCTTGCTGCAAGAAAAAAGGCAAAGGCAGATTTGAAAAATGAGAAAGATCCCTTCAAAAGGTCTGTTCTTGATGGCAGACAGCTAGCTTTAAAGATTAGTGCTAATTCTGTGTATGGGTTTACAGGAGCACAAGTTGGTAAGCTGCCTTGTTTAGAAATCTCAGGTAGTGTTACAGCTTATGGTCGAACCATGATAGAATTTACAAAAAATGAAGTAGAAAAGAAATTTACTAAGGCTAATGGTTACAAAGAAGATGCAATGGTTATTTATGGTGACACTGATTCTGTCATGGTTAAATTTGGTGTCAAGACTCTTGAGGAAAGTATGGAATTAGGTAGAGAAGCAGCAGACTTTGTGACTGAAAAATTTGTAAAACCCATCAAGTTAGAATTCGAGAAAGTATACTATCCATACTTACTGATTAATAAGAAGAGGTATGCTGGTCTCTATTTTACCAGACCAGATAAATATGATAAGATGGACTGCAAAGGTATTGAAACAGTCAGGAGAGATAACTGTCCTCTTGTATCAAACATGATGAGTACTTGTCTACAAAAGTTACTTATTGATAGAGATCCAGATGGTGCTGTTAATTATGCTAAACAAATTATATCAGACTTATTGTGTAATAGGATAGATATATCTCAACTTGTAATAACAAAAGAACTTACGAAACATGACTATGCTGCCAAGCAGGCTCATGTTGAGTTAGCCAATAAAATGAAAAAGCGAGATGCCGGTACTGCTCCGAAACTTGGTGACAGAGTCCCATATGTTATATGTTGTGCAACTAAAAACACGCCAGCGTATATGAAAGCAGAAGACCCTATATATGTACTGGAAAACAGTGTACCAATAGATGCTAATCATTACATGGAAAATCAGCTATCAAAGCCTCTGTTACGAATTTTTGAACCAATTTTGGGTGAAAAAGCTGAATCTCTACTTTTAAAGGGAGAACACACAAGAACTAAAGCCATGGTAACTTCTAAAGTGGGTGCTTTAGCTGCTTTCACGAAGAAAAAGGAGAAATGTATTGGTTGCAAATCTGTTCTGCCTAATGATAATGCGTTGTGTAGTCATTGTTTACCTAAAGAAAGGCAGATATACATTTCAGAGGTATCAAAAGTACGGCAGCTTCAGGAAAAGTTTTCTCGCCTTTGGACAGAATGTCAGCGTTGCCAAGGAAGTCTTCATGAAGAAGTTCTTTGCACAAACAGAGACTGTACAATTTTCTACATGAGAAAAAAAACAGGAATTGAATTAGACGCTCAAGAAAAAACTGTTTTGAGATTTGGAGAACCAATATGGTAATAATGTTGAAATTTGGTGATAATTATGTTATACTATGTAATAAATAAGATTGTGTTATCTTTTTTAATTAAAGACAAGTATTCTTTTAGCTACGTTTTTTTATTATACATCATTTGATATATTGTTTATTCATGGAAAAGTATTTTATATAATTGAACACAAGATTTTGCCAAATTACTAACAAATAGCAATATATTTTATTGTATGAGGAATCATCAATTTGACACATGGAATGTATTTATACAATTCTTGTATTTTTTTTTAACTATTCTGCGGTACCTTACTTACTTGCATTACTAACAATATTAAATGTAATAGAAATACAAACATAAAACAACAATTTAACTTCCATAAAAATAAGTTACAAAATGACTACAAAAATTCATATCAGAATTTTACACACTAACAATTTATTATGAATACATAAACAAAACAAACCTTTTCTTTCGTGTATATAAAATACAATGACAAGAAAAAAAAAACTTATTAATTGTTACATTGTGATAAACTGCTATACACTTATTTATATCACAGGAATATAATATTATGCAAGTGCTATAAGTACAAAGGTTAACATAAAATGTTCACTAATCAAACCAAATAGGTTTTAGTAACTTTTAAGTACAATACATAGATATGTATATAAGATCTTTTTGTATAACATTAAATAATACTGGTGACGTAATTTATATTCAAATAGATTGTGGTAAGATCATTACAATATCATAGATAATAATTATACTAATATCCTTTTTATTTTATTTATAATATGATGATACCGAATCTTGAATTGGAATGGTTGAATCGTAGAAAATGCGTTAACCTATTTCATAATTTCTTTTTTATTTTTTTTCTCAAACTATAAATTTTGCAGTACATTTATATTGGTATATATTATTTAGAAGCATAAATTCTTATTGCCAGTTAAGTAGACTTGATAATTATTGATCCTAATATCTATGGAGTTGTTGAAACAACTAACATTTCATCTATTTTCTTGTGATAATGTTCTGCTTATACTTTGTCTGGGGGTCTTGGTTGAATTGTTGTTTTTTGTTATATTTGGTATGGGCATCTCGTAGGGTACGGCGATAACACCAGCGCTAGATGTTAGCCTCATAATATCTTCTAATGTTCTTATGAATGTATCACATGTTGCAGTTAATAAACTCGACGCGTCGTCAATTTTCTGAAACGAAAAAGATTGAAGATAAAAATAATTGGATTGCTGTAAGAGGTGCCACATGTGCATTGTCGGAGCGTTACGTCAACTGACTGGTGATGTTCCGCGTTTTGTAAATCTAAAAGACATGGCACACGATACGATAAAATGACCGACGACAATGCACGCCTAAAATGAAAGGAAAGGGATATAAAGGGAGGAAGGCAGCTGCGTAACTTATCACGATTTTTGTATATGTCAGAAGGGTCGACAGTGCAGTATCTGGTATTAAATAGATTTCTAAAATCTGTGGCGACGCAGTGTCTGTCTGGTACGACTGCGATTAAATCATTGCGTTAAACGTAACATAGCAACAACGCCGGTGTGGTATCCTAACACTTATCGAAAAATTATATTTTGTTATTTAGATTGTTATCTTCTTTAATGGATTTTAAATGGGTACTAAAGTTTGTTTTTGAAAATTAACAAATCCATTAGCAAAACCAAACCAACCAGCAATTTGATAAGGGCATGTAGCTCTTAAAAGCATTAGGAATAAAATTTTTGAAGTCTAAAATATTATTATGTTTAAAGTTTCTTTTATGGCTTAAATATAAATAGTCTTTAACCTGTATTTCTGGCCCACCCTCTGCTGTGGCTGCACTTTTCACAGCATGTACTTGTTGCATCATCAGATCACAATATAAGCGTAGTTCAGATTTCTTGTGGCTCAAGGAACTGGTGTCTTCTAATGCTGCAACTAGATAAATATATCATTTTATTTTTCAATTAAAAGGATTAAGAAATAGTAACACATTTACAAAATAAAAAATAGTGAGAATGTAGGTACCTTTTAATTCTTTTGAATCAACACAGGCTTTGGCGCTTCCCAATGCGACCAGCCATTTTTGTCTGTCTTGAGGAGAAGGTGCTCTCAAGTACATATGCTGCTGACCTGGTATCACAAGATCCAGCCTTGTGTTGTCTATATTATTTACTGAAACATTATGCAAAATACATGAGGTTCAGTATTTAGGTTTTTGAATATGTAAATATATGCAAATGAGTATTGTGAGAGATAGGAAACTAGTATTAGTTACACCATAGTATCAGAGGAGGCAAACCAGAAGATAAAATAAGGCAATAACTTTAATTTGGCAGAATAATAATTAACTATGACTGAAATGAACCTGTTATTATGTAAGTATTACAACAGGTTAAACCAATATGCTATAAAACTTACATGTTACCTCATCAATACTACTTTCACTGAACTGGTTCCAATGGTTTTATGGAACCACATAAACAAATAATTTAAAAAATATATATATTCTTACCATTTATTTGACAAACTGAAACTTTGACAGACCCTTTGCATCCTTGGCTGACCTCTTCCTGCGACTTGTAGTATGAAATAATGCCATTATCTAATACGAACCACCTTGTTTGCCAGCCTGGAGTGAACAATATGTTTATTAATGAACTGAATCCAATAACATTTACCCTGCACATAGTTCAGCTTACATAAATAAAATTAAAATCGTAAAGTACCGTTCCAATAGTTAGTCCACTTCCAGAGAATGCCTTCCATTCTTTACAAAGGATAAGTCGATAATTTTGTTTTATTTATATTTACTTCCCGTCAGAAACAAATTAGAATTTTCGTCTTGTTGGATTGAAAATGTCAAAACTGGGACTGTCTGTCAAAGAAAGTGTCAGTATGACAGAAGGAAAAAATATTCTGCGAAGCAAAGGGGATTCGCTGACGTAGACAATAGCCACTTCATGAATCGCCTAAATCATTATCTAGTATCCCGATAGAATTTAGGTGAATTTGTAAAATAGTCCTTCTAAGAATTTTATAAAACCCAAACTACAAATAATGAGTAGTTCAAAAATAACGTAAGTAATAGGTTTTCTTTATCAATAGTATTCACAAAAACAGAAAAAATAAGAAGTTTATATTTATTACATAAATATTTCCTTTCAAAAAATATATTCGATTCCAAAATAAGAAAAAAAAACCGACAACGACAGAATTGAGCGTGAGCCCGGTAAGCCGTCAGGCGTCAACCATTTCAAGTAAGTGTCAGTTCGGGTGTGGCTTGTCGTTTTGACAAAAGCAAAACATGAAACTTTGAATTGAATTCATAACAAAAATATTATAACAAGTGCCTTTATTTCTCCGGACACATTAGTAAAACAACAATATGCTCCGACACTGCAAGCTTAGCATTGTTATCGTTCTTCTTTCAGTCATAAATGGTAAGAATCAGACCATTTATATTTTGTTATCTAGTCAAACCGTTAATGTAATTTTTAAAATGAACTTATTTGCTTTGCAGTCTTAAGTTTGGAGTGTTATGTCTGCGAGAATCAAGAGGACAACAATGAAAAATGTGTCAAAACTATAAGAAACTGTGAATATAACCAGGATGTATGCTTGACTGAGATCAAATGGGGAAGTACACCTTATTGGTCCCAAGGAGCTAAGAAACAGTACTATGTATCTAAAAGGTGTTCAAATAAAACGGAATGCGCTACTACAAGACAGAGATACATGTCACTTTGTACACATATTTGGTACCAAGATTGGGTGTGTTCGGATTGTTGCCTTGGAGACAGATGCAACTATTATATTATAGTAAGTAATCAATCATTTTATTCTAATTAGTTTTATTAAAAAATACTTGAGGAACACAATTTTTCATATGGAGCCTGAGCCTAAGAAAAGGAGGAGGAGATTAAAATCTTTGTTGGTTAAAATCTTAATATATTTTTATTACACTTTATGTTGTTGGTCTGTAATGGACACTGATGCCACTTAACAGTTTGATCCAACTTGAAAAATAGCTTACATCTCGTACAGTAAGAAGGTAGCTGGAAGAGTTATCATTAAAAAAAAATTGTTTATGAAGTTGTCAATATTTTTCTCAATGATTATACTAAACTTAATTTGTTTTATTTTCAGAGTGGAAGTGAAGCTGTGAAGCCAGTCTTATTAATGTCGGGAATACTTTTACTCAAGACCTTACTTTTATAGAATCCAGACTCATTTTTGACCTACAAGACTTATTTCTACATTCCAGTAAAGAAGATAAAATTCAGTATAATTAATAAGTCCACAACTTATTAGAATAATAATATTAATAAGTTGTTGACTTATTACTGTACTTGCCCAACCAGCTAAACCTGTTTTGTAGCACTGCCTGAATTGGGTTGAAAAATCATAATATACCTGCCTAATCTCATTACACAAGTATTGATATTGTATTTATAAATGATAAAAAACCATGTTTACGTTTATTTTTCACCGATTGTTTTGTCTTATTATATTAGGTTTATTTAATCTTTTTATGATTATCTTTCCATAAGGAAACAATTTTTGATAAGTTTACTTTTAACATAGTATTATATGTTTCTTCCTATATATATTCTATATAGGTCTCTAATATTGTAATATAATGCTTGAAAGCATTGTAACATAGTTGAGGGAATCTCTTTTTATTGATTAAGTGTAAGACTGTATAATGATCCATCCAGTAATAAGGTTTTTTTTTGTGTTGTGTCCATCAATCACTGTGTGTCCTTTTTGGGAACTGAATGAATTAACGGATGTTTTTAAATAAATTTTATAAATAATCGCAATGTTTTAATCACACTACAATACAATACTTTATAACTTTATAAATCTTCCAGTACTTAGGTAATTTTTATGTCTACTAGTAGGTGGACGTAATTTACTTCTAGGTTTAAGATATTAAAAGTTGGTTACCCAACCGCATTATTTTATTAGTATAAAAACCGGTCTTTCTCGGGTACCTAAGGGTTCGATACAAAAACTAATCGGTTGGGTGACAGATGTATGACCGTAAAGACCGTTGTTGTATTTGTAATTGAACAAAAGTACATCATCCGTGAAAATTTAAGTACCTAACTATTACGATTCTTCGGATAAAGTCTGGTGGACGTACGGACAGACAGCAGAGCTTCAGTAATATCGATCCGTGTTTACCTTTTGGGTACGGGACCCTATCTAATATTAGTGCAAATCGGTTGTGAAATGCGAAATAAATTGATAAACAATTGGTAAACAATAAAAGGGGTTCATTTTAAAAACAATCCTCACGAGCTGTCCTATGCTAAGCGAGCAAAGTGTTGGGCTTAGACGTTTCTGGGTATACTACTTAGGTCTAAATGCATGTAATTCTTAATTTGTAGATCAGAACCGTTATTGGCATGTAAAGTTGAACTTTTAAGTTTTATAGTTCAGTTCAAGTGATGGTTATAAAAAAAATCATATTAGTAAGTAGGTATTCCACCTGGGTAAACCGTATCGAAATTTGTATCCATTTATTTAAAGCATGCAAGTAGAAACATTTTTATCTTTGAAGCGTTCGCCATCCAATAAAATCGCATCTATGCATGGAATTTAAGCTGAAGCTAAACGGAATGTATATCAAAATATCATAACGAAAAACTCGAAAATATACTGTGTCCGTGCTAAGTCGACCTTTTTGAATGATATCAAATAGGTAAACTGCGATTTTAATAAAAAAGTTAAATTTAATAATAATTTTTGACTGTATTTTATACATAATTTCTAGTTTTCTCTATACGACTAAAATTATTTTACGATGTTACAATCTATCATCTATAGTGATGTAGTCAGAAGCTTCTACTATACTTAGAGCCACTTGATTTTGAATTTATATTTTAAAGCAAGTATTATAGAACACGGGACCCCGCATGTTTTAGTATCTTTGTTTTGTATTTTTACCATCATAAAACCAAGGAATATGTCGCAACAAAAGTGAACTAGGGAGAGAAAATGACGGCTCATACCACTATTCTGCACTATGACTTAGAACATTTAGTACTTTAAAAAAAAAGCGGAATATTATAAAACTTAAATTATATCGATAAAATATTAAATCAATCAAATATCAGATAAAATCGCATCAGTTGCGTCCTGGCCGTCACTAGATGGACATGTTCATAAAATTAATGTTTATATTCATACGTGACATTGTATACGATTTTAAGTTACTAATACTTAGAGCAAAAATTACATGTGCATCCTTATTGCGTGTAGTCTGTGGTTTTATGCCAGAGATAAATGTGCCAAGTAAATGAAGTGAAGTGCCACTGCTGTTAGCCAACTGCCAAGTGCCAACCTGCACCAGCCAGCGGTTAGCGGCAGTGATATTTTCTCCAAAAGTAAAAAAGTGACTTATTAACCCCTTCACAATGAGTTGGAATACATTTAGTTTATTCAATTACAAAACGCTGGCTTGTGTCTTTTTCTTGGTAAGCATTAGTAATCCCAAAATGTCTGAAAGTCTTTTCTCACAAAAAGTAGATTGTTGATTTTATGGTCTATTATGAATAAGTAATTGCTGTATAATCTTTAAGGATTGTTATGTTTCAGATATGCCATAGTTTTTACAACCCTACCGATAGCGGTGCTGTGCAAATTACTCAGAGTAATTTGGATATGGTTTTAGGTGAGTAGCTTATTACATAGTTCCCACACGTTTTCTAGAAACCTTAAAATTCTCCTTACTCTAACGTAGAAAGAAAGTACTTTTTGCCTCTAGCCCTCTTAAAGTAAATGTTTTATAATGATTTGTGCAGTGTTTTAGTGAATTAGGTGTGACTAATTGAGTGTACTCCAAACTAACTGTTATCAAATCATTTATTGACATTTTATAAACAAATGTGTCTGTTTTGTGCTAATTATCATTTAATATGACTAAATCGCAAAAAGCCACATCATCAGGATAGTAATTTAATAAAGAAGCAAGTTATTCAGAGCAAACAAAAGTTTTCTTTATGACCTTATCTTAAACTGTGTCATAAAGAAGTTAATTCTTGTTTTTTTTTTATTGTTTTTACTGTTATGCTTTCATAGAGATGGTTTACTATTGATGGTTTTATTTACACTGTTAAATTTGACAAACTGTCTTGCTTCAGTCTGATCAAATTGTTTATGTATTTTTTTTACTTATCTGTCCTCATTTCTTAAAATTGAATAGTAATTGCTTTTCTGTGTATGAATAATTGATTTCAAATTTCAGCTTCCAATGAAATTGTTTTCATAAATTTTTATGCCGAATGGTGCAAATTCAGTAATATGCTGATGCCAATATTTGATGAGGCAGCCGATGAGGTGTCAAAGGCCGGCTACGACTCTGGAAAGGTTGTTATGGGCAAAGTGGATTGTGATAAAGAGGGAGCTATAGCAACAAGATTCCATATAACCAAATATCCAACACTAAAAATGTTCCGGAATGGTATGCCAGCTAAAAAAGAATACAGAGGTGAGGAATAAGGATAATTTATTTTGCATAAAATTAAGTTACAAATTTATTATGATCACACCTAAACTACAACTATTTTTATAATAATTTGTGTGCTTCAAATTCTGATCTGCTTGTCTGTAGGTCAAAGATCAGCAGAAGCGTTTGCGGAGTTCATCAAGAAGCAGCTTACAGACCCTGTAGTGACATTTGGTTCACTCAAAGAGTTACATGACCTGAGTGAGGAGAAGAGACATATTATTGGATACATGGACAGGAGAGACCAGCCAGAGTATGAGACATTCAGGAAGGTGGCTGCTAATCTTAAGGATGAATGTCTATTTCATGTTGGATTTGGTGATGCTTCACAACAGATGCATCCACCAGGTAATTAATATAAACTTATCTTATTGCCTCTGACCAATTCATTGTGGTTCTAGTATTTTACAAAACCTACCTTGTTTTAAGAAATAAACTTATCAAACTAAATATATGCTTCTTGCTTCAATAAAATAATAAAAGGTTTTAAGTTGAATAACTGATTGATTGATTGAATTGTATACAACTTAATTGGTAACAGTTATGAAGAATGTTTTCAGAACATTAATAAGCTAGTTGACATTTATTAGATCTTAATCTTATAAAGTTTTATTTGAATTACTGTGACACCAATTTAAGCCATGGTGGCCTTGCGGCCCAATAAACATATCTAGAGGCACTACACATAGCTAATAGTCTTCATAATTCTTATTGTTTTCTAGGTCAACCAATAGTAGTGTTCAGAACAGACAGGAAAACATCAACAGAGCCTGATGAGACATACCCTGGTTCCCTATTAAACTTTGATGACTTATACAAATGGGTACAGGAGAAATGCATACCGTTAGTCCGAGAGATCACCTTTGAGAATGCAGAGGAACTTACCGAAGAAGGATTGCCATTCCTTATTCTATTCCATCTACCATCAGACACGGAAAGTGTGAAGAGGTATAAAGAAATCATCATGACTGAATTGGAGGGCGAGAAACGTGAGTATGACGGAAATTTATGAATTATGATTTCATATGATTGGTAACAACAATAGTACTAGTAGTTGAAGGATGTAGTAACTGTCCTAGGTACTTGAAAACAATAGGTAATCATAATATTATCAATTGTTTGAAGAATATCAATTGTGGGACTTGCAATTTGTATCAACAGACAAACTTGCTGTTATTACTAGTCTGATCATTTATTAGTGATAAACATACATTTTACACTAGCCTAATATACATAACACATTATCTTAATATTGTTGGTTGATAAGATTGAACTTGTATGTTTACAAATAAAACCACCTTAAAGTTTGATGTTTATTTTTAATTAAATCTAGCTGCTTCCTGCGGCCCCCGATACAAATTGAAAATAATACCACGAGAACATAAAATCGGTTTAAATGCATGTCCTGGTTGTAAATTATCTGTGTATAAAATTTTGTCTTAATCCATTCAGTGGTGTTTACTTGAATGAGGAACAAACATCCGTACATACCAGCTTTCGTGTTTATAATATTAGTAGGACTATACATGAAATGCTTTTCGCCCTTAACTTTTTACAGGTTTAACATATATTTAATAAACTCTCCCTACATTACAGAAAATGTAAACTTCTTGACTGCCGATGGCCAACGTTTTGAGCACCCTCTACATCATCTTGGCAAGTCAATCTCGGACCTGCCCCTCATCGCCATCGACTCCTTCCGCCATATGTACATGTTCCCAGACTACAAAGACATGGAGAAACCTGGAAAACTGAAGCAGTTCCTTCTAGACCTTTACTCAGGAAAATTGCACAGGTAAGTTATTTACGTAAATTAAAATAAAATTAAGAAGTATGGTTCATCATCATTAGCCCCTCTCAGTCTACTGCTCGACGTAGGCCTCTCTCAGGGCACTCCAATAATAGGTGGTGAGAGTGTTGCCCAGTATGACTATTAAAGCCTTTTATCTCCCATTTTTTAACAACTCATAAACAAAAATGTTTTGCCACTTATTGAGTGAAATTCTTTTGAATATTTTTGTGATAAAAATGACTAATATTAAAACAAATGAGAATATTATTTGTTATGGTTTCCATGAATATAAACAACCTTTAAAATTATGTAAATACATGAAACGTTAATAATTAGTTACCATGTAAAAGGCAGAAAACCTTTATCAAATATTGTATGATAAGATGTTCATAGAGATTTCTCCTCCATAAATGTACTATCATTATTTTAAATCAAATTGCATACTAAATTGATTGCAAATTGACTATCTCTTGCTTGTGTACTATTTACGTGTAGTATTTCCATTTTTGGAGTTAATACCAAACCCATAATAAAAAGAAAACTATGAACCGACTAATTTGCCCGTAAAATCGCAATGAATAGAACATGTGCATGTGTCTAACTAGAATGTTTGTGGAATCTCCCGCGACACAAGATATAAATCCTTTATGCGGGATTCATTAAGAAAAGGAAAGTAAAATATAGATTAAATGTTTTGTTTTAACTATATTGGTATGGATAAAATCATCAACCTTAGGTTTCTGAAAGCCAACTTTTAAAACAGGAATGGTTCTATTTTTTGATTATCTATGATTCGGTTCTCTATAACAAATTCTATTGCCAAAGCGTTATCGGCGTCGTTAGCTATAAATGTAGCGATGTTACTGCTCGAGTTAGCGCTAGTTTCGCGTTCCAGGGTACTAACTCGATTTCGATTCGATTGAAACAGGATTCGATACTGTAGGGACTTAGCCGACAAGCCTATATTTATTCGTCCTTCACTAAAAGTAACTCACTTAAGTAGACCAAGATTTTCTATAGGAGTAAATTTCTATAGCTACATTAGTCACTGCTGACTGTAATACTCGCTATTCACACGTAATTATTCTTCCTTCAACCATTGAAATAGATGTAATGTCTCATTTTATCTTGTTGATAAGGTAGATCATATTATTTTGATACTCGAATTTAATTTATCTTGAGAATATATATTGTATGCGGCGTTTCTGATATGATGTCACTTATTTATGATATGAAAGAGTAAATTATTTAGGGTTATAGTTGGTTACATTGTAATGGACCTGGTACATGCTACTTTAAATAATCTTATATCGAATGTTATACATAAAACTCATTCGTAATGAATACATAAAATGTCCCATTCATCCATGATTACTTCTTAGAGGAAGCTCGGATTTATTTATATTTATTGACTTATTCGAAACCTACAACAAGTGAACCGTAAAATCGATCATTATTTTTAATTAAACCAACCAGTACACAGCAAGCTGTGGGACGTACAGGCGGCGACTAAAGTCAACGAAAAAACAAATTCACAAAGTGCCAGTATTTTCCAATGATTAATATGAATTGGTGTTTAGAATTCAGATTTTTGTATGTGCTTTTAGCGACAAGCATATTTTGTTACCTAATAACACAACATTACCTCATTGAATTTGCTTTTGTACATTTACTACATTTGTTCTAAAACCCGATTGTGTTGAACGACTTCTGTTGTTAACCGTACCATAAGACTAATCAATTTCCCGCCGCAAAAATGACTATTAAGTGTTTCTTTATGAATGCAAACAAACGTCAAAATGCAATCTATCATTAATAAGTAGATCGTTAAAAATAAAAACGATTTCTTGTGTCACAGCTGTTTCCGTGAAATATTTTATTTTTTTCAATATAATTTCGAAAGACAGTTTCGTGGTACTTGTGATGTAATCTTTAAAAAAAATCGTATCATACATATTGAAGTATCATACCAATTTTATGACAGAACATCCCATCAATATATCATACGTATCCATACTCATTTTATGCAATAACGAAACAATGACCTTCACTTTAATTACCTAATGAAACAATTCAAGTCCATTTACTTTTGCTCACTTTTCAGCAGCAGTTTATTTGCATACGTATCCGTATAATTATGATAGCAAGGTGTCTTATCACACACCTAAATAAACAGTAGCAATTAAAACACATGTAAACATTTAATCAGCTGTTTTTATGCCGGAATTGATAGATTTCTTACAATTTATTACCTATTCATTTTACGTTCCGTCTCCAATAAGAGATAAGCACAGACTGACTGCGTTACGATGATATATGTTTATTTGTAAAATTGTACAAAAACATAAAAAAAAACTATTTACTTTATGTAATACTGTAGTTGTAAATTTGAACAAATAAATATCGCCGTATATTTGTTGTGTTACAATCTAGTAACGATAACATACTATTTTATAACTGTGTAATACAGTACCGGATTAAACCAGCGCGGGGCCAGTAGTAAATTTGGCCAACATGGTACTTTGGTTTTTAAATTCTTCAGTTAAGTATTGCTTTGCTACTCTACCGACTTGTATGTAGTGCAGTGTAAGTAGTACAAACAATAACGTGTGCAGCGCAGGACGTTGGAGCGCGGGGCGTTTTGTTTTAAACAATATCTCCCGTGTTAAGAAATTTAATACTTGTGTCGTGTGGAGTTTCACATGCACAAAGACATGGACAAATGTTTGTCCTATATCTGGATGTAGAAACATACTCGGGGATCGAACGCTCAACCACTCGATTATCCGTGCAGTCAATTTGCTACTCTTGCTTCGTGGTTAATCCGACACTGGTGTAATTGCTCAACAATATCATTTACAACAAACACTAATATTTTCTTTTATTATTTTCCAGAGAGTTCCACTACGGCCCTGACCCAGACCAGCCTCAGATCAACTTTGAAGTGAAGGTGACCACCCCTCCGGAGTCTACGTTCAAGAAACTCGCGCCCTCTAAGAACAGATACACCCTTCTTAGAGACGAGTTATAAGGTTACAGCACCTAGGTCATTAAATATAGTAATAAGTCACTTACTAAAAAAAACTACCTTATTGTATAAAAATCGTTTTATCTCGTTTTTTATTTGGAATATTTGTCTTTTTCGTTATTAATCTCGGATTGTTGCCGAATTATTTTCTTTCACTTGGTTGCATTTGCGAACAAAACCACTTGTTTGATTCCTTCAACTATTTATTGCTAACGCTTATCGGCTGTTTCTCTAATCGTGTACATTTGTAAGCATTACAGAATGTAATGAATGTATTATGATTAGAATGCTGTTTCTAAGTGTTGCATTTCTGTCCACAATATTTATTTATGAAAATAGTGAATAACCCGTTTCTTTGAGCCCGTAGTGTTTCTAATTAGTGTACGTAGTTATTTTGTATTTTAAGTTATGAGTTTTGGATGTATCGCCTTCACGACAAGCAATCAATTTCCTGATATTTCTAACCCTCTTTTCTCATTCCGAGTTTCCTTCAAATATTGTAGCGTGTATGCGAGTATGTACGAACGAGAGTGCTTTTACGGTAGATTTATTTATGCAAATAATATTGTATTAACTTATGAATAGTGGAGAATGTCGATTGTCTTCCACATAGAACCGTCAATACATCAAATATTTTTAAATCAGAAGATGCATTTTGTTAATAATAAAGTTTTCTATATCTTCATAAAATCGTAAATTGTTGAATTTGAACTAATTTATTACACCGAAACATAGATGTTGAATGATATTAATTAAATTTTGTTTAGGTAATCTTTATGTATTAATTTACCCTCACTTTATGTATATGAGTATGAGTATATTATTCTGATATTATGAAGTCTTTTTGTCTACTATTTATTGATTATATTTGATTGTCTACGTTACTTGACCCATAGGCTACAGAAAACATGTTTAGTATTGGACAGAAACAGCGTTTCGAACATGCGCAAACATGGACTATCCTTATTGAAAATATAAACACTGTTTTTTGAACAGAACAGATAAGGCAATCATAATTTATTTTTACACACTGATTCCATGAGAGCACTGACTAATTCGCCCGTACTTGAGAACAACTCACTACGATATCATTCTGTTTGACAGTAAGACGTCTTGTTGTAAATTTTCAGTTTCGTAAAAACGGGGGTAATTACAAAGCAACTGATCGGCTTTGTAATTAGTTGAGAACCAATCATAACACTTTATCTGTGATTGGACAGACTGTCATTGTTTGCGCAATATGCGTTTGATAAACTACTAAATTCTACATGAAACGTTTCTGTGGTCTAAAAGAACTCAATTTTTAGAATTCGATGGGTGATATTTACAACATTGCACATATTTTCGGTAGCCAACGTCCATAAGAATCTATTCGGTGAGAACTCCACAACGAGATAAAACATTCCTCGATCTAAACTGAATAGTCATTATTTACTGTATTGTATAATTATTATAATGTGAAATGGTTGTACAAATGTATGTTTTGTGACGTGTGTTGTAATAAATTTTTTCGAGCCGAATTTTATTGTTTTAATAAAAAAATAATACCGTCAGTAATGTAGTTGTAATGGAAATTATCAAAAAATAACATTTAATAGCAGTTGTAAATTTTAAATTACCCTGATAGGGATGACGACAATTTTCTTCTCCAATGTCCGTCATAGATTAATAGATAATACTGGGTACGCATTTCTTCATTTGTCCCGCGAAATCATATGTCAACTTATGCTCTTGTCCCCTTTCAAGTTTCAGAAGTTTGTCTTTGACAATTTTTATTGTTCAGGTGAAGGCACGAACACACGAAACACACACGACAAAATACGTGTCCAATATTTTTAATTATCTTCCCCATGGCCTTGGACTAAAATAATAAAACGTAAATACCCATTCGTCATCCTGTTCTATTACACATGTCTAAGATATTTTAGGTTTAGCTACAAAGTACGAAATAAGTTTCATCTAAAATCCGAACGATACATTTCACACGCGAATGTTCCAAACACTCGCGTGTGCAATGTTTGTATAAAAACTAGCTAAACTACATACCTTTTAATATTTTTTTAAACATTATTATGTAATAAGTTCTGAGATATAACTCTAATATTATTTAATCGGATTCAATGTATTCTGCATAAAGCTAAAACAGCTGACTTGATATTCGTTTTAGTCTTTTTAACTAGATGGCGCTAGATGTAGTGAAACTTGGAACAGCGACGAACTCTATTTCTGGTATATTACTTATCCATTTCCATGTCCTCTGAGGGCCTTGAGTCATATATGAAAATTTGTATTGTTAAATTATTGTTTCCTTTAGTAGGACAGCGAAATGGTCAAGTTCCTGTATAGATACAGGGTGAAGCAGAAAATGCTTTAAAATAATGAAGAAATGAATAATACCATCCCTCTGATCTGATATTCAGATGTTCACGGGGGTCGGCTCTCAGTTTTATCATGTCCTAGTGCCAAGCTTTTTCTTTTTCCTTCGAATAAAAAAAAAATGGCTTAGGCTTACTACTATAATACTTTTATGAATTTATCAGATAGTATTCTACTATCAAATATTAGTTGAACGTTGTTGAAAGTGGCGATAGCCTTTAGCATTTCCTTGTAAAGCAATGTACACGCGAATGCTCTGCGTTCTGTTTGCTGAAAATTTATCAACCGGATGACCTGTAATGGCTGACATTTTTAGTAGTTATAGTTGAGATATCGAACGCACAGCTTTTCGCTCGCAGTCTTACAAAATTTTACAAAATTTTCGGTTTCGGTTCGTAGAGCACCAGCTGTCGTTCGCGTCTTCGCACGTCTGGGTGTCGGGATAATTTCTGGAGTATGAACCTACGTACGCTTAAAATGCCCCCAAACATAGATTGGAATAAATTGCGTTAAATCTTGTTTACAAACAAAAATTTTCCCAACTCTATAAATACAATAAAATCTAGAATAGCTCTAAAAAGTATTTTATACCAAGCAATGGCTTTTGATTTAACGATGAAATTAGTTTTTTGCTTCGATAAACTCGTGTCATCGTCATCATCCCTTCATATACCTAAGCGCATTTTTAAAAAGCCCATCTACATTTCATAGTAACGATCAGCCGAGATCCTATTTGTTCTTGGCGAGGATTGAGGGGAAAAAAACTTCATCAAAAACGAAAGAAAATATATCTGTAACGAATTTAATATCTATCTTTTAAAACATTTAGTCTACTGAATGTATCTAATATTTTATGCTGTAATAAAAATAAATAATCACCACAACAAAACGCCAATTAATGTTTCTTTTCGCGTTATTACTTACAAATTAATAAAAGCCTTTTGTCCACTCCATAAAATTGACACTAATGGCCGGACCCATTCATAGTTCCTTAATTAGGTATTTAAAAAATTGGCCATTTGAGAAAAAAGCTGGGTCGATGGGACTAATGAGAGCTATAGATCGGCGTCAAAAACGTGTCATCGTTATGTGCCGAGCGGCGGAACTGCTTGTTGTGTAAAACAAACTGTTCTCGAGATGTCGTTTCTGATGTGGGGTAATTTCGGCTGTCAAGGCTCAAAACGTTGGCCGTTTGAACACGGCCGCGGCGCCACGGGGAGTCGTGCTCCGCAGAAATCTTTTACCTACTCCATGTATTTTTTGTGCTGTCCGAGCGGACTTTACTTTCTGTGTGTGATTTTTGATGTATGTTTCTCTACACAAATATCGTGCCGACTTGTTTGATGATTTTTTGTTTGTTCGACCTTTCTATGCTGAGATGACACAATTGGCGCGGTTGCTGGGTAATTGGCTCGTAAAATGAGTAACAAGTGCATTTAATGATAGCTTTTTTAGATTAGGCTTTACAAAATATGGATATGAACCTTTTCAACTTTTCTATGCTGAAAGTCTTTTCTATCTAATAGTTTCAATGCAGCATATAAGTTACTAAACAGCTTTTAGAATTCTCACCACAGTAGGATGATTTTGACATAGTACCTACCATTTACGTGGATGCGATCATAGCTTTGACGATTTCACTTCACAACTCTCTTCATTTAAAGAAATCATGAAAAGAGGTCTCTTAGATACATCTCGCTACGATAATTTAAATTCATAAAAGCACAATTCAAATCTTTACTTTTGGATATAAAATTCACAAAAATATACCTACCTAATTACAAAAAATAATCAAGCCTTTTTCAAATCGCCACCGCGTTACGCAATACACTTGACAGCTCGCGACAATAGATTGACAAGGGAGCATCGTTGGTGCGAACCTGTGCTCTTCGCATTGTTCCCAACACGACAGGTACACCGAGTGATCTCGTTACACCTTCACAATGGATCCTTTACTCCTTTTATACAGATTTACACAGAATATTCGTAGGACGCGAAACGGAATTCCGATCAGATAACAACAATGTCCGCTGCAACACAAAAGTGATCTAAAACTTATTCGTAACCTGCGTTACATTTGTGCTTTTTATTCCTTTTGTTGCGGGAGCATATCGGATTACCTTAAAAAGCTTTAATCTGAGATCATCTGCAGACTGCAATGCGCAGATAAAAATTATTTGAAAAATAGCAAAATGTATTTTTACTTTCGACTTTTGGTGGTAGGTTCTACCACCAAAAGTTACCACCTACTTCTCCTTCAGAATTACTATTAATTATTATCACAGATATATTCACATGTATTTAATTATTTATTACGGTCTATGAAGACGAAAGTATTAATATAGATTTAACAATAAGGCTTTAAATATTCTTTAAACATTTGAATTGTGGTTAATTGCTTCGGTATCGCAAAATCTAAATCGTAAGTACCTACCTATTTATCTATTTATTCTTACATCAACGAGGTAATTCAACTTATCTAAAATGTAATCTCAAATCGTACACAATAGTGAAGACACAAAAACCCATTTTATAAAGATGCATGCACAATTTGCTCTGCATTGCAGCGTGGGTGCCGCGCTGACTGCCACAATACTTGCAACCTGACACCAAGCGGGTACCAAGACGGTGCCCTGTGAGTACCCTATTCCCATAGTGCCGGCAAAAGACAGGAAGTGAGGACAGCGCGCGATAGAACCAATTACCCGCCCACGATATAAGAAACCTGTAATTAATGTAAAATATACTCGGCCTCTTGAACGGAAACGCGATTCAGATGTCGATATTTGCTAATCATTTTATTATGATATCGTGTACTACCAAGTACCAGCTGTGTTAAACCTTCTTAAAGGACTTCAAATTGCATGCCTGTACGTGTTAATAACGGTAATGCCCGTAATTAAACCGCGTTAATTTTAAAACTTATTTTAAAGAAGCTAAAGCCATTGTTTTTAACTGCGCAATAAAAATTACATGTAAAAAGGTACGTTTGTACTTTTTCCAGTTTGTGCTTATTTTTACCGACTCCGTTATGATGTTTTGAACATTATACACATACATTCATTGAGGAGTACATATCACTTTTTTATTGTGAATATTCTTGGAGAGTTCAAAATAATTAAATCAATCGTTTTTTTTTCTAAGCAAGCTTTTAACCATAAAGCTGCGTCCTATTAATAAGGTATGTGCTAGGTATCGTCTCTACTCTAGCTTTTTTAAAACTGTATTTTTTAAGTTTCCGTTACAAACGGTGGGTATGGACAATTGTTTATTAACTTTACCTCCCTATTTTTTGACAAAAAGATCTTAATACATACACATACATACATACAATTAAAAAATAGTCTCCTGTTTTGGTAGGTGCTAAGAAAGAGCCAAACTGACTAGCATCTAGATCAATCTAGTAAAGTATTTCGAAAAAAATAACATCAAATGCACATAAAAATGGGGCATTAAACATCAATACCGATCGGCAAATGCAACACAACTGATCACAAGGAAAAGCAATAGCAAAAAGAGATAGAGCATTTTTTTCCTCCAAAAAGTCAGTAGCATCTGATTTATGAGCGAAGACGATCATAGCGCATTAGTAGCCAGCATTGTCCTCTGCATGTGGGCTTTGTATCAGCCGACTCCGGCACAGTAGCCTGTCCTCGTCCCCAAGTATTGTTCTACCGAATCGTAAACATGTCGACAGGTTCAATCGTTTGTACTTGCTCTTTGCGCACAGTAGTAGCTTCGAGGAATCACTTTTGTTCCGCTTTGAAGCTCTTTCAGTCATTAAATGGTACAATGTTTCTATACGAAGTGATTATGGATGTTCAATTCTTAGTTTAGAATTTCAAATCTTTGTCTCATATAGAGTTGTAAGGTTTTTGTTATCATAGTTAATTATATGTATACTTTACAGTATTTTAGCCTTTTACAACGTGCATCTTTGTTTTAGGCAGTAACGCCTTTTTTTTTTTCGATAAATAATATAGTATAAAATGATAGATATCTATATTAATTAACCATTTATCATTTCTTCCCATGTCTTCAAAATTATTATAATCGTCATGTCCAAAATAAACCTACAAGGTGTGCTTGAAACGCGAAGCAATTATAGAAATAAAATACATGATACTAAAATTTTCGTTGAAGGAAGAAAAGGGGACTGGGTTCTCTAAGAGAGCGGTGTTGAGTAAAACAAAAGCACAGCAAACGATTTAACAAACTGCCATATTTTAACAACGTGTAATTAAAGGTTTGGCTCCGCTCGAATATGCATAAATCATGCGTCTGCCGCAAACTGCCGACCGAAATAGAGAAAAAATTAAATACATTAAGCGTCTCAGAGATGGGAACAGAATTATATCTGACTACAAAAGAAATGATGCTTACTTGACCACTCAAATGATGTTTGGGTTTCAATGTATTCTTATGTAACTAATTAATTATTTACTTTGTAAAAGGTCTAAGTAGAAAGTAACGTTCAAATGTGTTGTCCTTTTAGAACAATAGGTCAGTTGTATTCTCCAACCTTAGACACTAGGTATCGTGACTTATAATGTTATTGGACGAGAATATAGTGCAACAGTACCCAATACGGTACAAGCCAAAGCTCAAAGTAAACACGCTAATAACTTAACGTAACCTTTAGCTGTGTTTGGACGGTTGTCGTCTCGCTCTCATGGCTTTCCCGTTCTCATAAGAGCCGAACTGGTAAGCTCATAACTCACGGAGCCGGGTGGGGTGTGTCGGAGGCTGTGCCGGGCGGGCGCGGGGAGCCGCGGGGGGAGGCAGCGGCCGGGGTGCGCGCGCGCCGCTCTCTCCCTCGGGGCAGAGGGGCCGGGGCGAGGTGACAACCGCTTGTTACGTCTATTCCAAGCCAGTTATTAAAAACGTCTCGGCGCGAGCGGTGCACCGCCCTGTAATTATCCAGTTGAAGGTTTCGTCGCACTACGTTGTCACCACGCTCGCCGGAAATGCAATACGTGGATCCGCCCGCGCAACAGGTCCGTCCGCCCGCCCATAAACTATTGAACATAATTCGTGTTTATTTTTTTCAAGAGTAATGACTGTGTAAACGTTTTGTTTTCATCAACTTTGATGGAAATTGAATTACAAAGTTTTTAATGTCATCTAGTTTTCTACGTGCAAATGGAGTTTGTGCAATTGAAATAATGATTTGTGTTTATTTACAGATGATGAACATGATGACAGGCTACGGTTGTGGCTACGGGCGCGGTGATGCGATATCACCAGCTTCGGATCTGTCCTCATGCAGCAGTGCGTCGTCAGGAACGTGGTGCGCTCCGCCTGCGTGGCGTGAGCTGCCCGCCTATCCGCCGCAGTACCCCGCGTACTGGCCGCCGACTCCTGCAGCCACCGAGGAAGCTCGGGAACTTCAGCGACGATGTGCTAAGTGCCGCTGCCCCAACTGCCTCACAGAAGCCGCCGGCTTTGGCCCCAACTACGGCAAGGACGGCGCTAAACGTGAACATGTGTGCCATGTACCTGGCTGTGGAAAAGTTTATGGGAAAACATCACATTTGAAAGCTCATCTCCGTTGGCACACTGGTGAACGTCCATTCGTGTGTAACTGGCTGTTCTGTGGCAAGAGGTTCACGCGCTCCGATGAGCTGCAGCGACACTTACGAACGCACACCGGCGAGAAGAGATTCGCGTGCCAACTGTGTACCAAAAGATTCATGCGCTCCGACCATCTTGCGAAACATGTGAAAACCCACGCTAACGTAACGAGAAAAAACAAAAAAGCTAAAGAAGATGAGAAGTCTGATACGGCCAGTGCTTCGAGTGATAAACCTGAGGTGGTAGAGGCACAGCCGGCGCCCGCCCCGGCAGTCGGCAGTTCTAATTACGGTACGGTGCCAGTTGCGAGTGCTTCGAAGCAAATGTCTTTGAACTACGGGGCTGTTGCTCCTAGTATGGTGCCTCCTGCGCCTACGTACGGCAGTGGTGGAGTGTACGGTGGGAGCATGATGACGGGCTGGTACCCGGAGGTGCGGCAAGAAGCACTGTACCCGCGGCCGCCGGTCCGGGACCACAGGATCTACCAGCAGTACCCGGCTCCCATCACCACCTACCAGTGCGCTACGAAAGACAACTACGCGATGTTTCAGGGACATTATAACCTACAACCCCCAGTGGCTTTAGGACAATAGTGATGTGACTAGTAAATAAGATTGATAAAGACTTTTTTGACCGTTTCGATAATCTCATGTCGGTTTAAATTGTAAAAATAATGTAAGTTACCTTATATTTGTGATGTTTGTAAAATAGTTTTAAATTACTTGTAATGAATCATGTGCCTTTCAATTGTTGTGAGTATAATTTTTACTAAAAAGAGGAAATAAAAGTATGTGTTTTGTAGTTCAGTGCTTTGATTTGATAACATCTTCATTACATAACCGTATTATACCTGTCACAAGAGCAATAAAGAATGATTGAATCTCAAGCGAAACTTTTCAGACTTCATTAAATAACAAGACCGAAATGAACTCACTTAAATATTGAATCTAATAAACTTACTCTGCAGTCAATACATACTACTAATCAAATAAACAAATCGATCATCACCACAATCTACACTTAACATCAATCCTTAACGTACACAATTAACGTTCGCAGAAATACAAAATTAAATCGGTAGTAAACATAAATTTAATAGAAGAAAGAATCTAATAACTAACATCACATCACTGGCAATAATTATACGCAAACGATAAAATCGATTACATTAATGAAACTGCGCAAACGCATTTTAACCTTTAACCCCTATAACATACGATTTAATGTGACTATGGGCGTTACGAAACTTCATTTGATCATTAAAAATATTATGCTAAAGTCTTAGATGCAGGTGACGATAGTTCCCGATACCTGACGACTTTACTCTCCAATGACGCTTGACTTAAGAGCATCTCTGAGTCTGTTTGGTGATAGTTCCTTGGACACTAAAATAGGTATCGGATACTTAAATCTCCTTCCACAAACAGGTTGACTCGATATTCAAAACATTAATATATAACCTGACTCGTACCTCGCGATTCGATCGTGCGAATATATAAATTATGAGTTTAATCACCGATCGAATCATAGATAACGGTGTTTTATAATACCTACCCACACTATATTTTTTGGTACATCAATAATCAAATAATGCTTAACGACATATCGATATATAGCTGGTTATATAAAAACTTATTTCGCGAATACCTTTTTTAATTAAAGCTATCTTTATGATTATGAAAAAGAGCTAGTAGTAAAACAGGGTCCAATGTTCAAATAATATTATTCTGATTATGAGAATTTAATAGGAAATAAAACGTCAACAGTTTATACGATAAATTTTTAAAGAAATATAAAACAGGATTGCTTAGTTAAATACTCATTGTATGTATCCTTTCTTTATTGATCTGAAATGATCGTTACTCATCCGATAACGTCTACTGTATATTTTAAATCTTTTTTTTCCTATAGTGGCTGGATGTGAAGGGCATTAGAAAAGACAATTGCAACAACAAACAGAAGAATTTGCCCTACAGTATGTTTCACAAGGCTATGATGAATCCGTTATGTTAAATCCGTTGCAATAAGGCTAAAATATACAAATATTATCTACTTATAGCAGACTTGTTTTAGCGAAGAAGCATAGCCTGAAGTATTGAGTATTGAGATTAGTTTATTTCTCCCTTACTGAAATGATACTTTTAGGCGTCATAATTATTTGCCAGTTGCAATGACTACGAAAAAGGTCGAATACGTATACTAGTACCCGCCTCTCGGGACCCTCGGACGATCAAAGGCCTTTCGTATTGTTATTAATCAACCGAAGATTCAATTATCTTTTATTTAAAACGTAATGTTGTTTACAACGTTTGCTTAAATTAATGTTCATTGGTAAACTTTTCACGTGGGCGCTACGAGTATGCTACGCTTTTGCTACGACGACGGTTATTCGTTTGTTTTTTGCTTGTTTTGTAAAGTGTAGTTATGATATTGTTTGGTTTTTGATTAGTATTTTTTGTATAAATTATGATGTAGAGTAAATAATGGTTCGAACTTTATGTATACTATATGTCTGCTGGGGTAGAAATTTCAAATTAGATGGATATCGGTACATCACGAAAGTCTGAGAAAGTATTAATAGGTATTCAAAGAGATGTTTAGGTAGTATTCGAAATATCAGAGGATGTCCTTATTTGATTTAGCTCTCCTTTCTGGCATGCGTATTTGTAGTTCGTCCGCCCGTCACAAGATGGCGTTAGGTGTAATGATAAGTACGGCGGCGTCACCGCGCTGCGACGTAATTGCACGCGGCTATTATCTGGGCGGCGCCGGGCGCGCATGGCGGCCGGTGCGAGCGGGATGCACTCGATAATACGTAAAACAAAACGAGGGAGTAATAATGGTAAAAAACGAGCAGCACGCAAATTATAGTGAGAAATGAGGCAGCCGGTAGCGGTGGGGGCTCTTGGTGCGGTGGGGGCCTCGCGCGTCAGTCGCGGTCGCCCAGCGCACTGAGCGAGCCACCCGCGCCGCCTGCGCCGCCGCGCCTCGCGAGTGCTGTGAGTGTGTGACATGCGCCAACACCCGGCGCCATGAGCGGCAAGGGCTCCTCCTCACCGGACCTGCTCATGAATGTGAGTCCACGAGACTACTCACGCTTGCCACACATACATGCCCACTAACAACTACTATAAGTCCTACTAATATTTATATCTTCGTCTTCAAGTCAAACTTCTGACTTTATAGGTTATGAACAAATGGATTGAATTAACATATTACAGCGACTATTTTCACACGTGTTTCTAACGTCTAGTCGACAGCCAGGCATACATACTTAGCGCTATACAGGTCTCTTATGAGTTCGGTAATGGAGATAGTATAGACACTTCCTAAATGATTATTAACTTCAAATCTGTTTTTGAAGAGTTTATAGAATACCTTTTAATAATGAAGTTATTGTCATAAACATAATCAGCTGTGTACGTTTACTAAGCGTTAAATATGTAACGATATGTTGCAATCAAATCCTAACCTTGTAAATAAACTTATAATCGTTGCCGGCAAAATCTTCACGGTTCACGAAGTTTAATTTTAAGAACAAACCGACCTAAATAGTTGAATCCATGAAATGGTTTGTTAGTCAGCAGGGCACCCCCGGGGATAGTCGATTTAGCACGCACCATAAGCGGCACATTACCCGCGATTGAGCGCAGCCCGAACTCCCTCGAGCCCTAACCTCTATTACTATTCATGGCCGCCCCCGCGGCTCGAGTGGACCTCCACAGCCAAATATTCCCCACCGTAAGAGCAAACATTATGTGTAAATTTTCTTCATATTGTCGTGCCTTTGAATAATAATTCAGTCGCCGTTTATTTCGTCGTCCGTCCTGAATAATAAATCCTACTCAATTTGTTTCAAATACTTTAATAGGTAATTGTACCTAATGGTCCCTGCATTATATATTACCCGTGTATATTACCGATATCCCTTTAACTGTCTGTAACGAATCACTGTTGGTTACCTGTTCTGTGAGGTACTCTGCCGGATCATGGCTACCTAAATCGGTAGGACTGTTTATTATTTATAAAGCAATATCCGTCACATAAACGTCATTGTTATTATCGAAAATAGGCCATTAAATTTCGTTCCGAACATCACTAACAGTTCATAAAAACGTAAAAGTTAATTCAATTAAATGAAGTCAAATAAAATAAAGGTTGTGCCGGCACTTTCGAGCGGCGTAACCAATTCTTAATGACACATAGAGGCTTCGTCCATTTTCTACTCAATTTCCTTTTCATATTAGTTTAATCTAGAGGCAGGACTACTGGCGCCAAAAATTATGCCGCGACGGCCGTGTCGGGCGGCTAATCTGTTTAGCGTTATATTGTAGGCCGCCCGGCTCCTTTGTGCGGTCAAAAAGGAAGAAATTTATGCGTTTCGGCGTTGTGTGTGAGTTTTTTGTCAGAATGTAATTAATAATTTGGCGGCAAAACTAACAGTGTTTTCGTTGTTACGTCGGCTCGGTGATTGATGCCCTACTACGGTCGCAATTAGTGTGCAGGAACAAAGATCTCGTTCCTATTCATTGTGTACAAACTGCGCTACTATTAAGCATAGACTGTTCAGACATGCCTCGGAACAGTCATATGCTACATGGGCTAATGGGCTATACTTAATTTTGTTTCGTAAGAATTAACCTTCTCTTTATCTGTATTTGTATTATTTGTCAAATAATTAGATAATTTATTATTAAATGACGACCAAAACACTAACACGTATTTTGAGGTCAAGAAGAATTTACTTAAATAGGACCATTAAAGTTTCAAAATGTAACTTGCAAATCGTACTTGGTATACAAAATGTTCCGCGGGCGCTCGGCGTCCATATTTTGAAAGTGTTTGAAAACATGTCCGACCGGCAGAGCGCATGCGCGGGCGGTGCGTGCCACTGCGTGGGCGCAGCTCGGCCCAGTCACGGTAACCTCGGCTCAGGTGGATCACGGCATTGTTTGTTTTGTATAGCTACCTAGATGACTAGCGTATAACAATGAAGTAGGTCTTTATAATGTATAGATGTAGTATACATTGTTCCTAAGTAGGGTAAGTGCCTGATAAATATACAGAATCAAAAAAATCAATATATGATATGAAAAGAAGAGTCTTATAACAGAAATCTCCACGTATAAGGAAAACGTATTACAGTGCTTCTAAATACTAACGTCTCAACTGAGAAGTAGTAACAAGTTTGGTGCCAATTATAGCCGAGCGCGTCACGCCTCGCCGTGCCACATATCAACTCCTGTCTCAAGTTTATTTAGATAGCGGAGGATACGGGCAATTCAGACCAAGTGGACTGTGTTATTTGGGCGTTTTGTGCGCGAACGTACCGTTGGTTGCGAGTCGCCACTCGGCGCTGGTGCGGCAACATTTTAATTGACCACGCGATGTTGTGCCGCGGCTCGGCCGACTTTTTCTCCACTCTTCAAATTGCTCTAAAGTGCTTAATGAGAGATGCGTGCAATCGCCGTTTCCCCGTACGAGAGGCTGCTCTTATTTTACATACATAAATAGTTCAACACGACGAACTAATGCCGATTCTCGGTACTGTAATTGCGGCTGTGACAGGCTTCCGTCGCCTTTCCAGAGGCTGGCGGTTAAACGCCAAACGCCGGCGTCGCCTAAATTATAGTTATTTCGCATTAATAGCGTACACATCGACTAGTGCGTGCGCATGCTGCTCCGGGCACCATTGACATTTGCAGCCAACACAACTCGTTCGCGAACAATTTGTCAGACGAACACAAGCCTAGGAAAAATATGTGAATACATCCCTCAGGCGTTATGTATTAATTTGGTTTCGATTTAGTCATTGAGGTTGTCGAACTAATGAAGACACATAACAGTGAGAATGCCTACTGTAATCAATAAATAATAAACTTTATTGCATGTGATGTTTTTCTGTACTGGACTTATTTGTCTTAGTCTTGTGTGAAAACAACTGTTTTACTGCAAATTAAATAATATGATATGTTTTCTAAACTCGTTACTACTTAATGTCCTATTTTTAATACTATTGCCTACTAGAAAACATAAACATCACATCGAATGGAAGGACCCAAATCAAAGCCACAAATGACTATTGAACGAGTTATTCGCATATACGTAATTGCCAAATAAACACTTTTCCACGTTATCAGCCTTGCATAGGATTTTGCTCATTACTGGCCTGTGTCAAGGTTCAAATTGTAATAACTATACCAATTCAAATAATGAAACCTTTTTCAAGTTACTGGGTAAGAACCTCGACCTCCTAAGCATGGATTGTCGTGTTCCGTACTTCCTGATAAACCTCAATATGTTTGTTAGAAGGAACGTAATTTGAGAGTTTAATTATTTCCTCTTTCATATAAAATTATTCGTAAGTATAGGATGTTTTGAACAATGCATTTAATCAGGAAATGAATTTGTATGTACTTGTCATTGTAATCATGGTATGGAAAAATGATTTTTTTATGTACTTTGTTATCCTACTTTATTTTTTTACCTGGTTTTTACCACATTCACACAAAAAGCAAGTTCAATACTAAATAAATTAAAGCTTTTTAAAATTAAAACCAAAAAAGTCTAAGGAAAAGCACTTCAGAATCTTACTTATAAAAAATAAAAATAAAAATATTAATTGCACACTATTGTTAATTACATTTCTTTTACAATCCTTCTATCTAGCTGTCCATAACTGAAAACACACATCCCAATGTATGGACAAGAAACCACCACACCACCACAAAAGAACTGGTTACCTCAAACCAAAAAGAACGCATACTTACTGTTCATAATATCCAACTTATTAAATATATTGCTATTAATAATATCAGATTAAATGACCTACTATCACATCTAAAAGTAAAATTTATGTAGGTGTGGAAACGCGATGTCGCTCTACATGGAGTATAGAGCTATCTCTTTCACAACAGCAATTTCATGACGCGGAAGGACCTCGGTGTAATATTTGTCCCGTGCTAAGGTCCAATTACTTGTCTCTCAATTTATAACATTAGTAAGGATTATCATTACGACAGGTGCTGTAACACTATTACTGTTAACTAATGATTATTATGGCGTTGCCCTCTTGATTAATTCTCTTAGGTTTTGTGTCAATTTAACAGTATGAATTTTTGCTAGTTAAGATATTAAATTAATGAAAAGGCAACGTATAAGGAAATAATTGATTAATGCTTACATGCTTGTCAATGTAGCGAAGTAGCCTAGTAGCTCTTTAAATAAACTACGTGTCTTAAATACTAATGACAATTATTCATACTTTTGCAGTTTTGAAAACTTCGATTTTAAAGAAATTGCTTATACTCAATCATTGATTAATTTATTATTATAAGCCTGAACACTATTTTGGGTCTAAACATCAATAGGAAGTCGCGAGATCGGTCTTTCTGTCGGTCTTTAGTTAGTAGAATTGAACACTGAAATGTCATAGCATTACGAATACCTATTAAGTGACAATTTATCTAATATTATGACGTAACATAGAGCTGATCTGATGCTGGACCTGGAAGGTCTTTAGAAGCTTCACTAAAAACACCAAAGTATAATGTTACTTTTAAAATCCTTACTATATTTAATATTATAAATGTGAAAGTACTCTGTCTGTCTGTAACGCTTTCACGTCTAAATCACTGAACTGATTTTATTGAAATTTGGTACAGAGATAGAGTTTACCTTGAGGAAGAACATAGGATAGTTTATATCCCGAACTTATGAAGAGTTCTCTTGGAAACGCGATATAACCGACCTCGACGCGGAAAACGAAAGCGAAAAGCGAAAAGCTAGTACACTCATACATTTTAAAGTAATCCAAAGTAATATTTGTTGACGTAACCAGTTTATAATTCAGCAGTTCAATTATTTGTCTTTCAGCTACAGGTGACTTTCTGAAATTCATAAAAGAGTTTCGGTTACGAACCGGTTGTTAGCAACTAGTGATGTACCTCCATTCGCAAACCAATTAATATACTCATTAAGACCGCGATCTTATTACGAGGTAACATTTATAAGTTTAGGCATCTCCTCGTGTTTATAATTTGGGTTTAATCGTCTAGGTCTGATTATTAATTTCAATCTGATTAGTTTTTTCATACTGGAAAAAAGTATAATATATTAGTTCGTGATAAAAATTACGATTCGTGATGAATGTGACATAAATCAAAGCGATCAGAATAGACAGGTACTTAACGAAATATTATGAGTATATTAAACTATTACTAATACCTAGTGTACTTAGTCCATGCATTCATATGAAAAATTCAGATAAATAGGATATATTTGATTTAATTTTGGAACTTCACCTGGAAGAATAATTCGATATGTTTAGTCAGTTACCTACTAATAAAAATCTTTTTGCAAACGTACATCTTGTAAATACAATGTGAACTATCATTGTCAAATACAAAGCAAGACATAGCATAATTCACCACGGTCATTTATCTCACATTGTAACCCCAACGTAACATTCAAATTAAAAAAAAATCAATTAGAACAACTCGTATTGCAAACAACAAAAAGTTATCAAAGGACATGCATCGTGAGACCAATTTCACCAATGGTAGCATTTCAGCCCTCCATTAGAGAGGTCGATGTCAATTGAACGTCTCTTAACGTATGATAGTTAGATATGTAAGCGAGATGGCACTATTCAATGTAGAGCGTTGTCTCTTCTTCACCCTGCAATAATCCGTTGTGAGGTAGTGCGAGCCCGCAGGTCCTGTGACGTCATCGGGCATGCATCGTGTATTCGTGTCATTATAGTGTATTTTGGAACTGGTTGATTTTGTTTTTTTTTTATGGTACAGTATACGTTGCCATTTTTGTTTCGGAGTTAATCTCAGAATTTTTAAATTGGATGGCGAGGATGTTATACCGAAAAGGTTTGTAGGATATTGATTTGCATTATTTGTTATTGTAGAGACATAGCGGTGTAACATGGGAAGGATAATTTCTTGGACAAAAGATTTTTGAAAAATACAGGATAAATTGTAATCAATAAATTTAACTAAATGCTATTTAATTTCTACTAGATAAAAAGATAACCAAAAAAGTCCTAAATAACACGTCCTTCCTTCCATTCCACCACTAGCATCAAAGCAAAAATAACATCAACCACAAAGAGCTGAACACTCAATATACAAATCACCATACAAAATGTAGAGTTAATACATCGATAGACATTTTAAAGCATTACCGCGTCCCAGATTGACTGGGAGCGGCGTTCATTGCGCCAAGAGCTTTGTTTAAAATATTCCTCCCCATGAGATCATCGTTAGTGTGAAACTGACATTTGTACCAACTGAGGCCCTACCAACACATCACAAAGTACGAATATTAAAGTTGTGGAAGCGGGAAAGCGCTATACACTGTGTAGAGCGCCATCTCCCTCCCACATTTGAAATGATATGACATCAAGACGTTCGGTAAGCTCTCCGTTATTCTGATGTGCTGACATACTCAATAACAGGTCACGAAGCAATTTAACATAAATACTAGGATAATTTAATTTATGATCATATTATGCATGAAATTTGAAATTTGTTTTTAAGTTTAATATTTAGTCGCTTATTTTGTGCGAAAAAAAAATATTTTTTTGTGCTTAATATTCTTAATTATATTTGTGATGTAGGCGTTTTTTTGAAAACTGTATATTTAATTTGAAACTCTATAATTATTTAATTTATAAAATGACGATAGTAATTCGGCACCTATACTGTAATTATAAGAACTTCATGAAACTATTATGGAAGAAAATCTACAACGAATCACAGACGAAGGTGACAAGGACAATTTTTGGGGTTCATTCGAAATACAGTTGCATTTAAATGCCCGACTTTTTTACCCCACATTCCAAAAAAACATAAATCTGTCTACCCGAGTGCATTTCCTGAACAAGTCGTTTTGTCGTTCAGCATATCTCCCGAGACGGATGACTTGATTATCATAAAACAGCGATTCGCTTTCTCCGAGCCAAGTCCATTGGAAGCGAGCACGTGGCTAGCAACACGTTTCCGTAAAACAGAATCGATTACAATTCAAGATAACTTATGATAAACCTCGCAAAACACGACACAATTAATTGAACGAACGATGATTCAATAAAAAGATCCAAGTAATTGCAATGTTCCATCATAGTCTCTATCATCGGCTTTTATTGTTCTACAAAACGTTTTATTGGCTAATTAATGAAGACTCGAAACGTCGTGCAGTTTAAATAAGTTATAAGTTCTTGTAACGTCTCACTTTTATTGCAAACTCTACATATTTATGAAACTAGTTACTTTGGTGATTAAGGTGACGTTTAATATTAAAATGCAGTGCATTGTAATGCGCATAAATTTAACTTATTACACGATATTGAATACTTGAATGTCAAATACGCTAAATACTTTTTGGAGGAGAAGGTCGATTTGTTCTTGTTTAAATACTTTTCATGATTGTCATTTGTTTCGTAGCCGAGACTATACCGAGCTTGTACACATTATTTCAAGTGTATGACTATCGTAAGAGTATTTGTGTGTTTGTGCCGAGATAGAATCTTATCATCAACGATCAGGTAACATCAGCTGATGCCACCGGCGAGGTGTCGTTCTCTTTGTTCCTTAGCCCACAATGTTGCCCGTATTATACGTAATTATTATAATGATTTCTGAGTAAGCGATTAAAATTCATATGGAGTATGCACTTGATACGTACGGCCAAATGATATTAATGCTTGGGTAAACTAATGTATGTTAGGCGGACTGTTTCCATGTACCTTCCCTAATTTGATGCTTAGCGGAATTATTTCATGGAACCGTAATAGTTATGAACTTTGTGACCGGTGTTTAAAATTTTACGTTTATTTCAATTTCGATCGTAAATGTTAATTTATTGTCTATATTACTGAATTATTCATCATTTCTCAGCAGGTTGCGCTTACGTACATATTTTTGTAATACCTATATATCTATGAATTTATGATTAGTTTTATAAAGAACATAAATAGCAAATTGCGTAATTTATCACCTTGTGTAAGTAATTGTTTTATTGTTGTAGGAAAATAAATATTACAAACTGCATGTGATTCGATTGCGCGACTTTTAAATTAATTGATTTAAAGGCAAATAATGAATGCATTTTTATACCAAATAGTACCACTATTAGTACTGTCATAATATCAATACGAATACACTCTACCCTCTCTACCTATTTATGCAGAACCCCATGTTCAGTTTCCAGATCATTTAACCCTAGAACGGTTTCCTACCGTTTCCTCGACGCACTTTTCTTTGACATTTATCTTCGTACTTTTTCTCAATACTCTTGTGTTTTTTTAGAAATTTGCACCGTGAGAACAATGTAATGTGGAGCGGATTGTTTTGTTGTAACATTGACGAGTTTACGCCTTCTCAATATTTTTTATTTCAAAGATGATACGCTCTCTTTTCTTGATAGTTGAAATGATGTGTAGTTACTGGTTTTGTTGAAGAAAAACTGATGGGAATCAGTACGTAAAGCTAAGAATTTTATATTGTTATCGATTTGATGAAAATATTGTGAAATAGTTTAACGAATTGGTATTTATTCGCTTTTTGACGTTTTCTTCTTCTTCCTATAGTTGGGTGAAAAAAATCCTTCTTCACACAAGTCAACAGGACTTTATTCAACCGTCTCAAAAAAGGTGGAGGTTCTCTCTTCAGACTGGCTGATCCGACTTTGCTGATTCTTTCACTTATCCTGCTTAAAAAATTTCTTTATATTTGGTTCAAGAGTTTTAATTGTAAGGCGGTTGTGTGTTTGTTCTTTAAACAATAAAATTATACATAATTATTTATAATTTATATGACATTCCTATTTTGAAGTGGCTTAACGACACGTTGCAATTAAATATCTCGTTTCCTTGACAACCAATATTTATAATGTAAACAATTGTAAATATCGTAACAGCTGATTGCGAGTTAGGTTGCCCACCTCGCGTAAACGCTTCTAATTACACCCCTACTTAGGGACGTCGCATACATTCCTTAAAAGGTCAATAGTAACATGTAGTATTATTCGCGGACGCTCAATTACAACTATTAAAATATAGTGAAACCTACTTTCTTGGACGCAAACTGAGTTGAGTTGGCCGCATAGCATAGTTAAGAACGACTCAGCAGAATTGAAATACCAGTAATATAGTTCAAAATTACAATGGCATGGGAGTTGTAGGGTCTTCATTTCATTAGGGATTCATGTCTGAGGTTTGGAGTTTTTCATTGTATTTAATTGCAAAATATCACCATTGAGTTGTACTGTTTCAATCATTGTCAAGCGTAATGCCGAGGCAGATAGACATTTAGAACACTTAGATAAAAGTTGTGTGCAAGAACAACACGAGGGTAAATGACGTTGGTGCGTGATGAATTACTAAGCACACAACAGTATGGATAGCCCTGTAGTTAAAGTCACTACGCCAATGCACAGCGCGGCGTGTCGCCTTTTTGATTCCCGCGTAGGACGAGGTTATGTGATTCAGGAATGCTTGTCCAGGGTGCAAGAGACTCTAATTTTTATGAAATATCCCGCGAAACAAGGGTTAAATTAAAGTCTTTATACCATAGAGCATCAGCTTAGTGTGACATGCTGTACTACATACGGTTTATAAACATTTTACGTTGTCATTTCGATATACGCCGTTCTTAAATACGACGATTAAATAAGTGTCGTATTAAAATTTCTATATATATAACTACCAAAACACAGTAAAACCTACTTTCTTGGATGCAGCGTCCGTCGTCGCCTGAGCGGTGTCCACGTCACGCGACTCACGCGTCGCGCCTCGAGCACGACGATTATAATTTCGAGCGCCGATCAACATGAAAATGAAGGTCCATAAATTTATTAGACATAGTGTCGGCTTACTTGCCCCGGGCACGCATTATATAAAATATGTCAAGAATTAAGCATTATCATACAGAAATATTTTTACGCGGATAAAAATAATCTGTACATCGGATTTAATCGCGTTGTAAGTCACAGTCGAAGTAAGTGTTGCACATTATTTTCAACTTATTTTTCTTCAAATATCAATATCAATAATGTGTTTTTATCGCGCAGTAATCAAATTTCTTCTAACTAATAATGATTGTTTCTCAAAACTCTGATTTTAATAAAAGACAAATAAATCTCCATTACTCATAATAATCAAATAGTCATACACGGTGCTCAATGTTTATAGACGTTATTGAGTGACCAGGTCACCATAAGATTGATAGAAGCAATTTCAAGATACGAGATTTTGATCCTAAACAGAGATATCGCGCCCACGTCCACCGCGAGGGCAAAGTTATAAAATGTAAATTTATTGCGCGATATTTTACATGTATTCAAATTGGCGGCAATATATCGCTTGCCTTTACATTACATCACGTAATTATGCCGTGCACAATTATTATAATTTTCCTATAATCGGGGCCGTGAGGACGTGCGAAAAAACGCTTTTAAAAGGTAATTCACGACTGATTTATGGTTTGTACAGAGGATTCATTAATTTATCAAACAATCTGTAAATCAACTATTTTAAGTAATGCCTTGTACGTGGTCGACGGTTGTAGTGAAAAGGTCATTAAGTCGGCGAGTAATTATAACGTAAACATCTGCATCCACAACAAGTGGTCACGGAAACCTCCGGCGCGCTCCACGCATCTAATCAACGGTGATTCATCTAACGAAACACTAAAATTAATTATATACTCTGTTCTCAAATCTTACCTGAAATCGTGCTTTTAATTACAACCTACATGCAATGATTTATCGTGGACACACGTGTGTCGATGATTTATGTAATTCAACATAAGAAAAAACTTACAAGAGCACCCCACTAGTGATAACGTTTTCGTAGTCTAACGCGCTATTTGTGGAGGTATTATGTATCTGTCATTAAAACTATTAATTACAAAGCTGGGAATCGCAATTGAAATTCCAAGATTTGTAAGTCCTCGCGTCGCGCGCGTGAAAGTGGACACCTTTCATATAACTAGCTTAATTAAATCTATGGGTGTAATTATGTCCTTTGCCCCATTTGTTCGGTTGGAATTATTATACATAATTACAGGGCACGTTGTCTTTGAAATCCAACGTCTGTAGTACTGAATACGTGATCGGCTAAATTATTCCTCTACTGGGGTAGCAACGAATTGCTAGATTTTAAATTTTTGATCAAATAACACCTGAAATAAGCTTCAGGCGGACATGAATCGTGTCTAATAGCTTGATAATTAAAGGCGGTGATTAAGGCGTGTTCCTTCCACTTAACTTACATATTCCACGTCAGACTTGGTATTTTAACGCGACAGTAAAATTTGATAATACCATATTTAGTCGATTTATTAAATGTAAATAACGTCGGTAATAAATAGACTAACTCGTCTTAATGTATGTATTTATCAGTAGGTAGGTATTATTATCATAATAAATTGTTTATTTACAAAACACATGCTATTTACTTTAATAGGTAAAACTTATCTACAGAATTTAATAATTGAGATGCTTTTTGGCTTAATAACTCGTAATTTCCAATGTGTACTAATTTAGGTACGCAATATTTTCCGAGAGTACACACATCTGAAAATCGAAGAGTAGGATCGGCAACAAATGTCGTTGAAACAAGTATCTATAAATTATCATTGTGTTAATAACAAAAGACGGTCGACATCTACTCCAGTCCAATTATTCTAAAAACCAAATCCTATACTGAACAATACTGGCACTCAATAATCCGAAATGTGTTAACCACTTCTGTGACTGACTCTACCAATAGCAATTCATTGAAACCAGAATACAGTAGGTAGGTACGTAAGTATGTGTGTCATAGATAAATTCATTCTCGTCTCGGTTCGCCTTGAGATCCCTGCTCTCGACTTAATGTGACTTTTATTGCATTCCGCTTTCAGTCTCATTGTGTTCCCCTCGCGACTATACAAACAACCTTGCAGGTCTATTCTTTTACACCAGATGTTATAGGTTTACGTCATTGTAAGAATTTGCTTGGTATATGAATTTGCCTTGTATTAACACTTTGTCGTACAAATATGCTTGATACAAGATGAGAAATTCAAAGGTTATCAATCAAAGCATGTTTTATTTTCAGCCTTATGACGTGTAAGAAGGTTTTTACTTTTTGAGGGATTTTACTTCCACTCAAATATTTTGTTTAGGCAGAAATTTCCCTGAATTTCTTTTCAAGACAGTGAAAACGAATAAAACAGAATATTTATGACACATTCTACTAGCATATATATTTACGTAAAAATATCTATATAAGTGTAACGTAAATTAAACATGATCCAAGAACTGAAACCATATACCAAAACCAGCCAAAAAGGCGTAAAAATGCAAAAGAGTTTGAATTAAACTGTCCACAGGTACAAAACAAACAATGGTTTTGTATCCCCCATAGAGGGCAAATCAGCCATATGTTGTGTCAAGCGTGATGGGGGCGAAGCAGGGAAGTGACCGGACTCATTCATCATACAACCGCAAATAGCCCGGCGTTTTCATTTTCACTGTAGTGCGGTAAAAACGTCAACTGTTTATTTCGTCCATTACGCTGTGGTTCCGCTGGTTTATTTGGTTGATTTGATGGTTGGGAGCGATATGTTGATGGTAAGTGTGGTTGATGTTTGAAGATGAGTAATGTTCTAATCAATAGTTTGAAATATTTACCTGGACATATGTAAGTAAAGTTCGTTTTTGTAATATGGAAGATACGGGAAAGTAATGAAATATTGAGTTCCATAACAACCTTCCAAAGTCAGGTCTCTTTTAGAACAACTATCATGATGACATGACTTTTATCGAATAGATCATATAAATAGCTGTTGCTCACAGCTGCGCCTACCTGAATGTCGGTTATGGCATGATAGTTTTATTAAGGTCCCACGACGAGCACTTTTCTTTTCATCTTCGAGTTAAGACCCAACCATAAAGACGTACGACTTCATGTACCTCTAAGCATAGTTCAATAACTTCTGAAAGACTTCTTGCGTGTCACACTCGAACCTTTATAACCTTATACAGTACCCTAAAATCGTAGTTCCAACGCCTTCCGCGATAAAGCCGTTAACGCTTTTCGCTATAGTATTTTTTTCAACAAACATGTGAAATGCAATATTTAACACAAAGGGGAGGTTGCGGTTGTAATGATGAGCGAGTAATATTCCTCTTCCGCCCTGCATTAGGTAATGAACCTTAATTGGTTTATTAAGGCTCTTCAGAACACACTTGAGTGTGAAACGCATTACTATCTAACGTCGAGTCACTTCCTGTCGATTCGAGTCAAATCGAGTGCCTTTCAATCGATTTGGTAGAGTGAAAATATTGAGTGGAACTTTATCTCGTTTTTGTGTTTTCTATATTTGGAAATGAATGATTGTAAGAGCTTTTTTTAGAGTTAATGTTATGTACGTAATTGCTAATATACTATTTATTAATGAATATGAAAAATCTCTAAGTGTCATTGAAAACTTATCAAATATTAGGGAAGAGAACTCACTCACAGAAGACAATTTTAATTGTTGCAGAGTTTGTATGTTAAATCTCGAAATGTACATACATTAAGAAATGATTTCTGCAAGGTTGAAGGTTGCAAGGTTGAAGTAATCCCTGTTTTAGGTTCGATCCTCGAGTAGAAAAAGTATATAATATTTGATCTTCGAAGGCTTGATCTGAGTCAGGGTGTCTTGTAAAACCTGTAAAACTTGTAAACCTGTCTCACAAGAATTAAATTCTGGACTGACGGCATCGTTTTTTTATAAGTAAATGAGACATTTCAAATCAACAAATTGACAAACAGGTTATTAAGAGGTTTAAAGTACCCATGAAGTTCTGTACCGACACCAACCCTTGCTAAGAATGTAGAGCACTTAATAGCTGCGCTAATCACGTCAATTCCCAAGTACTTAGCCCACTTATCGAGACCTACCTTCCTGTAGGCTTCGACTAGCAAACGATTATATACCACTCACTAGCTTTATGCATGCCTTAACTAGCTGGTATTCTATTGGTTTATCTGTTCTCATTTAGGTAGAGTTCTGTTTTAAGTTTGTAATGGTGTTAAATCGAAATTCATTTATACAAATTAGTAGTATCTAGGAACTAAACTAAACTAATATTTACATTTTGAAAGCTATATCAATATAAAAAGAAAAATATGCATTATTTACAAAGCGTCAAAAAAGATATCCTCATCCCTGCCAAAGTCGGGAAACGTGCCCAGAAGGCTGGCTGCATTGATGTTGATTTGATTTGCAAGATTGAAATAGTTCACCATCATCATTATACCTTAAGCGGAAGCTTAAGTAGCTCATTACTAGTGTTATTCACGTATTTAAAATTTAAATAGTTGTGATCTCAAATACTTTGTCATGTTTATTATTTACATTAACTTTTTCTGTATAATTTTAACGATGAACTTACAAATATGTAATTTGATTAGAAGATCACTTGTTAATATAAAACTATAGATATTAAAAGGGATCTGCTAATACCTTATTCCATTTTTCCTCTAGTAGCACAGTTTTATTAACAATGACTTTTGATTCGGTTCTCTACTTATTTATAAAATAGTTAATCTACTCCTGGTGTCAAAGCTCTCTGCAAGCCCCCTTGTGTCTGCCGTCTAGTAAGACGAGAGTCGGTTGCTATGCGCATGCGCGATTTAATTTCGCCACAATTACTCGGTCGCGTTACTAATTGAGACATCAAAGAGTGCCGGCGGTCTGGCCCAGCGCAATACCCTCGTACTTTGTTGTCACTCTTTGTAAACTTACGATTTACGAGTTTTAGTAGCTTTATAACAACACAGGAAGAAAAAAAAAGGAACTTTTATCGATACATAAAAAGGGTATTTTCATTCGGCTGTTGAAGCAGTCAAAAAGCCTACACTCAGGACAACAACATCTGTTAAAAATCTTCTACAACTCCACATTGTCCTTTAACAGTCCCGTTTAAATTTACATCAAGCATGCAGACCGACATAAATATAGATCGGTCTGTGTCCGTTTAATCATATTGTGTCCATTAAGGTGTTGGCCGGCGACGCACTGTTTGCACTGGCCGACCGACCGCAATATGGGGTCACGTGATAATGGCTGCGTAATTACGCCACCATTACGGGCCCGGCTGCATGCACAAACACAGCACTTCTTGTTACACGATCAAATGTCTCAGACGTGACTCGTTGCTACCAATACAAGCATTATCTAGATTCCAAATAAATTATTCACAAGCGCGACCGCCGGGCGCCTGCCTTGTGCTCACCTCAAGGGCAACGTAAGTAGCACTCTTAATGACTGCGTAATATTTAACGACTCTACGTATTTGTGTTGCTCTCAAAATCATGCAATTCATGTATTGATAAGTCTGATTGTAAGACACGTTCCAAAAGAACCGATACGAAAATTGATGCGATCAAAAATCGAAAGGTGTCGGGTGGATATTAATGGTTCCGTGTAGCCACATCAATAACAATGTAGACGCCGACATCGCCTGCGTGTGGGTGCGGCTATATGATGCAGTTATTGTCGTGAATGTAATCATAGTTCACAAATTCACATTTACCGAACTGTTTGTTTGGATAATGGAATTTCAAATTGCGTTTGTAAAGTCGTAAGTTAGTGCGATTACGTTTAGAGGTGGGTTGCACTGCGGCCTATCTGACAGCGGTGTCAGTCAAGACGTTTGCGAGGGCACAATCGATCCAGCTCTTCGTGTACAATTTGCGTAAAGGCAGCTCCTCCGGCAATTTGTGTCCGTCGCCTTCGCCTGCCGTTACTCGGTAAACGCTACTGGAATATTGTGCAGCCTGTGGTTGAGTTCCCACTTTTAAACGTACAGTCATCCGGACGGGTGAGATACATGCTAATTATGGGCAATTTTCAAAATCGATCGTCGAGCTTTTGCCCTGCTTGCGGCTTCCTGCGTTCGCTCGTTCTCGAGAAAACGTAAGCAAACATTCAATGTTGAAATACCTGCTTTCGACGTATCTATTTGTGGTTAGATTTCCTCTTTATACCTAGTTAAAATCATAACTATATGGTGAGCCTATTCCGATAACAGGCTTGTTTGAAAAAGCTAGTAACTATAAAATTTATCCAGAAGTGACTTACAAAAGTGAATTATGAGTGTCCGAACAGGGGCTCGCTCTAGCTACCATTTAATAAAGGCATCGTCGAGATATCGACGGTTTGATCTGATGACTGGTTGCGCAATAGCGAGTGCAGTTAGATCGAATTATCGACCGATCGATGGCTTCTAGATTGCATCTCAATAATCCTTGTACGAGATATCGGACCAGATTGCGCGGCGAACGTGCGTCTAGCTACTATCCGTCTTCCTGAATCCATTGCAATGAAAAGATGGAACGCATTACCGGTGTTCAAGTATTATCTGCTATTTTTAGTTTAACTTAAGTCGTGCTGTCGTGCTCTAATAATGGCATGCATTTAGACGGATATTAGGTATGCGCATCTCGGTCGACGGTGTCGTTGAAACTGCAAGCCGGTGACCGTCGGGACGCGGTAATTGATGACGTCGCGGGCAAGCGGTGTCCGCCCATTTTCCGTCAATTTTCGTCACTTGAGTGATGGTAGAGCGTCCCGCCCACGGCGGTGTGCCCCTCCACCCCCACACCCCCGCAGATACCGCGAACGGCACGCGCCGCGCTAAATTTAAATGGGATGAACTTGTAACGGGCGGCCGCCGTCAAGGAATGTAACCGGCATGATGCGTTAATCATACATTTGTGACAGTTACATTCATTCTGAGACTTCGTGGAACCACCACAAAAAAATCGACGTTGAAGTTTTCTATTTGTCATGTCGTGTCATTTATGACTGAATTAAAACTGTATCAAATGGGTTCACATTAATCAAATAAGTCAGCATTCAATCTGCTATATTTTTACTCGAATCTCAGAAAGAAATAAGAGCGCTCTTAATGCCGGTGTTGTTCGTTCATAGAGCAAAGTCAGCTGTAGACAAAAGCTATCTAATTCCCCCGCAGTAACAATGGCTCATGGGGATATAAATAAGGTGGAAGCACTTAATGAACACATAAACTGAAGAGAGGTAGCGGACCGGGAAACTTGGCGTTGCCATGACAACGGCAAGTCAACAGCGATAGAGTGAGGGACTGCGATTGTTCACGACGAACTGTGATGTGACAATCAATTCTTTGTTGGCCGTTTTGGTAAATTGACTCTTGAAAAAATGTAGAAAGGACCTTTTTAGAGGAAAACGAGTGGAAAAATATGCATATTGTAAACAAAATATGCAGGCAAGGTAAATAAAACAAAGTTTTACCGTTAGTTATTAACTGCGCAGATTAGCTAGCGGAAGAATGTCAAAAAATACGTACACCTTCAAATTTTAAAACCAGCCCAAAAGAAAACGATACAATCATATATTAAACGAAAATATCTACAACAAACTAAAGTCTCTTCTCGAAGAGTACAAACCGAAGAGTTCTATCTTCATGACTGTAGTCATGCAATGTTTTTGCCGTGGTTTGACTTAAAACAATCAATAAAACACTCGTAGCCGACTGATGAGCGCCATCATGCAATCCTATGCGCACGTGTTGCTTTTTATTATGCCTATTATGTTGTCAGATGAAAAAAATATTAAGTATATTTAAGTGTTGTTATTGTCTTTTTATTTTACGTAATTGCTTGAAGGCATTGACATCGTTTTTGTAATTTATACAAGGTAGTTTTGAAAGTGAGTGGTTTAAATTTTGAGTATTGCGAAAACTTTTAAAATACTTATAATTTATTGAGGAACAGAGACAGATTTTTATATAAATTATAGTTTTCTGTTTACTATATAAAAATATATTATTATTAACCTGTTCATGAAAGATTCTGTAAGTTTATGTAGATGATATTCGTATACCTTATCGCACATAGCGTTCGGTTTGTCCAATGCCTTGTAAATAATATAGGTCATTGAACCTTTGCAATTGTTAAATCAAATCTATTCTTATCAATAAATTCACCATTAAAAAACAGCTGATCCAATTTATTTTTTCATCGCAGACAGTAATCTGCGTGCACCATCACCACCCATAATTATCATCCACATAACCATCAGACAGACGAATAAAAAAACCAAACTGATACAGTTACATTTATAAATCTGTGTTGAAACGAACAATTGCGGTATTGCGTTACTAAGTAATAGGCGTTGATAGGCGATTTCGTAAAACTGTGGCAACGACAGGCTAGTCAGGATAATTATACGTAAGACAACAATTGCACGTTGTCAATGAATAATTAAAGGTATCATGATCTTTACATAAGTTCATTATATATCGGTAATCGCGTATAAATTGGACGTTTAATGTCACGTGCAGCCGCGTGATTTATGATGCTGCGTGCCGCGGACGCGACTGATCTCTTAAGACTATCGCGAATAACAGCTGTGTTTTTTTTTCGTCTACACTTGAAAGATTCCGACTTTCCGTTATTTAAATTAAAGTACTCGGGTTTTTCGTTTTGTGATTATAAAACTTTTTCATACATTTTAATTTATAATATACATTTTGGAGGTTTAAAAGTAATATAATTATGCCCAAATACGTTGTTTTAAACCTGACAAATTTCATTAAAAAAGTACTCATTCTTAATTCACACAAAGCTCAGTGGTACCGCGGGCTGGTTGACGTAGCCGCTCAGCTGAGAGTCGCGAGGCGGGGCCGATACACCGATACCACCGTGATTTACCTAACAAATAATAAACGAACGCATCCACCAATCGAATGCTCTTATCGATAATTAATTCCGTTAATCCACACCCGTTGTTAATTAACTCCGTGAGAACACGATACCAAAGTTGAAATCTAATTTAACATTGATTAGTATTGAGGATACTCGGATAATCTAATCGAATCTTTACTCGTATTAACAATGTAATGTTACTAACCACTATAAAAACTTTGGTATGATAATCGGACATTGCGTGCGTGATACGCTTTCTATTAATTTAAGTCTAAAACAGTTTACCAAATTGTTTTAAACATAATTTTAGCTTACACCTTTTTGTCATAATTACGTGTCCTCAAGCGAGGTTATCTACTTATATAAAGCTACACAACACCATTGCTGGCCATTCGTTGAAAAACGCTGAGAGCAAACTTTACCGGTCTAAATACAAACTTACAAAGAGTACCCGAGGCGAAAACTCCAAAGAGGGACTTGTGACAAGCGGCGGCGTCACGCTGCCTACACACGACGGAAACGCTCCGCTCATGCATTATTCAAAAGCGAAGGCAAATACAAATAAATAGGCACGAAATAAATACAAACAGGCTGAATGGAGCCACGGCGGTGGGCGGGGCCGTGCGACATAAATATCGGTCGGCCTGTCATAAGGCGGCGGATATCTGGCCGGGCTATTTCGGACGAGACGCCTTACACCAACTTGTCCTACGACTTGCGAGCGAACGACCAACACTTTTATAATACAGCAAACATTCACTTATTATTAGTCATAAATTTAGCGCTTGACAAATACCCATATAATTGTTAGTTTGATTTATGTACAGTTTCAATCAAATGTACGATTATAGTCATTTGCTTGTAATTGTAGACGGCGAGACAAATTGTTTATTGATAAGGTATGTTAAATAATAAATTTTACTTAAATAAATAAAATGTGGGTACATAAGGAAAACATGTAACGAAACATTATATCTATAAGCACTTACACTCCTTTTCTCAACTTACTCTAATCATTTTAATGAATACCTGCGCAGCTCCTACTTTTATATACAGTCGGACATTTTTTGTAATTACTTAAACAATGGTAAATGTTAGCGACTTTAGTTACTTTGATGCATACAAGAGTACCCCAATATATTGCTAGAGTTGACCGTTTCTACAGATTCAATACCAGCCAAAACCCCCTGAAAATGTGAGTGTTTATTTCATGTTTCTTGTGTGTATTCTGTTTATTTCACCAATTGTCATTCTCCTGAACAATAGTTTCTCTGATTCGGTGTTGGACTCAAATATTTTGATGTAGGTACATACTTTTTACATAAGTCGCTTTTGTCAGTCTGAAGTTGAGACGTATTTTTTCATCTTCCTTATTTTATAAATAAAGCTGCCATTTAAACCATATTAATTAAGTCATTTATGCCTTAAGCAAACAACAAGTACATTTTCATTTATCTACAACTTGCTGCAATAATCTACTAATGAAGGTGCCTATAATGTCGATATTATTTAAATTATTGTGAACATGGCAAGTTAAAGATCGCCGCGTAGTGATCTCTTTACTTGATGCAATTTAATCGAATTAAAACGTAAACTGAATAAATAATAATGTTGCCAGCAGCAACGGAATTCTCTTTTCATTTTCTCGCTCCTATTCCGCGCACGAAGTCACACATGTTCAATATTGGATCGATAATGGTATTTTAATTCTGCGAAATTATATTGTTTTAATGAAAACACGATTGTTTAATCTGCAGCTGCTTATGTCACACGGGGTTATTACGTACGGAGAGCGGTTATTATGTATGCAATATTTATCTTGGATGCGTGCGCGTTGCTTGGTACGCGAGTTCATCCCAACTCGTCCACTCTCCACATTAAATTACGTGCAATTTATTGCTCAAGGGCCACATTAAATTATCGCATAATAATTTACGGACAATTATTTCATCAAAACTATAATGATGGTCACAAGTTAAATCTGAATGGGGTTGTTGATAACGTCACGTAGATGATAACGTTATCCTTTAACGAGTGCTTGGTGTAAGTATGCGGAGAATATTTCAAAATTTGTTTTTTAAGTTCTTAGTTCTGCGTATGAAACTTTTTGTTTTTATATTCCAATTGTTTTAAATTTAATATAAACCGATTCCCTTTTTTAATTTTGTTTGAAATTTTAATTCGCTAATGCTTTTCAGTTGACTGAATTTTGATTAAATTCTATTAGATAGATTAATATTTTGTTGACATTAATTAGACAATACTCAGACTGCTTTTTATTCTATTACGAATAAATTTCAAGATAAGAAACAAGCGGTAATAGATTGTCCTTTTTATTAATCAACATTTTTTGTAAGTTTCGTACTTTGAGAACCTGTAATATAACTTCTGTTTGTAGAGTAGGTTCATTACACAGGCATAATAGGCTCAATGCCCGCCTTTTGCAGTCTTTAATCACTATCTTAATGCACACGAAAATATTAATACTCTTAAATTGAAGATATTCATCACTATTTACAGCAGAAAAATAATTTAAGTAAAAAATTAAAACAAAAGCCAATTTTGTGGTACTTTTACGTTGACTAATGGAATATAATTGGCAGGTAATTTGCGGAATATAAAAATTTTAATTGAAACCTTGAGTCAATTTCGCTATAACCCGGGTAAAAAGCACAGCGTCGCCCACTTGTCCGCTGCTCGTAAATTGCGCGAATCGCCATAAATTGCATAAAATCGCCAATTACAAGGATAATGTCGGGAGCGACGGCGCAGGCGCATCGCTCGCCGCGAACACGCGCTTGCAAGCTTACGACGTGCCAAAATCAACTCAATCCTGTGCCTCTTTAGTTAGGCTCGGATAGATCGCCACAATAATGTAATAATTAGGGTTCTGAGCGCCGCGTAACGGAATTAATCCGTCGATGTTGGGACGTCACGTGTCCTGTAATAGCGGGTCCGTCTAAATTTATTTTTAACCTTTGTTCGTGATTGAACTTTTTTGTACGATGTTCTCAACCTTACGTAGCGGCGGATGATCCTCAGTTTTTGGTGGAATTTCAAGATTATGATCACGTTCCTTTTTGTGAAGAACATTGTTTTACGGTTTATTTTGATCCTGTTTTTTTTATGGATGAGAATTTGAATATTATGTCTCATATTTTCATGCTTACACTTAACAGAAACATGCAAATATTGTGAAGAGTTAAGCTTATAAGTTTGTGTTGTTGTAGATAACAACACTAGGAAACACTGAACTGACTATGAAAATTATTTAACCAATAGAAAGGCATTTAACCACAAAAAACTACCAAGAAAAAGGACGATCATCTAGTTTCCGGCGGTAAAAACACACCCTAACAAAACAGGACCTATCGTTTAGGTTAAACATCACAAAGACAAACTAACAACTAAAAACTAAAAGCTCAGAGATATGCTCTCCAGTTTAAAGAGAAAACTCTACAAATAAAGGCTAGATAGTGTGTTTAAGCGTGATGTAGTGAAGCTGCAGGTCGGGTGCGCACGCGGTGACGCGGTAATGGACAGCTCACGACCGCCATTACGAGCCGTCCGGCTGCCCGTGACGCATGGACAACCTAGCGGCCTAGCTATTGTTGGAAATCTTGAATGGAGGTAGAAATTTTAAGTGAGGGAGAAATTAAAATTTTCCTTCATAGTTGTTTAATGAATACACGCTTAGAGGGAGGTTAGAAGGGTAGTGATAAATATGAAATGAGACCAAAAAGGTTTTTAGCTTGTATTTATTGGGCTGAAATATCTACAGCGGGCGCTTAGACGCGCATTTCTTGATAACTCTTTATAATTTGAAGCTTTATATGTTTACTTTACTAGATGATTTCACACATCGGTAAAATTTGAACTTTTCTTCTATTGTTACAATACGAACCTGTTCAGTTATCTGCATGTTTAATATTTATTACATGGATACTAAACCTAACTATGGCTATAAGTATATATGTAAACGTTCGTGTATTTAAGCAATCAGTTACATCGAGATGACCTATTCGACCGCTGTTATCTTAATCCGCTCTGCTAAATACATAATGACGCCAATTTAGTCTTAAAATTTTAGCACGAAAATCTCATTAAGTCTGGAATAATATTGTCCTTTAAGACACGAAGTCCTTTGCGGACGGGATCGTTCGAATAAAAGGCGGCGTTATTATGTTGGTAAAACAAAATTCCCCATAATGGCCTCATTATGTGGCGAAAATTGCCCGAGAGCTTTTTTGTGTGGTAATATAAATGTATTTGTAATAGCTTTTAGAAATATTGCGAAGAAGCGGGTCAGGCATCAGGCGGCGTCTGATTACCGAAACTTAATTTATTTTCATCTTTATAAAAAAGAACTATAAAAATTGTCCGCGGCGGCGGCGTGGGAAACGACCCTGTCGCCGGCGGCCTCTATTACGTCATTATTTTCTATATTAGATTGTATATTAAATGGAAGATTAATAGGAAATCGATACGCTTAATGATCTAGCCGTGTGCTTAGAATTAACTCGGTAACATGTAAGTTTCGATTCTACGGTCGCATCGATAACTGTGTCGAAATCATTTAAAATGATGGCTTTAATAAGAACTTTAATAACGGCAGTTACATTAGTTTAATTAATATTTAAACTATGATAACTACATGTTGTATTTTATTTAACTGTATCGCGCCCGTTACTTGGTCTGTTAAGCTTAAAGAAACTGGTCCCTGGGGCCGTGCAAATTGCTGTGTAATGATATGATTAGCGTAGAGACTACCGTCTGTCATCCTAAACTCCATGTACCAGATTTCCAGACCTCTACGTGGAATTTGCACAGCCAAAGGGTTAGAGGGGTTATTATCAACACATTGAACTAATAACGCTCAGCGCTATCATGATTTCGCGAGTACACTTTATTGTGAAGGATACATTAAAGCTTCCCGTCGAACGTCACCGAACAATTTGCGTTAACTACAAGTTGATTTACGGCGCAGTAATAAAATAACCAATCAATGATAATAACTCTGGACGCGGAATGCGCCAATTGGTCCTAATAAAGTCGGTGAATGTTAATGAATCGTTTTTCGGTTCGTTGTGAGATGTGTCATAAAACGAGCCACTGGTTTGGATGTCGCGGGTGCGCCGCCACGGGAGGCCGAGGGGAGGCCTAATTGATTTGTGCCCCAGGCCACAATCAAAACAGATCGTATTTTATAAGACGTATCCTCGGCTGAGGGCGAGGGTGCGCTAACTCTACGAGTGCTTTGAGTGGTTCCGTGTTAATGGTTCTAGATTCGATTCTGCGACAAGCAAAATTTCAAAATAAAAATATCGACCTACGTAGGTATTTTATGGTATGGTATTTTTGACTTGGATATGTGTCAATCAAATTCTAAATTGTGCAAGTGTTTCAATGAAAACCAGTCATGATATGCAATACCAAATGTTTATGTTAATGGAATATTGACATGTTACATTAAATCAATCGCTCTTGTTAGAATTAAATTATCATACTTTTACAAGCAACTTTTAAAGAACAAGGACAAAGGTGTTTTAAATTCGTGTTTAGATATTGATACAAAGCGTTGAACTGTTCGTATCATGTGGTAAATATAAATAATCATTTTTAAAGCAGAGAACAAAACACTTCACAGTAAAAAAAAGACAATACACAAAAATCACTAGTACAAGTGCGACTTTCAAAAGCCTCGTAAAAAAAAATCGAAAGTGAAGCTACCAAAACTTTAGCTGTTGCAAATTCTAATGTGTTCAGTGATCAAACACAAGAAAATCAAATGATCATTTGATAAATAGTCCCCGAGGGTGGCGCGTTGTCGCACTCGTAATGCGGTCAACTAACCCCACTGCACCCTCTTTGTGGGAACAGCTCCATGAGAAATTATCAACGCTTTAGCCACGGTACTTGCTTTTATAATGTTATGTAACCTCCTTCGTTTATGACAGATTAGTTTTTTTGAGTTTGACTTTAGGTGGCGCGTTTGTGAAGGATGTTTTGATTTTCGAAGTGTACAAGATAGTTAAATAGTTTAAGAACTACTTAAAGGTACATTTATAATAGAGGGACTTAAATATTTCGATATTTAATAATTCTGATCGGTGTTTTGATATATCTGACTCAAATTTCTGAAAAAAATCTAAATATTCGTTCGATCGTCCTTGATAGAGAATAAATGTTCACAGCCGTAGAAATTTGAGAAAATATGTTTAAGCAGAGTTAAACATGAAGGAATGTGGAACAAGTCTGCTTAATCTTTCATATTAAAGTAACAGTACCCAAAGAAAATAACAAATCGAAGGCAAATAACAAGTTCTTTATGTTATTACTTTTGCTACAGATATATAATTATCATAATACATTTCTTGTTAGTGTAAGTAGTACTTTAGCTTCTCAGCTTTTATTAGCAAAGTCGGAACACCTGGGTGATTTGTATTTCTAAGGTAAATAGAACCTCTTTACTTCAGTTGCCTGTATTTTAGAACTCGTTAATTTGCAGAGAATTTGCATGACGTTAATCGTAATACAAGTGAACAAGTGGATCCTTAAAAAGGTGCACTCCTTGGATGTTAACCTCCTTTAAGATCCTTAGGGTTAGGTTTCTAGTTAACTTAAGCTTGAGTAGTCCTAGGAAACGGATAAAAAGTCATTTTCATTAAGTATTTTAATCTTAAATCTCTATATCTACATATATTACGATATCAAAATTGGTATCTTCCAGTTTTGGTATGGTATGTTCAGACGAAAAGTAGAGTTTGAAAAACATATTCGTGTTTCAAGAGACAACTAACCCTAACACTCATAAATCCCCAAATCTGCATAGCAACAGAAAAAACATTCATACGCATGCAAAAACTGACAATAGTTTGGTTCGTACAAGCTTCCTAGTATGAAACAGTTCGCGGCTGCGGGCAGTAAATAGATCGTGCGACGAACATTAATCAAGTTGCGCCTGATTCGAAGCGACGCGGTGGACAACTCCTCTCTCGTGCAATAAATCTTCCTGGCAACTGCATTGCGGTACAAACGCGGTGAAAAATTGCCGATTCAAATAAACATGCCATCGTGATTGCGTACAGTGAAATATGTTTAGGTCCTCCATTAGTACGTGATGTTGTTTCGAGCTTATTCGATTGGTTCGATAGGTACCTAGGATTCGTTGAATCTAATTTTTTGAGTAATATGCTAATTTGTTTTTGGAATGTATTGCTGCAAAACCCAAAAAAAAAACATTATATGTACTTACTTTTAATTATCATATCCTTCAAGAAATTGCCTGAACATTCGCATTTGCAAAATCCAGTTCAGCACTTAGAATCCTCTCCTGTGACTAGTAGGGAGGGACGATATTGTATGCATAAGAATAAATGAATGGTGATCTTACTATTGGACAACAATACCAACACATGCGTTACATTTCAGCCATTGTTACAGTTATAGATTCGACTCATACCTATACCAAACATACAAAACGTGTCGACGATACTGAGATGTTTTACACGTATCTATTACTAAATATAGCCGCTCGTCCAAGCACACGTGCAGTCAAAGAATGTGATACAAGCGCCCACGCACCGACATTGTATGCAAATCGTGGGTCGCAGGTCGCCATTCGCGGCGTATGCTCAAGCGACCGCACCGGGCATTGTTTTTTTCTTGAACTCTTATTGGTCCATTCTATGGGATACTTCTTTTATCAATTTTGATATTAATTTGAAGTTTACTTGTGGGTATTTTGTTTTTATATTTTGTATGCTTTTTGGTTGTTTTCGTTTTGTGTAATTTTTGTATAGCTTCCTATATTATTGGTCTTCATTTGACGACACTGTACTTCTGACTTCTTTTTATATTTTTGTTAGTTTCGCGAATTTAAGAGATAGTTAGAGTTAGATATCAAGACCTTCACAGGTTATATTTGTAAGTAGATCAAATTAGCTCAAAGTAACTGTGTATCATAAGCGAAGCAACAGGACCAAGCGATACAGTTTCCACGTGTGTAAGAACAGAGGATCTATATTTATGTGTGTAGAGACTATGAATGGTCGACATTCTGCCGAGTCATAACGTGAATGCCATTGTGACACGAAATCACGACGAAACACGGCATATGTACCGTGACACGAGACTAGTCTCGTCTAATTGTGAATGAATGGGGGTCAGAGTTCGAAACGGTGCGGCATCGAAATCGATACCTATTTCCTGTTATGAATATGATTTTCTTATTTATATGTCACTTACAATAGTTTGACATGACAACTATGGAGAATGATCGAGCCTCGTTTGTTTCGTCAAGGACGTGTTTTCCGATGACGTTATTGTTATATATAGCTTTCGTGGGTTTTTATTCAGACACCTTGCACTAAAAATAATGTATTTGTTATAATAGACCTCCTTTAAGGAAACTGCCCTTAAAAGAATCGTCTGGCATACATTCTGAACTACTAGCACTTTTGTTTGGACGGTCCCCAAGTAATGTGGAATTTCACTTCTATTCTAATATTCTACCACAAAAAGAAGTAATAAACACCTTGACCCGTCCAAAATTATAAAACTCGGGTGAATGCGATTCCGGCCGCAGATAGAGCCCACATGTAATTAACTTTGAAAACTTTCTTTAGTATCTTCCTTAATAGTCGTTAGTTTTCGACATTTTAACGGTCACTTTACAATAGGGGAGCCTAGTTCATTATTATTCATGTAGTATGATATCTATGAAAAAGTATAGACAAGGCACTTTTGGGGAATATAATATTAGGATACCACATAGCACATAGTCGAAGCCAGCTGCTGCGAAGAGGACTTCAAAAATGGAAGCGTCTATTCAAACAAAATTCCAAGCCAACTCTTGTAAAATGTGAAATCGATTTTTAACCTAATTTACCACTTCGAATCACATCTAGATATCTGGTACAAATTGAGCGATGCCTGGCAGCGGTGAGCTAATCCCAAATAAGCCAGATAGAACAATATACCGAGGTCCTGGCCGTCCAGAAATTTACTGTCCATAATTACAGGGTTCGGCCAGTTAATTGCAGGCGGGCTGGTCCCGCGATGCGTCGCTCGCTTTTTTTCACTAAATAAAAATTGACTAATATTCATAATAAATAATGAACTCTCCGTTCTCAGGATTACGCTATGTAGATATTCGAGCGATTAATATTTTTCGAGGTTTAATCGAATGATCGCGGCCGTTGGACGGCGAATATATTTCAAGATGTTGTGTTCAGTTAAAGTTGAGTAAATCAGCCGTTAAATGTTTTCCTGTGACTCAGGTTTCGATTGTTCCATTTGTTGTACAGTTTATTTAATAATGCTGAAGCACTACACGTCACTACATTTCTATATTTCTTTACAGTCTCACACTAACTCAGGAACTTAGCGATACCTACTGCTGAAGATAATCTTTATTGACTTTGAAAAGAGTTTTGACTAATCTTAAGCATGACATCACCTCTACAGGTTAAGATAATCCTGATGCATAAATTAATATGGAAAACTCCAAGATATTGTGAGTTTACCTAAACATTAAGTGTGTAGTCGTCGATCGTAATCGGTCACCAGCATTGTTTAACTTAAGTACCAAAATAATTACCTTTATTTCAATAAAAAAATAAATAAACGAATAACTTATTGTTACAACAACAGATTTATCACACGACCTATTGATGGGATACATTTTGGTAAATACATCATAATTTAGGGACGAAGCAAAAACTCGTTCACCGCATGCATGTTGCTGGTTGTTGCTTTAGGCTCTCCTTATAATTGTAGGGTTTCACCCAAAAGCCCTCAATTATAAAATAATAGCAGATGTGGATCATAGTAATAACAATTATTATCACGCTCGCTTGCTATCATTATGCTTGAAATATGGCCGATGCCGTCGTATGCAAACTTGGGAATTTTGCCGCGGTTTTAGCGATCCATCGTCCGCGCCCGACTGTCTCACTTGCCGACTAGTTTGGTAAATTGTTTTGATACAACGTAGAGTTCGATAAAATCAGGTCGTTTGAGGGTCTTCACTGAATAAAGAAAACCTCAAAAACACGTGTTTAGTAACGTGTCTTCGTTGCCTGCGCTGTATTTGAATGCAACAACAATTCATTTTTTAAATAAGAACATAATTTAAAAAAAAAAACGTTTTTCAAATAAATCTTCGGAATTAGTTTCTATGTAGGTTTCTATGCATGAAGAACGGTAATAAAGAAGTGTTAAAAGTTAAAAAAGAAGTTTTTGAAAAATCACCTTAGAAACAGAATTAAAATAGACAATAAAACATTGCGAACCGCAATTATCTTGGAATTAACATTTATAAACAATTTGACATAGAAGATTCTGACGTACCGAGAACTAACTACCTAATAAACGGATATAATTCGCTTCACATCCAATTCGCAGAGCAAAATGGCTGACTTGAAGCATTAAAAATTCTTGACCGACTGACTTAATAGATGAATGCGGAACATTATACGGTCCGTTCACTGAACGCAATTATATGTTGAAATCGCGGTATATTTGACCGTACATAATAATGTTAACTTGTAATGCGCCGATTATTCAAATTCTCGAACAAGTGGCTCGACCCGCCTCTTTGCAATCGCAATCTTAATAAAGACTTCCTAGGTGCATTGCAAACTTATTTTATTTTTATGAAATATCGTCCGTCGCGTGTAGCCTTAATTAAAGATAGCGTTTAATTAAAAGCTCCACAGATAAACCGTCAGATGAGAGTCGTGGCGACTTCGTAGGAATTCCTTTAATAAAATCTTTCATGTATATTAAAACCATATTTTGTTCTAAGCCGTTCAAGTAATTACACAGTTATTTCATTCAATTTGCTTACCGAAACAGCTGTCGTAAATCGTAATAGGAAACTGTGAAGTTAACTTCTCAGATCGTTACTAGTTATTTCTTTATATTTAAACTAAATTGCATACCATTTAATAGGTAAGACCATTATTGCGCTCTAACTATTTTCAAATAATACTGAAAATCTTTTTATGTGCAATTTGTGTTTAATTGTTGCAATTACATGGCATTTAATAATAAAATGGGAAACAGCGGTAATAAAGTCTTGAATCAGTGCCAACGACGTGTAATATGCATGATGGTGGTCGGTGCATCCACGGTGGCTGGTGGCAGCCCTGGAGCGTGGACTGGCACCTAGGCATGCCTGCGGACCGCGTGCATCGCATCTCTATGCGCCCGTCATTACATCGGCAGCTCCGCCGATTAATCATTGCTCCTCTACCGGATAATTCGGCGGTTGATTTAGTGAAAAACAACATGTTATTACGGGATAAATCTCTATCTAGAAAAGCTAAGAAGGCCTAAGCGCTCGCCTGATTTATTGCGCCCCCGGCCATCGCCGAGTTGCGTTTGATTTGTGATTCCAAGACTTCGTTGTTTTCATCTTTAGTTGAATTTTAATTAATGGTTCACAAATTATACGGTTTAGTGTGTAATTATACTTTATCGTATCATTGATTATTGCTTTTTCGATTGTGCGTTTGAAATATATCTTCGCGGTTAGGTTTGAAAAATATAATTATATCAGAGATTACAATGATATCGATAGATGCAGAGATCTAAATGATTTACACAATAACCAGTACCGGTATACTGTGTTGATCGAAAATAGAACAAGTTCATTGCCTCTAGCCATTTTTTTTACAATCTTTAAAGGTTTTTTGCGGCACTTTAATATTTATATTTTTGAAAAGGTTAATTGTTCATAAAAATAAGTCCTGTGATTTATGGAGAAAGTATGATGAGAATTCAACATAATCTCAATTTCAAGATGTCTGAGAAATATAAGTGTTTACATATATGTGTATGTTTATACGATGCGTAAAGCCGAGGTCCGGCGACTTACCCTTTAGTATCGGCGCTCGTAATGCCCGCGCGAAGATAATATCTTGATTTATTGCGGCTATCGACCTCCCCACCACCCCCTGCCCCACCTCTGACTCTAAACTCACCTGATTTGCCTTCTTTCGTTACTTTGAAACTTCATAGCGATCGCTAATTGGAATGCGTCTCCGATAAGGAAACGGCTATAAGACTCAATAATTAATAAATCTATCGGCGGATCATCTGAGGCATTTAGAGGCGTATTCCGTAGCGGGAAATTAATGAAGTCTTCCGCAGAGTGTTTCGCGGTTTAATAGCGGCTATTAATTTTATCTCAACAACGGGCCATCGCCACGCGGCGACGCGCCCATGTAAGAGCGACTCTCCTATTCGCAGAGCTCGCTTACTATCGTGACTATTTTAATTTTATTGCGAAATGCGATTTTATCGAAATTAATCTCGGATAGAAAATTAATAAACAAGATTTTCGAGCACTGATACTCGATAAAGCTCGATTAATATATTCGTTGAATAAATAAGCTTTTGATTATAAATGGCGAAATAAAATACCACAATGTTTTATTCTAATATCTAATTACATACAAAATTTATTATTTATAACCGCACACCTAAAATAGAGAAAGTAGTTTTCAAAGTATACGGCTATGAAATATGAATTCTCGATTAAGTTTTCAATTAACAACCGCTATTATTTCTTTATACGTTGCGGTTATCTCTTTTTATAATTGGAAAAATTCATCTCGAGCATCGTGTAGGCAACGCTCACATGGAGCGCGTTCACGGACTGCGCACTTATATGGTAATCGGTGCTTTGTCAGTGTCTCAGCGGTGATCGTGTTTCATGTCGGCCGCAACTTGCGACCTGCCTTCCCTAGACAGACAACGCACTCGAACCCACTCTTTGCAAAGTTACAACCGAGTCAAAGGAAAGTATTTCATCTGTCAAACAATATGATGATGGTACGAACAGCCAATGGATTTAAGAGGCCCTTTCGAAGCAATGTTAAATCTTTAAGCACGGCGTAAGTATTCAATAAAATATTCTCCAGTCGTAAAGTGAAGCGCGGGCGCAACGAGCGGCATTCATCACAAAAAACGCCAAGTAGAAGCTTCGACAAGCTCACAAAAGCTCGTAAAAGCTCTCGACTATTATGTAGTTATTGTTACAGGGTGGAAACACCATTATTACACTGGTTGGCCGGTTTATTTTGTTGTTTGGCACGTCGCGGCGCGGCGCTGGTGTCGGCCGGCGCGCACTCGCCTCGCTGTCATACTGTCACGATACATGCGCTTCATGTGGGTTTTCGCGAAATACATATAATCATTCTGTTCATATTACACGCCTCGCATATCGTATCAAACAATCCTGTTTTACAGTAGCGAGAAATGCACGTGTATCGGCATCAGATTAAGTGTTCTCTGTTCAAATTTCACGTGTTTACTGAACTTACTACCAGTGCCTATCGAGACGTATTACAATTTCTTATCTCAATAAAATTGAATGTTCATTCAACAAATTTCAAAACACAATTCCCTCTTAGGACGTAATCCTATTATGTTCGTAAACAGTGTCAAGGGCTGACGTATATCGTCAAGTGAACGTCTCAACACAGCGACAGACATTGTCCCGGGACACTCACTGTTCCCATACAGAACGGCGGAAACATTTTGAATACCTTTATTCCGGGATTACGCGAAATTTTGCATAGGAAACTGTCGTCCAATGTCCTGCTATTGAAACATGAATGAATCTGTGTGAATAGAGATAATCCGTGTTCGTCAACAATACGTCTGCACTCAAAAGACCAAATCACACGTGTTGTGAATGAAATATGGACAGCGTTTACGTATCTGCGCGTATTAGATTATCTTTTGTTGAGATTTAGCGTAAAATATTGCACCTTTTGACAATGGCAGTTATCGGTCTCATCATCTGTAATTTTGGTGTGAACCGTGAAATTGTGTTATTCATGATACTACTTCATTCATCGTAGTTTAAAATATTTTGTTACGTTCATACATGATCATGTTCGTTTAAAAATGTTTTATAAAAAAATCACCGGAAATTATAAAACGTGCGAAAATGTCTTACTTTTATGCAGGACATATATCTGTAAACCGGTCTACATGTCTTTCTACAACAGTATCGAAAGGCGAACAATCAGTATAATAGATGCAATACAAACGGTTATCTGGCTGCCTACCATCAAATCTTAAAACAAGTTTTTAGTCTCGTAAAAGCGAGACAGCGCAATACAAATTGTAGAGCGTCATCTCATTTCCACAGCTGTTCCATTCTTAGAGAGGTAATGGTAGCTCCATGGACGTCGTGTTCGTCGGAAGTCGGTGTAAGATTGCAGGCGGATACGTTGCACCCCTTCACAACTGTCGTGCACTCGGATTGCACAATACCCCACCTCAAGGGTGTGTGTACACTCAATGGATTCACGATAAGGGAAACTGGGTTATGTTTGAAACATTTCCTTGCCGAACAATACTCAATGAAAGGTATAAAGGAAGAGTAACAACAAAAGGTACAATAAATGTAGGTAGGAATAAGGTATCCAGTATTTTATGGCTTAAAAGGAGAGGATTATAATAATCCCATGAATGTTATGTACACTGGGCAAAATTTTAGCGTTGATTTTTGTAATTTGACTGACGAATTTACGAAATTAAGAGCATAAATATACTACCTAATTTTAATAAATCCAAAGCTTCTTTTGTGCGTGGTAATATAGTCCTTGTACGCATGTACAATGGTCGCTATCGAAAGGAATTTTATAGTTAAAAATATATATTCGTTAATCCTTATCAGTAAAAGCTATGTCCTTGATGAACGTCCTTTTTAGATCTAACAATTTTCTCCGTTTTATTCCTAAATTCTGATAAGATTTAACAATAGAAGCTCATAAATAATAAAGTTCAAAACAGATTTGAATGACTGATTTATGTAACTCTACATTTCACAAACTCCATTATAATTGCAATAAATAAACCCCATGTCCATGTGTTTCTTTTCACAAAAATAGAAACGGGAATAATACAAAATAATACTGAATGTAATAATGAAAGAGGCATTGTTGTTTTGTGATTGGAATCCGATACGTTCGGTGCCCGCTCTAGGGCGGCGCTGGGCGGGCCGAGGGCGGCATACGTGCGCACGCGACGAAAAGCACCCGGTTACATAATGAGAATGTGTGGCGATACAATGAAAGTGATTATTTAGTGTTGCGACTGGTTTTTAACCGACTGTGAAAAAGAAGGAGGAATTTCTCGAATCGATTATAGTATTTTAGTTTTCCTCGCGATTTTGTCTATTTAGAATTGTGCAAGTAGAGTCGTAAGAATACTCCACTCTACATTATTTTTCAGGGTAAATTAATCAATACATTTTTTTGAACTGTAGAGTTATACAGACAAAAGGTAAGAAAATTAACTCAAAATTGTTTGCTTAAAGTTGCTGTGTTAGTATTGTTGTACAGAACTTAAATTCTTAAAAACCCATCTATGGACTGAGAATACACAGGCAATCTCTGCAATAATCTATACAATTTCCTTGCTTTTCTACTCACTAGAACACATCGTTGTACAATACAAGTAGCTTATACCACAGAATCCAGGTCCTAAATTAGAGGAAGTTGTTAAATCAACAAGAAAAATTACGTCCTACAATTGGCTAGTAATCAACAACGAGAAGCGATTCCTCTATCAATGAAAGTCCCTATAATTTCAAAGCAGAATTCCCTTTCACATTTGCTACAGTCAACAATAGAACGGCGTACGTAAGTTACTTGGTACGCGGTGCGCTGGCGCAGCGTGCTCGCTCGAGATTACAATAATTACGCACACGCGCCTCTCCCACTCCGCTAATAACTATCATTTGCGTGTGTTATTCTATATAATATACAAAATGTTCACCCTATCGTATGGTGACATCGGCTGGTTATTGTAAAAATCACGGCAGGAATTATTAATACGACACATGTTTAACGGACTACGATTTGCGTTTGTTTTGGCTCAGTGAAAAGGTCTGAGAGAGTTAAAGTAAAACTTTTTAGTTTGTTGATTTATGTAATAAGCCACTTAAGTCAAATGACAATGGCATTTTTGTGGTGTGGGTTTTAGAATCTTTAAGAACCTCAGGTAAATAGAGACAACAGTTTTAAGAATTATCGCATTGTGATGCGTAACGAGGTATATGTTTAAACAGAGACTATGTATAGAGTTCAGTCTTAGCTAGATAAATAAAGATAAAGTTATTTTTTGAAGATCGGATCATCATCACGTATCTTTGCGAAATGAAAGAAGAACAGTTTATTAAAAAAAATGGGTATCTAATTTATTTAATGAGACAATTAAGTACACTGACACACAGCCTATGACAAGTTTCAATTTAAAGCATCTAATGTTTTACTAACATCACTGTCTTTGCAATTTCCAAAGGTCAGATAGATATTAGCAAAGAACAAGCAAACCTACACATTTCGCAATCGCTTCAACAGCGCTATTTGAGCAGGAACTCCATGTCAATATTTATGGCATATGACACCATAATAGGCATAATTAAGGTTTCTGCTTCATCTAAGTACCTAATAACATTGCATCGTACATATTGTGTAATTTCGTATTTGTATATTTTAGACATGGTGCAACTGTTGGTTGTTCTAATATGAGAAGTAAGTTAAACAATACCTTTTTAAAGGTAGGTAATTGGTAGAACAGATCAACGTGACTTAAATTAATTTCATAACATAACAAGTGTGAGAGATATGGAAGAATATATTCGAAATTTATTTTTCATGGAATGTGTATCAATTACTATCAAGCAAGTTCCTATCTCAGAAAACAAAGGTGGAAAAACTATTTTAGAGGTTAGAAGTGAGACTATTATTTACACAGAAACAAAACTACATAAGAATAAATATGATTTAACTTGAGACTTCCCACCGTCCGAAAACTTCCGTCACTCAAATTCAGTTCATATTACCTAGAGTAACTAGACCAAAAACATGATATATAATTAAGATACAACCCCACAACAAATCACACCACATTTTCCCAAAAACTTTCTACCTATAAAAACAAAATCGAATCACAGCGCCATCTGTGGTATCACGTGACTATTTCGCATGATAACATTACGAGTACAGCGTATCCTGTCATACGAGCCGTATCCGCCCTCACTCAGATTAGGACAGTAAAAAATGGAGCAATTTTTATAATAGTCGCACGACGTAACGATCTGCTCTTTATTATGAACCGGAAACATTTATTACCTTTGGATGGTGTAAAGATTGTCTTATTATAGATGTTATTACTATTAATAGGTTTCTGGACAATCGTAGTTAGATCTTCGACGGAAGTTTTGTTCGGAGATACATGCAATTTTTTTTGTTTGGTCTGTATTAGCCATCGACGGTAATGAGTAGGGCAAAGTCATCATAATATTTTTTTGGGAAAAAAAGATTTAGTTACCTTAATTGGTCAAAATACATAATAATAATGGTCATTGTTTATTCCTCATTCCAATCTGAAATTGTAAACCATAACTCGCAGGAAGTTAAAATTTAAGCCAATAACTTAGACATCCCGAGTCAGTAGTCTGAACCAGAGGCAAATGAATCCGATTTGTCTTCAATTTTCAATGTTCAGAAGGAGAGCAACTCGTTATTTACAAACTCTTTCGTTATGCAGTTACCGATGTTATTCAATTTGAGAGGTAATGATTTCCTTATATTTTTTCTACTGCCGCACTTGACTTTTCCTGTTTCCTTTAAAGACGGATGTGAACCGTTGTAGGCAGTGGTGCTGGTTTTTACAGCTTAAATAGATAAAACTTAATTTTATCTTTGAAATTTTCCTATCTTCGCCGAGGACACCAATCATTGCGTAGTAAATCCGATATTTATATCTGTCGGAGCATAGTTGTAAAGTGCGCGAAAGCTGTTTGTGTCAAATCAGAAATGTCCGGTTTGCAGTAGTAAAGTTAGACGATAGAGCGAATCTTTATCTCAGCAATAATTCTTCTACCACGCTTCCTCAATAACGTATTCAAATACCGAACGGTTAACCTTATGGGCCCTAAAGTTAAACAATCACAGATTAAATTTTCCGACGCACTTTATGCGTAGTGCGTAGTACATTAGGTTTGCGTGTGCGTCGTGAGCCCGCCCTCGCGGCCGCCCTGCGCCAGTCGCCGCCCCGCGCGCAAGCCGCGCGCCGCCGCGACCCGAGCGAGAGGCAAGCTGCCGAGCGAGACACACCGACCGCCGCTCCGGACCAAGCACCCTACAATTAACATTTAGTAGGCGAGATTCGTTCGCCGCATCGATTCGTTACGAGATAATTGCTCCTGATATTTTCTTTGACATGGAAAAATTGTCGCGCGTGTGCTAGTGGCGTTGTGTTCGTGTCGTATTAGAATCTGATGGGCCGAGATGAACTGTGCGTACTATCAGCAGCACGGGGCGCCGCACCCGGCCCCGCATAATGTCAATAATAACTACTTCAACGAGGTAAATATAATATTATATTGATTTATTCAGTCTCAATAAAATTAAAGTATACATGTTTAGACTTTAATTTAATTTCTACTTTTATTTTGTGACGAAAAGGAATAAACTTTTTTCATTCTATATAAAAAAATTACCTTACCATCCTATGACACATTCCGACTAACTGATATATTTTATACTAAGCATTTAATCTAATCTTATAGACAAAACCCACCATACAGTACCGTCTTAAAAGACTTAAATGAATTACAGCGATATATCTGTCTCTTTTAGATTATAAATTAATATACGCTTACCAGTTTTTTATGTTATTTTTATTAAAAAACAAAAAATCGCTGTTGTTTATTCATTCGCATTATTCAATAAACAGTATAAAAAAAATTACCTAATCCTACAATTAAACTCATATCAAAACCAATTACTGCCATCTCAAACAAAAAACTGCAAACTTACAACATATTATCACAATACAATAATTAGCTATTTCATTGATTACGTGTGCGACAAGCAAAAAAAAAACGTTCACGGTTCAAACATTTGACAAACAAAAGGCGTTCACCGAAAACCGACAAAGGCAGTGTTAGCTTACAAAGGCAGAATGGGAATAAAAATATTTAATTGGTGTGATTACGTTCGTGATTATGGCACAAACACCTCCCGGTATGCCGACGGCTACAATGAGCTCTGAGACGCCTTTCTTCTATTGTTATGCCTCAAAATGTAATGCCAGTTTGTTATTCAATTGATTTTAAGCAAATATGAACATAATCGAATCAATTTCACGTATGAGGAGAAAAGTAAGGGTGAATGTTTTAATGAAAAAAAAACAAACGGAAATCTCTGTTAAAATGTTACAGCTTCAAGTGTAATTAATTTAACCAGTTTTAATCACAACCTGTCTTATTCCTAAGTATACCTAAGTTTATTTTATCAATCTTTTTATTTTACCTAGTTAGTCAGTATGAAAAATGTATTTAAAAAATGAAATAATTCATCTTAACAAACATGTAGACATCCGGTTATTTTTTAGATCTCAAACAAGTAAAACGTTAGATCAGAAAGATTTATATCTGAACCCGCGTCTAGTAAGTAGTTCGGTATACTTTAGCCGTTGACCGAATGTATAATTATCATAATGTAGAGTTAAAATATTTTTTCGACTTGTAACAGCCAGTCATCGTAATTAAACGTACGATTCACTCACTACTGTGAGGCGACCAAACAATACGAAGGCCAATAACCTGGTATTCAAATTTCACGTATTTAAAAATATTTTAAAATGAATCTTTGTTAAAAATTATACTTTAACACACATTTTTTTAGAATAAATCTATATGTTGTTAAAAACAAATTACAGATTATTTTCCTTATGCATAGAACGTTTGCATAAATACTCAAGACATCGAGCGAGTATTAAACGCCCACTAAATAAAGTTAATCCAGTGAATTCACCCGTCAGTTGCGGACAGTGGCTTTGTAATTAAACTAGGGAGAGCTCGCAATGTAAGGGTTTCTGCGAATTCCGAAGAACGTCGGGCAACGCTGACGCGGCTCGGAACAGTTAATACATCGCTTTGTAGAATATTGGATAAAGTAAAGTAGTTAACCACTTCGGGGATCTCACCTATCTATGGTTATTTGTAATTGACTTGAGCCTTAGTGTATATTTCTCCCTATAGAAGCATAGGTGGTTTGAAAAATGGATAAAAAGTAGCATTTTCTGTCTTTTCCTTTTGCTCAAATTTCAAAGGCCGTTCTCAAAGCCGGTCTGTGTCCAACAGAAACATAACACAATAACACGTATTTTGCAAACTTGACCAAAAAATCGAGTATTCTAATTTCATCGGCTTCGCTATCTGCGGCTAGCTGGCGGGGTGAAGTTTGAAGTCCGGGGTGCACACTGTTGGGTCTCGCAATTACGGGGCCCATAATTACAGGGCTGGGGCCGCCCGGCGCCGAAACCAGCCCGCTCAGAACCATTCTCCTGGCGTAATTAAAAAAGCTCCAAATTAAATTCGCTCGTGTGTAGCCCGACTTATGATATTAACTTTTTAGGAACTTTCTAATTAGTTTTTTGTTTTCCTACGTTGACTGATGGGAAAATAGGAAATCAACAGTGTTTTGTGTGGGGGATATGGGATAGGTTTTTGTTGTTTCAATTTTGGGTCGGTATAATTATTTAGAAGTTTGACTTGAATTAACATTTGGTGTGAGGTAACGATAAAGATACAAAACAACACAATTATTCATAGGAAGAGTTCCTTTATGGTCACATAAGTTTGATTTTGTCGCATTCAGGGTACGCCTGGCTCAAATTGTCTCCACACTGTGAATAAATTTCAAATTAGGATTCCATTACTAATACTGGTATTTCTTTATTTCCAGGTTAGTATCGACCCCGTGACTGCAGATCACAAGGATATGAAGATATTAGTAAGTACTGCATTTGTTATTATGTTTGTTTATATATTTGTAACTATAGCACTAACGGCAAAAAAAGGTTGGTTCATCGTCTCTTGTGATTGAGAGCTTATTGCTTAAATTTCTCGAAACATATGGTTCTGTTAAAGAAGCATAGGATGGTTTTATTTACATAAATAAAATTTTATCATTAAAAATATGCATTTAAAGACTCAGAACAGGCATTCGTAGATGAAAAACGACACGACACGAGCCGCACAGTGAGTTTGGCGTGGTGACCACAATCACTCGTCTATCCGTGCAGTAATTTTGGTCATCATTATAAAAAAGATCAGTTTAATATGAGTTTTAGATCTCAAGGTACGATGACAACATGTTAGTCTATTGTTGCGCTTATGTGGAAACAAAACATTTGACAAGTACATGCTTAGTCTCTTTGTTATATGATTACTAGCTGACCCAGCAAACGTTTTTTTGCCGAATATTTTTTTTCTAGTTGTATGTATTTTTAATGCCATATTAAAAAAAAAAACAAACATTTTAGCCCAAAAAAAAATATATTTTTTTAGTGTGGGCAACCCTTAAATCTTAGGGGTATGAAAAATAGATGTTGTTCTATTCTCAGACGCATATAAAATTTGGTATAAATCGGTTTAGTCGTTTCGGAGGAGTACGGTAACTAACATCGTGACACGGGAATTTTATATATTAGAAGAAGAGATATCTAGAACAAATATATTGAACCGTTTGGCGGTTAAGATCTACTATAACAATTTAATATGACATGAAATGATTCGAAAAATATTCGAGTGTTGAATTTCCTTCTTGAAGAAACCAGCTACCTTAAAAACTTTTAGAATAAACACATTGATGAATAAGATAACGTTACCTTGATAAAATATTCAATTAGAGAAATCACGGCATCAATACTTTAATAGTTTCGATATCTCTATTACGTATGCGACCTAATTTGCCACCAGTGTCCGTAGTGGACAAACGCAATTGATTAAGCAAGACAGATCTACAAACACATAAATCTAGTCACTTACAGATATAACATAGAATGATAAATTGCACAAAGATAGCGTATAATTCTAATTCATTTACATCTTGCAATGCCTAATGATTCTGTGCGGTTACACTATTACCATTTTCCGCTGGACCGAGAGAATGATATCGGAACGAATGTCGAATGACGCAATCGGTAATTTTGATTTGTCGTCATCGATTCGTTGGACACATCGAAATGTGTATTGTGAGCGATGAGAGCCGCGAGTAATCGATCCGACACGGGCGATGCGCGTGCGCCGGCCACGTGACGATCCATGACAATGTTCTGTCAAGATAATATCGCCATCCTTTATTTATAAGAAAGTTTTAACAGTAAAAGTTATTTAATACCGTAAAAACCTTGATAAAACTGGCTTGAATTTACGTACCTATATTTGAATTTAGATTACATGTGTTGATAGTGTTTTGTTATAAATACGTAATTTATTGTATGACCGTTAATCATTTGTAATTGGAATTGTTGAGTGGATATCAAATTTAACAAGAATACAATTTTTGTATTTTGTAATAACTGTCTTGGTATCTATAACAAGCTGAAGCACTTTTAAATAAAGTAGAAAAAAAAACTAAGTTTCCTTTGACGTTTCCAAAGACCTTTGGATAAAGACATTGCTAAAAACAATACAATTCTAACTGAATTATACTTATAGTAAGAAAAGAAAACTGACTAAGATTATTTCTAACAATTAACAATGCTAGCCACAGATCTATTAGCGATTTTAATCTAAACGCGTTGAATACATCTAACATTTACTCCATAATCGCTCGGCAATTGTTTCTATGTATTTGTTTTAATACAATTGCTCATAAGGATATGCAATTGAAAGGGCTATCGTGGTACAATGGTGGTACAATGAGCATTGAACGGGCATCGCCGCGGGCAGCGCCTAGCGTGTGGCCCTTCTGGCCCCTGAACCAACATTAAGGAAATGTATTGCTATAGAGATACTGTTACAAACATACATGAGTTAGAATTTGTGCATGTGTGTGTCATGTTTAGATGCTATGTACCTGTGAATTTCGTTAAAAACAAATATAATATTTTGAATATTGTATTTAACACATCGCTATCTAGTCTCAAACTAAGCAAAGCTCGTATTATGAGTACTAGACAGCAGATGAGCATACTTATCAGTATGTTAAACAAAACATTTGAACTAAGTGGGAAGCGAATCCACGACCTCCAGTATAGAAGTCAGAGTTACTGACCACTAGACCAACAGGCCAGTCAAACTAAGACGAAGTTTTAAAAAATGACTCCATAAGGTTGATCGCTCTTAATTTATAACCTTAAAGATAACACATTTTTTTACTAAAACATAATAAAAATGCGACGTAGCTGCTAAAGTTCTTGTTTTGCATATCAAAACACTCATTTTTCTTCGTAAATTTTTAAATTAAGAAGATGTAATATAGTTATTTGGGACTACAGCGAATGTACCAGGCTCACCATGCAGGTTCAGCTTACGCGTGAATGCAAAGTTTTCCCATTTTTCATATTCAAAATGAAACTTGGCGGTCATGGGTAGTTCATGAATAGTGATGCCCCGCTATTGTGGTTTGATTTATCGATACATTTATTTATCGTCCCGTTTTCGACTATTGTTGGTATTCGCGCTATAAATAATGAATGCTTTTAGACAAAATTAAAGTGTACAGCAAGGAAATGCTTAACAAACAAAAGTGTTTTAATTGTCATTTAACTTTTTCCTGTCTTTAGAGATTTATTTATCTAAAAAATAAGAGTTTATTTACAACAATTTCCGACAAAACCAGTTTGGTGCTTTGACTAAGTAGGTGGTTTGTCCACTTCTATTTCGCTATATTTTCCGATGACGCCACTTTTCTAGCGTTACTTTTATTACGCAATTAGAGCATAATGCACTTTACTTTACATGTATATAGTAGATCTTCTGCGCCTATTCATATTTCTCATCGCATATGCCCCATATGTACACAATGATAATTTTTGTTCCAATACAATTCATAAAACAAAAGCGAATACAGCACTTGCCAACATTGGAAAGCACAATCCAGAGCCAATGAATACTAAAACAACATTGGGCCAACATCTTGGCTCCAATTAGTTGCACACATAACTGGCCACTAGACAAAGGTTTTAGTTACCACGTATAATGATAGGTATTTTTCTTGTACCAATAAGTTATAGGTATACGTGTAGATATAGCAATTGGGATTTGAAGGTTTTTCGGAGATTATCCTCAACGAAACGTTTTGTCCGAATCTATCCTTGTTTGTTTGCGAGGGAACGCTTTGCAAAAGTTTAACTGCAAGTAGGTTGGTCTTCAGGAAATCTTCTCTTCTTCTAATCTTTGTGTTAAGTCAGATTACAATATTCATATATATATTTTTTTCCTAAAAAATATATTCCAAATTCAAATGATAAATGAACAAAAGAGGATTTATTCATCACTGTCAGTAATCTAAACTATTTCACATCAATTCTAATTACTAATTTTAAAAACAGCTTTTAAAAAGTTACGAGTACCATTGACTCGTTGTTGCCACAATCAAATTGTCAAGAATTTTAATTTACGCTTTACAGCGTCGATAACTATTGTTTACAAGACTAGAACTAAGTTTGTCATACTTGAATAGGACAATTACAGGCTATCATTTCATTGACTAGCAACTTGTGACAATTACCAAGTACAGTCATTATTTTACGGGCCGTTGAAGTAGGTATGATTGTAACAGTATTCTAAAAAGCGTTATAAGAAGTGAATATTTTTTAACAATACTTATATTTTCGTTGATTTTCAAAACACATACTGTGAGAATCCAAATCGACCTGTGCTAATATGATATTTAAATAATTAATTCAAAATATTTGTACTTTTATCATAATGAATTAAAGTGTCGATCTATTGTTTTATCTTAAAATTCATTCATTCAACTTTTTAAATCCTCATACAAATCCTGTAAAATTTTCATACTTGTACAGAGATTGTTTGCCGCTACGCCATTATCTTCTCATTTTAACGCATAGTAAAATACACCATCAATTTGCTTAGTACAACTATTAAAGTACTTTTAAGAGAACTTCTTACAACCAAAACGGTTTTACAAGCAAATTATAAGAAAATAGTGCATAAATTAATAACCTAAGCAAGAAAACTAGTTAACTAGCAACACTTCCAAACCAGTAACTATACAGCCTGATGTATGCGAGTCTGTCTGTAACCCATACACTTGGTAAATGGCAGTGATCGGCCGGCGTCGGTCACTTCCGCCAATTTCCGCCAGGCAATATGTGACACCGGTCAAACTCTCACTTTAACAAACATGATCTAGGCACAATACTAAAGCGTCATGTGCCACTAAGAAATATCGAGAAAACTTGCTAGTCTGCACAGTGCTTAGATAAATAGTATGTTGTTGTTTGTTACGTCAGAACTTCTGGTTGAACTGATCTTATTGGTTCTCCTTTTATTTATCGTCTAATAGCTGGCATTTGGTCCTACATATATTACGGATAATGTTGTTAAAAACATTATTCCATTGCACGGTCGGTAAAGATGCAGATTCGAATAAATGAAAACAATAAACGGTTTTCAGGATTAATTCTTAAAGTGAGGTTACTTCTAATATGTTGTATAAAATCTAAACTTGATTAAACATGCTGTCAAATTGACTTCCTCTGTATTTCGATCGATATCAATGTAATCGGCGAGTTAATTATCTTCTATGTGGTCTAATACTGTATGTGGATAAGAAAGAGTAGACTCTTTGTATTAAACGTTGAAGCAGACAATCCAATTGTCTAAATGGTTACAAACGGGTCTCTATCTTGATGAGCTAAGATGGCTTTTTTCTTAGGATTTGACGGCAGACAAAGCAGACTGAAATAGAATCTCTTTGTGAAAATATGTGTAATGCTCAATGTAAGTGTAGAAAAATATAGTGAAAGTAGAAGAAAAATCAGCAAAAACACGAAATAACACAAACTTGCTAAAACACCTAAAACATCAGAATTTTCATTATTTTTTTTGTCGCGTATTACGAACATTTTTTATGTTCGGTTTGTTATCTCCTATGGGCTCGCAAAAACGGCATCATGAAATTTCCATGTAATTTGATTTCTTCCGCACACGCCGCCCTCTCGTCGTAATTTCACATCTCAGCGTGAGTTTCGCGTTCAAATTAAAATGTTTATTGCGTTAAGCGGAGTTCGCACGGTGGCCCATGAGCGAGCTGAGCATTTTTATTTCGTTATCCCGGACACGCCCTCTTACCCCTCTCCACCCTCCACCCCTCACCTCGCCACGATTTCACTATTTTATGAACCCGATGGCACCCCTGTCTAATGTCGCTATAATGCCTCGCGACTGTCATTTCCGGTCTTGTTTAGACAGCGAAATTACACCTTAACTCCTGATGCGTAGAGTTCAATGTTGCTAGGTTCATGTCATAGCATTTTACTCGTGTTATGCGTGTCATAAAACTATTAGCCGTTTAAGCTATTCTCGAAGCGATGACGTCCCTCTGAGAATGTTTAGCGTCTGAAGGAACTCGCTCGGAAGGGCGCTATCACGTTTTTTTCACGCAAACTTTCGTAGCTTCGTTTTTTTATGTGCCATTACGAATTATTTGGTCGTGTTTATAATGTTTTTTTTTTGTGGTGAGCATTATATTTCATTATCTTTAGCACCTTGTTGGTCGTTCACCGGCGCCATTAGACGTAATAACGTTATGTCAGATGTTCGGGTGAAGGGGAAATGTGTTGGGGGATTTGGAAATGGACAGATTTTAAGGTGATTAGAAATATATTCAAGTTAGGTGAAAGCTCACCCCAATCACACATTGAGCCACTAGTTGGTTATTAGTTAGCAGTTACTTTTGCTTCTAACAGAATGTAGAGCAGCATATTCGATAGTAAGTTTTACTATTTAAAACAAACAATTTCCTTGGTTTTGTTAAACCCAGTTACAAAACCTTCTTCTTTGTAAAGAAAACAAGGCACCTAAATTCATGTTATATATTCCCAACTCACAGTCATTAGTGTAACTTTATCAGAACTGACGATACTTAGACATTTAACAAGACGCTCATTAAAAAAAACTAAAGAGATTGTAGGACTCAAGGTCTTTACGCTGCATAATATTAAATTTGTCCTTTTTTAAATTACAATTTTAGACTCTCTTACCTCAAAACTCTCCAAACGTTAAGATTGGTGTCGCGATGAACTTTTTTGTTATCATGAAATGAAATGAAATGAGACTTATCACTGCCATACTACACTTTCTTAAAAAATATTATATTAGGTACGTACTTAATTCTGCCTCTGTATTATGACCCGTTGGTCTACAGATGACCATTTTCTCTTTTTTACAATCTGTCATTTTTTTGTTCAAAATCGAAATATTTGATCTCTTCTTAAACTCAATTAATAAATTATTTATTATAAAAGCACCATGTTATAAGAAATAACTACTATAACGAAAATAGTGTACCCAGTGGATTTTAACCTATTCCAAACAGTCGGTAAAACAGATCCTTGAATTAATCAATTCGAAGCGAACATTCAGAATTAATTCTGTCAGTCGTGTCAATTCAAGCAATCACATCTTCAGTAGCCAGTCTAGATATGTACCTAGACTTTAGCAAAAGACATGGTACCTATAGGACTAACATATTTTATCTACGTAGACGACTATTCTGTCTCTTGAGATGACTCTTAACTAAATTCAGTTCTAGAAAACTCTTCTATTCTGTTATAAGATGAGCAGATTTTAATCTGAAATGGATTTAGAAATGAAATGCTTTTGGAACTTAATGTAAAATGTTATATTTGAGGAATGATCCCATGGAAAGAAACTAAGACTCCTTTACGTGGACTTGGTTTCTAAGACTTACATATAAAATTGAAAATGTCTCTTTGAAATTGTTTACCTATACCTGTTCTAAGTTTTTACACAAAATGTGTCCAGTTTGACCTCCAGATATGTAGGAAATTCATAATTGTTTTTCTGCTACTAATATACGAAATTAGCTTTTAACATTTGTTACTTGTAAAAGAGGTTTTGCGCCAAACAAAATTTACAATACACCCAATATAAATTACTTGTAAATACTGTATCAGTTGTCTAATCACATAGTACCTATACCTATATTAGTATAGTACATTTTACCGGCTAAATACAAAACTATCTCATTTCAAATTTAAGGTTATGTTACCAATAGCTGAGACACCCGTTATTAGGAATAAATACTCCTTGTATAATTAGGCAGGTACTCATTATGTTAACACTTTACACCTTGCTCCAATAAAATTTAATAAGCTCCATTCGTAATTGTTCTGAAGCCAATTGTAAATGTTAAACTGTTTCAAGTACATATTGAAAGCAAATTACTAAGTTGCTACCATAAGTAAAGGCCATGTGAGTTCTTTGAAGAATTAATGTAAAATACACTAGCTAGAAACGCTTTTTTCATTTACCAATGGTAGAGTCCCTGTATAATTTAAAAAAACTTAAAGCTTTTGTTGAAGCGTATCGGCTTTGGTAATTTTATTGTCTTCACATCCATGTCCATAACTTCAACGAGTCGGAACGCAATTGTATCCAACAATACGTCGAAGTACCAACTAAGCAATAATTTGAAACAAAAAAGTTTATGCAAATCAAGGGAGCCGAAATAAAATGGAGTCTGGTCGTGCGAGCGCGTGCGATCGATACGCCCGCCCTGCGACCTTGCGGGCGGAGCGCGGCGTGGGCGGGGCGCGGTAAGAGGCTGGGATTGGTGAGCCCCGCCCATTGGTTCCCCTCCCCTCCCCGCCCCCCTCGCGGCAGTCGACCTCCCCCGCGCCGGAGCCGCTCGCGGGCGTTCTCGCCGCGCGCCACACGTCGCTCGCGCGCCCGCACCGCTCACGTCAGATATGCGGACACCGTCGCGTTAACAAGTGACACTTTGTAATTGTTTTCGAGTTCGCTATGTGTCACGTTTAGTGTTGTTCGTGGCAATGATCACTGATATGTACGCGCCGCTGCCGGCGCCGCCCTCAAACAAGACCATTGTAAGTTTGTTGTGAACTTCTATTTAGGGTTACGATCATACCCACTAGTCTGACAGCTACAGCTGATTGACAAAACATTGTAAACCAAAATAAATTTTCTGTCCACAATTTTATTTCGGTCGCAATCATAAAGGCAATAATAGTTGTTGCAAGGTTTTCTTTATTGTAACTCTACAATTTAGATATTAAAAAACATATTTTGCTCAAATTATTTCATGCCCTTCCTTTTTATTTATTTATATATCTTAGGTACTATATATCTAGATAAGATGTATCTCAGTATAATGAATAAAAATTAAAATTATTATATTTTACCCACCGAGCTACCTAATTGAACTAACTAACTAGCCGAGTGGCACAAAAATCTTTACTCAACAATCTTACTAAAAAAGCCGACGCGACGGTAAATTCTTATCTCTTTAAGTGTGAACTAGTTTTTTATAGTTATTTTTTTTAATACCTACCTATTTTATTTATGAATTTATTACAAGCATTGAATTAGATTGCTTAGTTTTATAGGATAGCCTGTAAAGTATATAAATAAGAATAAATAAGAGAAAAAGATCTCACTTTTACCCATATAAAAATGTTTTGCCTTTGCTAATTCCTTATGTATTCTTGTACCATTATTATATAAATATAATAAATTGCTTTATCAAACTATTCCGTGTATGAAACCACTGAATAACGTCGCGTTAAGGGCATAACTCTACAAACGTCCTAACAAATTCAATATGAAATATTTTAATACTTATGTATGTACAAACAGTCAAATGAATGTGTTAGCCTACACTGTAAGCCTGCACTTTCATGTCACCGCGATACTTATCACGAAAACGCTCATGTACGACACGTATGTACATTTATTTCTGATAACATCACTAGGACAACCACATGTTGTTTATACCTGACATTCATAAAATATTCTTCAAACAAATCAAATTGGCAAAGCTCAATTCCGCGTATCAATGTTTCCGACCTCTGCCAATTGTCAGGGGTGCTCAATCAAACAATCAAAGGCTCCCGAATACGATTCCGATTGTTTCCTCTTCCCATCGATCTTCCTGCAAAATATTTGTCAACGAGAACATACTCCCTGTTCGAATTCAATCAGAGATTCAACATTATTGAGTTTTGTAATAGAGAACAATGCGTATTGTTCTGAAGATTGGACAGTATTTTTGTTGAGATTCGTTCAGTAATTTTAATATTAAACAATAGATAGGTGTTTTATTATTTGTAATCGTGATGTTGATCTGCTATTCAATGAGTACGTGGGTTGGTCTTGTAAATTCTTGATGCCGTTACGAGTCCTGAGAAATATGATTCATTGGCGATTTCTACGAAGCCTAGAGTTTTAGGTCACATTGGGAAACAAGATTTATGTCCGACAATATGTCATACTGTCATATAAAATGGCTGCAGTATTAAGAGATGTCGACCGGCTTCTATGTTTTCCGTAGTTGTTTTAATCATTTCGTCCATGTCCGAAATAATTGCCAATGACTTTATAACTCTAGCTGCTTGTTTTTTTTTTGATATCATGATACTATGCTCTCCTTTTTTGTTGTACAATCATGAAGTCAACTGTTATCAAACACTCCTATTTGAAATGTTTAAAACATTTTACTATCTATTCTTCTTTTCTCCGGTTCTTCATAATAATGAAATTGTGGATACCGCGCTATTTGCCATGTTAAAGTTTCAAGCATGAAAAAAACCTACCTTTTTGATTTTTAATTTCGTGTACCTATTGTTTTTAGGGCGCCGAGATATAAATTACTAAAACGTGTGAAGTCTTCATTAGTTTTGCTTCTCTTAGAAATAAAACTGGTCTATCCGAAGTAGTACTTTTTCTCAAACTCAATGTAGGTAAATATATCATAAAAAGTATCAACGGTAAAGAGGCCCAACAGAACTGTGACGCTTCAAAACATTCCTCTGACATCCACCTACGTCTTACAAAGAAATGTGTATTACAAACAAGTTCAAATCCCAAGGTCATTCACGTTGATATCAATCACAGATCTCCGTCACCCACTTCACACACCAAATCAAGAACTTTCATCTCATCCGCACTTCAGTTCCATACATCGGGACCATTATGCGTGTCTAATAGATTTTTTTGGCGCTGGCCCATTCACAGCGGGCGCAGCGTGAAGCCCCTTGAATGGCCATTGTGGCATTCAACCGAATCGAGGACCGACAAACTTTTATTTGTAATACTCCTAAATGGCTGTTATGGGGATTAAGGTACTCTGCTTTGTCATCGTACCATGAGACGCCGTACGGTCGCAAATCCGATACTCAGTCGCAACTATAACGTTGTTGTGTATCGCTAAAATAGCAAAATGGCATTACCCTAATACGGGGTGCTACAATGCGTTTTGAGATCCGTCACTTTTGATAGAAACTTTCCTTTGTGTTACGGTTTGCTTAGGATTAAACACTTTAACTTTAGGACGATGCCACTTACGGTTAAAATGTTTAGTTAGATGCAGTTTTTGTTGACTTACATTTGTATTTTTTGCTAGGATTTGTGTTTTGTAACTGGACATGTCGTAAGTGCTTACTTTGAGTTCCGAATACAATGTAAACAATATTAAGTTCGATACAGAACTGGGTTTCAAGTTTTCTGTATTCTCGATGTATTATTTTCGAGGTTGGTCTGTCTACGTGTCAAATTAGTTTTTAAGGCTATCTGGCGCCGGCGTTGCCTCGCTGATTGACTTACCGACCTCTGAACACAGAATCGCCGCCGCCATAGTAAACTCGGGTCAGTCTTTTTATTTTTTACTCCAGCCATATAATATTGTAGTTTCATTTTAATAATTTTGAAAAAAGAATATAAGTAGAGCAGCTTTAAACGAATTAACTCAGTCAAACCTAATTAACAGCCAGTATAATAAAGTACTTAAAATCACCGCCTTATTAAAAATGTAATTTTCACGTCTTCGTTCTCTGTAGATATATCATCATAATAGCCTAATGTGAAACAACAAATCAGTCTATAAATAACAAATATTTATTTTCAAACAACACGTGCACTACAAACGTATGTCTAATTAAAATACTTATCGCATGAACCAATTATTTTAAAAATGGAAAAATAAAAAATAAATTCGAATCGGTAGCGACGGGGCCCGCCATAATTCTTTTTTATAGCTGCAACTCGTCGTGTTAACCCGTTCATTGACAAAAGGTATTTAAATGAAGCTGTCGTGGTAATATTTAGTGGTACTTGGGGACATTCCGGCCGAGCGTTAAACAGTCGGCTCATGGATGTGACGGTTTTAGATTGATACTGAGACGCTTATCTTTATCTTGTAAATTGATATTTATGATGCGTGCGATATTGTTTGTTGAGACCGTTGCGTGTTGGTTTACTTGTTTATTACTGGATTCTATCGTAGATCCAAGAAACCGAGTTTTGTATCTAAAGAGGTCTGTTTTGTAGCCACTCATGTTTATTTGAGTAAGGTTCTAAACTAAATCAGAATCATCAAATAGATTTTGGACTATCAGAAACTTTAGTATCTAATTAAAAGGTTCAAAGTTTTCTTAGCAGTTAATTGTTTAAGCTAATTTTTGACACAAAAACTTGTAAAAAAAAACTGATCATAAAAATATATTAAAACAAATTGACGTTGATTTCCGTCGCAATATCACACAGATCTTTACAACTTAACAATCAAAGTAAACACAACAGTATTAGGCATGACAGACGCACATCTAACAGACGCTATCCATAATAAATTCCCAAACGTCTCCACCACCTCCTCATCAAGTTATTTACGTGGGTATCCGTCAACGCGACGCACTCCGGCGACAAATTTAACAATGTTAGGCGCGCGGCGGCGACAGGGTTAAAAAAAAATCACTAATGAAGTGCAAATCTGTCAGTGTTCGTGTTAAGACGATTTATAGTCGCAAGTGTAATTGTTTTGTCGCGCATTTTGTGTCGCACTTCGGTTCGTTTGCTGTTTAATTTGATTGTTGAAGTTCGGTGAGGTATTGTTCGATAAATAAATTGGGTCTGTAAATTAAATTACATTTATTTAATACTCATATTTACCAAGAAACATCACATGCATTCTCTTGTATCTAACTTATTGTCACATGCATTCTATTGCTACTGCGTGCAGCCGTAAGTGAGGCTGTTTTTTTTACAGTAAATAATACATTTTTCACTTTTGCGGCATCGGATAATTGATTAAAGTGGTAAAAAATATGTATTGAAACAGACTGAACATTATAAGAAACGCTCAACAATACAAATAGGCATGTCATTACATTTCACTTCACAGCTAAACATATCCAAGCATCTGTCGTCAGTAAAAACAAAACACGGCCCTACAGCGACACTGCGACGAAAAAACGCATGTACAAATGCGACAAAAAAAACGCACTATTTCTCAAACCACACCTACCAATTAGGAACGTTGCTAGTTGCGTTAAAAATTGCAAAAACACCGCAGGACACGACTAGATTGTGCGTCAATTATTCTAGTTGTGTCGCGGAGTTGTAGAAGGCCTTATTAATTCAGGCTTCGCATTCATACGTTGGATAAAAACGGTGTGACCACAACGCAACTGCAGTTTCCTGCCGCAACCGCAAAACACCTTTTAATGCTAGTTAGACAATAATTTTGTACCGTTACGAGATAATTGTTGCACTTTAAGTATCAATTACGTCTTTCTTGATCTTTTAAAGTGGCTATTTGGAGTTTTTCTTTGGAATTTCAGTGTTATCTTTCGTGAAATGGTGTTCTTATTTCATAAGTGATATAAGAACAATATCTGTTTTTGTACTTCTATAAGATACGAGTTTTATAAACATGCTATAATAATGTTTTATTAGAAATTAAAAATGCTCGTATAAGCACAATACTGAGAGAGCTAGAATTTTTCAGAAAGTTGTGTTTGCAAAATAAAGCACTAATGCTATATTGAATGGTATATGTCGACACTACATATGTTTAAGGTAAATACATTTTAAAAACTCCTTAGTCCTGGCAAACTCGCATTATTAAGTATTTGTTTTCAACATAACGAGTTGGAAGACTAAATGTGAGAAGTCGTTAAGAAGACGTATGGCTGCGCATGAGCAAACATAATTGACCGCCATACATGACGGCCGTAAACATTCTTAGTCGCAGACCATGCGGGCGATGCCACAAACCTAATGACCTGCAGTAAAGTCTCGATCCCACTATTCAAACTGACTGCTACAATAAAAAAAACCGCACAAGCAATTAAGCAATAGATGCAAACTTAACGATGGGTAATGAAAAGACAGCCAAAGAACAGAATCGACGATTTAATCACACAAACAGTCCAGGAAACAATTCTGCATTCGAGTCATAATTACATGAAAATGAGGAATCCGCTGTCAGATGCTATCGACTGAATGCCCTACGTGATTCACACTTGTTTTTATTCCAAGACCTCATTTTCATTTTTATTATTATATTTTCCGGTTTGCGAAATGTATTTGCATTGTTTGAGACTCCCAACAATATTTATAGTCGGCAATTATTATTGAGGAAATCTTTAAACAATTGGTCATCCAATAATGGCTAAACAAACTATCGGAGTACAGATTCGTTGCAACACAGGTCGCCGCCTCAGTCACCCTCAATGATGGCTCTCAAAGAGACTCCTTTAGAGCTCTTTGTTGTTACCGCCCTCAGTTAATAGTGGTCTCCGCCACTCCCGCCGCCCAAAGGAAACTAATATAGTCGCTTCAAAACCCTCAAGACTTGAAAGAATCGGTCCGATTTGGGAGTCATTAATGTCATCGAAATCGGTCAAGACAGCTCCTGGATATTGTCTCTACATTTGCCGTGGCATAATGATCTCTGTTCATAAAGCGTAGAGACGATTGTCGAACGGTAGAAATATTTGGGATAGGTCCGATGATGAGTCGTGATTTTGCAACTCATTGCATTAGCCCGGCTTGTTAGTGTGTAGAGTGGTACCGGGGCGGCTTGGAGGCGGCTCGGAGGCGCGTAATGAAGGCAAGCTGCAAGTCACGGGCCCAGAGGCGCCGGCTGCCCGTCAGCGCCGTCATCGCGCGCCCTGTCAATATATGATGGCCCGACAACGGAGAAGGTTATTTTCGAAGATGCACCACTAATTAATACCTTCTACCGGATAAAAAAGTTCAAGAAGCGGCTCACTATTGTTCTACTGTCAACTGAAAAGTGTTGAGGTATTAGACTAATGGGAATAGGCTTTGAACATTAGTGGCTATAAATAGATAGAAACTGAATCAATATTGATTATTTTGTGGTATAAAGCCGTGGTTAGTTGAAAGGGTATTGGTGTGTGGGCAACAATTAATTTAACACTTAGTCGAGCTACAAAGAAGCGGGGTTCCCAGTTCTGGCGGCGCCCCGCGGTGCGCCCCGCCGGGCCCCGACACCGATACCACGCATACAGACGCCGAAACTCTTATCACTGTAACGGATTATTTATGAGGTGTAGTGACTGTCACTTCTAATGGTGTCACTTATGTTCCTATCAAATGATTTTATTATTTGATACCTCATGTAAATCTTTTGACTAGTAATACAAGACTTATTGTAAAGCAAAACATATCCTTACGTACAAACATTATGCAGTGTACAAGCTAACATTCCATACAAATACAAGTACACAACCATCATCTATTTTCACAAGGCTAAACCCATACAATTTAGAATTATCTATTCAATTACCGTAAAACCAGCGCACATCACATACATTACAAGAATATATCGGAAATTGCGACTATTTACTATACAGTATCCGGCTTTTAAGTGTAAATTTCCCGGTTGCAATTTGTAGGAGTCGAACAAATGCTCCTTATATTGTAGTGGCCATTAAACACACTCGCGAGCCTCGTGGCGGTTGTGTTATGAATCCGGATGTCTAACTGCTGGGGGACCGCATTAGGCTGTTAGTTTAAAATCGGGAGATGACATGGATTGTTTAATATATTTCCGACTTGTGGACAGTTTGGGGAAGCGATACTGTTTGCTTCAGTGATAAATTAGTTTTTTCACGTTTCATTTCAAAAAATTTAATTCACTTTGTATTTTATTTTTCCTTAATTCTAAGAGTCCTTTATTATACCTAATATAAGTGCGTAATATAAGGTAGGCGACTGTACCTCGTGCATACAAATCCATGCATGGATCCTTAGTACAACCCATTTATCATTTTCCCTTTGGAGTAAACGCATCTCAAAAATCAACTTTTAAAGTCCTTTCTGTTTTATTTTTGTCTGAAAACCTCTGGGCAGATAAAATAGCTCTTAAAGTTTCATGGTTGCATCTTTCCCGGTTCCTTTTTACTCCAGATTTGAGAGGGTCGGAGGGCCATTAGCTCCCTCTCTAGAGGTCATATATCACGGGGTTCGGCAGCCTCCTCCATGAATACTCGAGGCACTCTCGAGTTTAAACCGCGCCTGACTTTGATGGCCCTAATGCAGTCACATTGTTGATCTTTTGTCGGGGTTGCTGGCTGGTGACAATTGCTGATCGCTGTTTGTTTTGATTATTCCACGAATTTTCATATATAAGTCGAGAAGCTTTTAAGGGCACAGCAATTTGCTTAAGGCATCCTTATTTGTCACTTAAAATGTGTTTTCCATCAAATTGTCACATAACTCCAGGTGTATTAAACCGAGTTCCATAGAAGGACATGCTGCCGTTAAAAAGCCCTATTCTACATGTTTATGCATCTATGGCTAGAGCAATTATTTAAAGTAGATGGAATGGTCTCGTCTGACAAGCGGTGCGTTGCGGTCTGCGGTGAGTCCATTCAGTTGGTCCTCATTCATAACAACACGCCGCAACTGGCGAGCGGACGTGTGGAAACGTTTAGCACAATTTACCTACGAGCACAACTAGCAACTGCTTCGAAATTGCGATGAAGTGTTGGTCCTGTATTGACTTTATCCGGTCCTCTTGTGAATATGGAAACCTGCGAATGTCTGTAGTGGTTTCGAATGCAGTTGCATTTATGTTCAATACTTCGACTCTACACTCAAGAGCCAGATAATGTAAGACTGTTATTTGTTTGATACGAGTAAAAATACTGATTTCAGTAACATATGAGTTATTTAATCTAATAAGTGGTTACACACTATAGAGTCATCGTAACGTTATGAATACTGAAATAGTCCCACCTGCTGCACAATTCACGACAAGGAATCGTGGTTCTTCTTGAAGCCCAACGCGAGCCGAGTCATATTCGGCATCCGTAACAATCGTGAGAACAATTTTCAGCGTGAACATCGATCTAGCAACAAATTAGATTAATGTGATGAAATTGTAGATATCATAGTTGAATCGATAAGTCTCGAAACGGAATCGATGATGAGGTGGATTGGTCGCGTGGCGGCGCGGCGACGACCGCCCGCCGCGGTATGCTATGCTAATTCAATTGTGTTACGAGAGCGGATAGCGGGCGATACCATCTGCTCCGCCTGCATTATCATAATAATGCGCGAGTCACCTCGGACTCGCGCCTCGCCTGTCGACACGCACGGCACCGATACGACGCGACTCGCGGCGTTACCTTGTTTTATTACCATATCAGTACTAGCTACAAGATGCGTAATACTCGTGAGTCGTGTTGCTGTTACATTGTGTTAGACCCCCCTTATATTAACCTCAAGTCTTCTTCTCGGTTCTTTGACTTTTGACTTTGAGTAATGTTAGTTCGTTCTTTGAAATATTTTTCACAGTTTTCCTGTTGTGTCTGAAAAAACTTGGAAAACCGCTTTCAATTTAAAAGTGCCTATTGCTAAAACGTAATATTATGATGCTGACATCAACCGGCAACCGAGTAAAGTGAAAAATCCGTAGCAAATTGCCCGTAATAGGTAAAATCAGCGAAAGAAACACGTCAATCTAATCGATTCGTCGAAGTGTTGAAAAGCGGCGAAAGCTGTTCTCAGCGGTGCCTGGTTGCAGCGCTGCGCCCGCGGCACCTAACCGTACCAGTCTTGCTCTTGCGTCTTGCCAGCTATTACAATCATCTAGCGGGATGCAAATTGAATTATGGGACTTTTTGTGGCCGTTCAATTGTTTAGTACATCGCTTTGTTCTTCCGCCGCTCGCTACGTGACGACGGAGCTCTCAACGCCTCGTAATAGTTGCTATACACCCGCGATTGTTCACCACCACTTTTCGTGACGCCAAATTATAGTCTTTTGTTTTATTATCTAATTGTTGCTATTGTTATAAGTAAGTAATGGACTTTACTAGTGCGGTTCACGACTGTGATTGAAAACATCGGTTTTAGCTGTAAAGTATTTTAGCACGTTGTTTTAAAGAATTATTCTTGGCTTAAGAAACTTGTTTGACACATACCTACTAGGTAACAGATATAGAGAATTCTTTGATTAAGCCTTAGAACTCAATTGCTTTAAATTGAAGTAGGTACACTGAAACATTGTAAGCACCTAGCTACCTAGGTACCTAGCTACGGCAATATTAAAAATCATTAAACCTTATTAAGTGCGATTTGTAATGAGACCTATGTAGAACTCTGTGACTGCAAGTTATATGTAAAGTAGCTACATTGTATCTATCCACGTTGTTCTTATGCGTGTACCTGTAAGAAGACATATTATTAGCTGCATATAGGTAATCAAATCACCCCACTTATGAAGAAGAAAATATGGTAGAAACGTTGGTCTTAGGTAATTGTTACAAAACAAAGAGTTCAATGCATAATTGTTCGTTTTTATGAGACGACTGCTCTATGCCGTTGCGTTGTGCGTCTACTCTTTGTGGTTTAGGCCCGGGGGGCCTGCGCCAGTAATTTTCTCAGCAATTAATATCCTACTCAGTTCAATTAGTTAAATGTAAAAAAATATGAAACAGAAGTTGAAGGAAATTACGGTCGCTTTCAAAAAATTTCCACGCTATTATTGAGTATGACCGGATGAAATGTCAAGTAATTGCGACATCGCGTTGTATCGACATGTGTCACTGCGGTTTTATTGAATGTCACATGTGTTTCTAGGTACCGAAACATTTGTTTATAGGTTAATTACTTGTTGCTCTGAAAATAGGCAATCGAGGTATATTGTGTCTTCTAAATTATTTGTGCTTTTGAATTAATTTACTATGATCATAGTCGCGTCTTTATCGTAGCTGTAAAAGTTGAAACAATGATAAAATGCTTTCAAACTTAGGTCTTACGGGCAAATGCTACGGTTAAGTACGGTACAGTTAGTCTAATAATATCCATGGCTAAAGGGGTGCACTTCTAGATCAATAAGTCAAGTGAACGGCGAGTTCAATTTGCAGCAGCAAACCTCAATTTCAATATAAAATAGTCGTTTCAAATCGGAGCAAGTCGTATCTCGATTCTCGACTAATGGAAAAGTGACTCGCGTGCCCTCCGGCGCTGTGTTCCAGCCGTTTTATTTGTTTGTTACTATCGTATAAATGGAGCTAATTATAATAATTTCATTGGAAATTACTGGCATTAAGCTGCTACCAAAAATACGTGAGTTTAACGACTTTTTCTTGGAACTGTCTGCGAAGAACTCCTGCCCGTCGGCGACGTCGACCGATGCACGCAATGCGAATGGATTTGCAATACGACCTTGAGTGGGCATGTTACGTAGTTTGTCTGTGTTAATGCCTCGTTTCTGTAGGGCTAAAGGGCCTATAATTATTCTTTCGGAGAGCCTCTTTCTCTTGGTCTACCGGTAATAAATTAAAGAATTTTCCGATTCGGTCTAAAAGAACAATTAATTTTTATCTTATACAAAAAATACTATTTGATCAAATAGAGCTTAGCACAAAGCTATGAAAATTCTCTCTTTGTAATACATCTAAACATGAAACTTTATAATATAAAGCAAGCCTCGCCCGCGCAAGCGTGAAGTTATAATGTAGCTACATATAAATATGTATGTATTTCCCGCGTAGCATTGAACACAATTACAAAAGAGACAGAACAAAGCCTCCAGAGAAGGGGGTCCCTTGTTTCCATTCGTCCGTCGCTTGTTTTTTTATCACGCTGGTCGTTGGAACTGGTTTCTCAAATTGGTGCACCTATTATCTGGTCCCAACCGGTGAAGGTCGATCGTCAAAACAAAATTTTGGAGCAAATTCCGACACGCAAAATATTAGTTGGTAATTTTACAGACGTGTTTTGAAGTGATGGCTTGACGTGTAAAATAAAAAAATAATAATAATAGATATAATCGGATCGGATGATTATTTTGGGATACCGAATACTCTTAAAGAGTGTAGTTAGACCACGTAGGTACTGATGAACGCCTTACAAGAGGAATTATTCTGCATACAATATCCCACCAAGTGCATAGTACGTCCAAACTACTCCAAACACTTATATATTCATAATCCGCGTTTCGTAGGCGTTTATCCGGGGCAAGCAAGCTTAGCCCGCAGGCTAATGTTCGGACAGAGACGGGGCGCCGCACGCCCGTGTCCAACACATTACCACACAATTTCATCGACTTATCAAACTTAAACGCTCACATTACGGCTTAGGCGTTGCCTGTGAATAATAAAACGCGATTATTAGATCGCTTAGCTTTTTGATATGTGTACGAAATTTTAAAGTTGAAGCGAAAAAGATTTATGGTATTACGAGCAAAGCTATATTTCGGTACAACAGTTATTTCTGGAAGGAGAAGAAATGCTTCACTAAATAACTTAGTACAATCAATTTATCTTAAATTTCTGTCTCTTTATGGATCAAAGTTGCAATGTTACTTTCTATAAACTAACTAAACAGCATTCATTTATATGCTATAAATTATGCCAGTACTGTTAAAGTTGTGTCTAGATTTGAATCCATAAATATGCAAGTAAGAATATTTAAAGAAGAAATAAATCAAAAATATCGCCTGCCGCAAAAAGTCGGCTTGAATCAATAGACCATGACAATTTGGATCGGAACAAAAACCGAAGTCGACCACATATGGTGTCGGAGTACACATGCGCGATACGTCAAAGCGTCCGGCACCTCACAAACGGTAATTTCCATTTAAATAAATAATTTGTTTCGGCTCGATTTGAGCGATCTGCCATGTGGCCTGCGCCTAATGACCTCTGTTAACTAGCGCGGTTTCACGCCTTCGATCACCGCGCGATGTGTACCGTAACCCTCGTTACGCATACATTGCTTTTTTAACTTGAATTTCCAATTCATTTCTTGAATATTCTAAGCAATCTACTATGAAAATCGAGTTACTTTCAACTCGCAAGAGGAATTTAATCGAGGACATCTCAAACGTTATAAACTTGTCAATTCACTTGTAGTTTGTCTCTATGAACAAAAACCACTTATTATGTGTTACAACTGTAATTATCACTTAGTAAATACTGTACATTACACCAAGAATATAGTTATTAAACCGAAAGGTTTAAGGAGTCATGAATATTTGTCGAGTATCGATCACGACGTGCACTTAGTTATTCACGGCGTGGTTTATTTTATCGTGTTAATTGAAAACGAGAATATTAACTTCGAAATGGCCGCCACGTCCAATTATTTTCAAATGACCAATAAAGTTTTTGTTTTCATGCCCTCTCATTTTCCGCGAACCATTTAATATCAACAGACGTATAACAAAAACATTAATGAATGCAAGAAAAATCCTGCAGCAACGATACAAGATACAAAAGTGATCTAATTAACTGTAATTAACCTGCCAGTGAGAGTTTCACACATCAACGAGACCGTTCGCGTGCAAGACGAACCTTAATGTAGAAATAATGTTCCGAAGTCATTATCTTTTACTTTATTCATACAACTTATTTTTACGACATCGGGTCGTTTGGCCTACACTCGACTATGCATTAAAGTCGTGCGCGCTTCGAGCTAAAAGTGTACCATTATAGGAAGAGTCAATCGATAATCCCCCTCGTAAGTGTCAAATGACAAATAACACTCTGAACCCTTTAACGGCTGCAAGCGTTAGTGGCATAATTAGCTCCCAGACTAGCATACGTAGCAAATTATTTTGTAATTTGATGTCATATCCTCGCTTCATTAATTGGATCCAGTCGATGAATGACTGACGATTATTCACTCTTAACAAGCTTTGAGGAACATTGTTTAGCAGTTGCGTATAACGATATTTGTATACTTTCTTATTTAATATACACGTATACCCACTTAAAATAGTTACATAATTCTTAATATTGTATGTAGCATTAAGAATTGCGAAATTCGAATACTCGAAACCATACTTACATTACGCTACGCCATAAAAAATGTCAGCTCAAGTCACTTAAGAAAATTTAAATAAATTCGGTTGCGACTTTAAAGTCAACAATATGTCATAAATTGTAGATCCCAAATTAGGTGGTTGTAGTTTGCATTAGAATTGAAGGGGAGCGATGGAGGCGAGGCGGCGAGACTCCCGGGGACGGCAGGCGTACGGTTTCACCCGGAATTAACTCGATAATTCCCTAATTGTGCAATTACCCATTGGCAATTTGGTCTCGGCTTATCGACCGAAATCACATCAATTGCAACAGAAGTGGGTCGCTTTAAACTTTGATGTCGTAATAAGATATAATAATATGCGATGAAGAACTTTAATGAATTTTGATTAACGCCAATGACTGTATTTGGAATTTATGTACTTGTTTGATTATATTGGTATTATTAATTTAAAATTCTATTTTGAAATTAACATCAGTTACAACATATGATGAATATTCATAATTTCACATTAAGTTGATTGGCAATGTTTGATGTTATTTGATACTTTAACATAACGTATTAAAAACCTATCTCTAAACACATTAATATTCCCATAACTTGTGCACAAGGAGGTACTATCATCGTATAACTTATAATATCAACGTATTTAAATAACCAATCAATATTATTATCGTGTATAGAATGATCGTCGGTTGAAAAAAGATTAGACTCATTATTTTCAATAACTTGTTGTCGAAAAAATATTAGCTCATAAGTATAGTTATGAATTTTATGAAATACAATTTTGTCAGTAACGACTTCACGATCATCTTAATAACACGTCGAGAGCTAAGCGTTTCGCTTGAATATTCATTTCAGTTCATCATAATTTTGGTAGATAATTTTAAATTATCCAATCTGCGTGAACCAGCGGCCGCCATCTTCCCGCTCCGTGAGATACGCTTGCCTTCAGTTACCACGATTTATTGCTTCACACATTAATTTAATTATTTTACTCTTATATTTTCAAGTACAAGACATGTTATTTTGTGATACAGTTAGCTTAGTTGGATGAAGTGATTTATAAAGCGGGATCGGAAAAAGTGTTCTAATAATTCGAATATTTGTCTGCGAGTGTGACCTCAGTATGTCTGTTGACCTAATAATACTATGCTGCATTATTAAGTAATCTGATACGCTTAGTCATTGATATATCCGGTCTCCTTTCAAATTATCTCGTAGAATAATAATAGCGATTTTTTTACTTCATCGACTGTACGTATAATGTAGGTATGTTAATAATCGTGATCATTTGGGCCTAGACTAGTTACCTAATACTTATAAAATCCGGTCAAGTGCGATCCAGATTCGAGTAAGAAAAGTTCAAAGGGTTCCGTAGCATTGTAAAAAACGGCAAAATGGTGATAGTAGTTGTTTAAGAGTTTCCTTAAACATTCACTTTATTTAGTTTTTTATAAATTATTATTGTAGCGATAACAGAAATACATCATCTGTGCAAGTTTCCTGATTTCTGAAATACAGCCTAGTGACGTGAAATGACAACGGGATAGACGGAATTCCATGCTCTTTGCATAAGTAACCCTAAACATATCGATACTTTTTAATTGGTATCGGCATAGTGTGTCATACACATACTCTGTCTGTATTCTGAGCCTTTTATGTGCAACAGTCACTATAATCACGGCTTAGATTATGTGACTCACAGCTCACCACAATTTTTCCTTGTGTCTCGTAAGTCAGCAATCCCTGCTTTTAATATTTTTATTAAAATTATTTATGGTCCTTATATAAAACTTGAGTTAATTAAGTTAGTACTACATGCTTTACGTGTTGATATAAATATTACAACATTAAGATATTGTGTACTGATATAATAATTAACTCAAACCTTGAATGTTGATTATAATATTGAATATCTTTACCAACGTATTCATTATTTAGTAATTTAAGCGTTATGCTAGAGATAAATCTCAATTAAATTTGTCTGTATAATTCAAAGTAGGTAGAGCTTTGAGCTGTTTTTCAAACAGGTTGAATATTAATTGGCAATAGGAAGCATTTATAGACGTAGAGATAATCGGCTACAAAATTTACACGTTTCGCAACCATTGTTATGTGAAATGAGGCAGTTAAATAGATGCCACATATGCTCTAGTCTCTTTTAATGTTCTGCCGCTCGAAGGACCGGTCCTTTCTCAACAATTACCTATCCATAGTAAAACAAAACATGTTCTCTGTAACATTGTCAGCTGCGACTACCTGACCTGCGGTGATACTACAATTTTGTGCTCACATTAGGTAGGTAATCTCGTTTTATTTCATCTCATATTTTTTATGACAAAAGATCTTCGTCATTTTTGACAAGGAAAAGGCCATCAACATTGTATAATGCGGGTGTGGCGCCGCTGTGTCGGCTCAGAGGCGTCATCTACGCTTTGATCCAATCTCGCGGCCGAAGCCGAGCGGCCGAGTTGACGACCAATTACCGATATCACTCTGTTTCGGCCTGCGCTGCGCCCAAATGGAGCATAATGCCTAGGGTAATTATGACTTCAGTGCCGGCCGTCGCGACCGACGCGTCTCGCATTGATTCTACCACTCGTCGCCTAATACCTATTATCTTTAAATTGTTTCGAAATAGCCTTCGTACGGTGTCAATTTTATAAGCGAGTTCTGATGGAGTGACATTTTGGTAACGGAATCGAATCAATTCGATCAAGTTACCCGTGTAGGTCGAATAAAGGACATGAAAACAGATGAACGTCATACGTAATTCTATAATTGGGAACAAATAATATTCGTGAAGGTAACGCGGCGGCGGGTTCATCGGCGACATAAGTGCCCGCCGCCGCAATTTGGCGGAGGTTTTATTATTTTTTTATGGTAATTGTAATTGTCGTGGAGTTAATTGAGAGAGCAGCCATATTTACAACTCAGCTCCGTAGATGTTGACGTTTGATAGCGCTGTGGGCCGCCCCATTATTTCTATTTACTAGAATGCCGCTGGCCCCGTCATGTAGGTATTAATAAAAGGAGCACTGGTGTAATTATGACTATCTTTCTCTGTCTACAATCGTGATTAGGATTGTAACGAACAATCTTGACATTGTACCGCCGCTGACGGAAGTAAGCCCGCATTCGTATGAACAGTAATTATTTATTTATGATAAACTTATATAAGACTTTTTCTGCGTTTGTTTCTTTTCTTTCTACTATAAATAATTACGTTGTTCTGTCCCTATCACTGAATTCTATCATCTCTTTCTTTAGTTATTTTGACGTCATTTGAAAGTCCTAAAGTCTTCTTCGGACTTACAATGTACACAAAATTAAGTATCGGTAATTTAGACAAAAGTTATACTATTTCAATCAGCGTTTCTATGACTATTAGTAACTTGAATAATTACAAAGGTATCAACGTTAAGGGTTGGAGCACATTGCAACGTAACAGCTGCGCCAATCACAATATAATGGGCGTGGCTGACACCCCTCGCCCCCCGTCTCCGCATACCCCCGCTCGCCCCGGACCCGTGTCGTGATCCCCGGATTATATTATTGCATACAATGGAACTTTTTTATCGAACCTTTGTGTCTCACATTGGGGTGAAATATCCGGCCGGATGCTCTTATGGGTCTACCTTTGAGCAAAAAGAACATCAACGAACGGATTATTATTTGTTTCAGTATATTGTACTTTTATGATGGTATCAAATAATAATATATTGAACAGTACTTTTTATATTACAATCAAGCGGGACTATTATAGACTATTATAGTGACGTGACTCCCTTTGGGAAAGGCGTCGCGACATACCTAAAACTATAAAAAAGTAGTTTATCTTGTAATTTGGTACAGCTATGTGCAAATGTTCTAAAGAATATTATTTGTAGAAAATGAATAAAATGCAAACTAGAATATCGATAAAGTATAGAATTAAGTTTTACGAGGGCTGTCAGCCGCAGAGCTTGTATTAATTACGACGTCCCGCGGCCGGTAGCAGCAGGGAGCTGTCACCACGCGCCTAATTGTAAATACACTACCTAAAAGCTTCTCATAATTTATTTATATTATTTGTGAAGCCTCCGGGCACGAGCGGAACACCGCAGCATAAGTTCACATATAAATTAGGCCATAAATCTAATTTGACAGTCAGACCGATTCCCACGGTTTAAACACAGGTCGATAATTAAACCCGAATAAAGTATTGCCTTTTTTTGACCAAAATAATTAACTATTTATTTTCTGTCGTTCCAGGAACATCCGAGCTTACGCGGTACGCCTCTGGCGATGCTGGCGGCGCAATGCAACAAACTGTCAAGTAAATCTCCTCCTCCGCTGGCGGACGCTGCCGTGGGCAAGGGTTTCCACCCGTGGAAGAAGAGTCCCGGCGCGCACTCGCCACCCGGCGCCGGCGCCGTGCCGCGCTCGCAGGCGCCCGCCTGCACGCCGTACGCGCGCGCGCCCACGTCCTGCGCCGCCGCGCCATCATATGGAAACGATCTCTATTTCCCGTCATCGGGAGACCAGCTCCTCGGCAAAAGTGAATCCAGCGCGAGCCTAGGCTCTATGTACTCCCGACACCCTTATGAATCGTGGCCCTTCAACGTCGGTGGTGGTGGCGGCAGTGGCGCACTCAAGGCTGCAGAGATGAGCGGCGTCAGCGCCGTCGGCAGTACCTGGTGGGATGTGCACAGCGGATGGCTCGACGTCGGAGGACAGATGGCTAATTACGCCGGTCAAGACTACTCACAACTTACACATTCACTATCGGGTGGTGCACATTTACTGCCTCCCGCACCTCATCTATTACAAGACGCTTACAAGTCAGTACTGCCCACACAGGGATCGTTTGGTCTACACGCACCTGGCTCTCCTGCTCCACCGGCACAAGCACCGTCACCGAGGTCACAGCGTCGCTATGCCGGGCGAGCCACATGCGACTGCCCCAACTGTCAGGAAGCTGAAAGGCTAGGCCCGGCCGGGGCGCACCTCCGTAAGAAAAATATTCACAGTTGCCACATACCCGGCTGCGGGAAAGTGTACGGCAAGACATCCCACCTCAAGGCCCATCTCCGCTGGCATACCGGCGAGAGGCCGTTTGTCTGTAACTGGCTGTTCTGCGGAAAGAGATTTACCCGCTCGGACGAACTGCAGCGACACCTGCGGACTCATACGGGGGAGAAAAGATTTGCGTGTCCAGTGTGCAATAAGAGGTTTATGCGGTCTGACCACCTCGCGAAGCATGTGAAGACGCACAATGGCGGCAAGAAAGGTAGCTCAGACTCGTGCTCGGACTCGGAGGAGAACAGCCAGGGCGAGGGCGGCGCGGGCGGGCGCTCGCCCGAGCACGGGCTGGACGTGAAGCCCAGCTCGCTGGTGTGACGGGGGCGCGCGGCGCTCGCGCACCACGCCGCGCCGCTGCTGTGACCGCCGCCGCCGCCGCCCCGCTGTACATACCACATATCACTACACTGTAACATAGGAGCCACACGTGTAACTATAGACAATGCGCCGCTCTCCGCGACCCTCGTGTACGTATTTGTTGTGAGACTTGAAAGTGTTGTACAGTATAGATACTATTAATAAATAATTATCTCATATTATAGCTAGATATTATATGTTAAACTAGTGTAAGTAGAATCACTGTTTAGTCCAAAATTTTCAGATTTAATTTATTGTAACGATACCTCATGCTGAATTTCAAAATGATTCGTTTATTTATTGTACAGAACTATGCAAATACTGATTTCACTTTGCTCATAAGCAATGTGTTATGTTGATCGTTTTTCACCTACATGCTGAACTAATGTTATTGTTATGTTAAAAAGCTTGTATTCTTTGCACTTCTGACATTGTATTAAAATAAAATACGTTTTTAAGATTATATCTAAATGTGGTAATGTAATTAATCCTATAAATACGAATTTACTCATTACAATCAATCAATCGCAATCAGATATTTATAAGAGTTGCCTGACACTGTATTAATAAAAAAACACATTTGTGGCTTTTTCTATCTAAATGTTAATCATATTGTCTATGAGCATTGTGAAATAACAACTGTAAATTTTAACTGATTATATTTTGTATAATACATTTAGCATTCAGAAATAAATAATTTAAGCAAAGACACGCCGGAAAACGTTTTAATTTTCATATCATTGGCTTTTGCGTCCCCGTCGAATCAAAAACTATTTGGTGATAACTGTTGGCTTGAAAACTGTAATTGTAAAATGTATATTGTACAAAATTGTGCGAATTAAAAAATGCCTGAAATTGATTTTATAAAAATTGAATATATTTTTCCGAGTGGATACATGCATTTTTATTTTTGATACAATTTTTAGACAACTTCGGTAGTGTGATTAGCCTGTCTATTTTAGTCTACTGGATAGTATTCGTTAGTATACATTAAAAATCTGAAATAAAAACACTAAACTAGTGCTTATAAGATGACCTCATTATACTTAGATGCCAACAAGCATTTTAAGAAACAAACCCAGGGCTGTACCGAAACTACTTTTGATCTAGCTCTAACTTAGATTCACCTGAATTCCTACCATATGGCAGCGGCTTTATATACCTATCTATACATATAATAAAATTGTAGAAAAGTGAAAACTGTACATTAAATATTTTTAAAAAAGAATAATTGGGGGGTGGTCTACGAACGATTCCGATGCCGAAAATATGATTTTTAGAATTTTTGTCTGTTTGTCTGTTTGTCTGTTTGTCTGTATGTATGTCCGGAAAGATCTCGGAAAGTACTGGATAGATTTGATTCAAATTTTCAGAGAATATCAACAAGAGGTCCGGTCAACATACTTTTTACTTATTATCTCGCATTTCGTTACAGGGGGTGAGCAGGAGCCTTTTATATCTGTACACAAATATCAAATTATCTCATAAACTACTGAATATATTTCGTTCAAATTTTGCATGAACTTTATCGTACACATGATACAACAAATATACAAAAACCATAACGCTACTATGTAGGGGGCATGAGCAGTAATGTTTTAAATTTTTGGACTCACCCGTAACATCGTGTAATACAATTATGAGGTGTATTTTCACCCCATTGAGTAGTAGGCAGCACGGTCATCAATTTACTCAAAAATCATCACGCTATTTATCTTAAGACTTTTGGCAGAGTAATAATATATTTTTTCAAAAGTAAATCATTTTCACAAAATCAGTCATTTTATTCTCTTTCAAGTCTAATGTAGACCTAGTGCGACAAAAATTAAAATAAAAGAAACATAAACTATTAATACTTTTATTATTATTCTTTTGATGCAAATGTTACTTCGTAATCGGTACATTCTTGAAACAAAGGAACTTAAATTATTTTTATTTTTATTGGTGTACTAAAATTACTCAAGTTCAAATGTGGAATGCCGTAATATGATTTTGTGTTTATTTACGATAGGTGTATCTACCTATGTTTTTAGCTCGGTAATGTTGGCGATGCTACTTCAAGATGAAAGAATTCGTAGTGACACTCAACCCAAAGTTGCATGTAGTTCACATTGATCTCATCTATAATTATGCATAACAATAAATTACTGAACGACACAGTTAATTATATTACCTTGGTTCATCTGTAACAACTAGCAACAAAAATATAAACTTTCAAACAAAAAAAAGCCTTTCAAACAATGAAATAATGTTTTCTTAAATTTGCGTTTTACATTACATAGGCCAAAAGTATTTCGGATAGAAAAGCCCAGAAAACTTGCATAAAAACTTCATAATAGGTATGCAATGTGAAAGATCTGTACGACCAAAGCTATCAATGAATAAGAGCGTACGCTAGAAGGTTTTTGACATTACGTATCTATTGATAGAATAATGTCTACTGATAACTGGGATTTTTCAATATTTTAACGATTTGATTGGTCTACATCCGCCATTACAGAGACCGCACATTCCTTTAACATTTTATTGTAATCTCTACTTATTTAAAATTTTCTTCTTTCGTAGCCTGGTAAAAACAGGGGAAGGTACGAGACTGAATGAGTTTCTGAGATCCCAAAGCTAAGCCGACGAGGACTAGAAACATATTTTTGGAAATTTCTCCAATAAGGCTGATAATAGCGTGTAGCTATCAGCACTTACATCCGTCACACAATGTCTGGAAAATTCATTTTGGCTTTCGGTATCGACAGCGTAACCTCATAACCAACCTCATGTAGTTTTTATTTAAGTTCCATTTATGCAGAAGGGATGACGGTATTTTACTTCAATGATCGTCAGGTAGGTTAACGAATAAAATACGTATTTTTTCTTTGTAAATTGGTACAGTTAATAGAACTCATGCGCATGAAGTCACTTTTATGTTCATATTTTGCTTTGTCGTAACGTCACAAATTAGACATATCCTATACTTTAGATTTTTGTCATTGTCAATTTAAAAAAAGGGGTGTCTGATATATTTTTTCACGCTATTTATTTATCAGCAATTTAAAGGCAAATCATGATCAAAACACCAGGGGGCCAAGATAACACGTTTACCAACTTTTTCATTTTGGAAATATTCCAAATGTTTGTGAGGAAGATCAGTTTTAATATTAAGAGGACAATCAAACATAACGTGTTTCAGGAAAGCGTTTATCTGGGCGCAATTTTGCAAAATCTTATATCTTATGACACTATGTAACATCCACAGTTACCGAGCCCGACTCTCACTTCACCAGCTCCGTCCACAAAAATAATTTGACATCTTATTTATATCGTCAGAAAACATCGTGTGTGAAAATAACAACTGTATGGCTATCACTGTTCCAGAGAAACAGCCAGGTGACAGACAGACGAACGGACACCGGGGCCTCAGTAATATGGTTCTGGTTTACCTCTCTGGTTACAGTACAATAATAATTTTATGATACCTCATAATCACTATCATAATCCGTCTAACAATTTCAGGTGTAGGCCGGCCAAAGACCAGACGTGCTCGAAAATCATAACCCACCCAATTAGAAAATGGAAATCCTCGAAAGTAAAACATTTTTAGCAGAAGTGCTAAGACTGAGTTATACCTTCTGTTATTTTATACTTGCATCCCTCCCCCCCCATTTTTAAAGGGCTCGATTTGTCCAACATGTCTTAACGAACACTCGCACATAATTCACGTTTAAATTAAAATAGTCCAATTCGTTCGGAAGCTATGATGTCACAGACAGACAGGCAGGTAGGCAGATATGTCAAAGTTATAAGCCCCTCTTTTTGGGATTAAATAAGAAAAAGTTACTAAAACAGCTGTGAAATATTTGACACCAGGATAGTATCGTAAACCATGAAATGTCTTTGATTCAAACATTTGATAGTCTTTGGGCCGCTCAAGATTTATTATAATATATATAGAAAAAAAAGCAAGCTTAAAATGTAAAAAAAAGTGTTTCATTTTCAATATTGCATTACATTTTTGCGATGATCGTTATTATTAAACTTCATAGTTTTTCACATCTTGAAAATCACGCAGACGAAGTCGCGGGCAACAGCTAGTATATAATATATAAAGCCGCTGCCATTCTGACTTCTACAACTCAACTATTCAGCTCACAGGATCTCATAGTAAGACTGATTCCAATGATACACGAGGCTAGGCTGCGTGATCGGATTAAAACAATTAGCCCCTGGGATGAATGATAAAATAATCAGTCAAATGGCAACAAATGACTGTCGGAAGCAACGATAAAAGAGGTGCTGACAACAATGCAACTCCGTAAGTATAACCTACTTTCTACGTCTTCGAAAACTAAGTATGACACTATTCATATAAAAAAAAACAAAAGCAAACTGACTCTACCTAATAAAATAAAGGCAAGTCTGTCAATAAATTCGGTTAGATAAATGTAGGCTAATTGTCTCAAACATACTGTTAGTAGCATATCCATACAAATAAATTTACGAAATATATTTTGTCAAGTAAAAGAAATAACAGAACCAGAAAACAAATTGAAATAACACTAGTCAGTAACATGGACTACAAGACAATGTCATTCATATTTTTTACAAGGCTTTATACTCATCGCTTCATTAATAACAATTTTAAGATCAAAGCATTAATAGTTAAATTTTAATCAAAACAAACCGTTAAATGTTTACCCTCCGATGATACTGACCTACTGTTTTAATCAACTCAATCGCAAATGAATTTTGGGACAAGCACTAATGCAGATTTCAAACGACATAAAAAACATTGTTATTGAATCAAAATTACACTATAATCCGAGGTCGTAAGAAAAGTTTTTGATTGACAAATCCTGGTCATTACGACATTTTTGGTTAGGATTAATTTAGGACGCAAAGAGGGCGACGTTCATCGTAAAAAGCGAATTGAAACCACAAATGACGAGGGGAGCATAGGAAAGATGAAAACACGTTGAGCTTACGCTACGCCACTCTAAGTACCTAACCTTATGCAACTGAATAAATCAGTAGCAGAAGATTATACTAGTTAATGAAATGGGTGTTTCGACACTTATGCGCTCTAAAAAACGTGCAACGTTCGTAAAACGGTTTGTATTTATTAATTTAAATTCAGAGAGCTGATAAAAAAGAGCATCCGTATTTGGACTTTGTCAATATGATATTTGATGTAGCTTATAAAACAGTCTTTCCAAGCCTTTGAATAAACTTCATGTAGGCTTGCGTACAGGTTATCTGTACTGAGAGCCGTCAGAAGACAAGAAAAATTGACTGAACTACTTCTTTTTCTAAGCATGCAAGTATGACTAAAATTCAGACAAGTATCAAAAAGCTAAAGCTTGAATATTATTCAAAAGAAAACCCATGCATTGTCTTTTTGATTAAGAGCTCGTTATTACTTCTGTAAAATTAATTATCGCTAAACAATAATACCATAAAATATTCCATCAAAATATATTATTTAAGAAAGGAAATAAACGTGACGTCACAGCATGACCTAACGCAACCTAAGTCTGCTATCGTATTAAGTGTCGCCTCTGCGGGTGGCCGCGAGCTCGTGCCGTAAAAACCGAGCTCATCTCCAACACCGACTACATTACACGACGCCTAGCTCAATCTACGCTTTATTAATGACAACGCTTCGGTGGTCCAACATCTTCACCAGTGATGTGTCAATCCAAACATTCAACGTCGTACAACGTGAGTACAGTCGAGTTCATTCATATGTTGGCACCGTCAAGGAATGGATTCTGTGAGCTTCGGAAAACTCAATAAATTCCGCGGATTCTATAAGTCAAATATATCTATGGATAAATGTTAACAGGTCAATAATATTTGTAAATCATGACGCGTTTTACTGGCAAAAGCTGTTTCAAATAGGTACCTAAATCTAATCTTGACCAATGACCACAATTCAACTACAGTTATAGTTTTCCCAATTATAAACGTCTGATGTTCATACACTTTTGAACTCGACTATACATGGTATATCGTTGCAACAATCAATTTTATTAGAATGTCGTGTAAAAACTTTATGCTTTACAAGAGAGTATGTTATGTATGACGAAGATAGAGCTTCTGGCTTCTGGATAATGATTTTGCAATGCTTCGGTGGTCCTTTGACTGAATGATGTTTCAATTGAATAGCGTTGAGATTTATGCTTTTAGTTTTTAGAACTTCTTTATACATGATTCGTTGCTGAATTTAAGTTTTTATTAGAGTCAGTTGAATTTGAGGAGATTATTCAGGCTTCAATCTAAAGGCACGAAAGCAGTGTGTGGAGGGTTGTGAAAGCAGATCATAAATAAAACAGTTAGTATACCTACCATTAGTGGGCAAACTTGAAAAAAAATATTTTCTGTATGCTTTCTGCGTAGCCTTTTTCTAACAGGTTCATCCAACCTTTATGACGAGAAACCATTGACTTGGACAATTTTAAATCTGCTTCTATAATAAAAACATGAATTAGAGAAAGCAGAAGGGATATTTAATACAATTGCAGAAACAACTTATAAACATGACATCGTAACGTAAATTAATTATCTCCAAACGACTTCTATAATCACATTATACCATTTGGCCTCCAGTAATCTGTTTAAATCAGTTTCCCTAAGTAAACCAGGATTTATCGTCCCCAACCGAATTATTCGTAAACCGATTGAGCATAAGAGGGTGGTTATGCTAACTGTTTTGTATTCTGGTAGCGTCGTACTCCAGCCTGGGAAACGATGTTGCAAATGTATGGAGAATGTGGAGATATTTTATTTAATATAGGTAAGTATTTTTGTCTAGTACTGCAGGGGCTTTGAAAACAAAGAGTTTTTGTAGAGTTTGTAGTTCAAAGAATTATTTAAGGAGACCCCCGTCAATTTTGAAATTTCACTTTTCTTTATAGAACTAAAAAGCTTTCTCCAAGATCTCATGGGTATTTTTTTTTCATTCTATCTCAAAAATACAATTAGGGTTATCGGCTCATAAAAAAATGTATGGGAATTGAGAGGCCTACAATATTCTTCGAATGAAATCACAGACAAAAACGAGTCTAGACATTATTGATTACTAGGCATTGACATACCAAATAAACTTTGGTAGCTTATGTAAATATAATTATTTAATTGCCTACAATAATTCTGCTGTAGACATTTGGAGTAGTTAATTCCATATCAAATCTCCAATTAATAGACAAATTTTCAGAAATATAATCTGTGATTACACAGTACACAAATTATATACAAATAATTAGAGCCATCATCGTGAAATTATTACAATAAAGACATACTGTGGATATTAAACCGCACTCTCAAATTATTCATTCAAATTTTAAAATAGTTCAAGACCAAAATTGAACCTAAATACACCATTTTGCATAACAATTGTGACGACATTTTCATTTTTCAGTCTGAGCTCGAAAGAAATCCGGTTGCGATATCAGATTCAAATTTAAACACATCCTTCAATCAATTCAACCTACCAAGATCCACTGCTGGAAAAAGAAGTCCTCCAAGTTGCGCCACAATACCCGGTCCTCCGCTTTCCGCATCCAGTCCTCATTAAACCCAGGGCTGGAGTGGGGTCCCCCCTTGGTTCAAGTTATTTAAATTCAGTGAAAAAATGATTGAGCTTTTTTTTACTTGCATAGTGTCAATAATTTGGGCTTCTACCGTGGTTCATATTTTTTTCTCCCCCCCTAGTCATAGTGGTGGGCCCCTGGGCACTGGCCTAAAGTACCTTATGGATAGTACGGCACTGATTAAACCTATGTCATTTAAAACATGGATGTAAACATAGTTGGTATTGATTTATATTTCCTTGCGACAGGTGTTGGGCTCTCTAGTCCAGTTATCTTTAGCAGTTCCAAATACTTACTATGAACATTATGTTTAGCCTTTGAGCTCGCGTTAATGTAGCGAAAAGCTGTAAGTGACTTCTGGCTGGTGAATATTGTGGCGTGTTTACATTATACCATACATGTTAATAGCAGTAAGTCATTTTTGTTGGGAACCTGAAATGTTTAGAAATAAATGGACAGTTTTAATTCTGATTATTTGAATATGAAATGATGATACTAAGGTATCGAATAAAGTTTCACACAAAAAATAGTAGTGAAAGTTAACAGGTTCTTGTTCAAGTGATAAATAATTAAATTTTTACGTCTTTCAATTTATGTTCAAATATGGATCTATTAATGCGAAATTAGTCGAGTAATCTTCTTATTTAATTCTTCTGATTAATATTTTTAAAAGCCCCAATTAATGCAGAGTCATTTCACCAGAAATCTTATTAGTAGTCCTCATATACACTCCTTTAATCCTTAACTAATGATAAAACACAACGTCTCAAAGCAGTGTGTGAGTCACATCTCTCCCTCCCCCTTTTCCCTACTATTAGCTTTAAGTTAGAGCATAATTATTATTGAAATTTTATTTTTTTCGTATCCTACCCTACATTCCTTACATGTAAACCGACTTTAACCCTATCGATGAAGAGAGTCGACTTCAAAGGAAAGATATTAAACGGATCATTAAAGTAGAATAGCGTCTGCCACCTGCGCGTGCGCCGAAGTTGTGCCAGTAAAATATTTGCACACTTTCATTACCGCAGCCGAGTTGCGATAAATAGATATCGACAGCTGTCTTATTTGACTATCTATTTTCTAAACTAAAGTGTTTTACGGTTGGCTGTTATTAAACTGAGAAGTTTCTTGTGTAAGATGATTTTACTTACATAATAAATAAGGTAGTGGAGTGGTAAAATATAGTTTTGTTGTTTTGTTTTTGTCCTCGTCAAAATACGGTCGTGTGATCCTACTACTATTATAAAGGCGAAAGTTTGTAAGTATGGATGTATGGATGTTTGTTACTCTTTCACGTAAAAACTACTGAATGGATTTGAATGAAACTTTACCACAATATAGCTTATACATCAGAATAACACATAGGCTAAAATTTTTGAGGTTTCTAATGAGACGTCGTAAAAAAACACATTTTTTGCGCTTACATTGCAAACGCTGACTGAATCCTACAAGATAGATAGAAGGCAGGTATAAATTATAACTCATATCTTCTAACCACGCGGACGAAGTCCCGGGCAACAGCTAGTTTTTATCATATATGCCTAAGAACATTCGTACATAATATACATACCTACCTACAAATCAAGGTAAATTGAAATCGCTCAATACGTTGGTAGACCTTTATAACTGCTTTTACCCTAAGTTCAATCAGACACGTCTTATTAATGCGAACACTCTTAACAAACATCTGACAGTTGACATTTGAAACGTCAACATATTTTATCGAAATACAAACTCTTTCGTTCATCCAGATGGTTCAGACGGGAAGTGCCCTTGAAATAACCACCTCATTAACGAGCTATGATTAATACGAAATCATAAATATTGTCGTCGGCAAGTCAAACGGGTTAACACATGATCAGATGTTTTCGGAGAAAATGATGCGACACCAAGGAGTATTAATTGTACTCTTTCGTGAACTTAGTGTTGAACTAACATACCTAATTTAAATATGATTTAGTTGTGAGATATCAATGACGTCGCATGGAACGTTAATAGTTAAGGTTATAATGAAGCAGGTAATTTCTTCAAGTTACTTAATTTGGTAAACTTAATATCCCACCAAAAACATTAAATGTAAAAAAATGCCAAGTCTCTCGATGCAGTCTTTCCATCGTAAAAAGTTTTGAGATCTCATAGAAGCCAAGTCCTATTCAAAATATTTTGTAGTTATAAATCAACATTTAGTAATTGTATCAATAGTTTTCTTTATATTATAATTATAGTGACTTGGCAATGAGCACAAGAAGAAACAAATAAAACGGCATATTTGTAGGAGTTGAAAGTTACACACACCGCATGCGTAAACATTAATATCACAAAATTAATGTTCTTTTGGTTTATCCGTGTCGTCCCAACCGAATTTCGGCAACGGCAGTCAGTCTTAGTGTACTCTCGATTCATTTACTTTCATAAAGCGATGGCCCGTAAGGTATTCTTAATTATTGTATTGGAGCATGTAGTCGGTAGTGACCATCATGATTCACACATAACAAATAATCTGATCACTGGTCTCGTCAGTAACATTTGCACATAATTCCAGGCATCAAGCAGCTTTTAATTTGTGCTCATTGCCAAGTCACTATAATTATAATATAAAGAAAACTATTGATACAATTACTAAATGTTGATTTATAACTACAAAATATTTTGAATAGGACTTGGCTTCTATGAGATCTCAAAACTTTTTACGATGGAAAGACTGCATCGAGAGACTTGGCATTTTTTTACATTTAATGTTTTTGGTGGGATCTCATTTATTTTTTGTAAGTGTATTTCTTTCTTTTTTTTTAGGTGTCATAATTTCTAGGACTTCAGCTACTGCTTTGCTTAGAACCCATTCTCTATCTCTATCTCTTTTGTTTCTTCTCTGAGACTTCGTTACTTCTAATGTAAACAAGCTTAAACTTATATATATATGCATATATATATCTACTAACTTACAAACTATAGCTAAACTAAACTAAATAACACGTAAAGTTCTCCGAATATCAATTATCACTACAATATTTTTTAGTTTCGAAATGGTTTTTCATAGACAGGTGGCGCTATCAAATGAAAATTATCGAATTATTCTGAAGTACTACTTAGACTGCGCTTTGTAACGAAACCATAGCGCGATTCAGACACGTACAACGCCATCTATCGAGCGCGCATACAATATTTATCGCAATACAATGGAGTTTTAGCTTTATTAATTTAATGAATTATGAATTTTATGTATTAATTTGTATTAATGATAGTCTGTGTATTACATTTATATTATTCTTTTCTATTCTATGTATGTATTCATCCAATTGAATAGGTACTTAAACAACGAACAAAGTTAACAATGCAGTCAAAATCCATACATAATGTTCTTGCCAAACCGCAAATATAAAATTGTTTTCTATGGCATATTATTTTTTAATGTTTTTATAATTTTTCCTTTATATGTGGCTAAGGACCTATCTTGGTGCAAAATTTGAAGTTTCTAAGTCTGCTAGAAGTACCTTAGATTTTTGATGATCTGTCAGTGAGTCAGTGAGTCAGTGAGTGACAAAATGGTGTAACTTTGATCGACCGTAACTCCTAAACCATTAATTCAATTGGCATGTAATTTCGAACTTAAGCTTGTTCTAATGCCTACTATTATTCCCCGAAAAGCTAAACTCCTAGCTTTGTCCACGTCGAAGATACAGGGGGGGCGAAACAGCCGCGAATCGCTTCGAGAAAAGATGGTACGGCCGTGCCCGTTTTGCTCGAGACTTGGCAGGGGCACTGCCGTGCCCTCAGATTTATAAGCCATACCATTTCCAAAAAAGCATTTTTATAATACTTTTAATTAGCTTAAGACAATCGTACCTAAATACATACAAATTTTCTTTAAAAAATGCCTCTGCGTAGCAGTTACACGAGCTGTATTTAATATCGGAATCTATTTAAAAGCATTTTATCTATGCGTATAATAAAACACAGATCTTTATCAATACATAACTAACAGTAAAGCCCTATATTTTCCCATTTTCATTTCATTTTCCTCCACAACACGCATTATTTTCCCCATTCTAGTCAGCAGTCACTATAAAATTCATAGAAATTACAAGGTTTTATCGTGTGCCGGTATTGTACTAACTCTACAAGTCGAATAGTGCTATATACAAGCCACAGAGAGCACAAACGTCATGTCGAAAGTTAGATAGGATCTTTACAATATAAGTTACAACGCACGAGCTTGTTATGAACGCATGTCATAAGATATTATAGACCTGATATATGTTCTTATAGGTGTATGAAGTATAGATGAAGTTGTGTTTTTTCTTTAAATGTGAATTGTTAGAGACAGTTAACACTATTATGCAAATCGACATAGGTATATGTATCCAAGCAGGTATACCGTCAGAATCGTATAACATTGTTGCTGAAAGCGGCGGAAACACAGGCAGTTTACAACTTTTTAACAGCGCAGTCCGGTCGCTGTAAATCACATGGTTTAGTTTAGACCCCCTTCAGAAGTAATATCGACTTCTTCGAACTCACATTAATCTGCCATACTTCAATATGTGAAGGGAAACGTCGAGACACAAAAGGGAACGCATTTAGCAAACACACATATATTTCATGTCCAGTATTCAAAACATCGTGTACCATACTTAAAGCTTGACGTTAAAACAACTCCCAATTTCTAATTTCATTGACAAAAACAAAAGTGCCGTGTGTTCATTTGTTTTTGTGTTGCGGCGACACGACTATTGGAGCTGTCAGTGCGCATCATAAAACAGTAGCTGTGATCATCCCGCCTCAAATGACATATAGCCGCGACTGGGACAAAAAATCTATAGAGCTGTCTCTAGAATAATATATTTAATTTATGCACGTTTATTAATGTTATACCACTCATTGATAACAGATAGCTCAACGAGATGATATCATCAACAGCGGCCATTAAAAGTTGTAAAGAGCACGTTAACTACTCTTTTTTCATACATCATACGTGACTAAAACAATGATCTCGATAGCCGTAATTGATCATACATATGCATTAGACACTAACAACATTATCATAAATGGCAAACTGACCGCCTACGTACCGCCCATTGCGTATCTACGCATTATTTTCAAATAAATACACATTTAAAGAACATTCCGTCCGTCATTGTTCGCCGAAGGGCAAATCTCCGTTAAAACGTATTCGGTATAACCGTGACGGTAGCTGTCAAGTTAAAATGTTTTAATTTAGTGGCGCGGTTCGTCACACACTGCATATCCGCCATCCGCCGCGCCATTTGACACTCACCGCTTTCCGAGAGGTGATAAATCTCCACACAACGCGCCGGCACTAATCACGGAAATGAAAACAACCCTTCACTTGACTCGTTTACATTTAATGTTCCGCTTAAATGACAACGTCAAGTCGAGCGCCTGAAGAAATTAATATTTGAGCTCAAATAATTATTTCGAACATTCTGACAGACGTTCTGTTAAAGCGCTTTTTTGTGATACTGAATCCGACCCTTTTGTCGCGGATGACGTCAGGGAGGAAAACAAACAATTTATCTATTTCCTCGTGCGTCACACGAAGATCAAACACTAGTTAATAAAGAGGCGAGATGCCGACGACGCCAATAAAGTCGGGGGGCGTCGAGTTCGCACACGCCGCCGCGCGCCGCCGAGCGAATTTAAAATTTGTAAACACGCGGCTCCCGCGAATCCCACTCGTCTTTCTGTGACGTGATAAAATAATGACAGCAAATTGGCCCAGGGGTTCATTCCGTGTATTGCCTCTGTATTCTTGTTGTAGGTATTCCATTCGCTTTGACTTGCTCAAAATCAATAGTGAACGAGTTGCGTTAAATTAAAAATATTTCCAGTAGATCAAAACACGAAAGATCCTTAGTATTTACTGAATATTTCGTTATTAAAATCACGAATAAATGAAAAAAGTAAAGTTCACAGGGCGAGATATTGTTTGTAAAGCCGAAAAGATGATGCAAATTAGCGCATCTATTCAGTAAAATGAAAAGTCTGCTCTGTCATTTGACGGCGCTTAGGGGAGCTTTTCAATCAACCCTCGTTTGGGGACTTTAAGTATTAAAGCCATCTCCTATTGCGTCACTTTATTAGTTTGTGCTTTATTTTGTTCTTTTGATGTTGAAAAGTAATCGAGCTACTTTGTGTTCATAGTTTATTGATGCTAATTCTACATTTATGTTTGAAGACCAATTGCATGTGTACGAATGCTGTGTTTATTGAAAATTAAAACAAGGGTTGAAACTGTAGGCAAAGAACATATAGACTGCTAACGAATTTCATACATTATATTATGTTTATTAAAATTTTGGTGTAATAATATTAGCCACTTTCCACTACGTTCCATGGCTGGATAAAATCATCATACAATTTATTGTAGGATTGTGATTACTTAAATAACAATTTAATATTTCATAACTCGTTACCCTGAAGTAAAGAAATAAATTTCTCATCCCATTTCCATAAAACCAAACACAATTTCAGACTTCCAAAATTAGCGTAGGTACTTACACGTAATTTCTCTACAAATATCCGCAGTATATTAGCATACACATAAAATGTAAGCATTACCCCTCTTTGCACACATCATTAAGTTTTAAAAGAAAGTCGGAAACGTCTGAATTCTATTACCATTCTACATCTACAGTGATATAAGCAGAATAGGAATGAGTTGAAGGATGCCAGCTGAATGACAAAGTGGATGCAAATGTAAGCTTTGTCGGCGAACCTATGAAGGAGCGATCAAACGGCTTCGCGATCTGGAACCGGTAACCTCCAACCGACATTCAATACTTCTGTTCATGCAATTTAATTGGACGAAAGTTGGTTGCCTAGCAACGAGCTTTAGTCATACTTTCCTGGTATTAATCATGTACAAGATGTTCCTGAATTGTATAAAAAATAACGCTTATCGACATACATATGTACAAGCGTCTGCGCCCATTTGTGTTTAAAGATTCACCAATCACTGCCCACACTGTTAATAATTTGTAAAAATTGAAAAATTGTTTAATTATTGTAACCTGTTTTTTTTAATTAAACTATTGTAGAATCAAACTATTATAGATCACTTATTTTCAAATCTTTAGCAATGTGCTCTCCTTTTCGCAGTGGGTTCTACGTAAAGGAGAAAACCAAACTTCATAGAAACTTGGGCCTGGCGTTACAGAGCTGGAATTTTGCCATAAATTAGAGAACTTAGAAAGATTTCACGAGTCCAATTTTCACGTCACTTAACAATGGCCAAATTGGTAAAATCAGACAATGTTTACACTGATTGTTAGTCTTAGCGAAACCTCCTTTTTAAAGTGAAACCTCCTTCTCAAGATCCTTAGTGAAACCTCCTTCAAAACCTGGGACCTGACAAGCGGTGCGCTATAAAGGACGGAGCGCGCTTAGCAACGCTCTCTCTCATGTCTCTCTCTCACACTCTCTGCTGTCAGGTGGCATCGCTGGAACATATGGCCGTCTCCTGCGTTGTATTTATTCAACTGTAGCGCTTGCAATCTACCATGATGAGGTTTAGGTACCGACCTACTTACTTAAAAAGTGATTAATTCAGATTAATATTCGTGAAAACTTCAGCAGAAAACTATGTTTACTAGATAAGGCCTACTTACATCAATAATGACATATTTAAACATTGTATTTACTATCAGGGGATTTTTTGATGCTATCTGAAATTACAGTAAACTGAGATTGCAACAATAGGTTTATTAAAATAAAAACTGTATTATTAAGATCGTTCTTTATTAACCACCTTCGTTAGGAGTTTCGTAATATAATAATACAGGAATTGTGCAGGAGTAAAATTGGTCCATGGTGTGGGCACAGCACCCAACCAATCTTCGCCTTTCTATTGTGTTGCAGCGGTCTGTTGCTATTCCACCATTAATAGTATCCACCAATCGTCAGAAGAGCAATATCCAGATCCGGTTTTCCAGCAAAGGTCAGCAGGAATGCAGGCATCCAATATGCAAGCAAGGGTCAGTCAGAAGGCAATCAGTTTCGGAGTCCAGTATTCGAGCAGAGGTTTAATATTGTAATAAATCTAGAGAATTTGAAAAACACATTCACGCGCTCGAAGATACGAAAAGCGAATGTCACTTATGAAAGCACGATGACAATTATCAGACGTTGACATTGGCATTTGACATTTGCTAGTGTAATCCATGTGAAATAAATGAATCGATGCGTTAAAATCGATTTTTTCAATTATTTATTTCCTTTAATGATTTTTTAATCGTGCTTACATAAACAAGTTATTAGACACCAGATTTTTTATTTTACAATTATTTGAATATAAAAAAAGGAATTACACTAAAATAAAGGCTAAGGCTGATCTATATTTTGCCCAAAGAATTAGTATTGCCATACAACACTGGCAATACTAATTCTTATTCTTCTGGGTACGTTTCCCGATTTTAGCAATGATGAAGATGTCTTTTTTGACGCTTTGTAAATAATGTATATTTTTCTATAGTTTTAAATAGTTTATTGATATAGTTTTAAAAATATAATATCCGCTAAATCGATTATATCCTAGGTACACTCTATTGTTTAATGCTAGTGTTTGCAAATGAAGTTATGTACAATAAAATAAATACTTTAACGGTTTACAAAGGTTGTTTTAAATAGAAAAATAGAAATGTACTTTTTTTTAGACTTGGCCATTGTAATTGAGGCTAATATTTAAATGGGTAAACAAAGAAAAATACTAGAATTTTTTGGTACATATTTCATTTGTGTAACGGCTAGGCCCAGAATCGGGTTTCTCCTTTAAGTTACATGCACAAAGACTCAGACAGACTCCAGAGTCAGAACAAGCATTCGTGGATAGCGAACGGATCGAAGTGATTGACACTGACATTGATTTTTCGCATCTTCATTTACTTGAATAACTAACCTATTCTATCCCAAGAAGTTTCTAACACCACTCAAGAATTAACACAGGCGCCGCTTTCTTGAATTTGTAAATTTACACCCGTAGGGATTTTTTTAAGTGTGACTTTAGTTAATGAGTGTCGTGTGTCGAAGCAAAAACTGAAATACCGAAGGACTAATATAAATCACTCAGTTATGCCGTGTCGGGACCTTTAATTAATTATGTGAATTCCTGTCGCTGAACCTTGTTACTGTCGTGTGTCTTTTAGACAGTATGTTCTTGAAAACAGAAGAAGACAGACGTCACGTCCTCATATTTATGTTTTGTTCCACATTTAATGCAATTATTTAGCTGTACTTATTTCTTATAGAGTTTCATTGAGTTAGCCAGTATGCTGAGAGAATTGTGTTACCTAAAGTATTCGTTCAGCTCAGTTTATGAGCCACAGTTTAAGAGAACCATTATGTTTCTGTCATTATCATGTGAAGTTTTCTTTCAGAAAGTCTTCAACTCAAGAAAGGGTAATCGATATGACAAATATGCGTAATATTTGTTACTATTAAATTTTATGACAAGTACTCTCTTTTTTAAACTCAGAGATTTGCAGATTTAGCTCGATTTCGATTGACGAACCTTTTTTGGATCTCCTTTTTGCACAGGCTGCTAAATTCACTGCCCTATACATTTTTCCTTATAGAAACTGAACAAAATAACATAAAATAACTTGGACAAAAGCAAGTAGGTATGTCAACGAATATCCATTTCACATTCAGATTAACATAGCATTATATTTATGTTAAAAAAACTAGTTAGCAACACAAGGAACATGAACCTCAGACAATTACGTCACTTAAATGCTTATTGCATTGCGTGTTCCATAACTTCCATTGCATAAATACGACCAGCTCGCCTTTCCTTTAATAACTACATAATATTAGAACAATAACCGATTTAGTTGAACTATGGACCTATCTCTAACACCACCTTTTAAATTATCGTAATTGTGTAAGCAAGACAGCGCGCTACTCGACTTATAGCGGCATCTCTCTTTCACTCTTCGGTAATGTTACTTTAAGGAATGGTGGTAGGGTACTTCTATAATTCCATTGTACCTTGTATTGCCTGACAATCGTTCAGTACACGGTAACCTGCTTCCCTCAATTGACTTTTACAACATGCATAGGATAATTACCAGTTTCGCAATACCACAACATAGTTCCCTTACGGAATGCGAGGAAACAGAAACACTTTATTACGAAAGTTGAAGACAATCGTCATTATACCAATAATTAAATTATTTATTGAGGATTGTGAAGAACAGTTCCAGTTAATAGATTAGCTCAGTTTGTTCCGTATTAGGTTGTGCACTTAGACTTGCTTATCTACTTATACTGGTTATAGGTAAACGAACAACGCTGTTGATGTATTATTTTCATCTGATATTTTTATTCAAAAGAAAAGAATTGTGCTACATTGAATTAATGATCGTAAAAAACGATAAAATATCCAGGCTGTGGCAAATTTCAATGCGCATTGTATCCAATGAAAAGTGTTAAGTTTCATAAATCCGAAAATGTGGTGGGCGTGAGCGTCGACGTCTGCGCACGCGCTCCCGGATGCGGAAGTATGTAATTACGGCGCTATTTCGCAAAAATGTCTCAATTCACCCTCGACAGATGGCGCGCGACACGAATTGTTCAAGCATTCTCTAAATAGTTCAGCTGTTTGTGTGGCTGTGCACCGCCCATTCTTGCTCTACAAAAACCTGGTGACAATCACGACAACGGTCGCTCCGACCTCGATAAAAATATGGGCCGCGCCTTTCTGGTGACGACAGACTGCAGCTACATATCAAATATTTTTCATAAAATACCAATAACAAACAGAAAATTAACCTCAACAATGGCCCGAATCTATCAATTTCACGTGTACCATGCTCAAAATGAATAAACGCGAATTTTATTTATTGTGCACCTACATAGGTATGTATATCTGGTGATATCGAAAACTTTTGTTTAGACCCGGTCCGGTGCGAATAAAATACGAATAAAATAAATTATTGAATGTCTTTTTAATAAAGCGCTTATTGTTTTACCGGTATAATGGAGGGCTCCATTGTTCCCGGCGCCGCCCAACCTTATTCCTGGGACAATGCATAAATAATAAATAGTCGTATTTTGTTCGCGTTTTCTGCGCTTGGTCGCTTCGCTGTTATTTCTATAATTGGTGACCAAAATAAATTAATTGAATTAGATCGCACCAGAGGAGCTGACACGTCGGTTACTTGAAGAGTTTGGACGTTTTCTAATTGAATGCTTTGCAAGTGAAGTCGCTTGTGATAATTTAATAACCGCATTGTTTTATGAGTTGGGAAAATGTAGAGGGGTTCGTGCAGTACCTACAGAAAAACTGTGGGTGAGTTTTAGGTACCTACGTATGTTATTTAAGTTATCATATTGCAGCATTTCCTTAGGTGACTTGTTTTATTATAATTAAAAAAGCGTAGCATTGTTAACATTAGATGTATCTTGAGACTCTTTTAATTTCCTCCCAAGAAGAATGTAATTCCAAATACAATATTTAGTATATTATGATTATATTAATTAGGATTGATATACACGGTGATTTTTTAGTCGTCTTACAAAAGCAGCCCAGTTCATGTATCCGACGTAAAATACCCCTAGGCGCGATTATTATTTTTTTATCATCAACTAAGATAATAAGTAGGAAGAAAGAAAAATCTCATAAATACCTATTTTTTTATCATGAACATGTTCTAGTCATTGAATACATGAACTGGGCTGCTTTTGTAAGACGACAAAAAAATCACCGGGTATAATATCGAAAGGAAAGGCTTATGATATTTTTTTAATTTAGTTTAACTTATTTTTTCACTTATACCTAATGTTTTCAAAACTGATTAAGCTTCCCTTTGCATTTGCCTTCATGGTAAAACATGGCTTATCCAATAAAACGTATACAATTTATATATTTGCGAATAAATTTATTTTACAATATTACCATATCTACTAAATACAACAATGAACAATGTTACCTCAACCAGATCAGACCTTATTTTAAACCATGAGTCAGATACTTCTATGAAACATTGACTAACCAATGAGATAATAATGACTGTGTCTAATCGAGATAATTGATTATGAATTAGATTAAAAGGCATGCTAATATCTTAAAGACCAAGGGTACTTGTAGGTAAGAAAATCTATGTTATGGTTAATCTTTGTTCTTAAGTAACTAGGTATAGAGGTTCTATAGTCAATTGAACAATAGATTATAAGTTAAGGATTTTATTCACCACAGAATTCTGTAACATAACATTTGGTTTTATTATTTCATCACGTTTTGAATAAACAAAAAAAAATCTGTAATTTTCAATAGCAATAGTCAGTAAAAAAAGTTTTTTTGTGCCAACTTTATCACAACATTGACAAACATCAAGTACTAACTTACAGTCACAACACAAGACATAATTTCAATATAACAACAGACTAGCTGATTCAAACTCTATAATTACAATACCATCTAGCGGCGAGTAGGGAAAGTAGCAAGAGCTTTACCAAACTTTGGTACCACCAGATGCAATGTTTCAAACAAACTATTCTAAATTCAGAACAAAATCAAACTACTTCAAACGAATATTTAACAAAGTATTATATATTGGAAAATAATATTTCTTTTTTTGAATACTAAAACGTGTCATTACTTAAATTTAAAAATAGTTTGCGGTTTAGAAACCTATTTATTTGGACGACAGTTTGAGCGGAACAAACTTTCTACTGTTCTTAGTTCTTTGTGTGGCGTACTTTCTTAGTTCTTTATGAGCGAGTAATTACCTTTTAAAAAATTAAACTGTGGTGGGTTTACAAAGGCAGGACGGTACAATCGACTTGAAAAGCGTAGGAAGTAATTAGGGCGACGGCAGATGGCGCGCGGGGCGTTTTGGCCACTACCGAACTACTGCGCGCGTACGACCGCAATAGACTTCGTTCGAAAATGGGTGAAACCGCTGTACACTTGCGTACATGCTTAAAATACGTGCTTTGTAAAATATGAATAATAGTAGAGATGTCATAAAGTTTTATTACTGGTAATTATTAGCAATTAATATTAAAATTTAATTAGAGCATGTGGCTGGCTTTTTATGGTACGTATCAGTTATGAATGTGTTAAATACCTAGGTGGGTGTTTTGTTTTTGCGTGTGGTCTCCTAGAGTGAAGAGTTAGGGACTTATTAGATATTATAGAAGGGGAAATACATAAAGGCTGATACGCAGACAAAGGTATTGATTTGTGTGTTTCTTTAAACGTCATTTGAAGATCACATTTAGAAGCTACAAATTCAATGACGGTTGAAATTCAAATAGGGAACTCTATATTTTGACAATGTGAACAGATGTTAAAGAAACTAAACAGTTGCATGGAACAGCCTTATTTGTGCCTAATAAAGACATAATGTTTAGGCTGAATGTTTGTCTGACCACAAATGGCGGTCATGTTTAAATAATGCTTCCTTTCACCAATAAATAAAAAACAACAATATAAGGAACAAATTCGCGACTTGAATGGTTTTTTAAATTGTAGTAGTGTGTTAGACTTTGTAAATATGAAGTAAATTTTTGTCTTCTTGGCATTCTAAAATTGTTATTAGGTATTCAAAAGTGTCAACAAGAACAATAGTTTTCTTTAATAAAATGTAAAAGGCAAATGAGATTCAAAACTTATTTCGCTTTCTTTTTCGAAATAAGCTATCAAACGAATACAGTCAATTAGGGAAACGACTTAACTTAATATAATATCGTATGTATCATATCACTTTATTCAAGACTTATAAACCAACATCCTAAACAAATAGGCAAACATCAACAGATTATTTGCTTCCACAAACACTTGAGCATCAATGAATATTTGAAGGAGCCTGCAAAAAACTTATCTGCCGTAAACACTCCACATGCGAACAAAACGTGGACAAACATGGATCCCGCTGAGCTTTACACAAATATATAGTTCGGAATGGTGTTATGGACAGTCAGGTTCGGTACAAATATTCTATAGGTGATTGGTGACTAGGCCCTAGGGATAATATAGCAAAGTGGAAACTGGGACAATGATAAACTCAAAAGACTAACTCATCAGTACAATTAAGATAAAGAGCGCTTCTCGCCTTCAAACCTAAATGTTTGGCAGGTTACAATAGTAAGAAAAATTTTATGATTTAAAATAAATACCTAAATAGTAAATAAATAAATTAATGAAATATTATAGGAAGTGTGTAATAAAAGTATTTGTTTAATTGTACTTGTAATAGTTTTGTTACTGGAAATCTATTTCTTAGGCTATTAAATAGAAATGGAAGTATTTCGTTTAGCTTACTTTAGCACAAAATAATGATATAAGTAAGTCTAGTCAGCACTTGTCCCTCGAATAATTCGACTAATTATCCCAACAGCAGAAAAGTTGTGTCCTAAGAGTAGGTATACTAGGTATTAATATTTAATTAATGACAGGGAGTATGCCGAAACGGAAATTCTTTATAAAATGTAGAGCTAATTCAGCCTATTACAAAAGGACAAATAATAGAAACACCATTAATCTATCAGATTATTTACAGTCTATAATAAGTATAATTCCACCAAACAAACAACAATAGTTCAATACGTCTCAGTAATGTGACAAAATGCCGAAAATTACCCTCATTATTGATGGGAGCTGGCAACAATGTGACACAGCGAGCCCGCGGCCTCGCAGCTGGTGACACAGTACTCGCGACCGCCGCTCTGCCCATTCTCTATGCCTTTTTGACTTTGATTTATGGACTTTTTATGCCCTATTCACCCGTCACGGCAACTTTAGATTTTATTCCAATACATCCAGTTCAATTTCTCCCTCATTGGATTTAGTACCTTAGAGCTACAGTCCAAAGTTCATTTTGTTTTGTATTAAGTTAGTTGTCGCGAGAACAAGCGTGTCGAGTTGCGAAACATCCACAGTTGCGTACGCGCAGAGTATCGCTACATCATCTCTTAATAGTAGGGGATGAGAGAGGGTTTTTATTACATTTTCACAGTAATTTGCTTTTGTTAGTGAACAATAATGTCATTGTGTTGTTCGATTTTAAAGCAAATATGTGCGTTATAGGGAGTGCCGGGGATACGGTTCACACCCTCTTTAATAAGTAAATACAAAATATACGTAAATGGTTTATTGATGAATAATAACCTTAAAGACTTTGTTAGCAAGAATAATGTTTTTAATGATTTTTGTTCAAGCAGGCTATCACAACTACAGAGTATGGAGGTAGTCTAATATACAATTTTGAGTAAGTATACGTCATATATATATTCATGTTAGAACTTTTGTTGTTTATGTTATGCTAGAACCTGTTCCTTCTTAAAGTAATCATAACCTTTTTTGTAATTAAAATTATTTCACTTAAAAAGTTTAAAGCTAAGTGCCATGGTTTCAGATCCTGCATACCGAAGTGTCATAGTGCTAGCGTCCAAAAAGCGAAACCATTGAAATTTTATATTCCTCTATGCCATTAATGTTAAGAAGAATGAATCGCCATCATAAATATACAGGCTTTATAGCTATACCTACTATAAATGATCGATATTTTTTGCAGCTAATAAAATCGACAACAGAATTCCATTTTTTATAGAAGTCAATTCAGCAACATCTTTTATTTGCCTCCTTTTCGAAATTTCATTCATGAATGCCTTCAATACACAAACCAAACATTTATCGAGTTCAAACGTTTCGAAGATACCCATTTATCATATGAAATCGTAAAACGAAGACAACCCACAAGACATAATAAAACCGATTTGCAATTCTGTTGAGGATAGAAGTGAAAATGATAGCAGACAAAAGTCATTGGGAAGGTTCGTGTCGCATTGTGCGGGGAGGACGACAAAAGTGTACCGCGTTGCTTCGGTAGCCAACAATGCGGCGGCAACCGAGAGGGGCAATTTGTCAGCATCGACAATACCAGCCGACATATTGACCATTATTTATGGAGCTTTGTGAAATACGCTCACGGTTTTATTGCGGGAACGATTTTACATCGTGTATTACACGCGATGACGGTCCAAACACTTTGTTGATAAGTTGAAACCGACTCACGACAGTACTGCTGCATCACTTATAAAATATGCGAGTGCAGTTTTATTTTAGCGGAGAGCATTTCTAATTACGATACAAAAAGTTGTAATTACGTAATGAGTGGGTGGTGTTGGCCTGGGGCTTTCGTTGTTATTGGGAATAAAAAGCGTGGCGTAATGAATTTCTACGGGGATGTTGTGTAGTTCTTTATTCGTGGGTAACAATCGTCGAGGCGGGTCGGTGCCGCCCCGGCCGCCCTCTCAGCTGCCGCTCTTTGAGGCACACGCGTCGCTGCTACTCCTACAGCCTACGTTAACAGCATCCATACAGAGGTTATGGTTTTGATGCACGCGATAAATATTTTTTTTTAATTTCAATTTTATTATAACAATGGCGCTGCTCCTGGACAAAATGTGAATGGTAAAAAAGAAAAAAGACGCATTTATTTGGACAAGGACAAACGAGGTTGAACTGAACGCGAGTAAGTTACTTGTATAACTCTAAAAACAATTAAAGATACAACAAAAATTAGGTTCAAAAGTTGTCATCATCAAATATCAAATTTGAAAAAACCAGCTATCCTATGGAACATCGGTAGGTAATTGGTCAGTTTACCGTCAGTTAACATGGGGATTAAGCGCTATTTTACCCAATATAGGCGTCCACGCGAGCGAAACCACAACCACACACAAATAGGTTATTTGTACGTATTAACGGTAATTTCAATTATACGTTGTCACCGCATCGCATCGGTTGCATGATCCACAACAGTTAGGTTCCGCGCCAACACAGCCGGATGGTGATGAATACAAATTCAGAAACATTTAGGGGCGGACCATCCGTTTTTTACACCATTTGTGAAAGAACAAATTGCATGTAGTCCACACCCACAACAGAACGCAATCATTAAACTTTATGCATTAATATTATTCATTAATTAATAGCAAAAAATCGCTGTTTCTTGCTGTGATTTTAAATCACGTGCAATTACGAGAGATAATGTTAAATATAGCTGTAAGGTGCATAATTTTCGCACTTGGTTGATAAAATTACTGTAATTTTTAATAGCAAGTACGGTTAATAAATTATTTTTATAAGAATCTCCTTTTAGGCAGAAAGATCTACGTAGTTTTGAGAGTTGAAGCGCCATCTTGCGTTGAGTAGCGTAAGCCTGAACTACGATCACCGTAGAAGGGGTTATAGCACACCATAAAATAATTATTGTTTGTAATTCATCATCGTAGGTATATGTTGTATTATAAGGTAATCTTTGTTGTTTAATTAAACAACTTTTCAATTAATATTTTCACATACCTACGGTTGGAAGAATTCGCTTTTATTAGTTTTGAATGCTGTGGTTTAAAAACCAAGTGACGATTATGACATAAAATTTACTACGACATTCTTTTACTGGCGGAATTCTCTTATGTTTTTTTTTTAATATTAGAAATAAATTAAACTATGATATTAACGTTGTGCATTTTTGATATTCTGGAAATTTTACTCAATTATCGAAATAAAAGTTTTTAGTTACGTACTTCATAATCTTACCAAATCCATATGTTTAGGACTAACACCACAGAATATAGAATACAGTACCACGCAAAAACACTGACTGGCATAAACAAAACGTAGAAAAAACCATAGATAGGTATAAAAACAAAGGAGAAACGACAAAGTCCAGGTGTCACCAAAACTAGGTCTTTATCGGCCGTTCCCCACATAAACATGAATGATCATTCCATTCCGACTGCATTAATTATGATACAATCTTTGTCAAATTTGAGACAATTTGGAGTAATAAATAAAGTTTTATGTCGCATTTACTTTGATGCGGTCTCTCCTAGCATGTAATTATCAAACAAAGGGACTTTTGGGACAACCCAGCCGCCTCTGCCTTCCAAACACATTTCATTCATTAATGACATTTTAAATTACGATAATTTGACAATAAAAAGTCGGACATAGATAGTTGTATTAGAGTGGCAGGTATCATTAACTTTCGAACAAAAAAATACTATCAGTTAAAAACACTGGATTAAATACTGAAAGGTTACGATGGAAATTTGAGGTAGGTATCAAATCATCCACCGGGAGCATAAGGCCTTTCTAAATATAATAAAAAATGCAACTAGATTACACGATAGCAAATATCACCAATGAATAAGTTATGCATCACGATTTAAGTGCCCAGTTCAACTCAAAGAAACTAGCAATCTTCATTGAAAATTTAATTCTATTGAACATCGGTCTCCGTGGCCCCGCGGCCCACAATTTGTAAAACCCTTTAGAAGTTACGGCTTTATTATTAAGAAACGTCCACGTGTATTTATAAAGAAATCGCTGCAGAAATTGTCAACGTTTCTTTGTGATTTTCCATTCAGAAAATATTATGCTACGGCTTGCTTCAATTAAACGTCGTCTTTTGTTAATGCGTTCCCGTTACAGTCCCACGAAATCACAGGTATCACCGTGAACAGCGGCTCTATAATCTTGCCGTGGTCTCTTATTATGCATAGAAAACAACAGTTGGTAGGACAATGGAAAAAATCCCATAGGTACATGGAAAATCTAACGCTATTAGAGCCCATTACTCGCGACCTACCTGGATATATTAAATGCATACAGTGTGAAAATTACCCTTTTTTTATACGAAGACAATACGTTTGCGGCGTTTTGTTGTGATCCGTTGTGACATTCAGAACTGAAATTTTAAAACAATAATGACATGGAGTGGATGGGGCTGTGTTTATTCTGCGACGTCTAACCACTGGTTGTGCGACGGCGGACGGTGGCAATGTCGAAGAATACCTATTACATTAAATATACACTAGCTTACAATTGTTTTCGCCTTACTATCACAACTCCGATATCGATTATTGGATAAAAAATATTGTGTCTGCAAAATAGTTCTTTGTTTCTAGAATTATCGTTAATTGTAATGCGAGCTACCTTGGTTAATAATTTGTTGTTTGCTATATTTTACGTTTTTGTACATACGTTAATTTTGAAATATGACTTCATTTGGTTTAAAAACTGTTAACAGCAGTTAGCAGTAGCAGAATACCAGGGCCCCAATTCTGCTATTTTACAATGGCCGATGAATGAATGGCAATTGGATTAATTTGAAATTATTCTTATTCTCTTAAGGCTGCTCTTTATTGCTTACTGCTGATACGTAATTTGGTTTAGCCATAATTTTTCTATTGGCATCACATAACAAGTAAAAAAATCCCCAAATCACCTCCAATTCGTAGAGAAAAAACCATTTTACAGCTTTATTGTTAAAAAAAGAACATTAGAAAAAAATCTACTGCTTTGCTACATAGGAAAATGATTTTGTTTGGTTACTTTTTTTAAATATATCTGATTTCTATAATAACTATTTAAAAATGCGTCCCGTATAAATACTGCATCTATATCACCCCCGCACTCGTCCAAATGCACAAGGACACTAGCGAGAATACAAGCCTTAAGTATTTTGCCAATACAATAATTGAAAGTTAATTTCAAGTTGTATTCACCTTGAGTATACCGTCCTGCACTGAATTTCCAATTATTGTGTAAAAAAATGCTTAAGAGAATACGAAAATTGTCATTTTAAGTCAAATTTCATTCATTCATCGGCCATTGTAAATAGCCGAATTGGGGCCCTGTACGTCTATTCTTTATAAAGATTTAGATAATGAAAAATAACATAAAAAAACGTTTGATTTTGGTGCACGGTTCCTATGTCATTCCTATGGATAAGAACCGGGAAGGAACTCCATAAGATACTCATTTAAAAATAAATATCGTGGGTATAGTGAGCCAGGGTCTATACAGAAAATATTAATTGAGAAGGCCAAAAACTATGGCCTGAAAAAGACTGGTATATACTATGTTGACATTTGATTTTACTGAAGATGTTCTCTTTAGAAGTCATGGAATGTTTAAGCAATTATTTTTAGTAAAATTAACAGAGAAATATGTAGGTATTTACGAGCGTTACTTTTTGCTTTCACGTCTCTTTGCTATCCAATATTTCTTATCTACCGTAGAGTTAGATAAAGGAAACTGTTTTTGACTTGTACACTATGGACTCTACATTATGACGACGATTTGCGAACACTTTATCATTAGTGTTTGTTTAGGTACGCAATAAAAGAAAATCCCATATTTTTTGAAAATTTATTTAACGGACTAATGTTTAGTTAAATAGTCTTTTGTGTATAATAATTAAATAAGCTAAGACAACACAACACAAGACCAATGGTCTGGTGTAGGTGAATGTAGTTAAATAAAAGAAAACCGAGTAACATCTTTAATTGGAAAGCTGATCTATTATCCACGAGAAAGTATGTCTTGGAATGGAACAATAGTCTGTAAGTTACAAGCACAAATTGTGAAAGAAAATTGAACGCATAAAGAAAAGTGTCTGTAATTCACCGAGTAAAAGGAAAGAGGGCTTCAATTATGGAATTTTCAACACACACTATGTAGACAATACAATGGGTCACAGTTCTCACAACATTCGCATTAGTTTAACGTCTATTTCGAAGTATTAAGGATGCTTTTTGCATGTCAAGGCTGGGTCCAAGCAATGTTACTATGTACGAAATGCTCAGGTGTTGCGCAGTCGCAGTGCCTGTAGCATCAAATCAATTTGCATCAGTACGATCGTCCCGCTGTCCGCTACGCTCCCCGCTTCAGTAATCACTGTGATCGGCCAGGCGGAGCCGCGGGCCACGATTATGTCATTAGGCCGGGCTCAAAGTCCCGGATATCGAAGCCGATGAAAAGCCCAATAGGAATACCGCCGACAGCTATCGATCAACCAATTGTCTCCAATGATACGTTATGCATTCGTAAAAGATATTATGTTGGTACTTTGTAAAAATGCCCTCTGGGCACAGGTGGGTAGGAGAAACTACATCCTCAGGCTGGTAACAAGTAGCTCGTCTGTGTAGAAAATGTACGAAAACTGTAAACCGTCATGTGAACAAGACAATTATTAAAGTACCTCTACATAGTAGTTACAGAAGAAGCATAAACTTTTTGTAAGCAAAAATGACAAATGATATAGTCAATATTATTAGTCTATGCGCAAGTCTAAGCTCTAACTTAGGACTCAATAACGTTATTTCACATGGGCTTTTTAACTTTTGTATGTGCCTATCGCAAAGTGTATTAAAGTTCATTGTGTCGTAAGATTTTCTAACCGAAACTTTACCATAAAACAACCCGTTCAATAGGCAGCTTACTACATAGATTATAGACATGTTCAAAATACGGTACACAAGGATTTGTTAGCAGATAACACACCGTGGCTGTACAGTAAGTTAGTAATGTGAGAATGAGGTAGATTGCGCGCGTGTGGGCGTGTCCGGGCCTGCGATTGGAGCGGCCCACGCCAATGCGTGTGCGCCGCACAGTAGCCGCCCGACTCCTCTTATTATGTGTTTCGAAAGCAAATCCCGGCAATTTTATGTTATTTTCATTGATATCATAGTAGGTATACCAATATCCCGTTTCTCAACACAAAAAAATCATTTACGAATAGTGTAACTTAACTCTATATTTAGTTTACATCTTGCAGTAAATAACCTTTAAAGCGAAGTGCTGCAAGTAACGTTTAATTTAATTGTAGATACATACATATGACAAGTTGCGAGGACAAGTTTAAATATGTGACCTTAGGAATAAATAAGCGGTCCCACCGAACCTGCCAGTCAGCTTCCTAAGAACGTTTAAACGTCTGATATTACCAATAATTGAAGATGTCGGGTCATTAAGCCTGCCGGGGCAGGTTCTATGTTGATTACTCGTAGTTATCAAGAATTTGAGCATCGATCGACCTATTACAGAGGTACGACGGCTACGGGCGCTTCTTCGTAATAACCATGATGATACCTGAAATTATATGATTTGTGAGGAATTTTGTTGAAAATGGCGAAAACATTACAGAAAAGTACAGGGGTCGTAACGACGCCGGGCGGCGCGCTGGCCCCGGGGCGACCGCTCCGCAGGCCGTATGCAAATTAAACGTAATCAAAATAATAATTTCGTATGAGGCGAAGAGAAACAGAGCGGCACAGGAGAGCGGGGAGCTCTCGCTCTAGCGCCCGCGCCGCGCAAGGCCCCGCGCCCGCCGAGCAGAGACGCCGCGCGCCGCGACCGCCGTCCAGCCGAAATGCAAATAGCCAGCGCCCGATTCGCTTTTATTATTTTGTATTGTTTCACCTAAGGTAATTACACACGCGATACCAACTTAATACGCGATATTACTGTAAGTGGAGTAAAATATTTCAGTAGTGATTATACGGTTAAGCAGGGCAGCCGAAACGTGATGAAGTCCGTTATAGAAACGATACGAGTAATTGCTTTAATGGTGCTTTCTAGCAGTTTTCTACGTATCTGAATAAGAATCATGCACGCGTTACCCAATTATGCGGCATTTTATGGACGTTATTGCACCCTATTAATGAAAGTAACTGCTGCCACTGCCGGGCTAAGAATTGTAGAAATTGTTTTCTTCTTATCAAATGGTTTTTAATAAGACGTTGTTTATTTGTTGCTACCTATTTACTGACTGCGTGAATTTCAATTGTTTTTTTATTAAGTACACGAGCTTAATGTGAGCACAACGTGAGCTCTATGAATAAGGAAATGACATGTACTTTAAAATAGGCATCAGCCCGGCCGACGTTAGCTCCAACTAGTGGTCTGTAAAAGTCTCTCCTTTTTAGTCCAATTACTTACATTTATTCAACATCCGCTAGATATATTAAAATTGTGCTCTCATTGTATATATCCTTCCATCAATCAGTCGAATTGATATTCATCCTCTATAGCCTTTGTTAGCTAAAATTCGTATTCTATCATATAAAGTGACAGTCTCTCTTAATATACCTACCGGAGAGTATACCACAAGCAGCAGAAAACTTATACAAAGCTTCCAAATCGAGAACCTAGGGATTAACTCTTACTTTACACGTATTTTCAGTCCATTTGTATGCAATTTAGTTCTGTTGACGGATATTAACCACAGATTACAAGTATGCGTGATATTCCTCGTTTCCTACAATTCCTTCACATTAAAATCCATAATTGGATGTCCTTATATGATACGTAGTATCTTTAACTTAATATGGCGTTGAAGTTAGATAATAAGTAAAAGAAGATATAGTTGAACGCAAAGGCGGTAACAACTCACGATTCTAACGTGATAATAATGTATCTAGGAAACAAATTGGCATCTACCATTTAAGGTATGTGTTGCTGCGGGCTTTTTAACAAGATATACCTATTACCGATCAAGTAGGTACCTCGGTTGAATCAAATTGAAAGGTTAAAACTCTTAACTGTTGTTAGCAAATTCTTAGAGCTGAGAATATTTGTCGGGTGATTGAGAAATTATTTCGAGTCTAGTTTTTTTCACGCGTAAATTTACATTTTGATTCTGAGTATTTCGTAATGTTTTATCCACTGTTCTTGCTTTACAGTGTTCTTGTATATTCTGAAGTGATCTTTTAGTTACGATTCTTGAGAGAAAAATTAAATTGATGAAACTTTAGCATGAAAAAGCAACTTCTTCCATCTTAAGATTGTCTGGTAGAGATTGCTTGTTAGTGATATTGTCCTATTTTGTCCTAATGGTGTATAATAAAGAGTAGATATTATATTCTATTCTTTAGTTTCTACAGAGCTCCAACTACATTTTAGGTTTTGATTTGAAAATAAAACAACTACAATTGATAACAACATCCCAGTAGCCACAATAACAATAGCATTAGACTGCAAATTGTTTTTTGAAAATATGAGCATATTTAAACAGCCGTCCATACATAATATCTCCAACAATTCCGCCAGAGGCCAAAACACACAAAGTACCGGAGTATGTTGGAACGTAGTTGTCAGCTACCGTTTAATTAGGGCCACGGTTGGCTAACGATGGACCCGTGGTTAGACTCGTCACGCCGCACGCCAATTGGACACGATTAAAAATAATTTTCATTTTTGATGTCATTTCGCTTGTTACTGGAACCTCCGATGCGAGTAATTCTTCTGTTATGTCGACCTGCCAGTATATGTAGTCGGTATTGCAAACCGTGTATTATTTGTGGAGGGACGAGAGGAATTATTGTGCTTTGAAACATATATTTATGGAAAAGAAGTATAGAGAAGAAGAAGTATATAGTAGATATAGACTCATTTATTTTGTAATAGGAAACAAGAAATGGCTTTACCTTTCAAGAGAATGTATTGCCATTTCTTTATGATTATGAATGGATAAACTTTATCGCCTCCAGTCAATACTCTATTGGTTTAGGTAATAAAAAAAGGAATAAACAACGTTGGGATCTTTAACAAACTAAAGTAAAACAACAATAAACATTTCCAAATCCTACATACCACTGAAATAAACAAGACGGTTATTTATTTAATACGTGTTGGTTTAAAAAGACACCAAGATTTATGTGATGTGGGAAAGTAATGGCCGAAAAAAAAAAAAAAAAAAAAAAAAAGATTTAGATTCTCTGTTACTACAGTTACAATCTACTACTCTACAAAAGACCGGTTCTCTGTTTTTAAGAAGATTAACGAATGGATTATAGTGACATCAACAACCACCTTCCAACCTTCCATGTAGACCCTTCGTCACTTATGGCCAATCATTGTTCAATGTTACTTCATTCGTTTCATGGAATAACCCAAAATGAAGACGCATCTAATTGCGCCTTTACTTCCATGAATAGGTACCTATCAACCGAAGATTTATGTAACCTTAATGTCTCAATAACATATGTACCTATATCTTATATACGGATGTACATTAAGTTAGTAATACACGAACATAGTCATGAGTACATACATAAGCAGCATTTAGAGTCGCGGCACAAGGGCACACTCATTACGCAAATTACTTCAAATAATAACAGGCCGGTGACAATTAGACGGTTTTCTTGGATGAGTACCAATTGCCGGGTATCTCCTTTAGCCTAAATACCTACAGGTGTACTGTGTAGGTAGGTGTTTTATATATTTGCATCTTCACCTGCCTGTTTTAAACAGGATATGTAAAATAGTGAATTTTCATACTTACTGCACAGCTACTAAATGCGGGATACGTTGCAGTTGCGACGTTTCAGGTTAGTCAGTAAGATTCTGAGTCTACCCGCTTCCTTCCCCGATAAGGTGGGTGTTCATGAGGAGTGTCCGCCTTAAAATAATGATTTTAGGTACATTCAACTTCTCAGTTTAGAAAAGAGAAAATTATGAATTGCTTTTAATGTTGAATGATTAACTTCTAGATGCTTCTTTATCCTGAATATTGAAAATTCCAAAAATAACGTTGGTGTGAAACCACGCAATTTTTGAGGTTTCAAAAATCTGGGTGCTAGTAAAGCCTATTTGTGTTCAAATTTTTGAAAATATGTAGAATACTTACGTAGAGTTTACGTTGCTTTTGTCGCAGCGAGTAACTTCTGTTGTAGGCACAATTCTCAGGATGAAGGAAGTAGATAGGTAGTTACAAGATCTGCTTCAGAATTTATCGAATTCATATCATTCGTAAAATTGTAAATAAATCTCAAGCAGGATGATATAAAAAAAAATCATATTTGCAATACCAAATGCATATAAAATTGCCATGAAGAATACGACTGACTGGTTACAAAAGAAAAAAAAACAATTGCCACAACGTCAATAAACGCCGATACGAGACGACGACGCATTTTCACAAGAACTTTACAATTTTTTTCAAAGAAAATTATTCTTCTACCACTATTAAGCAAATATATTTAAAATGAACAGGCTTTCAAGTATTTCAAAAGCTGTTAATCATGAGGCATAGTAAGCACTGGATCTGGATCCTCATTACCATACACGTTAATACAGAAACGATTCGAGTTCACGCTTTTACCGGCAGTCGGCATTATCGGCGGTTCGGCGGCGGCAGTGCGTTAGATGTGCGCAATTTGCCTCCATTTGCCATAATGACAGGCCGCGTATCTGCTCATGGATGCTGCATAATGAGCCGATCCCGACGATTGATCTGCAAGCTCTATGCACGTATAACTAGGACTTGGTAGCTTTCGAGCAACGAATGCTGGCCTAGCATTACTGTGTTGTAATTAGAAGTGATTGGAGCGATTTGCTCAGGATATCGGAGCCTACATAGTAAGTAAATACGTGGGCTGTGAGCGGCCGCGATGGAGGCTGAACGTTGTTATTTTCTGGTAGCTATAGGAAGTTTTCTTGTGTAGAAAACCTCCATGGTGGGTCGCGAGATGCATGAGATTTTTTCTTTAAAAGAAATACGTGAAAATTATCCTATAGGTATAGAATAATTTTGAGAGTGGTCGTCAAATCGATCTAGTATTTTATTAAATTGGAAAGTCGCTGATTTTTCTATAAGTGCACACAAAACATAGTTAAATCCTGATATTTTATGACACTTTCAACACAAATAGAAATAAACTCTGCTCATCAACGACAAAATAATCCGCGAGAACACAAAAGAAGTCAGTTAAAATAGTTTGGATAACATTCAATCTCCATAGAGTTGGTTTTCAAACCACATATCCCACACGATTGATTTCATGACAACCAGCAAAACAATAAAGCATCTATTTAAGGGTTGTTTGATCAAAACGGTCACAAATTCGGGACGGCGCCACCGACGCACCGCTGGAACGAATGAGTTACAAAAGCATATGTTTTGAGCCCTAGAGCACACCTTATCATTTACCACATTACGTGCGCAATGATTATAGTAATCTGCTCATAAGGGTACAATAGCTGCACTCGCCGTGCCACCACATGCGATATAACATATACAGGTTGATGCCAACTCATTGTTATTTCCCGAAAAATATCTAAAGAAATAAGTCTGCCCGTGACCATGATACCTGCAAAGGTGTCGAAAGGTCGGGAACTAAAATCAAAAATTAAACCGCCATAAAATCCGTAAAAGTAGTTTCATTTCAATGTCTAACATTCGCGTAAACCTAAGAAACCACGAAATAAGGTAAATTTAGCTGCAAATAATGAAAAATTATGATGAAACCAGAGATGATGTGGAGAATGATAAAACAACAGGACGCATACGACATATTTTTGTACCTACTGAAAATATTCAGAAGTTCCTTACTACACCTAAACTCAGCTGATAAATGTTAGGTTCAAATGAAAGGCTTCGACTTCCTATATTATTTAAGTGCTTATTGTTGCTCATCACATCATACTTAAACTTGCAATACTGCACATATTTACGTTCAGCAAAAGAAAATCATCAATCAAAACTGACCAGCACAACAAAATAAACATACCAAACATTAAACACCATGTATATATTGTACAAATTTAATAGAAAATATGACCCTTTCACTGTTCCACATAATTAAGGAGTGCGCGACGGGACAAAGGCTCCGATCGCTACAGTTGTTAACAATGTTTTATTCGTTGGAATCGGTTGACAATGGCGCGCCCCGGTACCCTTTCTTCGGCAATTTGGCGCGCAGCAGTCTCCGGAAGTTAGACCCTCAACCTGGAATTAGGGATCCTTAGGCACTCCAGGACTCGTATTGTTGCACTAAGAACTCCGCCCCGCAAGAATATTTGACGTGACAAGTCAGCACGTGACACCGTTTTTGTTCGAATTTCAAATGGAATTTAAAGGGGTTTCAAGAAATACCGTTACTTGGAGGAGCTACGTATTTTAATGTAATCGTTTGGAATATTTCAGAAGTTAAACTTTTTTGCCGTCAATTTTCTGCACAGACGAACGTTATTTTCATCACTGCTAACATTTGTGTTTCTTTTGTTATGAAGTTACTAACTACTTACTCTACCTTAGTTAAAGTAGAGTAGTACTTTCAAAGTATTTTTTTAAGCACCTATTTCAACAGTCTAACAATTTTCTCCGAACATCCTAAACATTCTTTCATGAACCTCATAATTAAGGTCGATCAAGAGAACTAGACCGCTTACAACACATCATCAACTATCGGTAAAAACCAAAATGGTCTCGTTGGGCCACATCGAATGACCTTGGTCATCCATGGACTTGCAACCGTTGATTACCGAATTACCGACTGCCCTCGCCTATACTTACAGCGCCGATTTAAATAATAAATATCTTATCTAAATAACACTCCAGCATTGTTTTGGCCCGACGATCATATAGGTAATCACGTATATTAACTCGAATCACTAATAAAATTAAGCTCCCCACGTAATTTGACTTAATTTTGCCTGAATCATGTCTGAATCAGAATTGCATTAGGTTATTAAGATAAACTTCTTAGGAATAAACACTTAAAATTAGTTTAGTCTTATATATTTAAAATGTAAATATCAAATATAGATATTTATGCAATATTATTGAAATTTATATATTATAGGTAAAAAAACAGCAAAGACAAATTCTACTTGCAGACTAAGGCATTTTTATCCACTTAGCAGATAAACAGGCCAAGTGCAAGTCCGGAAGAGAAACCGTACAAATAGGCTATGTTCTAAAGATTGGGTGACAAAAAAAAACACATTTATTTTTCACCTACCATCAAATTTATGTCTCGAACGCCCGTTGCCTAACTGAGGTGTTTTATGTTTGCTTGAATTGGATGATTCATACTTGTACTCGGTGACTCTGAAATTCTCTTCTCCAAAATTATTTTAAGAAATCCTTGCCATATAGAAACCCATCTAGGATTGAATATTACTAGAAACATATATGACCCGTCAAACACTTTAGAAAGGCAAAAAAACGTCATCATCTTAGTAATTAAGCTTAATGTAATGAGCCTGAACAATAAACACTGGTAGGAAACTAACGACTGCAAAAACAGTACATATTCAAATATGGTTATGACATAAGAAACGTTATTAAGTGTCTTGAAGAGAGTTCTAGCATGTTATAGTAATATTGTCGTACCTGTTGTGCATTTAGCATTCGTTATTGTAAGATACTGGCAAATGGTGAAGGAAAAAATGTGTGAACTAGCGTGTTGATCATTGCTTTACCCTTCTCTATCGGGTAAAAGGCCTGTGCCCAGCAATAAGACGTAAAGGCTGGTAATATAAAATATTATAATATCTAGACACGTATATTTGCCTTTTTCGGAACTACTAAAATTGACAATGATAAACTGCTTTAAAGTTTGGAGACTAGAGAAAATGACATCGTTCCCATTAACAAATACACTATTCACAATGCTATCCAGAAATACATAAATTTGAATACAGATGAAGTATCTGTATTGTGAGAGCGATGTCTCGCATCAACAGCTGCAATAAAGCTCTGAGAATCCCTGGTAGGGCAATGCATCTGTTTATAATGAGCGTATATGCCATGTTCACAGTAAGACTGCTAATTAATCCGCCATATTAGTTAATTGTCCCCGCCCGCACTCCGCGCCCACCACGCTCTACTCACGATCATAATTGCACCTTCTATTTCCGTTACAGTAAGTTTTTTTTGCAATCATTAGTTGTTAAGTGTCAGCTACTGGATGTATTGTACGGAATTTATGAGTCGATCGTATTTTGTTTGCAGTTTCTTTATCATGTCTTGTGAGATTAATAAGAAGACAAAGAATGCCTTTTTTATCGAGACTTTTTACTTCGTTGCTTGCAGAGTAGCGAGTTTAGTGGATAATTGTAAACAGAATCTCATTCTCAGCCTATCGTGGTTCACTGCAAGGCTTTAATAAATTGCAACACATTTCCACGCACAGGCCAAAACGAGAGAGACGTTGCACGGTGCGGTGGTTTAGGTTTAGTCAGTCATATTCTGACTCTACCTACTCCTTTTCCCGAGATTTCACAAAACTGAACGAGGCACGGTGGAGTGATGACTTGCGCAAGAATGCTGGCAGGAGTTGGATGCGAGAAGCCGAAATCGATCTCAGTGGCGTGCACTTGGAGAGGCCTATGTCCAGCAGTGGACTGCGATAGGCTGATGATGATGATGATGATGAACGAGTTTTGTGAAATCTCGGGAAAAGGAGAACCTCTGCTTCTGAATCTTGTTAAAAAAATTAGAACTTTCTTTGGGTTGTACTTGATAAAAAATATTTTTTTCTTAGCTTATGAGAAGAGGCTTGAGCCTAGCAGTGTTAAATAATATGCTATACCTATAGGTATGGCACAAATTTTGTCTCCGTACAGTCCGTACATATATCTCTGGATCGAACGACCACCTACGTCTCTACATACTACAACGCCCTATAATCAAGGCATGTGATTAATCAATTAAATGCCAATCCTGTGCCAAATTCGCTAATTAATGCAGACGAACTGCGGCGTCGGATTGTCGCGATGTATTTAGTGATTACGCAGATCCGGATTAACCACGTAGCAAGAGTAGCAAATGCTTCGGTACTAAAAGGAGTTCGGGCACCCCTATTTGCGAAAGGTCGCGTAAAATCCTTTTTCAAAGTCAACGCTGTAGTTTTTACTACTTATACTGCACTATCACAAGTTGGTAGATCTTTAGATCCTCATGTAATCCGAAGGGCCCCGTTGCCCGTTGCTACAAGAACCGCGGTGGCTAATCCGGCTCCGGAACATAAGTAGTTGATGTTGGCTGAGAGTTGAATATTCAAGACGTCTACGTCTACCTAAACAAAATGTAATTCCATTTATGAAAATACTAGCTGACCCAGCAAACGTTGTTTTGCCGAATATTTTATTTGTATTTATTTTTAATGCCACATTATAAAAAAAAAAAAAACTACGATTTCATCCAAAAAAATAATTTTTTTTTTTAGTGTGAGCAACCCTTATCACTTAGGGGTATGAAAAATAGATGATAGTCGATCCTCAGACCTACTGAGTACGGTAACTAACATCGTGACATGGGAATTTTATATATTAGATTGGACTTAGAACTTCATTTAGAGCTAAACTGTAAATTTTAATTTTCTTTCTTCACCTTTCCTACGGGTAACTAATTCTCGTCGTCACAGCAGATTTTAATTTAGATAAAGCCGCGATCCATTTAAATCCAAAGTTTTTTGTTTGAGAACAATATGATACAGGACATTTTTCCTGTATCCTGTTGCAATCTCGCTGCAAACCAAATGCCACATTAGACTATTGCCAAATCATTTAAATATGCATATCTTATTATTCCTTTTGCAAAGAAGGCCACTGCAACAAATATTTTTTAATTCTAATTGTATTTGAATGAGTGAAAGAGGTTACGTTAGTTCCAGCGTATGACGGAACATGAGTCAATTTTGGTGAGTACTTACCTGGGTATTCATATTTGCTTCGCAGTTTGGACATGCAGTCATAGTAGCCTGCACATTTAAGCAAAATTTTAGACCGCCGCGAAAGGCGCGAAAAACGAACCTATTTAAATGAACATTAAAAACTACCTGCTTCATACTTTGCGTCCTAGCAAACATTCTCAACTTTAAACAAATCCTCGATGTATCAAACTGAATAAAGTATTGATTCGCCCCTTTACTGCAATTTAAATGCAATAAATGAACATTTTAAGGACTATTACCGCTACTGGATACTAGATGGAGCTAAGTGACTGTACATTACATAAGATGACACCTAACCACTAACTAATATTATCAGTAAATAGCTTCGATATAAGTTTTGTAGTTCGACGAATTAGGAAAACAAAAGTCAGGAAACTACTCTATATTTGGCGCCAACCTAGTTGCTTATTTTTCATACACATTAAGGTAATTTTTTGTAACTCACGAGTAAAACCCGGTAGACTAATTGAAAAGCTGAATTGAAAGAGCTATTAAAACTTAATACCATGTAAGTTGGAGGCTGTATTATTTTAGATTTCACATATAAATGGCCGGGCGAGGCGTGCAGCGTGCGTGCCGCGGGCGGTGGGCGTGCGCCGCTACCCTGGCCAATCGGCGACCAGCACCGGACACACCGAATATTTCCCTTTTTTCAACGACCAGTTACAATAATTAACCCTATTTGCATATTTTGACCATTACTCGGGAAATACATGAGGTAAGTATGTTTTGGTATGTAAAATACACGGCGAAACCTTCGTTTCGTGCTACCTACTTATAGATTTGTAGGGAAGTATCCGTTATAGGTATAGCTTACATATAGACCTGTAAAAGCCAATTTTAATTTGCATCCGTCTCCCTGGTGATGTCAAGCCTATACTTAATAGTAAGTACTTAATATCAGCAAACGGTGAGTTTGACTTGCTTACCAAACAATGAGTACTTAGGTATCAGGCCCTGACCTTATAAGTCTATTTCCAATATTGGTATGTTAGCGAGCAAACATTTACCAAGTTTATTAGAGTTTTTAAAAGTAAGTAGGTATTTACGAAACATTTACCAAATATTTTCGGTGTTTTACTACTATATCTTTTACCGCATGCGCAGTGTGGGTCACGTCGATAATGAGCAGAAGATTTCAGCCTTTATTAAATCATACATAACCCTTGCACTGCTTACCGATTCGCAGTACTTAATTATGAGCTATTGAGCAGACGCTGAACGACTTCGATTGGGTCCGACAGAAGTTGAACAGTCCATAGCCCTAATTCCGCTATTTAGGTACAATAAAATTACCAATGCAAATAAGAAATTATAATATAATAAATAAGCGTGATAAAACCTTTGTATAAAATAAGGATCCGCATCACAAAATTTATAATAAAAAGTCATTATTTTTTAACATTTTGCAATGTTCAATAAACAACAATGTACGGAACTTGGGCTAAAAGTAGCCCTTGTAACACTAGAGTCCAGAAAAACCTACTAAGAAAAATAGAAGCGTACGTGATAATAAAAGCCTAAATTACTCTCCTGAAATTATTATTACTACGTTACTTATTCTTTTACATATTTCATGTTTGGAAATATGTTCTCAGATGGCCTCATTTTTGGAATGGACAAGGAATAACTAGTTGCGTTCAGAAAGTTCATGAGACTATGGTAGCAGTGCAGTGCCTGGAAGTTGGTAGCAATCACCTGATGTCAACTTCATTTGACACAAATTGTCAATATGGCAACGTCAAATTATTGAAATGTCACTGTGTATCTGAACAATTTCGTGCATATCGAATAGCTAAATAGGCCAGAGGATAGCAGTAATTATTTAAATTGAATTATAATTAATCCAATAGCTTTAAGTATTTATACAACTTTTTTCAGTGATCACAGGAAACTGTGAAACTGAATCGTTTTATGTAAATAAGACGATCAACGTTTCAATTATTTGCGGGCCCGTATTAAAACCTCAAAAGGTGAGCTATTGGTCAATATTAACTTTAAAACTAATGTTTAATTAGTGTTAAGTAAGCAAAATTCCGTCTGACGTACTATCGTTAATATACTAGCGAAGGAATTATGCAAAGGTTATAGAGGTACACATACAATCATGTAAATTCTGTTTCATATTTTCAGATGCAGCTTACATCCGATCCACGTCGTGCAGATCGCGAACGGCGTTTTAAACCTCCGCCACCTACATCGGCACCAGCCGAAGATCTCACCACAGACTACATGAACATCTTAGGTAAATGAAAACCTCCTTTTTATCTGAAAAACCTTGACCAACATACAGAAGTACAATAAAGATTATTTTCAGGGATGGTGTTCTCAATGTGTGGCCTGATGATGCGTCTTAAGTGGTGTGCCTGGACAGCTGTATTCTGCTCAAGTATTAGTTTTGCTAATTCCAGAGTTTCAGATGACACAAAACAGGTAAAAATGACTTAGAGTATACATTTTGTGCTCCTTATTTAAATGTATAACTTCTCCTACAAGCTGTTTGTTACTTTAAAATATTATAGTTTAAAGTAACAAATAGCATTTCAATATTCTGATTTTGATTCAATATGGAAATTGCTATCATTTTTATAACATTAGTCGGGTTTATTTATTGTTATTTATTTAAAACTATTCCATTTTCAGATTGTGAGCTCCTTCATGTTGTCAATATCGGCCGTGGTAATGTCATATTTACAAAACCCTGCCCCAATGTCACCTCCATGGGCAGCACTTACAACATAAATACTTTATCGAACCTATATTTTATTTATTGTTAATAAAGTTTACATATTATGTATTAGTTGTTTTTTATTACTATTGATTGTCTTACATATCTGTAACCTTAGTCCTAAGTTCAATTACATAGATTTATTTAGATATTGGTTGCATTTTAATTTAAGAGAATTTATGTTAATAGAGGATAGCAGAAGAGAACCGGCGACCTATGGGTGATGGCCTAATTTGAATGAACTACACAATACCACATACTTTAGATAATTTTAAAGCCAACTTCATACTTGTATTTAATTTTCAGCTCAATTCAGAGACTCTCACATAAATTAGGACAGGACAAAATCGAAAATGATCCCAAGGGACAAAAACTATTCTGTGTTAATCCAGGAGGATAGCAGAAGAGAACCGGCGACCTATGGGTGATGGCCTAATTTGAATGAACTACACAATACCACATACTTTAGATAATTTTAAAGCCAACTTCATACTTGTATTTAATTTTCAGCTCAATTCAGAGACTCTCACATAAATTAGGACAGGACAAAATCGAAAATGATCCCAAGGGACAAAAACTATTCTGTGTTAATCCAGGTTTTAAACTATCCTACAAAATCTGTTTTTGGGTGAAATAATCGATCATCCATCCAGGCATACTAATTTTCGCGTTTATAATATTTCGGGATTTAATCGAGTAAAACTAGTTATTCAAAATAAAGTCTTTCAAAATGGTGAGTTCTGTATCTGGCAGTGGATTATAACTTTTTACAGGTCATTGGGACAATCTCTGACATAATAGGAAAAAAGCTTATGTAGAAAGTTGGGGACACCACACACAAAGCATGAAAAAGAGCACGAGAAAGTTTCTCAAATCATGTTTGTAATTTATCATAGCGTAAATTAGATTTTACTTTGAAAACGTATAATTTATCTTTTTGAACGAAACATTTGTAATATGACACGAACACGAAAAATCTTAACAGTATTTTTAATCTGTATCTGTCAGTGTCTACTTTGTGGCAAAATCGCCGGATTGGATTTCTAGCACGTTATCGTTATTCTATTCTCTTCTGTATCAATCGATAAAGTAAGTTATTTTACATAAAACCTGGTATTTACGTTAATTGTATAAAATTTCTTGTGATACTCCGTAAACACTGCAGTGACATCAGAAAACGATATCACCATCTTGCAAGAGGTTATCCTGTGACCAAAACATTGACTTTCAAACGTTTTATAAATAAAATATCCTAAGATAGGATTCATTAAGATATGTCATTTAAATTTCTGTCTTAGAAACCAATCAACAGAAGACTAAACTATAACTTAAGAAAAGTTTATTTAAAAATTGCAAAAACTTATTTACTGATCAGTGGATTTTATTCCTATAAAAATGTTTTTTACATTTTAACCGAAGAAAGATAAAAAAGTTATTAGGTATATAATTTCTAAAGTATTGTGTCGGAGATTTGTTCTAATTAACAAATTTCATAATAATTTCTTTGGTGACTAGTGTTTTACACAACTATTTCAACCCTTATTAAATGAAATGAAATTTTATAGTTGGCCTATAAATTTGATGCAAATGACCTCTGCTAATAAATTAAATACTTTTTTTTATTGCGACATATTGGATGCATCATAAATATAACGACTATACTGACACACACTCAAAAATAGTAATTAAAGCACCAAGAGCACTCTAATAATTTAAGAGAAAAAAAAGTATTATAATTTAAAGAAAATTGATAATTTAGTTTTGAGTTGCTTCAGCATTTTTATATTTTTTTATTCCAGACATGCCTCCAAAGAAGGTGGAAGAGCCAGAAAAAAAGCCATTAATTGGCAGAGTTGGCACAAACCTCAAAGTTGGTATTGTTGGTGTGCCCAATGTTGGGAAATCGACATTCTTCAATGTGCTCACTAAAAGCCAAGCAGCTGCTGAAAACTTCCCTTTCTGCACCATTGACCCTAATGAAAATAAGTATTTATTTATATTATTTTTGCTTCACAATACTTACTGGTACCTAGAAATCAGGAAGAACGCAAGGAGGAACCCTCCTCCTATAATGGGACATTAAAACGGGTAAAGTTCAGCCTTCCGAAGCCGGTCAAAGGCCCATCACAAAATACCAAGAGGGTTAATGGTCGGAGGTTGTAGTGGGATGTACCTAACCATTTTTGGGAATAATTTTATGAGTAGAAAGCCACAATTGTGAGTGTTATAATGTAACACTATTCTGATTGAAAGATATTTTATAAATGGTATTGTTCAATATTGTGACACAATATAAAAAACCTGGGTTACTACCAGCCATGCTTACAGCCTGCTTAAATTGTCTCTAAAGTCTGCTGAAAAGCATTTAATAGTCTATTTCTACATGAATATTATGCAAAGGTGGACTTATTGGCAGATACAAACTTTTTGCCCACTGTTTATATAAGTTTAATTTTAAATAGTTGTTAGGTTCTATAACAATTTAATTTTTTTTCAGCAAGTAGGGTACCAGTCCCAGATGAGCGGTTTGACTACCTCTGCGAATTTCACAAACCAGCAAGGTAATTTTGCTAGACAAAAATTATTCTAACTCTCTAGCAGAGAATTTTTGATTATTATTATATGATATTATATTGGTTATATTGGTTTCAGTAAAGTGCCAGCATTTTTAAATGTGGTGGATATTGCCGGCCTTGTCCGTGGGGCTGCTGAGGGCCAGGGTCTCGGCAACGCTTTCCTCTCACATATAAAAGCTTGTGATGCGATTTTAAATCTGTGTCGTAAGTTTTCCTTGATATACTTAACAAAGCTTAAAACTTTTATAGGGTTCTTTACACACAGGGTAAAACATTATCCAATTACTAATACTGTTTATCTGCAACTAGGCTGAATGTCAAAAACCATAGAAAAGAGGCAGTAGAAATTGTCACAGTTAATGTATATCTGTTGCCAAAAGATACTAATCTAAAAAGCGAAATATAATAATTTTCAACAGAGGTATCATAGAAGGTGTATTATAACGGTGAGGCACATTTTGTGCTTGAGGCTGACTTAAAATTTAAATATGAAACAGTGGTCACTTTTTTATTCAAAGTCCAAGGTACCAGAAATGACGTCTTGTTGTAGGTCATTAAATTACCATGTACAATAAACATCCCCAATTATCTTGCCTTTTGCAATATTCTAAGATTCCATTTCATATTTTCAGGTGCTTTTGATGATGAAGATGTTATCCATGTCGACGGTGACGTGAACCCAGTTAGAGATTTAGAGACAATCGGTGAAGAGCTTCGCTTAAAAGATGAGGAACTACTCATGCAAAACTTTGAGAAACTTGATCGAGTTGTCAATCGCGGCAATGACAAAAAACTCAAGCCTGAATATGTAGGTTGTTGTTGTGGAAGAATGATGTCTTATAAAAGATAAATGAGCACTTAAACATTCACTTATAAAGAAACATCGATCATGATCTTGAACTACATTTATTTCAATTGAAACGTGTTTTTAATAATAATTTACATTTTATAATTCATAATAATTTAATTTTGTGACTTAAGTGACGTCACAACATAAGTGCTTCCAAACGATACGTTTAAACTAATTTTCAATGTTTTTTTTGTGAATTTAAAGTTTTTTATATTTACTTTTTTTAGGATGCTCTCACCAGAATCAAGACGGTATTAGTAGATGAGAAGAAGCACATTCGGTTTGCTGATTGGAGTGCGGCTGATGTAAGTATATTTATCTCAGTTTAATTCATGCTCAGCTGTTGTTACTCTATATCGCCCCACTGTTGGGTACCGGTCCCTCCGTACTTCTTCTAAGTACTTCCCTATCTGGCCTTCGTCTCAAAACTGTCCAGATTGTCGTGCCAACGTTTCCTGGGTCTGCCTTTTCGTCCACATCCACATTTTTGTTACCCATTGGCTGACAATATTTGTTTTTGTTACATATCTGTCACTATCTGTCAACTCAGTCCACGATCAACATTACTCCTTACTTGTAAATATTCATGATACAAAAATTTCACATATTTCAGATTGAAGTACTGAACAAATACCTGTTCTTAACTTCCAAGCCCGCGTTGTATCTCGTCAACTTGTCTGAGAAAGACTATATTCGGAAGAAGAACAAATGGTACGTTTTCTCCATTATTAATAACTGGCCGACCTCGCATCGAATAAAAGAGATTAAAAAATCCTGCTTTTCAAATTTATCAGTAATTTTTTTGGGTTAATGTCTTCTTTACTTTTAGGTTGCCGAAATTGAAAGAGTGGATTGACAAAAACGATCCCGGAGCACCTCTTATTCCGTTCTCTGGCGCGTTAGAGACTAAACTCATTGAGATGGAACCTCCTGAACGACAGGCCTTCTTAAAAGAACATAATATCACTAGGTAAATATTCAAATTGATGATAACATTGAATCTTTATATATTATTCAGTCCTACCGCCTAACAAAAACCTTTCAGCCTTTCAAGATTCACAATTTTTATAACTTTTCATTTTTCAATGATTTTATTAAAAAAAAACATGAAACGTTCGATTGTAAAATCAATCGATCGCTCAATAACGCTACCGCTGCCCATATCAACCGGCGTCGTTGGCGTCGTGAAATGGCCAACTGATTAAAATAGACTCCGTTCCAAGCCCGCCCCTGTTTCAACTGAAAATAATACAAAATTTATTCCATACAGCGCCTTGGACAAAATCATCGTTCAGGGTTACAAAGCGCTGCAGTTAGAATACTTCTTTACTGCGGGACCTGACGAAGTGAAGGCGTGGACCATTCAGGTAAGCAACAAAAAAATTCAGACAGTTTTTTTTTGGTACAACCGTTATCAAAGGATTCAAAGTAGATGCTTTTGAAAACATACATATATCTCTATTTTGTGGCGGGTTGTGGCTGGTCGATAATATTACGTATTATTGTTACAGAAAGGCACAAAGGCACCTCAAGCCGCTGGTAGGATTCACACAGATTTTGAGAAGGGCTTCATTATGGCTGAGGTGATGCATTTCAAGGATTTCAAAGAGGAAGGCACTGAAGCTGCTTGCAAAGCTGCGGGCAAATATAGGCAACAAGGTATTAAAACTGTACAACTATTATAAAAAATCCGCTAAAAGTACTTAACAAAAGTTGAAAAGTACAGATCTAAAAGTATTTTATTATTTAAAGGCGTAGTTTAGCTAACTAAACAGTCCCAGAATGTGTTAAAAGTGTAAAAGTGTATAAAAGAATAGAAGTTAGAGAAATATCCCTATAAATATACTATACGTAGTGTGACAAGGCAAGTAAAAATTTCGTGGATTTTAAGTCTGACAATGCTCGCCTTTTTTATATTTAATTATTGTTCAAACTCGGTAGTTTAAAGTTTCGCCATAATACATTCCATTCCCGTCACACACGAATAGAACAATTTTGACGCTTTCTTTTATTCAGTGTACATTGTATTTCGATTGGTGTATAGAGTTTATACATTAATAACATTCTCAAAAAAAAAAGTGAACTCGCATATCTACTATTTCTTGACTGAAAAATTATTCTGTCACAGGCCGTAACTATGTCGTTGAAGACGGTGACATCATTTTCTTCAAGTTCAACGCTGGCGCTGGTCTAAAAGACGCAAAGAAGAAATGACGTGACAAGGTTCTGCTGCTGTTGGTACATATGTTGTACCTCAACCTCGCCCTGTACACACTATTACACGTCGCTTAAATATAACGTATAATTTTTTACATAATAATATAATATTTATAAACAAATTGGTCTTAAATAAAAAAGCTTGTTAATGTTTGTACAATTCAGTTTATTTTAGACATAACATTGTAATTGATAAGAATTAAGTAAGTTTTAATGAATGTTCAATATTTTTTTCTTCAAAGCGCGTCACTTTATTGTCAGGTTTCTGTTCTTATTTGCTTAACAAACCGTTTACCGTTGACATGTAATAAATACCTTACCTCAGGAGCTAGCTTTTTTCTATCCTATCTTTGATACGTAATTTAAAATAAGACAGCTTGAGTAACAGCCTTTTCCCATAACTGTAAATAAGCTTGCGAAATATTATTTTTAGCAGTTTGTTAGTAACACAATTCTCTTCGAACTTATTTTACAAGGGCTTGGAAAGTGAATCGAGTGAGAACATTTCTTATTCTACCAGATTACGCTTAAAGCCAACTTATAAAATTGCAAAGTATGATGATGCTCATATGATAGGCTGATGCTCAGGTGCCTCACAGGTTTTCTTCCTGCTCTGAATCAACAAAAAAACATCTTATTTAGAGTGTTATGATATATTGTTGAAATTGGAAACGAAAACGGTGACGCGCTAATGTAAGTCCCTATAACACATGATAAACTTAGATCTTCACATGTTAGCATGATCACGACTGGACTCGTCAACAAATGAAGAGCTTCAATATTGTCACATTCTTGAAATAAATTTTGGACTGGTTTGCCTACATCATTTTTTAATTCTTATTACCAACCCCCACGACTTACCCAGTAAGAGCCGGCGGCGGCGGCCAAAAAAGTTTGGATCTACCTGAGATCTGATATATTTTTCACAGAACAAAACTTAAGTAGTCGTCGTAGTCATAGTGAAAAATGACAGAATCTTTTCGCCAAAATAGTAATTAAATGTATTACTAAAACAAACATGTAAACCTATTTGCACGTAGCTAAGATGTAACTGCATATTATAAGTGGATCCGCCACAGGTTAAGCTACGTTTGACACTGTTCGTCCGTTGATCGTTGAAGGGACGTTAAATTGTGTGTCCCGGCTGTTATATACATCTTTGACAGTCGTTACGGGTAGTCAGAGTGTCCCTTCGTCCAGCATACTCACCATGGAATCCTGATATTTCATGAATGTCAAAAAACTGTTCTGAAATAGTGCTAAATAGTGCCCAAAGGAAAAAAATAGTGCTCTTGTACTTGCGAAGTTATAGCCATAGTTCGATGAGTATGCTGGACGAAGGTTTCGCCCAGCATATTCACCTCCGTCCGGAGAATCTGTATACGCTTCAAACATAATTCATACTTCAAAAAATAGTTCCCAAATAGTGCCAAACGGTGCCCAAAAAGAAAAAACAGTGCTCGAATAACTTCGGAGTTATAGGCTTCGTTCAGTGAGTATGCTGGGCGTATAGTCAGAAGCTAGAAAAGTCTGACAACCAGTCTAACTACGGGTTAGGTACTGGGTTTTCCAGGTAACTGGGTTGAGGAGTTCAGGTAGTCAGTCGCTCCTTGTAAAACAGGTGCTTAGCTGAAACCAGTTAGACTGGAAGCCGACGGCTAGTATGTACCAATACATAAATTTTTCGAATTGATATTTTTATTTTCAATGTTTCGTTTTACAAAAATAGACACTAGCTCTTACTTTTTTGGGTTGTTACTTATGTTTATAAAAATATAATAAATGTTCTATATGGTTCTCTCTCTCGTTCTATAGCTGTTAAAGAAGACATTAAATTAAATGTAAACTAATAAAGTGCAGGTAGGCACCTCTTTATTGAAAACTATTTCGTGTATTATTGGCCACATAGGCTTTAGCGTGTCGCACTGACAGAATGGTCATTTTGTCCATTGAAGTATGTTGTAAGTAGGTACTTCATGTGAAGTTGTGATTTATTGTCAAAACATTTACATTAATTTATATATAATATACAAACTACATGATATGATCGAATTCGAGAATTATAAAAGTAATGTGGTCGTACGCGATAAATATGATTTTAAAGATGTTCCAGTTAGCAAAGGTACCGTGTTTTGCGGAGCAACTGAACGAATATTTGAAAAGCAAGAAGAAGTTGAACGCACTTCACCATTGTTGGCGGCAGCAGTTATCGGTCTAGATAACACAGCAATTCCTATTCCTAAGAAGTCCAAATTCATAAATGTCTGGACAGATCATGATGCACAAGAGATATTCTTGGACACTAAGCCAACGTGTTACGTTATCTTTGGTAAATCAGGTGCTGGTGCATTTAAAATTGGAGAAGCATTATCTAAACGCTTAAATTGTATCCATTTATGTCCAAAACATATTATTTCTGATGAGTTGGAACAGCGGAGCCAAACCGGGAGGACCTTGGATTTCAATTTGAAACGTAATATTCCTTGTAATTTTGACGTTATGCTGAAAATTTTAAAGACTAAAGTACAGTCGCCTAGTGTTCAACATAGAGGGTATGTAATATCGGGAATTCCTTTAGTACCATCCAGTAAAGATAAACTTTGTTTTATCAAAGCATTATTTAGCGAAGAAGGTTTTTTAATAGTAGAAGATCTGTTGTTTGACATTATTTGTAATATAAAGAAAAAGAAGCCTACGAAATCCGTTTCTTCGCCTAATGCTTCTGAAAGTAGCCAATTATCTGGTGAAGATGAAAAAGAAGATGTGGAAGAAGAACATCACGCAGAAGAAGAAGCTGTTGAAGAAGAGGAAGCAGCACCTGCTGCACTACCTAAATTTATACTTGATTTCTGTTCCAATGTTATTGAACATAAAAAAGGCTATTATAAAACCACGCAAGCGACACTCTTAACTCAGATTGAGGAAATATTCAAATTGAGTTTGGCACCTGACGTAATCATTCATGCCAGTTGCCCAGATTTAGACATAGTGACAATAAAGAAACATAAATATTTGAACTACAAAACAGGTCAAAGCGAGATGAAACCATTTGAATTTACCTATGTATCAGATATAAGAAGACCTCCTAAATTTGTAATTAGTGACTTCGACTTCCCTGATCCTCCTCCTACTATTTTTAACCCCAAATACAACTGCCTAGTGCCCGGGCACTTTAAAGAAAGATGTTTGAATCAAATCTGCAACTATCAAAATATGGTTTTTCCATTCATGGATAAGAAAATAAAAGACTTTAACCCAAGAAGATTTATTGAAATAGACGGACGAACAAATTTGAAAAAAATGCTGCACAATGTAATGGAAAGGCTTACATTATTGCACATTCAGCCAGTACTTGTCCCAGAACCGCTGTATTTACAAGAATCTGCGGAAGATATTGAAGAGTTTTGGAAATCAGTTTCGAGCTTTAATACTATTAATAGTGGTGTTCTCAATTTTAAACGTACCCCATCACATTGGTATAATCGATGCCCAGTTGAACTTAAACTAAGGCGCTCCGTAGTAGGGAATCCGAAGTATGCAATGGCGTTATTTAAACACGTGTATGTAATGTCTTCGCTTGATAATTTTATTTCATTTTACAAAAACCCACGTCCTTACTTGAAATTAAAGTACTTAGAACCTACTTGCAGAGTCATAATTGTTGGAACAAAATCTTCTGGTAAATCTATGATAGCGGAATGTTTATCGTGGATTTTTGATTGCCCGATAACTAATTTCGAAAACTTATTGGAAAAAGAAAAAGAAAAAAAGTATGAGATTTTCGCTAGATCTATTTTGTCAGAAATAATAGCAACTATAGAAGATGCCCGGCATCGAGATTGGCAGAGGAGTGAGTCTGACCGAGAAACAAAATTAAACGCTTGGTCTAAAAATGTTCTCAAATTATTGAACGAATATTGTGAATTTGTAAACAGTTTGAAACAAAAGGAAAAAGAAAAAAGGCCAGTTAAAAAACGAAGAACGAAGAAGGTAGCAGAGAAAAAAGAGTTACTAGAACAAGGAGATCAGGAATTGCTAGACGATGTGAAAGAAGAAAATCAGCTACCAGAGGAGGAAGAAAAACAAGTTCTAGTACTAGAAGAGGAGAAAGAAATTGAATATACCAGTGAGGAAGAGCATCCAATTTTGGACCCTCAAGACCAATTGAAAATAAATGCTCTCAGACAGAAACTTTTTTTTCTTCCAATGCTCGATAACATAGAAGAGTGTGAAATAGCCATTTCTGATAAGTCGTTTTTAGAATATGCTCCAGCTGAGTTAACCACAGTAACAAAAAAGCCTGCCATACCTATTCTAGGTGATGAGGACGTAACTATAGCTATATCAAATTATATCTTAACGAACGAATTAGGAAAGGAAATAGAGCCTACTAGTGATGAAATAATGTCCGAAATAGTAAAACATATTTATACTATAGATGAAAACCATGAGCAAGAAACGAATGGTGAAGAATTATATGGAAAATACATTATAGATGGATTACCTTCCGATCCGGAATATTGGAGCCATTTAAATAATCCAAAATTAACGCCTGATCACACAATTGCTTTAATAGAAAATAAAGAAGTTGATCAGGAGCTAATGTTATATTACACTAATCTTGAAAAGTGTACTAAATACTACGCTGACAAAATTTTGGCTGCTAATGACCCTCTAATTGAGACTAAATTAGTAAGTGAGAAGACAAAACCAATAAGTGTCAAAGATATTATAGAAAATCTTATTGATTATAGTTTTAATAGAGCTTTTAATGCTATCGTTGTGTCCGAAAATCAAGAAATTCCTGAATCTAATATGACATCTTTTAGTGAATCTATAGACAAATTTCGGGAAGATTGGGACAGTCTAAAATTAATGTTAGAAGAAAAATCTAAATCTTATATCGAAGTAGAACTTGAAAATAAAACAGATGTAGAAATTATTGAAGAAGTGTTATTAAAGTTACGTAACAGCTATACTTTTATGCCGCCGGCCTCGATAGATGAAGATGAAAAAAATGACGATGATGATGATATAGATAGTGCTACTAAAGATCTGCTGACCTACAATGACCCGAAATTTTATTGCGAAACTTATACTTACAGCCCCGTTACTTTTTTTATACGTGATACTCTATGGAAGGGTAACCCCTCGTTTTCTTTATTATATGATAATAAAGTTCATAACTTTGCTAATGAAGAGTTTTTAGAAAAATTTCGACGAGACAAATCTAGATACATGTTTTACAATAAACCCCTCAAAGTATTCCCAAAAATAAAAGTTTGTCTTACTGGTTCGATTGGGTGTGGAGCAACAGTTTTAGGAAAGAAAATAGCTAAAGAGCTAGGTCTATTGTACATTAATTTTGCAGACATCATTAATTTTTATATGAAGCCTAGACATTTCAAAAACGTGGGACGGAAATATGAAAATATGTTTATAGACGAACCTTTGGATGATGATGGTGTCGTAGAATTTCAAATGGGTGCAGAAGATGAAAATGAAATGGGTGACATATTAACTAATGAAACTGAAATGAGACGAATGATTCAGTTTTATTTTGATCGTGGAACGCCTCTTACATCATTTCTCGCGCAGAAAATGATTAAAAAAATTTGGTTTAATCCTTTTGTACCCACTGGTTTTATTTTAGATGGTTATCCAAGAATGCCTAGCGACTTCGAAGATATGCTATCAGCGACTTGTATTCCTGATATCATTATAGATCTGGCATCTAATTCCGACGTTGCTATTAAACGAATGGCTCCTGGTATGTTTACACAATGGAAAAACCAACAATTAGAGGCAAAAGAAAAAGCTAAAGCAAAATTAAACAAAGAACGCGAAGAATGGAATGACAGAATAACTCAAAAAGTTGTAATTAAACTTATATTTGAAGAAATTTTTGATAACATGTTTTTTCCTCCGGGTGATAAGGACAAACGCCTGTCCGTTGAAAGTGCTATAATGGACGCTCATCCATCAGGGTCGTCGAATGTAGATCCACTTCTGTTTAACTCTTACAATGAGCTGATTCAAGAATATCCAGAGCCAATAGATACAAATGAGTGGGAATCAAATAACGAAGCTCGTGAGAGAATCGAATCCAGAATCCAGGTCTTATTTGAAACTGACGATGAAAATATACAAGCTATGAAAGAATTGATACGGGAACAGAAAATCAAAATGACTACGATTGATGGTACAAAACCAGAGTATAAAGTATTTAGGGAGTGTCTATCAACCCTTATGTTTTTAAAACATAGAAATAGATCACTTTTAGAACAAACATTTGTAGTAAGTATTGAAACTGCTAACTGGTTGCTTCAAAATGGTTTTTGTTTTGTTAGTAAATTTAATCGTATTTGCCCTGTTCACATTTATTTATATCCAAAATCCGTTCAAAACTCTTACAAAATTGCCAGGCGTAAGGGTACTCTTTATCCTGTACTTCATAGGGCTTACATTTATTTTATTTGCAAGGCAGAATATGTTAAAACGTTCAGAAGAAATCCTCTCAAATTTGTCACCAGTAAAGCGATTGAAGCCTACTGTGAATATCCATTGAGAATAAGTTTTATAGGAGGACCTAAATCAGGAGTCAGTACGCTAGTTGCTAAAATAGCTAAAGACAATTGTCTTATAAACATATCAAAAGGATTAGCGATACGGAGAGTTTTAGAAAGAATGCCGTGGACTGAACAGGCTACTAAGTTGAGGTCGCAGTTAGCAGACGGAGAATTACTTGATGATGACGTTATCATAGATGCTATACAAACAGCAGCTATTGATCATCGCACAGTTACTTACGGGTTTATTTTGGACGGCATGCCCGAAACACCATATCGTGCTAAAGCATTGGTGAAACTAGGACTGTATCCGAATATTATATTTGATCTGAATGTCAATAAAATCAAAGCTGTCGAAAATTGCCTTAACGAAGTGAATTATGACAATTTGAAATATTTACCACCGTTTCCAAAACCGCTTATTGAGAAAAGGTATGAGAATTGGAGGATACGGACTTTTAAGATTAGAGAATGGATAACTGATGATTATCAAAACCTTACTGTGATAAACGCCAACCAATCGAAATGGAAAGTTTTTAAGGATGTTGACGACTGCATATTTGAAATTGCTGAAAAAATTCATTTTTATTTAGTCCATGTTGATAAAGGGATCGTGCGTGCCATGTGGGTTTCTAATGAAAGTTTTTCTGAAAGGCAATCCTCATACAAAAACCTATGTCCAGTATGTTTTAGTAAAAAAGTTTACAGACACAGTGATTTCCCTCCGGACAAGAAAGGAATAGTTCAGTACAAAAATACTTTTTACTGGGTCTGTGAAGAACATTTAGAGTCGGTTATGATGTTCCCACATTTTTACTTGGCGCCTCAGGATATAGAAATCCCTGAAATTCCTGCAGTGGTAAAATCGATTAAAAAGCAGTTTTTATACGAAAAAGGAACATGCATTGTCACGTACGCCGAGACCTTACCAGCACAAAAAGTGGTAGCCGGTAGTCTTGACTACGCTTGCCGTTACCGTCAAAAAGCATATTTATTTTGTAGCAAAGAGTGCCTTACTAAGTTTTTAGCGAAACCTCATTTATATTACGATATTCAAGTTTTTAGAGAATCAAAAAACTTTAAGAAACTGAGTTTAAAAAATTTGCCTCACCTTGGATATTTAGAGCAAACGATAGGGAATGTTTTAACTGATGCATGTTGTTCTGTCAATGTATTAAGACCGAAATATCCAGGTCTTTCTTTTCCCTTGTCTGCAATCATTTTTATAGCACTGTGGTTTAAGGTCAACAACCCCCTGATGGACAAAGAAAAGAAGGCACTCTATCATAAAGCACTTGTCGTATTTGAAGCTCGCTGCAAAATGTTGACACGCGTAGGATTGGTTTTGAGATCAATGAACAATCCTTTTACGTCATATCCTATATGTCACCATGCAGAACCGACTCTACGACCAGTTGAACAAGAAGAGTTGTGTTCAGTTACAATACAGGCACCAGCAAATGTACACAAATCGTCAATTTATGTTCAAAAACACAAACCTTCATTTGTTCAGTCGGATCGGCGCTTACATGTATCAAGTTCAATGGCGAGAACTCACGAATAAAATGTTTTTACAGGTTACCTATCATTATTTTACATTTGTTTTACGATGTTTATAATAATTTTACTGTAATTTTTAATTATTTAGCATAATTTTGAACCTATCGTTATTTACATTTGTTTTACGTTATTTATAATAATTTTACTGTAATTTGTAATTATTTAGAATAGTTTTGAATGTTTTTTTTTCGAGTAAAATATATCTGATTTAGTACCTACTTTGCCTTTTATTTGCACATTGGCAACTGGCAAATTTATATGTCATTATATTGCATGGCATTAAATTAAGAATAGTACATAGGTAAGCGGTTATTTCACAATCACTGTGTAGCGTTTATCGGGCAGATAAATTGTGTGTGTATATGAATAAATAGCCCGGATAATTTGGTAGAGGTATAATCCGGGCGTGTTTTACGCGCGTTACCTGCTTCTCAATGTTAAGGGTGAATTTCCCGGACCCAAAAATTGCGTGGCATCGATGAAATCGGTACTAAAAAGCATTGTTATAATGTTGTAACATTTTTTTTTAGGTAGATGACATAAATATCTATCTGTAGCACTAAATATTTTATTAATAGAATTAATAGGTTTTCCAAAAAAAAAAGTTAAACCACCAAATCTTTCATCGCCGTGTTTGTCCACACTTCACCTTGATGTATTAAATACATCATTATTCAAAAATGTATCGTTATTTATATTAAAACTTACTTTTATTTGATTCGTGAATAGTAAAAGTATTGTCTCGGAATACATTTATTCAAATATTTAAACAATACAACGTATGGTTCATAAAAAACCGTTTGTCCCAGAACTACTTTTCATCGCCATGTCCTAAACGTATTTGATAATATTGCATATTCTAACGTTTTGCGTCGCTCTCATTGTGCGTTAAATGTTGCATATAAGTAACGTCGAAAGGTTTGACAAGGAACGACGTGTGTACGTGCCTGCGTTTTCGAGCTATAATTAAAAGTATTCGATTTTTTTGGTACTGGACATTTTTTCTTTCATCGCCGTGGTTAGGTCTAACTTCTATCTCAATAAGTTTTTAATCTCGATTGAGCATTCAATACAATGCCATTTATATTTAGTTTATTTGTAAAGTGTTCATTACTGTGAATTATTACCAGTTTTTTAGTAAATTGAATTATATCCCTTGATTTTCATCGCCGTGCTCTCATTTCCGTGGTTTTCGTGGTCAAAATTTGCTATGGCAATGAAAAAAAATACACGGGAATGAAAAAAACATCATCGCCGTGCCTTGTAAAACAGTTTCCTTTCATTGCCGTGGCCACGTGTTTCATTTCCGTGACTTATGTTTTCGTCGCCACTGGACAGGAATGTATCTATTTATAGTTATATTATAAAAATAATATCATGTGTGACTGAATTTTTACATATTATATGCTATTATTATTGCGTATAAATTATTAGTATTTATTTCTGTTTCAATTATTAACTTTATCATTGAAATATTCTTGTACACTATAATAACATTTCATTGCCATGGACGCCTGTTTCATTGCCGTGCATGCATGTTTCATCGCCGTGGCACGGAATTTTCAATCTTGTATATCTCGTTAGTTTTTTAAGCTATCTGCTAGATATTAAGCAAAACTGCATATCTGATCAAAAACTTGAGTAAACACTATTTTTTATTGTTCTAAAGTTGAAGAATAAAAAATCCACGGAAATGAAGATTTTATTGGACCTGTTGAAATTCACCCTTAAATGAAATATAGCTTTGAAATGTTTCTATAGTTCAGTTTATTGAAACATAAAATTAAAATTTAAAGGGAATGCAGTAAGTTTTAACGATTGTTAAATTATATCACTTCAACTAATTCTTCAATCCGCGTCACTTTATCATCAGTCTTTCCTGCGTCATCGTTCTCGAATGCTTCGCTAAACATTTTGTCAAGTATCATTTTCATTTGCTTTACGAACCTTTTTAGGTTGATATGTGACAAAATACCTTGTTCGGTCACAGGAGCTAGCTTTTCTTTATCCTTTTCGGTATTTTTAAACAAATTATTCAAAATATAAGATACAGCTTGAGTAACAGCTTCTTCCCATTCCTGTAATAGATCAAGCTTGTGAAAAATGTTTAAATTAGTGTGGCTACGTCTCTCGGACATCCAACGAAAGATCTTTTTAGCAAGTCTTCTATTTCAGCTAGGCAAACAGAAAAAGCAATCAAATACCGCTATCATTCGTTTTAATCTCATTTGATCTCTCATTCGTGAGGATCAGTCCCTAAAATTAGGCCGGTTCTCGATGCTCTCCGCGAACTTACTTGATAATGTTCGTAAAGTGAACCCAGTGACAGCATTTCTTCTACCAGCGTTATCTTTAAGTCATCTTGACTGAATTGCTTCAAAACATAAATGATGAGATGACCCACACTGGTTAAGCTACTGCCTGCTCTAAAATGAGAAAACATAACTCATTTAACATCATAGCATAGTTATAGCTAATAAGCATCAAGAGTTAGCACACTTACATACCTGCACACAGCCTCCTTGCAGTCTATTATTTGGTGTACTACTTTAATGAGACTTTGATGTGTGTCTTTCATAAGATATTCCAAGGGATCGCAATCTCCTGGTGGCAAAGAACCATATTGTACTAATAACCTTCGTTGCACCAATGTAAACTGTTTCTGACGGACGTTCAGCTCGTCCTATCAAGAAAAAGAGGTATTAACAAGTATACTTTAAAATTAAAAATCATCGGCTCCAAAAATTACCTCCAAATCTTTCAATTTGATCCGTTCCTTAGCATGCATTTCAACACATTTTAGGAACCGATGAACAAGTTGCTTTACAAATTCCTTGTCAAGTTTTATCTGGAATCTGAAATCCTTGATGCCCATTCTTATGTAGTGATCTGACAATCGAATTAAAAAATTGTCTAGAATTGAAGTTATTTCAGTGAAGTCATCCGCCTCCATTGAGTATTGTTCAACATCCGTTTTTATTGTGACAGTCCGTTTTGTAGATCTGTACATGAATGTTAAAATGTCGCCGTGTTTCTTAATCTCATCTTCGGAAAAGTCTAAAAGAAAACATATTTTTGACTTAACAAATTAAATTGTTGAAAGACTTCCTTAACTTCCCAAGATATAGTGAACTACACCTACCTGTAAATATCTTTGAAAATTCTATGCAAGAATGATTTGTTTGAATGCGTAACTTGTAGCGGCTTTCCGGAACAGTTTCAGAAAGTGTGCAGTAAAGACTAAGCGGCAGCAAAACTTTCCTGTTCAGTACAACAATTTTTCCAGTATTATCGGTTACAGAAAATAATATTTTGACCCAACTCTCAGATACATCAGCTTCACACGTTAGGAACACTTGGTTCTCAATGATTTCTGTACCATTAACACCATCCAAACATACTGTTGATTCGGAACACGAAAACGGTGATGAGCAAATGTAAGTCACTTGAACACTTTGAATATACTTAGGATCGTCACACGATAGCATGATCACGACTGGACACATCAATAAATGAAGTGCTTCGTTATTTTCGTTATTAAATTCCTGAAATAAATTTTGGACTGGTTTGCCTACATCAGCTTTTATTTTGAGTATCTCGCCCACGATTGATCTTCTATGGTCTGCATCTAAAAATAAAAATTAGGTATCTATGAGCAGCGTATCAATCAATGGTACTGAATCATATTTTGATAGACCAGGATGCGGACACGCTCATAGCATTGTCGGCGACACTACACAGAATACATGTTTTATACTTTTTCTCCATAGACAATTGGTTTTGAAACATACCGTCATTATTGTTTAATATATTTCTTAAAGAATCCTCGGCTACTTCCAATTCAGCCTGAACTTGTTCCGGATCAGTGACGTCATTAATCATTGTTGGAGCATTTGAGTTGAGGTCAGGCTCGGTGCCTATGTAACCAACATTGACTATTCCATTACTCGAGAGTGTGACCAGACCACCAGGTAAGGACTTTAAGAAGCATCTGGATATACATATCGCTGGACTTAACAAGGAACAAGACCACAATAAGGTTGTTCCTTCATAGATAAATAATTTGGAATCATCAGACGTCACCATTACAAGCAGTCGAGCTCCTGGCTCTGTAATTGCGAGAACAGTCGATATTAATTCAGATAATTATCGGACGCAGAAAACATGCGAGCAATGCTATTTTGCGGTACTTACCATAGTACCACCCTATCAGATAGGCATAAAAGCAGACCGGGATAAAATCAAATTTTATCATGTACTTCATCAGCCCATTGTCTTGGAAACAGTAGACATGTCTCTCACCTAATGCTAATATACTTGAGAAGTTACTGCTAGTCTGGAAGATAACATATCAAAGTCCGGTCAAATTAGACATTCAAGGTTACAATAATTCGCATAGAACCGAAAATTGGTATGCTTATTCGAAACAACATGAAAATTAAATGGGAAAATCACGAAATGATGTGAAGTCTGGAATATGGATTAATAAAAGTGATGTTTTTGGGTGTTGGTAACCGCAGTCGAGAAAAAAGCCTAGTGTTATAGACTAACACGTCAAGTCCGCGAGACGCGGATTCTACACTCTTGGAGTATTCCGATTTTGGATTATTCCGTGCACATGATTTGAATATTTGTGAAACTTGCGCGACACCAGGATAAAATTCCTAAATCACTACAAGTTATTTTTCTCTGCGGACGGTGAGTTTTGGGTAGCTCACCGTGTCGGCACGGTTATACTACTTAGGTATAATGGTGACGGTGAGTTCGTGTTCCACGCGTATCTCAAAGAAATGTCAGCAAGCGGGAATGTCCGATAGGGTTAAAAAGTACTATATATTTGACACTCTCTTCTGCTTAACACAAAGCGGGAGGAGTCTTCGGTTTTGGGTAGAAAAAGATTAAACAAAAGCCGCCATAGATTTAGAATAAGTAACTTTATCCATACCTGAATTACTTGCACTCGTGAAATTTCTTCGCCTGCGTTGTAAACCCATTGCGGAATATTCTTTTTACTCTGTCTCAAGTTTAGCTCACTAAATTCTCTTAGCTGTTGGTAACTATAAAGGTTGAAATTGGTTTAACTTGCAATAATATCCTATCTTCAACAAGTGAGCTACCAATAAGATTTAGCTCTCTTTGCTCCCAAATACTTGTAAAACAAAATAAAACATAGATTTTAATAAAAGTGCAGTTCTTACCTGTATATTTCCAGTAGCCAGGTCGATTTACAAATGACGAAGGTATCGCTACTTGCAATATAACAAATAGGTGAAGGTATAATGACGTCACTAAATAAGCACATGAACAGAAACGTGTCCTGATCAAAGAAGCTCAGACTACCGTCCAAACTTTGTATGCAGATAAAATCTCGCGTCCTAATGTTACCGAAGGGGCCGCATGTCAAGCTATCTGCTTTTCTCGTGAAAGAATGTTTCATGATTGGCTCAAAATAGTTTTGATCACCTGAAAGATTTCAACGCATATAAAATAACAAAACGGTTACAACAAAATATCTTTAAAAAGGCTCCTTATCACGAGTTGCCAGTATTTAACGTTTGTTAAAGTCGGTAAATAAATATCCACTCTAAAAAACGTTTCCACCCTTACCGGCTTCCATGTGGCCTTCCTTTCTTTGTAACTGATATATTTCATAGCTTTGCGGATGCAAAACTATTATCTGACGATCTTGAGTATTTCTGTAATTAAATTTATTTTCAAATAAAATGTTAAATTTTGAAATTCTCTACAAACGCAAGTGACAAACTACATTTTTTCATGCAAAAAAAAAGCTATTAAGCTGTGGTCGCGAGAAAGCATCGATAAGGACTAGACACGGAGCAAATCAAATATTGTGACAGCCTGAAAATTATATTAAAAATAGAACTGTTAGATTTACCCAGTAAACTTTCCAGTCTCTATTTGCAGGACAATGTCAATCAATTGAGTTTCTAATAAAGTATTTGATGATTCTTGCTCTATCGGTTTGTAGACTTTTAATAATGATCCTTCACCGACAATAATACAATCGCTGTCGGAGTGAGAGTTAAACTTATCTATTTTAAGACAGTTAGCATTTTGCATTCCATCATTGGACAGCTCATTTTGTTGTTTATCATTTGACCACCATTGCTTAACTTTAAAAATAGACATTTTTCTAATAAATTTAACACGATACACTCAATGTACTGTAGTCGTAATGTTGTCATAGTAACACACCACTTAATTTGGTAAACAAATTCTTACTGATCGTGATACTTTTGTAAAGATATGTACGCTGTAAGCCTTAAAGTGCTTCATCGCACTTGCTGAAGTGTTTTTAGAAGCCTTTAGCCAGAGAAAATAAAATGTTTCTTTTCTTACCAAGTGTTAAAGTTAAAGCTTAAAAGAATATTATTAAGTATTTTGATTAAGCAAGATTACAGAATTTTATTGTAAGCCAAAAGCCAAAGGTCTTTATTAAAATCTTACAATAGTTTGTGTCTATTGTTTGTAATACGTTCTTATTCCCTTGACCCCTTTTTATTTTATTTTTTCAATGATAAGTTGAAAAAAGAATTAATGATATTTTATAAATAGAATTAAAAACAAACATGATTTTATTTATAGGAAGATGTAGTCAGTAGATGAGTCTGTTTTTTTTGTAATAAGTCTGAATCATGTACATTTCTCGGAAAAATATGTGGTAACATTGCCACCTCCCCACCGCCTAAAAGCTGTGCGGCAGTGTATGTAAGCCTTCTGTCAACACTGAGACAAGTGTCAAGAGTGAAAAAGTGCTGTGCTTTTAGACTTTTTGATTGTCACGTATCGTATCAAGTGTTTTTTTGAGAAAACATATTTTTGAGTTTGATTTTGAGTATTTGACTAATATTTCATTCGATCCCTGGATAGCTTAGAAAACGATCAAAATGCTGGACGGTGAATCCCAGGACAATGGTTTTGTGGAAACAGAACAAAGACCTAATGGTGGCGGCGATGAAGGCGACGCACTGGGTAGCCATGAATCTTCGCAGTCGCGTCGTTATGCCAAAATGCCCGTGGATAAAAACGCTCCTTATTACAACATGAATCATAAGTATCGTGGTATGGCGATTATTTTTAATCACGAACACTTCGATATTCACAGCCTGAAGTCACGCACTGGCACTAACGTCGACAGTGACAATCTTGCCAAAGTTCTCAAGGGTTTGGGCTTCCGCGTTACCGTGTTGACTAACTTAAAGTCTGAAGAAATTTTGAAATACGTCCAGCAAACAGCGGATATGGACCACTCAGACAGTGACTGCCTACTTATTGCTGTGCTAACACATGGAGAGCTGGGAATGTTGTATGCTAAAGATACACATTACAAGCCAGAAAACTTGTGGTATTACTTCACTGGTGATAAGTGTCCAACACTTGCCGGAAAGCCTAAGCTGTTTTTTATTCAAGCTTGCCAGGGCGATAAATTGGATGGTGGTGTAACTCTAAGCCGCACTGAGACAGATGGCTCACCCTCTACTTCATACAAAATTCCTGTGCATGCAGACTTTTTGATTGTGTTCTCCACCGTGCCTGGATACTACTCTTGGAGGAACACAACTCGTGGTTCTTGGTTTATGCAAGCATTGTGTGAAGAGTTACGCTATGCAGGAACTGAAAGGGATATCTTAACACTGCTTACTTTTGTTTGTCAGAGAGTTGCACTTGATTTTGAATCGAACACTCCAGATCTGATGCCAATGCACCAGCAGAAGCAGGTTCCTTGCATCACAAGCATGCTCACTCGTCTACTTGTATTTGGTAAAAAGTAATAATGTTGGTTAAGTTCTTGATCTTATACCTATGTTAGGTATTCAATTGTCTTGATAGTTTAAGTTTTTTATAATAAATAAAATTTAGTGAACAATTCCTGATTACCTAAGTAGAAAATAATGTTCCATGACAGTTGAACAAATGTTTGTTAGTTAAATGCATTATTCTTGTGAGATTAGATCTGGATTTCTTTGTTTGAAGAAATTTGTATTTACATGTAAGGTCAAAGTTGCCATAGACAAGGGCAAAGTCTTTTTGTTGTGCTTGTAATAGAAAACAATGAAATTAGATTTTATATTATTTTCTTTTTATTCATTTCGTTTACTAAATTTTGCTCAAAATTTAATAAGTGTGATAATATTAATGATAAAATGTGATTCAATTACTACATGATACATAAATTGTATTTGTAATTCCAGTTGAAATATTATGTCAGTGTGTACTTAAATAATGAAACATGCATTTAATAAAAGAACAATTATACATTAATGTTACATATCAAAGTGTCAAATACTATTAAACTCAAAATGCAATGATCAAAATGCTGGACGGTGAATCCCAGGACAATGGTTTTGTGGAAACAGAACAAAGACCTAATGGTGGCGGCGATGAAGGCGACGCACTGGGTAGCCATGAATCTTCGCAGTCGCGTCGTTATGCCAAAATGCCCGTGGATAAAAACGCTCCTTATTACAACATGAATCATAAGTATCGTGGTATGGCGATTATTTTTAATCACGAACACTTCGATATTCACAGCCTGAAGTCACGCACTGGCACTAACGTCGACAGTGACAATCTTGCCAAAGTTCTCAAGGGTTTGGGCTTCCGCGTTACCGTGTTGACTAACTTAAAGTCTGAAGAAATTTTGAAATACGTCCAGCAAACAGCGGATATGGACCACTCAGACAGTGACTGCCTACTTATTGCTGTGCTAACACATGGAGAGCTGGGAATGTTGTATGCTAAAGATACACATTCCAAGCCAGAAAACTTGTGGTATTACTTCACTGGTGATAAGTGTCCAACACTTGCCGGAAAGCCTAAGCTGTTTTTTATTCAAGCTTGCCAGGGCGATAAATTGGATGGTGGTGTAACTCTAAGCCGCACTGAGACAGATGGCTCACCCTCTACTTCATACAAAATTCCTGTGCATGCAGACTTTTTGATTGTGTTCTCCACCGTGCCTGGATACTACTCTTGGAGGAACACAACTCGTGGTTCTTGGTTTATGCAAGCATTGTGTGAAGAGTTACGCTATGCAGGAACTGAAAGGGATATCTTAACACTGCTTACTTTTGTTTGTCAGAGAGTTGCACTTGATTTTGAATCGAACACTCCAGATCTGATGCCAATGCACCAGCAGAAGCAGGTTCCTTGCATCACAAGCATGCTCACTCGTCTACTTGTATTTGGTAAAAAGTAATAATGTTGGTTAAGTTCTTGATCTTATACCTATGTTAGGTATTCAATTGTCTTGATAGTTTAAGTTTTTTATAATAAATAAAATTTAGTGAACAATTCCTGATTACCTAAGTAGAAAATAATGTTCCATGACAGTTGAACAAATGTTTGTTAGTTAAATGCATTATTCTTGTGAGATTAGATCTGGATTTCTTTGTTTGAAGAAATTTGTATTTACATGTAAGGTCAAAGTTGCCATAGACAAGGGCAAAGTCTTTTTGTTGTGCTTGTAATAGAAAACAATGAAATTAGATTTTATATTATTTTCTTTTTATTCATTTCGTTTACTAAATTTTGCTCAAAATTTAATAAGTGTGATAATATTAATGATAAAATGTGATTCAATTACTACATGATACATAAATTGTATTTGTAATTCCAGTTGAAATATTATGTCAGTGTGTACTTAAATAATGAAACATGCATTTAATAAAAGAACAATTATACATTAATGTTACATATCAAAGTGTCAAATACTATTAAACTATTGCATCATATTTTGTGAACCTAAGAGTTAATAATTTCATTAGATTTTTAGTTTAATTCCAGTTTTGTTATGTTTAATGTTTTTGCATTATTCTTGTCATTAATAGAAAAGTTCTTCTTTTATCTTTAAAAGCATTTATTGTTGTATTAGTTTTTAGTTCTCATTTTCTCAAAATCCTGGGCAATAGTTAATTATGTTTATTTTTACAATTTTTGGTGGTTGTATGAACAGTGCCCATGTTGCATGCCAGTGTGTCATAGTAAATTATCTGTATGAAGTAAACATACTTTGCTTTGTTAAGCTTAAAATAGTTGTAAAACATGAAACATTTAGATTGAAATTGTGATAAAGGCGCATTATTGACTGATCTAAATAAGATTGTATAGGATACAAAGTGTCTGTGAGGAGTTATTAACTATGTATCGTAACAGCTACATTAAAAATATTCATAGTGTACTAAAATTATTGTGCCTTGTTAGTTCAACATTTTGAAAATATAGATTTTGTCATAATTTTGATGATGTTCAAATAATAATCTCCTCATAGAATTTTGGTGTGATGAAATGGATTGTATTTTTATAAATGCTTATTAAAGTAAACTATAAGCAATAAATTTCTTCAAATTTCAATGTTTTTTTTTACTTTTCAACCTTATTACTATTCGGAATCTTGAAGAAACAGGCAAAGAAAAGCAGAGCAATAAGTTTTTTAAGCTCGTAAGGTAATATAGGGTCTGGGAAAATACGTTATTCTATATTGGTATAAAAGGGGTTTAAATACGCATTTATTCATTTAACTTGTATGTATTGATACGTAATGCGAAAGACAAGTCGTTATGGCAATATTTAGAATAAACACATAATAAAGTATAATATACATTGAATAAAGAAGAATATAACTACTACTAGCAGGCATTTTTACCTATAAAGCATATTCTCAAAGTTATAATAAATAAGTAACTACCAGTAAAATCTTATCACAATTCGTCCAATCGACTATTTTAAATATTTAAATTTAAAAAAACGAAAATGGTTTGAATTCAACTGTCAAAGCTACGGCCTGGTCATGCCAAAAGGTATTATACACCGTGGGAAAGATCTCCGCACCTGGGTTATGACGTCATGCAAACTAGAGATACCAAAAAAAAACGAAGTAAAAATAAAATTAATGTTTTGTTCGTGAGTGTATCTAATTATATTTTGTACGTTTTAACATTAGTAGTTTAGAAGGTAACAATTTTGGAAAAGCCTCTACACCTCAAATGGCGAGGGGAAGCGCAGTCCAGCGAAATGCGCAGATATTTAATTTCCAACGGGTTATACCTACAGTGTTTATTATCGCTCGTGTCCTTAATTTATCGTCCATGTAAGTTAGCACGTACCTTCCTACATGACCTCATTAGTTGGATGCGAATGCGTAAATAATTAGTGCGCATTATAATAATATGATAATGAAACGCTAGCTTTCAGCAAAACATAATATTCAACCTTGATAGACCACCGCAATTCCCAGCAATAGTTACAAGGGCATTAGAAACTTAGTAACTTATTTACTTGATAAATGACATTCAATTTATGTAGTTATTTTTTGAGAAGTTGTGGGTATATAAACTATTAAATAAATGCTTTCACTAGTTTTTATTAAATAACTAAAGGTACCTACTGCTATGTTAAGAACAAAAATCACGTCTCGCCATAAAGGTGCGACCTCATGTAGTCGCTCGTCGCTGGTCACGACGCGACCCTGCGTTGCTGATCACCTAACCTCGTTCGTATCCCGTGGCAGTGATACAAGTGAAGGAAATAGGAGCCTTGCCTCGTTTGATGTCGACTTGTCCCTCCGCTCACTCTCGATCTTTTACTAGCGATAAAGCTCAACATTTTAAAGTTTGTGTCGCTACATATCACGTAATCATATTTGGCGGTGGAAATGAGCGGCCGCATGAGGCCGCACCTTTAAGTCAATGTCCGACGACGGTACCCATAGCGACACAGTCATCGACATAATATTATAATAATGGACAAGTTGTAAGCGTATAATCTGCAGTAATTTTTTGGTTAGAAAAGAGCGAGAGAGATGGCCTAAGCTTTCGGTCTAGCGCTATCTCTTTCATCGTAGATGATTGGCGCTCAGTTTTCATGACAAGCACGGCATAATTATGTAATTATAAATTTTAAAGAGATAAAGATAAACGGAAACTTTGTTTCCTCTCTTTCTTTCGGAATGCCAAAAATCTCAACTGGAAGGCATGACCACCATGATGAAAATGCCGATGACCTCAGCCTTTATTTCTAAAAGCTGTTTGAGCAGCAAGGGTGCGCGGGCGCTGGTTTTATTAGGCTTGTTTTAAAGAAGACAGAAAATCTACCTAAGTTTTTCGTGTATTTTTTATAATTGATGTGGCAATATTACTTTCTAAAGTTAACCCGGGATTTCTAGAATACCTACTTATTGTATCATCTTTCATCATACATTGCTGCATCGACTAGACACGTAAAACAAAATTAAGCTCGTAATTTCCGCTAAAAAGATAATTTGTAGATAATTAATAGATGCTCATATTCAAACTCAATTGCGATACGATAGTATTTTTTTTAAAATAATAATGGAAAATAACTACGTCACAGGAAGTTAAAAGAAAAGGAGAATCACTACAGCATGTAAGCAATGCTTCAAATTGTGGCAAAAGCGATCCGTGGTGTCATTTAGCAGAAAATAATTGCCCTACACTTACTGAAAAGCCGAAGTTATTTTTCATTCAAGCCTGCCAAGGCGAACATTTCGACGAAGCTGCGAAGATATCATACTATCAAGAAACATCGAAACTGACGGATGGTACGAATCGCATAAATATTCGACTGAACCGAATTTCTTAATAGCGTTGTCGACAACGCCAGGATACGTGTCTTGGCGAAGCAGAAATGTTGGTACTCCGTGTGCAGGGAACTGTACAATACTTCAGAGTTGGACGTTACATCCTGACGGTTATGACTGGCGTGTGTCAGAATGTTGCCTTAGACTTTGAGTCAGTAACATGCGAACCAAAAAAACAAATTCCATGTATTATGAGTACGCTAACTCGTCGTCTTGTGTTTTCAAAGAAACAAAAGACGAAGTACTAATTGAAATTAGTAATTGAGTTCCGAAGCAAAGATAAGGTTTTCTGTACGTGACAATGATTACAAACATGTATCGTAGTTACTATGGCTGTATTTTAACGGGTGGGTATAGTTACCGGCACGGATCTTGAGCGCTGACCTTCACCTGCGCAGAAGTTATTTTTTGGGTCCCTTTTGCGGTATGAAGTGAGGCGCGGGGCGGACTAAAGTGCAGTGATTGGCCTGCACCGCATCGCGTCATAGCCGTCACTAGTGATTCATTCTTTGATACAGTTGCATGCATCTCAAGACGGCTCAAGATTGGCGTTTGATTTTGTCATGAGTGTACGATGCGCAAAGCGATCCCCACTCTTCCGCCGAGCGCTCAAGATCCGTTCCGGTAACTGTATGCAGCAAGCGGAACAAATGGAATCGCTTCGATAGAATTTTGACTTGCGGCCGATTTTAATATTGTATCAATCTATGGACTAAGACATCGGCAGAATTGATTCGATGGGACAAGTTGGCTCGCCTTGACATAAGAAAGACGCCGCTTATTCCCTCTTAAGGCATGAAAATTTAAATGAAATATAACATGTATGACCTGTGTTCATCTTCCTTGGAACGGCCCAAAAACCCACGGTTTTTTAAAGCATACGCGATCGCTACAATGAGCGACAGAAATTTACTCCAGGCGCGGTACTCGTCCTATAAAGAAATCTGCCTTTGGTTTCACCAAGTAGGTAGCTTTAGGGGCCATCGATAGATAGAATATTAAAAACTGCCGTTAACCCAGTAAACACAGTCCTTGCACTAAGCGCTAGTAGAGACTAGACACGCAGAATATAATTGTTACACCGTTTGTGTTTATATAATATGTACTTAGTTACAAATAACTTTATTACTTTATTTTTTAAGTTTTATACTATTTAACATAATTATAATGTGTGGCACTCAATTTGTCGGAACCTTCTATTTTTATATTCAACAAGAATTATTGTAGTAAATTGTAAAACCGTCTTCCATATTGAAGTTTATATAAATAAAATTATCTATATCTCATGCTTTTAATTCGGAGAGAAACACAATACAAACTATGAGGAATAGGTAAGTGCATAAAACACAAATTGCATTAAAATAAATCGTGTAATAAAATGAAACAGTGATAATTAATTTACATGTAATATTTGGCTTAAACAGATTAACAAGATTGTATTCCCTGGGCCCTGTCTCTTAGTTCCCAACAATGATCCCAGAATTGGCTTAGCCTCTGTTCCTGATTAGCACAGAAATGTTTGAAGTCTCTCAGCATTCGCATTTGGAAGCCTTCGTCACCTGTCGCCGGCGTTTGAGATGATTTCCACTTCTTTGATATCATATGATTCCAAGACCATAGGAATCCCATCTGTAATGTAAATAAAATATAACGCAAAATATCATAACATAAATGATATTACAAATCTTGATATTGACTATGACCGAGTCAAGTGGATGAGGTCCCCACGCCAAGCCGTGTCGCGGGTTCGATCCCTGCGTAGGACAAGCGTTTGTGTGACCAACGAAAGCTTGTCCTGCGTCTGGGGGACTTTGTTAATTTGAATGATTGTGAAACCCCCTAGACACAAGGATTAAATAAATATTTTGGTACGGAGTCGTTAAAAAGAGGATTTATAGTAATCAAGGAAAGTCGCTTAACAGAGAGACTATGCCTAACATGTAGTGGATCATTTGATAAACCAAGTTTTTTTTTAATGAATTATGAATGAAAGTTTTTAAGAGATGTCTTACCCGCCGACTGTTATCATAATCGTCCTTATTTTTCCCGCTAACGTGCCTCGTTATGTAGCCCTCATGCGGACTGGGTGCCGCTTCAGAATGCACTGGGTATCTGTACACATCAAATATATTAACATGATCTACAGAATTTTTTGGTTAATGTCGCAAATAGTAACAGACTTGTTATTTATTAAATACTTAAAGCTTTAATTTGTAGCAAAACTTACAAAAAAACAGTATGTTCGATTTTTTTATACAATAGTATCGCTTGTGACTTCATGAAATGTGGGTCCGAATCCCGTATGGGAATTACATTCCTGTATTAGCCGCGATATAAATTTTAAAGTCTGCTCAATAAACGTTTCTAATGTTATTGTTACACAAAATAATAAGTGTTAAAATATACTAACAAAATTTCAGAACAATTTAAGTACTAAGAGAACTACAATATGGATATTTCTTTTCGATATCAATTTAAATCTATTTAACTTATATGTATATACAAAACATACCTGCTAGCATTAACGGGTTTATTAGCTGGCTTGGTCCTGAGCGCTCGTTGTTCGGACTTGACAGTAGTGGGGATGAGTATGAACATGTTCCCTGTGACGTGCACGTACAGGTGGTCGCCGACGCCAGCCTCGTGGGAGGTACTCTCTACCGTACACTTTATAAAGCCGAAGCGACCCACTATCGCCTCTTGGAAGAGGAACAAACGTTCGAGCCACGTGTCTTCAGGGAAACCTGTGTTGGATTTGTAAATAGTAACTATCGTGAGAATAATTTATTCTTAAATGATGCAACGGTTTACTCTCGCTTATTTTTAGGGATTGGCCGACTAGTTTCGGACCCAATCGGAGTTCTTGACCATGCGTCTGACCATGTCGCCGGGTTGAGTTTATGTACTCGCACGAGTAGACCGTTGCGACATTTACTAGTGTTTTGAAATGTTTTAATTAATTTTTGGATGTTATTAATCTTATTGCCTTATAATGAACGACAAAAATCCAAGAGAGATACACTTATACAGCATATACGCTTTAGAATTCTACACTTCATGCGTAAAGATTTGTACCTTCAAATAAAGTTGCTTTGCTTCTGAGCAGGGGCTCTTCGTTGAGTGGCACGTATATAGGTCCCCGCAAGGGGTCTGATTTCAATGTGAACGGCAACGCCAGCGGGTCCGCCGGTATCGGTACCATTTGTAGACGACAGCTCTGCGCTTTACGAGCCCATCCGAATATCTTTTAAGAAAATACATTATATTGATTTCATAGAAATAATTAAAAAAATAATTAGTACTAATGACTTTAAATGATGTCGTACGCCAGTAAAACGAAGTAATATGACGATGCGCTTGCAGCCTTCCAGCTTACCAGTGAACCTGGGATTATTTCATAAATATTTGGTTTGAAAGGAATGAACATGTCACAGACACACCGATATTACTATTTTCAATCATTAGGATTTGAGAGAAATGGCTGGCGATGGCTGCTTGCCTATGCTAATGAAACGTGGCCTAATTGTAACCCCATTCCTTACGGAAAAACAAGCGGTAAAATTGGGACTTGCAAAATGTAATAATAATAACCAGTTCAGCGACGATATTCCCGCTGGCGACAGCCCACTGTATGCACATCTCGTAGGCCTGGTCTGGCCGGAACGTGGCCTGGTAGCGAGCGTGGCCCCATTCGATGCGGTCGCTCTTGTTGTTGATGTCGATGTCTAAATGCGTGTTCTTGTATAAAGGCACTGTAATAAATAAAGGATTTGAAATTTTCTGCCTTCCAAAATATGGTGTAGTTTTTCGTGTATGCTTTAATTATTAAGACAGCTAGACCCCTGTACCTCGATAGGACACACCTTGTTTACCGTTAAATTGCATGCAATCTGACGCCAGTCAAAACGTCGGGTGACAGTCGATATACAAACAAAAAATAGATAAAAAGTAGTTTTAAATAATGTCTTAGTCGTATATTAGTCTCAAAGAGACTAGCAGGAATGTCATTGCAGATCAACTGCTTTGAAGAAGTACAGGAACTAGTGAAGCAGAGAGAAATACCTATCTACAAAAAGCAAATCACAAAAAAAACCATAAAATAATTCACTTACTATCACTATCAGACCCAAGTTGCATATAACTAGGGTCGATATTGTCACAGAGGAATGCTGGTACCCCAGTCTCGTCTGTCACTGGGCTGAAGCCAGATATGTCTATAGCCCCCATCATAGCCTCCGCTGAGAGCAACGGAGACCGCGGTCCCAACACTTCCACCTCCATCCACTCGTTTTCGAAGCTTTGTAGATCACCTAAAGGCTTCACGTACTCGGGCTGGCTGTCTATAAATGTCAATCAGTTTTCGAATACATCTGTATTTGAATGGAGTTGAGAGAAAAGTTCGGCTAAACTAAAACGGTTCAAGTTGCTCGGGCAAAGATTAAAGCCAGCATAGCTGGGGCTGGGAAAAGGCTAGGCTGATGACGTTTTTTTATATATAAAATAAAAAGAGTAATACTGTTTTTAAGAACGTTACTTTAGTAAGCCATATTCTACAATGTCTATTTGTTTCTACTATCCACTTTTGAACGATAAAGACAGCAAGATAATGCAGCTTTTAGCTGCTTATTTTGCATCCTTTTAATTTCTCCATTTTGCAATTGAATTGAACAAAGGGAAAATAAATAGATTCAGAGGCGCATAACTTTAACTATTCACTTGCTGAAATGTTTTTCTAAAGCGCGTAAAAACATACCTTTTTCCTTTTTCTGTGGAAGTATATGATACATATAATAACCAACAACAAAACGTTTTGATGTATCGCCTGAAGCATGGCAGATCATTTTTTCTTGCTGTAGTTTCTGAAAGACAACTTACATTGTTAAGGTAAGAGTGACCTATAGCCTTGATCTACATCATACATTTAAATAAGCTTTGGCCATCACATTAGCCCATAATTTTCTTTGTAGTCTTCTCAAAAAAGTAGACATATGTGCCGTATGTGGTAATGCAAATATACTCATTAAAAAGTTAACACTTATAATACAAAACTGTAATTAAAACTATGTCTACTAACCTCCATAATTGACGTAGCTTTCTCATAAGTAACTGCCTCCATATTAGCTTGCAGCCAATGTATGGCGTATATAGACACGAATGTATGTGAGGGTAGACTGACAGTCTGTTGTAAGAAGCCGACACCCAACGTGGAACTGCGCATGCGTTCAATTATCTCCGCCAACGTCGAGTTCGCTTTTAATTTGGGCTCTAGAACGCTAGAAAATTTTAAAAAGATTTGAGTTTATTGGTGTAGTTTGTGACTTAAAAATGTTAAAAAAATATCCCCTGAAGAAACGAAATAGATTGAAAATGTGGCATTAAATGACACATCTTTCTATTTACTTCAATTACAAATTGAATAAATTTCGAATCAGTATCTAGCCAGTATCATGTACAGTAAGTATAAAAAATCATCCAAAAAAAGCAAGTGTGATGACTTTTGGGCAAAATTATTACTGTGAACGTAGTCCATACCCATAACATAAGATGTAAATAAAAAAATACAATATTTACCCATCGTCATAAGTGTCATCCGATTCACCCGTCTGAGACTGTGTCCTTTCCAGAACAGTTTTAGCTGCGGCCCTGAAGACATGCCATTACAATAATACACAAAAAATTATGTACCAAAGTACTGATGATTCAAAGCATATTATTATCAAACGCAAAGCTGCCAAGCAGAAGAGTTGTAGAAAATTATGATGATTTATAATAAAGGCATGATGAAGCGAACAGTATACTCACTTGTTACTTTGACTAGTATTTAGTGACTTAATAGGTGATAGTTGCTGCAATGAAACATTTAAAAAGGATAAGAATAAGCAACTGATAGGAGAGGCACGGGCAACCATTCAATGATAGCTTAGCAATAGAGAGAATAACCGTGTCATATATTACAATTGACAATAAGGGGACATCTGTAAAAAACAATTGAGCATTTTAGTAAAATCAATTAAATTGTGGAAAATAAAATGTAATACGTAATATGCTTACATAAAAATAATGGTGCAACTTACATAAATAAATATAAAAATAAGTGCTAGGAGTACATAAACATAGGAAGCATGATTTGTGCGTGAACACTAGAACAATGGTAAACATATTATAACAGCACCATGGGTTGAATGTTATGACTGTCATTTGTTAGTAAAGAAATTTGCACAAGCCGGCACACCATGCAGCTGATATGAAATGATCCTTGAAAATTCAATGTACTGTTTTAAATACGCCTTTTTACAGCATGCTACAGAACATTACTCTTACCAAAATATGTTAAAATAAAGAAATATAGGTTCAAATATGAAAGACGCATTCAAAACATTTTAATCTGTCTATTTTTAAAACAACATTATTCTTATTAGTTTAGATATTATTTTAAAGGAGGTTAAATTTAGCGGTAGCTCAATTAACTTTTCCCATATTTTAATTTTATTTACTATAGTCATGCTGCAAGATCTATAGCTACAGCAGGAGTTAGTTTTACGATGAGGAATCGAATTCATCCTCCAATCTCGATTACATCTATGCAACAAGTCATATGATTTTCTTTTGCATAGCGGTGACCAGTCGCCCAATTCTACCCATGCGATTTTAAGCCCTACGAATCCGTATTTGAAGACTATTTTGTAATGAAGACGTTCGATGGTTTACATTAATTGATGAATTAAAAATAGACTTTGTATTAATGATATATGTAGGTATGTGTCGTAATAAGTACTGACATGGCTTCAATCCGGAGCCTCGGTCGGTCAGGCAGGCGCGTGCTGCCCACACGCTCCCTGAACGGCGAGTTGGACACACCGCCCTGATACACCACACACAACACGCACTTTAACACAGCTCTGTGGGGGGCTAGCACCAATAATTACGACGTACCGAGTACATACACGTTGTTCGTACATTGCTGGTTTGAAAAATATATTCAGAAAAAAATACTTAGTTTTGACAGCAATGTATGTTATTTTATGGACTGGTTCATTTTAATTTGCATTTTCACTGTACGGTATGTCAAAAGTATTCGTGCTAGATAGTTTACCTACAACCTACAATAACATCCAAAATAGTGTAATAACAAGAATTTTGAAGTTTATTCTGTTTTTGTATCACCCTATTTTCTAGTCATCTGTAATACTAATTACATGGTTAATGTAGGAGAAAGTTATATTTGTCGCTGCACACAAACTAAGACATTATTTTTACAGTCAAAATTTTGATTATTTTAGTGAGGTACTTGGATGAATTTGCAAAGCGTTGTCAATTCAGAAAAATCTGGTATTGCTTATATTAACGCGACAAATACAGAAATCCAGTACCAGAACCATGTAATATGTGTTTTTTCTTAATACTTTCACTTTTTTTATTTCGTCTAGACACAAAAGGCTGTTAAATTAGAGCTTGATTCTAATATAGTTAGAAAATGAAAGTATTATATCATTTACAGATGACTTTTACTACTTCTATAGCTGTTGTGTATATATTTTTTAACTAGACTATTTATTAAACTATTTTTCTGGTTATGTCTGTTATTTCTAGAAACAAAATAAAATTAAAAAATAAACAAAAGAAGCGAGCAAACATAATATGTCGCAGTATTGGTGCATTCCGTGCATAATATTGCATAATTTTATAATAAGCAGTGCAAATATATACGCAGTTTGCATATACAATGTGGTTGTTCTCCTTCGACAGAACTGTAAATAAAAACATATATTTTTCGAAACATCCTGAATCGAAATGATAAAGACAAAGAATAGAGTTTAATTAAAACTTAGAAAAACGTCAAAAACTTGACAACCAAGATTTTTAATGCGCAAACACTTTATAATAGTCGTTATCAGCTCCATCAGGGTATTTCATATGACATCAAAATATAGGCGGGTGAATATCAATCATTTCTATTCAATAGATTCAAGAAGAGTCATCCACCTGGAAAAGGCCTTAACTGCACTGTTATCAATAAAATTACGATTAATATTCGAGTGTAATTAGTACCTACAGTGACGTCATCAACTTGTTAAAATTAGTCTACGAAGGTTAAGGTGTGAAGATTAGGGAAGGTCAAACGCCACTCCAATGTAAGGTTAATAAAAATTAACATCAATCGATTACAAACCCGTGTCCAAATTTCATGGAGCCAATGAAATGAGTGCTGAATTATGCCACAAAAAATAACATAAATCATAAAATTTTGAATCCGAATTTAAAAGAAACATACATAAAAACAAGTGAGGCGATCAAAAGACCAGACCTAAGAGTTATTTCAAAATACATTTTTAATTCGTTACTAGTAATTTTATTCAGCTCACATCGTTTAGGAACATTGGAGGTCTGCCCCATTTGATCGTGGCACTAACGGAAGAGTGTCGACTGGGATCTGGCGTGGAGGCGGAGGGAGTGGCCGCGGGCACTAAATAACTATCGCAGACGTGACTATGGCGTCGTTACTATCTAACCGTCGATCACACATACCCTAGAACCTTGTCTAAGACACACCGTGATAGAGTCGCAGTCGCAGTAGTGGTGTCTGTGGCTGTCAGTGTAATGGTAGTGTGGGCTGTACCTGCGCGCTGCGCGTGAGGATGGAGGTGGAGTGTCGGCGCCGCGTGAGCGCCGCGTCGGCCGCGCCCGCGCCCGCCAGCGCCATCTGCACACCACACGTACAGCCCGGGCCGGCCCAGCGGGCCCGCCCAAGGAATGTCGCCCGCCGCGACCGGACGCCCCCAATAACCGTATTGAGAGCCCGCGATCAACAGGCATTTTACTGACGTACATCTCAGAATTCTTACAATTCGAAGTGACCGCAGAGCGGGATCGAAGTTGCCGACGAAGCTAAAAATCGATGCTAAGCGACGCTACGACCTGAGCTTACGCCAAACTGATGTCGCCTAATTAGGTAGCGTTGATAGCGATGCTTAGTTCGATACTGAAAACAATGTCTTGAGCCCTACAGTGTACAATGTGCCTTTGCAGCTCATATCACGCCCGGTCTGCGGTCTCAGATATTATTGTCAAGTTAATTAACATGCGGATCTCAAACAGGAAATTATAAATAACACATAGTGTGCAAATTAAAAATAAATAAGAACCTAAATTTATAATTTGAAAATATAAACATTCTCATGCCACATACAGACAACATACATGGACGATGCTGTGCTTTTAAAATAAAAACCTAACATGTATAGACACCTAAATCTGTATCACTTTAACATGCGTATTAACTGTCACGGAGTGAGATTTCAAATTTCATGTTTGAGTAAACTTTTAGTACAATTATTGAGTAATGTAAACAGTAGTTGAAACATTAACAAAGAAATGTTCAAGCAACTCTAACATTACTGTATATTAGGTATTGAGGAGTTGTGCACATCTACTGTACATGCAGTGCAAGTAGTAGTATCTACGTGTCATACTGTGTGCAAATAACTATAATCATGCTGTTTCACTTATAAACATTACTTGGACAATTCATTATTTATTTAGGTTACCAACTGATGAATGTCTATAAGTGATGTAATTTACATATTATATAACATATACACAAAAAAATATTTCATAAAATAAAAATAGAACCTATGTATGTAAATTAAATAACATTTGTATTATTTTTGACTTTGTTGCTTTTTTTCACTTTGGACTTCAATTTATTAATTGATCAACGCTTAAAATAATAAAAAATTATAACGAACTAAGCTAGAAAAAAATAGAGATTTTCTAGATATAAGTTCAACATAGAGGAAACTTTTTTTACTGTTAAGAACTAATTAGACTAAGCATGAACAGGTAACATTGAACTTTTCCAAATATATACTTTCGGAATATGTTAGCGTACTCTATTGAAAAAACTGAATTTCACGAAGGCAAAAAAGACAGCAAAAATGAATAGAATATTATTAACGTATTTTCCCTTTTGACAATAGCATTTTGAGGACAGCAAGTTAAATCGTAGTAATATTATATGTTTTTCCTCGTTCTCGCAAAAACCACTGAACGGATTTAGACGAAACTTGGTACACAGATAGTTTACAACCAGGATTAACACAGGATAGATATTCTTTTCCCAATTTATGTTCCCGTGTTTATTTCGATTTGAAGGGGAAAAGCTAGTTTGAAATAGCGCTGATCAACTAATTTTAACAAAATCCAAGCTCGTATACTTGTAACCATACTTACCCTCTGCTTGTTGGGTCTTTTGACTTTATTGAAGTATTGCTCTGTCATTTTGAGGAATCCATCTGTCAGCTGGTCGAGATCGTGTCGCGTCGGCTGCGGGTATATGTCGCAGTGGGTCGCGTCGTCATCCATTATTAGTTTGGTTGCCGAGTTGTATAATGGCAAGAGGAGAGTACGGAACCGCCAATATTTGAGTGCCTAGAACATTTAGTGCAGGTTTAGTGCGAATTTATGGGAAAATGCACTAAAATTCATCATTAACAAATTTCAGCTGGAGCAGGAGGTGTTGTGAAAATCATGTTGTTCAATTGTGTGAAAAGATGATTTTTATCTGCTTGCTCAATGGAAGAGCCTTTTAGACAGCCTGGGAACCGGTTGATAAGCAATTAATATATGAAGGAAAACCACCTATAACTTTAAAATCTTTTGTTATAAATCACAAAGACCGTGATACCAGGTACCTTTAGGGGTTACTTGTTCAAAGATTCTCTTTTCCGCTCATTGGTTCCAAATCGGTCCATTACCTATAGCATAGGCTAATATATACCAAAAAGGTTTGATAATTACCTCAACGAGAGCGAAGTCCGTATCACCACGCGTACAAATGTAATGGTCCATGTAGTTCCAGTTGTACGTTTCGAGTTTCTCCGTGGTGAAGGATACCCAGGACACCTCGTACGTGTCGTGGTTCGGAGCGTGGAAACGGTAGCGGTAGTGGATGTTAAACGGCGGGTATGGGTGTCTAATAAATAATACATTGAAGTATAAGTTTAGATACACAGTCCCGTAAAAATAAATCGACCAAATCGTCTTTAATACATCTTTAATAGTTATACGAAAATATAAAAACATTCGTCACATTTAACCTTATAAATATGTCTTTAACCTAACCTCTATAACTTTTGTGGTGATTTGCAAATAGTTTCGTATTGTATAAATGTGTATTTTACGGTAAGATGAATTTGCGTGAATTTGAAAAACATGTTCATATCGTACGTATAACTACTGACCAAGAAGTCCAAGACCGGTTTAACTGCGGTTTCGAGAACTCAAATAATAACAGTTTAATATTACCTGGGTCTATATCTCGTGACGGTGATAGTTGAGCCAACAAGGGTAAGTTTATGGAAGATCCTTCCGATAGAGAGCAAGTATCGCTTTGTTGGGGCTACATTGACGGGTTTGCCGCACTGCGGGGCCACCTTACTGGGGGGCGGGGCAGCAGTGGACGGGCAATGTGACTCGATGACTTCATTCTCATTTACACCAACTATTAGTTGGAATCCCTGCAAATTAAGATATGTTTTTTTATTGCTTTTATGATATGGCGTGGTGATGTAATAAAAGTATATTTTGTAGATCATTGTCTAGGTTATTTCTTTACAATGAGGGTGTTTGTCACCAACCTTGGCATTAAAGACTTAATTGGCTGTCTATTTTAAAAAAAGATATATATAGTTTTCTTTTTGCAAAAAAAAATGACTGCTTGAATCTGAGTATGATAACATGGACCATAATTGAAGACAATTGTAGAAAATACTGTAACATTTTATTTCCTCACCTGTGCCAATCTTTGAGAGACTAACTCTTTGAAGACCTCCATCGTAGTAAGTGGCTCTTTATAAATCGCTCTATTTTGTGCAAAATCAGCATTTACGTCATCAGGCAGTAGATTGTAGTCGGACACTAAGTAGTCGTTCTGTAACGACCTCTTATCCGGGAAGTAATCCGTAGTAATCGGTAAACACGCCGGGATTGTTAGGGATTTCCAGTCAACACCTGGGTAAATAACATTTGGATGATAAAATTTAGTTTTAACATAACCTAAATCTATTTATAATCCTTTGACGACGTCTTGAAGCAGAAACCATTTTTAAAATAGTATATTTGAAGTAAATTTATCTTGTAGCAGATATCAAAAGTCACTAAAAACTACTTTACATAGTCATGTTTTACGACTTTAAAAGTCTAATGCTGGAAGCTTCTTTTTTCGTTTCCAAGGAGATCCCATGCGGTTGGTTTTTGCCTAGGATGTCTTCTGTCAACTCTCATGAAAACATTATACTAAGTAAACAAACATTTGATAATTACAGTTTTGAATCGGCAGGCATTATTTTTAAAGAAATAATTTGGCTCTGCGCAAGCATATTGACATTCAGCTAAGCGGGTTAATCATTCCGATCCTCCTAACTAATAAATTTAGTAACAATATTTTAGAAAACTATTTCGAAAAGCTGAAAATATTACAATAGTAGATGCATAAATATAATGAAATCAAAATGAGGTGGAACGAGCGCTATTGTATGTTAACAGGCATCATTAAAACATTGATTTTTATATTCCATGCATAATAAAACTTCTAGTTTACGAAGGATTATATTAAGTGTTTTATTCTAGAGAAATGAAAACTTAAAGAAACAGAAAGTTATGCACTCCGAAGTCCACTTCAATCAATTGTATTATATAATTTTCTACTTGGGAGTCTCAAAGCGCATATAAATTTTTGCAAAAGATCGGGCATGCACAGCTTTCGATTTTGGACATGTGTTGCGATCTCCGGTCGCGTACGGCTAAAGCGATAAGCGATGTGTTTTTAGGCTAATAATTTTGACTGTATCAATTTGATAACATAAATATTATAAATAAACTACCTAAATAAATAGATTGCCATAATTAAGAAAGCGCACATTTTCTGTGAAATCCCCTTTAGCGCATACGATATACTAATAAAATTAACACATAATAAAAATAATAATGCGATACTACTCAATGCAAAATCCAATAAATGGAATATCAAACCTATAGCTCGGTTCGCTTCGTTCCAATGAGGTTTGAAGATAATTTTTCAACGCGATGATATCATGAAACATCAAAAATGAAGTGAACATTTAGTACACCAATATACAGATAATAACCATGTTTTATTAACCACCGTGACAGAAGTACCAACTATGAGTGAATTGGACCCTGTTTTGCCCCACCAATGTGTTTCGATGGATACGCATGAAGATAAAAGAAACACCGTTTGACTTCAAACGGCTGTAAATCTATCCATCTTTAGAGTTAAAGTATAGCACGATTCACACGACCATTATAAAAATGTATTCAATTAAAATCTTATTTTTGTACTAAGTCGAGATCATCGCAGATGGATAGATCATATGTTAACTTCCGTATTCACAAACGATACATAGTGACGATTTTTAATGTCTCTTTGTATCTACTTTCCACATACCAGTAACAGATATAAATGTCGGACTGCAAATCAAAAGTTGTAGTTTCAAATCCCGGAACGCACCGAAGTCATGTGATTCTTAGAAAATAAATATCACTTGCAAAATACAGTGAACATCGCGAGGAAACCAGCACAAGTGATAATACTTAAAGGTTCTATAAAGCAACGTTAGAGGAAAGAAGAAATTTACAGTAAGACAGAATGACACTGCGATATTTGACTGAGTAGCGTTTATGAATACGGTGGTAAAGCCGTCAATGACATTACGATTTGGTCTCTAAATAGACACAAAGGCAAACGAACGTGAAGCCTGAACTACTTTAATGATAATCATAGCTCCTTGCGTTCATAACACACATCAAGATAATCTGAATATCAACAGATGAAACCGCGTTTATTAATTCTTGCATTTGTCTTATGCTCGTCCAGATAAATGCTTTATTTTCAGTATGTTACATGCAAGAGAATTTCTTGGTATAGTCCTCCTTTTAATAACAATTGAATGCATTATTTTACTCAATAAAGTAGTCATGTTTACAGTTAGTGCAAAGGTTGTAATAGTATTATCTTAAAAGAAAACTGTCAACCCTTGTTAATAGACATTCTCACACATCAGCGAATAGGTTATCAAATCAAAACTATATGTGAAATAAGGTAGCATTTTCATGATAAAAAGTTATCATTAGTTTTTAATACTTTTGAACTATTAAAAACTGACCTGATACCTGACTAAAAAGAGTATATTGGTAAAGACACAACATAAAACACACAAAAATTGAGTTTCGATAACTGATCCGCTGTAACAAATACAACCATTGCTGGCAGGCCACACCCGTGTCGTATGAGGTACTGACCTGTGGTGAGCGCGGGCGTCCACTCCTGCTCGCCGGTGGCGCCCCACAGCAGCGCCAGCGACGCGTTGTTGGTGGTGGAGGGCGCGCCCGCCGACACGCCCAGGACTGCTAACGTTCCCGACGCACTTATCATACGTTTACGGCCTATGACGTTACCTGAAATATACCACGGTATTTTTATAGCTGCACAAATAAGATAAAATTGTGGTCTCTTTGTTTATTTTAAAAAAGAACGTCCCCAGCATTGCGGAATTTAATCGTTGTGTTGCGGGGCTTTCACTAACATTCAAGTCACATGCACTAAGACACCCAGATTCAGGACAAGCATTCATGGGTCAGACAAATGTTTGTCTTACAAGGGGATCGAACCCGCGACACGTCACGTTCACAGGGTTTGGCGTGGTGACCTCAACCACTCGGCAGTGCAGTCACTATCTTCAAAATTGGGAAGTTGGTTTTATGCAGCCAATGCTTGTATGAGGTCTGGATGCCGTCTACATGTGGATGCCTTAACTAGGTAATCCTCAACGGTGGTAGACAGGAAGATATTAAAGCAGACTTAGTGCAAAGCATCTGAAAAGAGACAATACAATTAAAACTATTAATAACTAGATAAAATGTAACTTACCATCAACCTGGTAAATAGAATGATTGTTATTTATTATTGATGAAGATCCATTCTCCTTTTGGATGTTATTCTCACAGCGAGCGTCCTCACTCCTCGATGCGGGTTCACCCGCCGGCCGTGCTTGGTAGTGATGCTGTTGTATTAAAACACCAGTAGGGCCTAGAATAAGAAGCAAAAAGTGCTTAACAATGACAATGACAATGAATACAGGTTTAAGCCAAACATCGTCTAAAAAAATCATTCGATTTGAAGACAAATGTGATTATTTCCGATCTCTTTCAAATATTCGGTCTGGAAACGTAACTAGTACTGTTGTATGACCCTGACTGTGAAAAGTATTTACGCGTGACGTGATGATTGTGTAAAGATTTTACGAGATTTACGAGAAATTCAGAAATACGTGAATAATATTTAATAATTTTCTGAAGAAGTAAATACGTGTTCTCTTTTTATACCTAGTCATCGACCCTATTGCAAAGTATTACTAAAAGCCTTTCAATACTACTTAATACAGAAATGTAAAAACTTATAATTTTTTTGCTTTTCAAATTTAGTTTTCTTCTTATCCTTCGTGGGCTGTCTCATCATTTCGGTCGACATCATTGTGTTTTCTTCCAGTCAATTCAACCTCGCCGTAACCTTTCTAACCGTTAAAAACTCGTTTCTCCTACTTCTTATCTTTCTTTTATTAATCGTTACAATAATAGATATTATTGTTATGTTTTAACTGGCAAAACAACAAATGTTGTTTTGCCATATAAAAATGAAGGTTGATCGTAGAGGGATTAAAATTTAGAGCTGTATATATTTCTGTATTTTTTATATCATAAACAATAAAAAAAAATGTGGTGGACCACGCCCAAAATTTAGGGGTATGAAAAATCTATCAGTACGTAGATTGTGATAGAAGAATTTTATATATTAGATTACCTTTAGGAAATATGTGAGTCCACCGCCGCCTGTTGCTCGTCAGTTTGACGGTGACGTGGGAAGGGTCGAACGGGTTGATGAGCGCCCGGCCCGTCCTAATCACCGGTTTGTGAGAGGAGATGGAACTGCGCGGCGACAGTCTGTTGCTGGATAGAGGAGAGTCCGTCGCATCGCTGTTCGTGTCATAGGCTCCTTGCTTATCTGTACGAGGAAAAGTAAGACATTTTTTCTCTAGCTTCTGTCATCTATAGGTACATAAGTAAATCAGAAAAGCTTCCGAAATATTCCAAAAAGTTATGGAAATTAAGAGTCATGTAGAAAATTTGTTCAAAAGATACATAATATATGTCCAAGAAATACTGTCCGACGTCACAGTTCACGCGAACAAAGTCACTGGCATAGCTGGTAAAACATAAACTAAGATTTCCTGTCAACCAACCTTTAAGATTTCTTCGAGCCATAACTGTAATAATTTCTGCAACTATTAACTACTAAGGAAACCACAACTTAGGTATTCCGTGCGCAAGGGCCCAAGGCGTGGAGCCCAAGTAAATTCAATAAGAACTTGCTTAGGTTTTTTTGAAGGTGCTTTTTATCTCCTTCAAAGCAAAATGAGATTATATAATAGAAGAAATGACTCACTACTATTAGCTAAGATGTCGGCAACTGTGTGATGTATATCAGGGTCCGACATCTTCCTGTGATGCAAACTGGATGAGGGCGGGCTTCTTCTATTCATGCCTTCGAGACCAGCCACAGAAGTCTTTTTCGTCCGAGTCACCCTCTGCACACTGTTAAACACGTAGCTAATGGTTATTTCTGTATAGTAAAGCGCGACTAACATAATTTAAAATAAAGAAAAAAATTGTGTCAACCGAAACGTAGGTACAAAAATCCGCATACTGTTCAATGAATAGAGCGCGTATTTAGTGGATTTCTTTTGTTTACTGATTTTAGGTAGCTTTTATCAAAGTTTTTTTTCTGTTTTTCACGCTTAGCTTAGGGTATTACTAGATTTTTTCTTCGAATAGGAAATTATTATAGATGGGCCGAGAACTCGGTCTCAGCGCACTCGGCGGATACTCGTACTTGGTCGAATATCTCGAAATAAACGAAATCATTGCCATATAGCGCCATGGACCGCAGGATCACCGCGTAGGGCCTCCGGAAAGAGGCGTTTGGATCCCCCAGGCTTGGCAAGTGAGCAAGGGGTTTCAACTGCTAGTGTACAACGTAACGGCTAAAATAATAACCTCAAACACTTGTAGAAACTGATTAATATAATAGTAAGCCGAGTATTATATGGAAGGCTCACCACGTGCTGTGTGCCGGCGGCAACTGGAATACCTGTGCGTCGTACGCATCGTAATCAAATATAGAATTATGCATATATTCGTCTTCCTTCAACAACTTTCCTTTCCGCTCATCTTCGTACATTTTTCTTAACGGCTCCTGGCTCTTTCGTGGCGGCAGTTTAATCCTAGGAATAAAATTGGAATATGCGACCTTTTTATTTGTCGAATAAAAAGACAAGTTAATCCAATGTGGCATTGAGTAATCGTCTATAGAGTTGAGGTTGTTATCCTTGTTGTGGAATTTAAGGAGAGGTACGGCGTGAAGAGGTTGTTCGCCAACACAGACTAAGTCGCTCCCGACACCGTTGTCTATGATCCGTTGTTTTGTGACGTTGGTCAGTTCCCTGTCGACTTCGAAGACTCCCACTCCCGGTGTGATGACGACACTGAGCTGGCCGGTACGGTCGAAACACCGGTCTAGGTAATGCTTCTCGAACACTGTCGAAATATGATAAGAATAATCATTTAGGGTTAATATTATGATATACCAGAATAGAATTTCTACCAAACGTGCATTTGAACTGAATTGATATGTTTTACTGTAGTTAAGTTTCACTAAAATGTAAATCTGGTGGTTATGGCAGCTCGCGCCACAATAGCTATCAGATTTTAGGTATTTTCGTACTTACTTACGTAATGTTTTGGGCAATTATAAATTGCAGCCCATTCTAATAGAAAGTCAAGCTGTATTATTGTAAAAATCCTTCAATGATGTAGTTCTTACGTAAAGAGTAAACATACATCCATACTTTCAAACATTCACGTTTATAATATTATCTATTAGGATTTACGTAGTTGCTTTACCGTTTAAACTCATATTTAAAACTTCAAGGAAGTTTCCTTGAGCAGCTGTCGAGTTGATTGCCGTCGGAATCTCCAAGTTCGGTCTTTCGTGATATTGTAAAACAATTTTCTGATAATCTGTGAAAAGTCTCCTTAGTTGTAGGAGAACGTTGGACCAGTCTTCATATCTCTCATTTTGAACTGCTACCCTGAATTTTAATGGATTATGGTTAAATTTGATACAATGATATTATTTGATAAATGGATGAATTAATGTTATACCTATAAAAATCTTCATAAAATCTGCCCCTATAATCTTTTTGCAAACATTCTTTCATGTGTTGAGGGAACTCTTCTAGCGATTTAGCCTTATAAAATGTCCTTGAAAATAAAACTATCGTCACTTCATGATTGCTGCCATTTTTCTGAAAGCAAGTACCTAGTTAAAAATTTCACATCTCAATTTCTGGGATACCATTAGCAACTCCACGAATTTACTACCAATTGATAAAATTTCAAGCTTATAAAAGCATTTTTGTTTAATCACAACCTTCTTACCCTGACAAAAAAGACAATTTTAACGTACCTTCCATTTAGCGAAAAGATCTGCAAGAAATCCATTCACAGCCTTTTCGAAATACAAGTCACCGTGTATATCAAAGTCCCACATTTCCGAAGACATTTGTATGAACAGGTACACCATTGACGTGGACGATCTGAATACAATCTTTGTATCCTCGGTGATGACTCCACACGCGACCCTGTCCCCTTGAGACCACATCTCGTAGACTTGGCATCTTATGGCGCTACCGCAGTACTCTATCTTCTTGTTCAAGTATACACAGGTACTAACCTAAAATGTACATCATAACTCATTAAATATATCCTCTGCTTGCTGAGTAGCTGCTTCATTGAGGTTTTAAGTAATAGTATTTCTGTTGGTACGTCATAGACTTCGTAAAAACAAAATTGATAATTGGGCAAATTATATTTGACGCACAAATTCGCATGGTGTTCAGGAACGTTGCATAATATTTTCAGATGTCGTGTAACTTGTTGATGCATCCGTGCAAACAAACAACGTGCTAAACGAAAGGTCCGCGCTATTACGAAGTACGATACATGGGCCTATTAGTTAGTGTTTAATTTAATTAAAAGATGCAACATATATTTATCGGGAGTGCCTACGTCAGCTCATGATAAAGGACTCCGGTCGGGTCCGAAACGAGTCGTACAATCCTGTGAGTAATCCCTTAATAATGAACTATTATAACTAAGGTTTCTATAAAAAAAAAATTGACTTACCAAGCTGTTTTTCAATCTCCACATTTCCGACCTTCCCATGTACTGGTCTTTGAATGTAAGCTCCACGGAGTCCAAAGCGACATCAGCTACGTTTACTATGTTTACGTATACATCCGCAAAGGTTCGCAATTGAAAAGTTATGGCTATGCTCTGTTCAACACTGATGGTGTCTGTAAAACATTAATGTGTTATCTAAATGCCATGCCATTATAAGAGAAGGTTTTTATTTTGATAGTATATAATTAAAGTTTTATCTGTATGAGGCATTTTATCAATTTCATGTTATTAATTACTAGGTTTCGCGCTACTTGCTCTGCAGGGCTATAATATAACATAGATTAGGTAGTATTTTTTTATCAATTAACCGGCCTTGCTGCATCTCCACATTAATAATTATTATAAAGTATGTCTTATATAGCATTGTGAAATATAATTCTGTATATTTAGTATTATTATTTATTTTTAATCATTATCATCATCTCAGCCTATTGCCGTCCACTGCTGAATGTAGGCCGTATTATAATTAAGTTTATTATGTAGAGTTTAATAACTTTAATAAATTACTGCTGAACTATCAAAACATCACATTCTGAGTATAATTGACTAGCAGAATAAAAAGTGTGAACAACATAATGTTCAATAACTTTTATTGGTGACCAGTTGTCAGTGCAATGTAAAGATACTGAAGTTCATGATATGCTATTGACCTCTTTATCTATTACTGTTTATTAACAAAGAAACCAATCAATACCAGTTTATGGGGAAGCAATTGTAATTTAAATGTAATTAAAAACAAAACAGAAGGCTAAAATACATTGATAATGTTTTCAGAACTAAAATTGTTTCATTAATCAGCTGATGATTTTTTTTAAATACTACTCTTTAATTACTTTTTAAACACTTAGCTCTTTAATTCTCTATAAATCAACATACTTATAAAAACATTAAAATTAAGCCAATGCATTATTTTTTAATTTTAAAAATTAAAGCGGTTAATATCAATGATTCATTCTAATAATTTACAAAACAAGAACTAATCCTCAGGCCAAGGTTGAGTAAGGTGTCTTAGCCAACAGTTTTTTTTATAGCTATGTTTAGCATAGCAATTGAAACAATCTGGTAGCTCATAGTATATATTACCTCGTCCTCGCCCCGGTGCATCCACTCTTGTGACTTGTAACAGTAGTCTTGGGTAGTCATTTTCAGGATGATAGATTTCAACAATATCCTTTTCTTTTAGTCCAGGGTAGTCTTTTAAGTTAATAATAAGGTCTAGTGCTGTAAAGTAACATTTTAATTCAGTTCTACATATACAACTCAATTGTTTAATACAGTAAAATCAATGTTCTTGCTGGTCTTTTTATTGTTTAATAAACATATAAGGAATAATATCAACATCACAAATACATGTCATAATCTGCGATAATCTCTAGAATCTAGCTATAGCTGTTCATTAGATACAGTTTGGTGTAAGACAGATGGACAGTACGCAGTGCTTCAGAAAGAGGGTTCAAATTTTTCCAATATGGAACACTATAATTTAGGTAGAAAACATAATTTTTTGTTGAATCTTTTCTGAAACTATGAGGGTAGTCAAATTAAATTTCTAGATCACGATTCTACAAATTAATGTAAAATTCATGAAAGATATACATACTGGATATTTTTTCATGAACGAAACTAATAATATCTGGTAAAAATTAAATAGATACGAGTCATTAAATAAGAAAGCGTTTAAAGTAGATGAATATTGCAATTAGCACAGGGAGTTTCTTAAATGTTCAGTGAGTTTTATAAATTTATGCGTAAATATTTAATTGAAAATTAAACTGATGCATATTTCAAGGCGAATATATAAATATAGATACTATTAAAAACTTACGACTAAAACTGGACTGGTGGACAATAAGTTTAAAAGACTTCATTTTTATATATTTCTTCGTTATATCGTTTACATTTCTTACTGTAGATAAAATTAGAAACTATTCGCTAGAGAGTGACCATTTACTTAATTATGACACAAATCCATTTATTTGATATACTTGAATGTAAACAACATTCACTCAATTTACAAGCCACAAGCGAAATCTACGCTTCGCACTGACATTTCAGATTTGTCAGTCGAACACAGATTAAATATAATAACCTTCCGTCGCATTAACTACAGGTTCCGAAGAAGGTTTGATTCAATCAAGGAGTTGTGAAAAAATAGAATTTAAATAATAAAAATATTTTTTATTATCATATGTATGAGAAAAAGTAAATAACAGGTTTTACTTATAAATTTGGCCTATTTAAAATGAAAAGGTAGCCACTAAATAAAACTTGCGTCTTCAAATAATTTTAGGTTATTTTATTGTAACAACTTTCCGTGGAGTTTCATTTAGTACGGAGTCTGTGGTTCTGACACTAATGACAGCGGGTCACAATGACAACAAAACAAAACAGTTACTGAGTGTCAACTTCTCACTCTCAGTTTGACTAAAAACCGCTTACGGTTCTAAACTGAATAAGTTGCCTCTAAGTAGAATGTCTCCGTAAATTAGTATTTAAGATCTTGTATGATAAAATGCATTTGACAGACTTTGAGAGTTTTGTGAGCGGTCTAGCTGTAATAACAACAATTTTGCAATTTCTCTCTGGCGTGTAAGCATACAATACGATGTAGGCTAAGGTGTCAGTATGTTTTCAATTATTACTTGGTTTCTTTGTAACAACCATTATTCTTTTGTTCCAGACTCGTATGCAAACAATATGTCGTCAATGGCACGACGGCAGAGGCTTCATCGCTACCTTTTGTTTGCGGAATGCTCTCGTAAGTTACTGAAATTAAATTCAATAATTCGTTTTTCATGACTAGTCCAATTAACTTTTCCAATTTGTTTTTACAGCTGCTGCCTGTGGTTTTTTTACGGATTATTGAAACATGATAACATAATTGTTTTAGTTAATATTATAGGTGTAACTCTGATGACCTCATATACAGCAGTATTTTATATTTATACATTCAAAAAGTCGACCGTTTTAAAACAAGTATTTTGCACGATTGCACTAGTTTCACTAGTTTTGTGCTACATTTTCACAGAAGATGATAATGAAGCACTTTTTGCAACTCTAGGTAAGATGTTTAATATATTCAGAGATAAAAGCAAAGATTTCTTTTTTTTAATTTACCTTAACAAATGCTCAATAAATGGTTGTAGGAAACACAAAAAGGCACTTTTTACTGATAAAGTTACATATTTTAGTAATTGATTTATAATCTGTTTACTTAAATGATTATTTTTATTTGTCAAAGCACTTTTGATAAAAAGTTTGATAAAAAAAATCTATTCTGTAAAATACTTTTTAGGGATATCTTTTCGAAAACACTTTATAATTTTGTATATGCACAATTGCACATATGGATAATTACTTATTTCTAACTTTAAGATCTTTTTGTTTTAATCAGTGACTTTTAACTAATAGGGTTGTTTTGTGTGTAATGCTCACTCTAATATATTTAATACATCTTATTGACATGTTCATGAATCACAGCAATGATAACACATATATATCATATTTGTTTGATATTTAAGTCTAAATTAATAGTGATTTTGTTAACACTTTGTTTAGAATCATATTTGTTGAAATCCATTATTCACCTGAAATTGGATAGTAAAATCAATTGAATAGATAATTGCTTGTGATGATATTATTTTATAAAAGGCAACAATTTAAAGACACCAGGTTTATTCCTCAAAAAACAAAGTAAAGGAGCCACAGAATTTTAATCTTTAGGGGGATGGCAAGAATAAAAATCTGTTAATTAAATGAATTTATTTTCCCAGTAAAATGTCGTGTTGCACTTATTTTTCAAATGTAAATAAATCATTCAAACCATGTTAGCAAGTTGGATATCTAAGTTTTAATTAACATTGGCTGTGCTTCGCCATTACAGTATATTAAATTCTTACAAGTTATTTCAAATGCTCATTATATTCTCCATGGTAAAACTAATTATTGGTATGTTAAAATCTATCCGCCGCCCGCGACTCTGTCCGCGTGTTCAGTTTACAACAAGCAGTGGTTCCTGTTTCCATGGGAATTCCGGGATAAACTGTAGCTTGTACCTCCATTACCCTTAAAATCAATATACCCTCAGTCGTTTTGGCTGAGAAAAAGAGATAGATATCTTTAGCATTTATAATAAGTAGATATTTTTTAAATCAGTAGTAGTTCCTCAGCTTTATTAATTTAACATAGATATTGATTAGTTTATTTGTTTTGAAGTGGAATTTAGTATTTGTGTAGCACATGTATATATTTTGTTTTATTTCAGGACTGGCGTCATGTACACTGACCTTGCTAACAATTGCCGCACCAATGAGCAAGCTTCTGTATGTATTTAGAGTGAAGAGCACTGAATGTCTTCCTTTCCCTATGATACTGATGTCGAGTTTTGTATCTACGTTATGGTTCCTATATGGTGTGATAAAGGACGATCCTTTTTTAATGGTAATTTACTGATAGTTTTTACACATACCCTGGTACAACTTTTATGCATGTTGATAACCAAGTAGTTGAGTCAAACAGGCCAAACCCAACCCAAATGCGCGACGTGTCGTTCCCCGCGTAGGACAAGCGTTTGTGTGATCCAAGAATGCTTGTCCTGAATCTGGGTGTCTTTGTGTATGTGTATATGCCTTGAATGTTTGTGAATCCCCCTGCTACACTAGGATTAAAAATCCGTATCGTTTTTTTTTTAAATCAAATATAATATGGTTTAATAAAAATCTTAATCCCACTAGTATTATCAACTTGCTATTGCATTTTGAATAACTTGAAAGCTTTGTTTCTAAAAGTATTTCTATGACAGCAAAGCAGAAAAATAAAAACCAATGACTTCTCTATACATATGTGAAGTCCTGTGCTAAGCATTAATTTAGCTGTTTTGTATGGGTATAATCTGAATTGGTGAGCATTTCTAATTTAGTTTTCCTTACAGGTGCCAAATTTAATTGGTGATGTGTTGGCAGTCGCTCAGCTGTCGCTGTTTGTTATATACCCCAACAAGTCTCAATCTCCAAGTTCTCTTAAACATATTCTAGCTTAAGTCTTCTTAATAATCATTGGTTGGATTATACAGGCGGATGCATTGATTTGTCTAGTTTAGTATGTTTAGTATTAAAAGATCTAATCCATGATGACTTAAGTGATATATGATATATTTTTGTTTTATTGTTAACGAATTTGTGCCAGTCCTGTAATATTATTTTAATCTGTATTGTACAAATATTGTATGTTTGTAATATAAAGATAATGTATTAGTTATTAAATGCAGTAACGGTTTACTCACGCGTATTTAACGGCGGTGCCCGACTAGTTTCGGACCTAACCGGAGTCCTTAATCATGAGTTGACGCGGCGGGATCGCGAGTCGAACTGACAGTCGGGCACCCCCGATAAATACGCGTGAGTAAACCCTTCACACCATTTAATAATGAATCAGTCTCACGATAGTTATTATAAGAAAATGTATTAGTTATTTATTCACTGACTACCATTGAGTTTTAGTACCTACAAAATTACGCAATAAAGTATTTTTATACAGTTCTGACTTGAATCTCTACTTTAGTTTTTTTTATTATAGGTATTATGTTTTAATATTGTGTTCCGGGTGGCTTGTGCTCCCGGCGACGCTTTGCCCGTGTGCTTTGCATACCCTGCAAAACTATTCAGGCAATTAAAACGGACTGGGCTATGGGGCAGTGCAAAATCAAAAAGTAATATTTAAACGTTTCGTGCGACTTTTTTATGTGTATTTCCATGAAAGAACCCAAGAATCTCGACGTCTCCACCTATGCTTAAACCCTTAAATAAATGTTAAAAAAAAACTGCGAAATAGACCCAAATATTAATTTACTGATTAGCCATAAAGTTAGTTCAAAAAGTTGAGGCATGAGTATAGCTGCTATAATTAATTTCTCTCTGGTAGAGAATGCACTTTAAGTTCTCCATTTTACCTACCTACATTGTAATGTGCAAGAAGAAAGTTTGGTAGGCAAACGACGCGCAAATACGCAAAAAATAAGACAGTTAATCGAGATACGCAGAAACTGGTTCCAGTAGGCGAAATGGCTGTCTAGATCTAGTTATTCAATAACGTTTGACCGTACGAAATTAACATTTTGACCTTTACCGTAAATTGTGACCTTGGTTTGAGTTGTCTAGCGAGATATTTACCAATCCTGTCATATACTCGTACTCTTAACATCTTAACGTTTATTTATAGCAGCATCCAAAAAAGTCTTTACCGTACCAAATTTTCTTAAATTCAGACGACGGAAGACGGAATCTTTGCCTCCCGGTTAAATAAATGAATTCGTTGAACAGTAATGGTAATGAACCTATTTAATTGGAGAAAACTTCGATCTTTTTTTTCTTTCGACTCCCACATTAAGAAATTAACAAAGACACCATAACTCAGGACAAGCATTCGTGGATCATACAAACGCTTGACCAACACGGGAATCAAACCCACGACACGTCGCGCTCAATGGCGCGTGGCGTAGTTACCTCAACCACTCGGCTGTCCGTGCATTCTAATTATCAAAGACTTCGCGAAATTAATATTTTAAAGTACCTAAAGGTTAATGCTTATTTTATTTAACCAGTTTCGGCTCATCTCAATTTTGTCTTATTTTTTATTTTATTTAAGCTTCTTTTATTCGCAGTGAGGGTAAGGGTAAGGAGCAAGGGTATTAAAAAAATACAAGCTCTTAATTTTTTTTAAATGGGTATGAATATAATTAGTGAACCATTATCTTGGATTTTCTAAAATGGAAAGGAAAGAGAGATTAATTTTTATGCCGCGGCCTTTATTGCGCTGTCACGCCGCCACAACGGCAATTCATTTACTTCAGAACGTCGCGATGGAGCCCTAGTAGGGAATGTAAGAAATCCTTTGGAATACTATTTATTCATGCAGCTTGTGTTATAGCTGACATTCTAGCACAGTCCACAGTCACTTTATAATAGTTCAAACGTTTTATTTAAGTTTTATGACTACAATTTGCACGATATTCACAAACACAATAGGCTCGATGGTTACCGTTTATCACACATCCCCCTCTTGAATTGTAATAAGTTATGGTCCGTAGGGATAAGACTGCTGATACAGTGCCGATAGTCTCTACTACAGCTTCATATGCCACTCTATGTGGTGATGTTATGAAAGCTATCACATTGTATGTCTTATTCTCGTAATGGTAGTCATGCGACCTCAGAAGCTGTGGGTGTTTAAATTTTGCACAAGACGAACATGGTTTGGTTTTTATATTTTTATGTAAGTTATTTAAATATATCATCGCTCGCTGTAAGCTTTTCTGCGTGCTACTTGCATTTCCACGAACATAAGACATGTTATGGCAACTGCACCAGTTTGCACTGACACCTGCATCGGCACAGGTCCTGTAGGGTGACTTTATTTGGAACAAACTTGAGCATTGCTTACAACCCTTTGCTGTCGTAACATTAATTGTATTTGTTGACAACTTTAGTATATCAGCTAACGTGTGGTGTAAGTCATAAGGCGTTATTAGACGAGCTTGATTTATGTATGAGCTGTAATATTTGCCAGTGTACTCTCGTCTAAAGTTTTTCGGCGTCCATATAAACAGCATAGGCAAGCGATCATCATAATAAGACTCCATCGGTATTCTCATGTTACCGTACCTTGTGCCATGGTCACTAAAGAAGATAACGAACGTATTATCTAACGTATGAGAATTGTACAGTGTTTTAAAGAATGATTCTATTTCTGCGTCGAGGAATGATGGGTTGCCGAAAGGATTGTGGGTGTATGAGTTTATCCAAAACAGTCCGAAAAAGCCATTATCTTTGTAAGTCGTTGCAAAACTTCTGGCATAATTGAGTAAATGTGTAGATGAAGGCTTTTTTCTCGTACACAGGACCTGTTTAATTAATGTTTCATCAGTCAGAAAAAATGTTCGCATATAATGATCGGTTGGATTCGTTTTGAATCCCTTAAATGTAGAAAAAGTATCAGGACAGGTTACATACTCTTCTCCGTAACATGTCGTGTAACCAGCCTCTTTGAATTTGTTCCATATGAAATAATTGAAACAGTTCAAAGAACCAGCTCGGCATTTATCTACCACTGTAGAAATATTTAGACCAGTGAGCACTGTCATTAAGTTGGGAAGCGTATTGTCACCGACCTGAAATAGAATGAGTGCAGATACGTCACACTTGCACACGACGCCAAACTAAGCAAACTTGTATTATGAGCACAAGACAACTTATAAACATACTCGTAGGTATATTTTTAAATACATACATAATATAGATAAATTACACCCAGACACAGTACAAATGTTCATGCTCGTCACACAAACATTTATCTTGGGTGGGAATCGAACCCAGTACCTCCAGTATAGCAGTCAGGGTCACTAACCACTAGACCAATAGGCAAGCATATAATAGTTATTTATAGTAGGTGTGACATTAAATGGCATACTCATTGGTCCTTTAAGAAGACCGGACTCAGAATAAATGAAGATGATGAATTGGGAGTCAGAACGGTGGAAAAATAATTACCTTCTGGTATCCTCGGTAATCTAACCATCTGTATTTACGAAAATATTTAGCAGTGATTGGCAAAGTATCATAAAATCGAACTCTTGACATTGTATCTAGTCCCAACATGAGAATGTTCCATTTTGGAGCCTTTGCGTTCTTATCTATGTTTCTTTTCTTGAGGATTATGTAAGCATCTTTGTAGGCGATCTTAGATTGTCCTGTTCTACATGTGACTGTAACGATTTCCTCCAAAAACTCTACAGATGTACCATTTTTGAAATTACTGCAGTTTGTGTAGCTGAAATATTTGATAGTTTAAGATTGTGATACTGAGATCTCAACGACATCTTGAAGAGAAAGGTATAAAGTTAGAGCGTGTACTAACTGGGACTGCATTGTCTTCAGTGGACAAGATTAATATCTGTCATAAATGTGATACAGATGATTTTCGCCCAACGAGAGATATGTCGCCTTACGCCACATTTGCAGGACATCGTACTAGAGTCTGTAGAGTTATAATTGTAAGACTTGGTGGTCGGACTCCGAAACTGTCTGTCTAGGCAGAACTTGTGGGTAAGAAAGGTCACTTACTCCAACTGGTCATGTTCGTGTCCAGGTATTTTAGATTGGGTTGCAAATTGGTAGCAGCAACTAAAATTCTTGGCATAGTATGTTTTCATAATCTTTTCGTCTATTTTAAAAGTAATTGAATTATTTTTTTCAAAAACGGTGACAGCGCGTCTACCACATACTGTGTCGGGAAATACTTTTGGACCAATTTTTCGATATACGTATTTTTTTGCATAATTTGGTATCTGACACCCTGGTGTATTCAAAAGATAGTCTTTATTATCTGAAAGGAAATAAACATTCACGAATAAATTATGTGTGAAGAGAGCGTTGTTACGAAACAAAGCTTACCTAATACCTACTTAACTCTAACTGTAGATAGAGTTACAAACCGTGAGACCCCCGGCTTAACTATGGATTATCTTTGACATCACACAACTTAAACATAGATATGTATAGGTACCTAATTATATAAGTGATTAAAGCATGATAGCCATGGTCACATTATCACATATGTATTACAGCTAGACGTAAGCCAGCGCGCAGACTTCGCTTCAGCGGAATATTCTATGTTTATTTTTTTTCTAGTAAGAGTAGCGAGTAGATCGTTTTAATAAAGTTTTCTCTCTTATGAAGTTATAAAATATAGACTCTGAGACGCAAAGCAAAAATCTAGGCAGAGTATAATTGGTACTTTCTGTAACCACCCATTACTAACTTCTGCGATTAAAAAGTTTTCCTCCGAATATTTATAAGGAGAACTTAAAGGGAACGCTACGGTGTAGCCTCTTGTGACGGATAATGACGATGGGACTTCAGGGCCCCAATTCTGCAAACCCTGAGTTTGGTGCAATAGTTCTTTCATATTTGATTGCTTCGTTGCTAACATTCTCTCTTTCTTCTTTTCATTAGCGTTAAAATTATCTTCTCATAATCTCTGACCTCTATACGAGTATTACCAAGTTACCTTAGGGGGCCCACGAGGTCTATCACAATCTGCTTTGTGTGAAGTATCTACCACAGATGTCGTAGATACGTCACTCAACGATCAGCGCCGTCAAATTTCACAACTATAATAATATGCCTGGTTGTATAACGTTGCGGTAGCCCTTTAGCCCTCTGACCGGGCCAGCACTAGTGCGGGGCTGCGGAGGAATTTGGACTCCCGCGGCCCCGAGTGCCCTCGTGCGAGGAAACACACCGGGGGGTTTTAGCCGGTAAGAGTCCGGCACACCCCTCCGCCTCTCCCCTGGCGGAGGTAGTCCATGAGGATTTCACCCCGAAAAAAAAGGCCTTTAACGCTAGATATTTCACTAATATTTATTTGGAGAACTTAGGTACATGCAATGCTGGTTTTAAATATACATAAGGAAAGTAATGTTTTCCATGAAGGCGTACAAATATCACAGTCAAGTTTAGACTGATATGTTTATCGACTATTTTCATTAATCTTTCATTACCTACTTCTACATTATAAACACTTGGAATCCTGCTCGTTTTTTTTTGAAATTTCTATAAAAACATGAACATTTAAAAATTTAGACCTGTGTTAAAAACTTACCAATAATGATCAGAGGAAAATGTCGAGGCCTTTTAAAAATTATCCTCTTGGGAAACATTTTAGAATTGAAGTTGTAGTAGCACACGAATGTTCCTGAAATGACTATCAGTGTCCACAAGAGATACCGCTGTCGATGAACGAACATTCTGAACTCATTGATATTTGTATATCTCCGTTCTCTGAAATCCGAGTGGTATTATATTATATTTACATCTTGTTTGAACATTTCGGCCGTACGTTTAAACGAAAAGATAAAATGGATAACAAGGTCAATTAAATTAACTTCCAATTATTGTATTGGCAAAATGCTTAAAGGAATAGGAATAATTTCAAATTTAATCCAATCGCCATTCATCGGCCATTGTAAAATAGCAGAATCGGGGCTCTGGTAGTAGCGATATTAAAGTCATATTGTCCTGTCAGACTTTACTTTTCTTTTCTTCTCAACAAGAACGCTACGGAACTAAGCCAAGATAATAATAATATAGCCCCGATTAGTTGAAAGTTTCAACAAAGTTGTTTCAATTGTTTGATCCCATTTAGGCATTCATCCTTACAGAACTATCATAATGGTTACAAAATCCAAATCGGTGACGACGTTATTTCATGACTAACGTAGTACGCCAAAACTTTCGTATTCTAGATTAGAACGAATTGCACTGACTAAGTACGTACGTTGCGTTGCAGTATGATAAGAATAACAAAATCATAAAACTAAAGGATCAAAATAGGAATAAAACTGATTGTGAACTAGTTACTTGCTCAGTTTCACGTACCTACTGTTGAAATATCCCGTTTGGAATTGGAACAGCTGATAATATACAACTGTTTTGATTGAGTGTCAAATGCTCTAGAAGAGGTTTTAGCCAACGTAACCTCATATAGAGTAAGAGCCCGTGAACGCCAGACCTACGTTATTTTTAAAAGCTGAAACTTTTTCAGCAGTTGCTCCCAACATAGACTCCTACCCCTAAACGGCACTAACCGTTTATCTGCCAAAGCCACCATGACCCAAACTCCAAAATCGACCATTGTTCTTACCTATGTTGGGAGCATCCGCTGACAAAGATTCAGCTTTTATAAAATAGCGTAGGTCTGTGGTCCACGGGCTCTTAGACCAATACTAAAATGGTAAATTAACTAAAGAAGGGGCCTACCAATGTCACCTTCGTCAAGACTACAGTAACCAGCGATTTGTGATGAGATCAGTAGACTAGAGTGAAATTGTGGCTACATTATAAGCGATAATACACGAATGCTTGTCCGAGTCTGAGTGCCTTTGTATATGTGACTTGAATGTTTGCGAATTCCCCGACACAAGGATTAAAAAATTTAGTGCGGGAATAGTGTGAAAATAATAATATTGCAGAATAGCAGAATTGCAGCATTTGCAGAATCAATCAAGTCGTCCTCTTGTCGTTCATGTGAAAGCTGTCTAATAAATTTGTCGCTGATATTAAACTACTGTTGCTTATATCGCTTAAACATATCAAGTGCCATCACACTCAGAGCAAGCAGAGCTAACGTGACCTTGAACCAATCAAACTCTTGCGGTATCTATTAAGGGGTTATCTATGATCTAAACGCAGGCTTTGAGGCGTCCTCTTGTATTTAGCAAAAACAGTCCTTTTTATATCCTCTGAACCTCACTAACAGTAGGCTTGTTAAAGCACATTCAATAGAATTTATAACTTAACTATTTGTTGCCCGCGACTCCGTCTGCGTGGATTTCAGTTTACAGCGTTCGGTGGTCCCCGTTTCCATGGAAATACATCCCCTTAATGTTCTTATAGCTTTTACACACCTTTTCAATTTTCCTTCGGATACTATTTCAAAAATGGTCATAAAAGGTAGCCTATGTTCTTTTCCATGTCAATGGCTATATGCATGCCAAATTTCATCCAAATCCGTTCAGCCGTTTTTGCGTGATTGAGTAATAAACATCCAAACTTCCACACTTTCACATTTACAACATTAGTAAGGATCATTTACTCACGGTGAATATGATTTAGCTATAAGCAGATAGCAGATTTATTTCAGGTGAGTTAAAGGGACGTGGAGGACTTAAATAAGATTTATTAAGGCTTACCAATAACAATGCTCAACTCCATAAATGCATTTATAACCATATTCTTAGACTTTTATAAATTGAATCAGATTTTGACGGCCTTATAACGTTCACTCTATTTTCACTTCACTTTAAAATTCCTCTAAATGATCGTGGATGATCAAAATAATTATATTTTAAGCAATGAAACCCTTGATGATCTTGAATGCTTAATTCGATAAAAAATACGAAAAAAACACTAAAATGTAATTAAAATAAATGAAACTATTTTACGTACCATAAAAAGTGTTCCCTACATAGATTCACTTGTTTCCGTTGAGTACGAATGCTAATTAATTTGCGAGAAACAGCTACACGGTATATTAAAAAAATATTAAATACGTGCTTAAACTTCTGTGTGCAGTACAAGAGTCCGATAGATGCGAGCGGTGTTGAGATTATATTAATCACATACGGCTTTCCGAGTTTCCGACATTGGATCGCTTGCATTTACATTGCAGGGAGCGTGGGACGGAATGGAGCGATTCATCCTCAAAATTCATTGTGTTATGATAACCCTTTGTTCAGGGTTTCTTGTTAAATGTGGAACCAAACACACAACTATGTTAACACGTAACAAAATTAAGACTGAGAACCACACCACCTATCCAAGGGGTGAATTTCCCGGACCCAAAAATTGCGTGGCATCGATGAAATCGGTACTAAAAAGCATTGTTATAATGTTCTAACATTTTTTTTTAGGTAAATGACATAAAAATCTATCTGTAGCACTAAATATTTTATTAATATAATTAATAGGTTTTCCAAAAAAAAAAGTTAAACCACATAATCTTTCATCGCCGTGTTTGTCCACGACTCACCTTGATGTATTAAAGTCATCATTGATCAAAAATGTATCGTTATTTATATTAAAACTTAGTTTTATTTGGTTCGTGAATAGTTAGAGTATTGACTCGGAATACATTTATTCAAATATTTACACAATACAACGTATGGTTAATAAAAAACCATTTGTCCCAGAACTACCTTTCATCGCCATGTCCTAAACATATTTGAGAATATTGCATATTCTAACGTTTTGCGTCGCTCCCGTTTTGCGTTAAACGTTGCATATAAGTAACGTCGAAAGGCTAGACAAGGAACGACGTGTGTACGTGCCTGCGTTTTCGAGCTATAATTAAAAGTATTCAATTTTTTTGGTACTGGACATTTTTTCTTTCATCGCCGTGGATAGGTCTAACTTCTATTTCAATAAGTTTTTAATCTCGATTGAGCATTCAATACAATGCCATTTATATTTAGCTTATTTGTAAAGTGTTCATTACTGTGAATTATTACCAGTTTTTTAGTAAATTGAATTATACCCCTTGATTTTCATCGCCGTGCTCTCATTTCCGTGGTTTCCGTGGACAAAATTTGCTATGGCAATGAAAAAAAATACACGGGAATGAAAAAAATATCATCGCCGTGCCTTGTAAAACAGTTTCCTTTCATTGCCGTGGCCACGTGTTTCATTTCCGTGACTTATGTTTGTTTCGCCACTAGACAGGAATGTATCTATTTATAGTTATATTATAAAAATAATATCATGTGTGACTGGATTTTTACACATTATATTCTATTATTATTGCGTATAAATTAATAGTATTTATTTTTGTTTCAATGATTAACTTTATCATTTAAATATTCTTGTACACTATAATAACATTTCATTGCCATGGACGCCTGTTTCATTGCCGTGCATGCATGTTTCATCGCCGTGGCACGGAATTTTCAATCTTGTATATCTCGTTAGTTTTTTAAGCTATCTGCTAGATATTAAGCAAAACTGCATATCCGATCGAAAACTTGAGAAAACACTATTTTTTATTGTTCTAAAGTTGAAGAATAAAAAATCCACGGAAATGAAGATTTTTTTGGACCTGTTGAAATTCACCCCAAGGAGCCACCATCACTATCCAGCACCACCATCTATCCAAGGAGGATTTTCTATGAAGATTTTTATATTTATGTTTGAATTTTAGATAGACGCAGATTCTAGCAGCATCATATGATGACATGACCAGTGAGAAAAAATAAGGCATTTTCGTCATCTGAGTTTGAGATTTGTAGGAGCTTAACAGGTTAATATATTTTAAGAAACTTTTTCTCTAAAATCATCCGTCATCATATATCCTATGTGAAGGCCCATAAGGCGCATAAGGTAAAATATATGAGGCCCATAATTAAACTTGCTCATCTTTGATGAAACTAACTTACCTACTTGTGTATTGGTTAAACTATCAAAGGAGAATTCATTTCCTTCTGTAACCTTTCCATCACTTGCATAAAACCTTTGCAGGAATGACGTTTAAAACTCTTCTTTCTGACACTTTTTTTTAAGCTAATCATTATTACTTCTACTGTCAGTACCTCCGAAATACATAAACAAATTTAATCCGCATCATATAAATTAATTATACATTGCTTCAACATGGATACTGCTTCTAAGAAAAGTAAAGTTTCAATGATGACTATGAAAAGCTCAACACAGACCAAATCTATCGCTAATGTAGCTGGTAAATCTATGAGTAGATTACGAGTTCGGAAGCAGTCGTATGGGTTCTCTGGAGTGCCTGGTATCTCAGCTGGGAAACGGAGTTCACAGGTGCTATGGCCATCTTACTTAAATCCAAAGGAATCGGAATAAGGAAGGTTGCAGTTGTGGACGCTAAACGGCACACTGCTAGTCGCAGCGAGGGGTCTCCTTTGCACAAATGCAGCTAGGAATTTACCCTCTGTTTAAGTTTACAATAAATTCTTGCTTCTTTAAACTAATTATAAGTGTTAATTCAAGGCTCACTCATCTTGAGTTCAATAAAAATATGCAAAGAAATAACATTGCATTTACCTTATACGTGACTCGAAAAAAGACTTAAAATAAATTCATCTTTAATTGCAGATCGGATTAGAGTTCAAACGTCCACCTCTGTTATTTCTGAATACGTATCAACTGGACTCCAGATTTAAGTTTTGCGAGCCAGCTGTCGAGAAAATCGTAGATCAAGTGGTTGAGCGACACTTTATACATCACAAATATAATGACCAGGTATTTCAGCTTTGCAATTATTTAATAGAGCAAATAAAACAGCTTAATTTGAGGAAGGCAAACGTTTCCTTTTAATTTATCGTACCGTCTTATTTCTACAACGGCAGCAGTCCAGTCTAGTCCCGTCCAGGTTTTTCCATATTAAAAGTTACTTAATAACCTGTCAAAACTTTATATTTTTCTATCCAAGAACATTTTTTTCCATGGCTAACATCGAAGTTAAATATGATTTTTTTCTGTAATTTTCATTATCCATCATTGTATTTATATTTTAGGATTCTCCTGCACTGGCCATGCGTGTAGCTGGAGAAGTAATGCGCGACGTTAAATCTTTGGGATTCAATCGCTATAGAATCATTTCGGTTGTCACTCTGGGACAGAAGAGGTCACAGTGTTATAACAATGCCGTCGCGTTCCTATGGGACCATGAGAGAGATAGCTACGTCAACCTTCAAAGAGAGGTCACCTCTGCTTTCATTCAAGTCACTGTGTTTGGTGTATACCTTGACTGATCCTATTTATAGCTCCTCGAGCTTATTTGCTACTGGTACGACGTAGGATTTTATTTAAGAATTTTAATTAGCTATACAATGGTTTAGATGGAATGGTTTAATTTTAATATTTATATTATAATAATCTTTATAGCTATACAATAATACCTAATAATAAAAATATTTTAGTATAAATGCCTGCCTTCTTTATTTCTTTGACAATTTGGCGAAAGTTTTGTCTTAACCCAAATATTCTTCAAATTGCCGATAGGATTTCAACGTGAGTGTTCTAAGACATTAATCTATAATCTATATCTATAATAATATATAAAACTGAAGAGTTTGTTTTTTTGAACGCGCTAATCTCAGGAACTACTGATCCAAATTGAAACATTCTTTTTGTGTTGAATAGACCATTCATCGAGGAAGGCTTTAGGCTATAAACCATCACGCTGCGACTAATAGGAGCGAAAATACAATGGAAAATGTAAAAAAATCAGGGCAGGTGTAAATCATAACTTATATCTTCTACCCACGGGGACGAAGTCGCGGGCAACAGCTAGTGTGGAGATATGTACTATGTTCTCCTTCGTATTAACAAACCTGCGTGAAGCGTGGGCGAGTATCAAAAGGACGGATTTTTGAGGTTTTCTGATTGGCAGGTCCGTATTTTTTGTTGAGTATTTTAGGTTGTTTGAAACTTTAAGCTTTAAGGATTCAGAAAAAGTACACAGTGCAGAATTAGCAAACAGTAATGATTTAATAATAATTTAATAATGATAAATTTGCTTCGTTGTCCTACTTATTTGCTATTTATTTCATTTAGCTGAAACTTATGAAGTATATTTTGGAAACTAGGTATTGCCTGCCGGTTCTAGCAATAATTTTCTTATTGCAGTTACGGCAAAATAGATTATATGCTCTTTTTAAGTCAGATATACATGCCCAACTACATAGTAGTACTACATATTTTAGTCAGGATCTAAGAAATAACACAATTCAAATTTTATTTTATTTTAAAGTAAACGGTACACTGCATATTTAACAAGCTATTATAATTTTATTTCTAAAATTACAAGATAACTATCACAGATGGATACATAATAACCTGTCGATTATAAACATGACTCATTTTTTTGACAAATACAAAACTTTCGATCTCTGCGATTAAGAGCACATTTCCCTAAACCTCTATAATTAGTTATTACACTAATCGGTTCTATAAGAGTTTCCTGTTCACCTTTGCGAAGCACTGTGGCTTCATACGCGACGTTACCAGGTGTCATGTTAAACGCCACGACATAAAACAAACTTACTTTATCTTTGGCGTAATAGAAATGTAGTCTTATAATACTTTTGAGAGAAAGGCTCATACAACCCCAGCACCGCTGTGTTTCGATGGTATTGACCATATTCTTTATATGGGTCACAGCAAGTTCAACACTTTTCATGCCTATAGTGTCCTGGTTTGGAAGAGGGTATAACTTGTGACAACTGCACCACTTTTCATCAATAGATGCGTCCAGACAAGTGCGTGTACCGTTTATGACTTTGAAAATCGAGTGGCAGTTATGACAGCCGTCGGGTGCTCGGTGACTGATATCACTACACTCAGATATTCTTCTTATGTCTACCAGTGTGCTAAACATGTCATAAGGTGTCATTAATCTGAACTGGTTTATAGACAACGCTCGTAGTTCATATGGTTGTTTCCCCTTAAAAAACAACGGAACCCACATAAAATTCATTGGCATGCGGTCGTCAAAGTACGACTCCATTGTAAAACGAAGTTCCCCAAATCGTAGGCCATGATCACTTAAGAATATTACGAAGGTGTTCATCAAAACACCCGTATATGCCAACTGATTCAAAAAGTTCTCCACAATTTTGTCTGCAATTTCGGGATGACTTTTTACATCATGACTAAATGAATTCAACCAAAAGAATCCAAAAAATGAGTCCTTTTTGTATGTATTGGCAAAATCTAGAGCATAATCCAGTATTTGCTGACCCGCTGATGCTTTTCCAGAGCACAATAAGGAGTTGTTGTGGCGTTTAGTTTCACCTTTTAGAAAAAACGGTCTCATGTAATGATCCGTGGGTGGTTCTTTAAATGCGAATTCTTTCGTGAACGTATCGGGCAATTGTAAATAATCTTCACCGTAAGCTGTTACGTATCCAATTTCCTTGAAATAATTCCAAATTAGAAGACTCTTGCATTCATCCATTGAGCCATAACATCGTTTGGTTATATCAGAAATGTTCTTTCCCGTTAACGCGGCCATTATATTTGGAAATGTATTGTCAGCAATCTGTGAGAAGAGAGTATCTGTGTATGATTAAATGTTGTTGAAAGTTTCATATTATTATTTAATGGATATGATAATGGTATTCACAAAATACCTTATGATATCCGCGGAAGCCGAGCCAATTGTCATTTTTAAAAAAGGCAACGGTTCTCGGCATTGTTTGGACGGCACGAGGCAGAGACATTGAGTCCATGCCGAGCATGAGAACGTTGTATTGAATCTTACATTTAATTTTATTGTTCCTTGGTTTTATACCATCTATCTTTTTGCTGAATGCGTACATGTCGCTGTAAATGATTTTTGTTTTATTGTTGTCATCATAGCCGGTGCATTGAATATGTATGAAATCCGACTGCAAAGTTATAATCTCGTCGTCTTTAAATTTGGTGCAGTTGCTGTATCTGAAAAGGAGAAAACCATTAATAACCATAATTGTTTCAAATGCTATCGTTAAGTTGTATGGCAGCCTAATTTATAGCAGCAATTGAATTACACCATTTGTGAAAATTTTAACCGTCTAACAGACCTACAGACAGACTGGATACGTATCCTTATCAAATGGATATCATAATACCCTGAACTGATATTCTTTCACATCTTTATACAGTATGTATAGAAGACCCCGTCCGATCCTCAAAGGATGTCTATTTGGCTTACCAGACGAGCTATTAAAATCATCAGATTAACGACAAATGTTACCCTGAATTTTATTTTATTTATCAAAAATATATGAAATTACCTAATTATTATACTATTTCGTTTTCAGTTCTGTTATTCAGTGATAGGTAATCTGCAGGATATCATTTAAAATTATTTTTTGTCTGGGCCAATTCCTTTTTTTTCTGTAATCGTGTAATGTAAGGTACTTAATCATTTTACGCTACACTACAATCGGGAGGGATTGTTCATACATGCTGTACATGTAGGTCGCACTCATAGCAAATTTATAATTAGCTAACTTACTTTAACATAGGGCGGTCATGAGGATACTGAACACTGTCGATTATAAACTGATAGCAGCAGTCAAATTTTTTGTAATTGTTTGCATACTTTTCTAATATCACAGATTTTACGTAAACTTTTACTCGGTCGTCACCGGCTTTCCGCAAAAATACTGCTCGCCTCCCACATGTAATGTTTTTATTCTTATCAAGATCTATTATATTTTTTTTGTAGTTTACCATCGTTAACGGTATTTTACAGCCTGGTGTGTTGACCATGGTTTCTGAAAGTTAAATCTTTTAGTTAGCATATGTACATATTATGAAATTTATATTTTTTAATTCGTTGGAATATCGACAAAAGATACAGTAAAAATAAAAACTCTACTTGAAGCTTGACTAGCTGTATGTCAAAAAAGGGGTTGCCCTAACACAAATTAAATGCACGAATTAGCTCAGGCAAAGTTCCAACTGTTGAAATATTAGAAATACATATATTTTCACGAACAAGTACATAATAATAACTGTCCTGCCCGTACAAATAGGTAAGGTTCCTATTTGACCCTTTGGGCATGGAACCATATACACATACCTACTTAAATCATCAATCATCAGATCACTGCATAGGTTGAAAAAAGGCTATATCGGTTAAAAATGAACATAATTAATCACAAATATACCTGGTGGATGATCATCCTCTAATTCCAAGATATAATCGCCGGGCTCACTCCTTGCAATATCCTTGTATACTTCATTCAAAGACATATGTCTCAATGGAGTACCAATTTGGTACTTCGGTGATGAGCTCTGAACGTGATGTTGCGGTTTTAGAACAAATGACAGTCGATACAAGTAGATCAGTGTTGCGATGCATGATATTATTGTGACGATGCCGACTGAAATCTTTATTTGTCTCATTTTCCTCTTATCTGTTTTCCGCATTAGTTTTCTCAGCCTAAAATAGAAAAAGCACTTGGAATAGAATTTTTATGTTTTTTTAATCCTGTTCCCTTAAAAATTATGTAGTCCAGTAGTTAAACTATTTCTAAAGTAAATTTTTTTTTTAAGCTTTTATTCCGTGATGTATAGCCACGTTGTGTTTGTTCTCACGTCTGGTAAGTCTCCATTTAAATCAGAAGTTTAATCTTATGACTCCCTTTAGGATATATGTAGACAATTCAATTTGGAGACAGTTTGCAGAAAACAATTGTAATTTTATTACCAACGTGCGCTGAACAGATGATCAACTACGGTTCAAGAGATGCAATCTTGTGTAAGACGGATGGCCGTCGAATGTCGATAGAACTTTTGGATTCTAATTACTGAGTTAGTAATTTACTAAAGAAGGTAAAGCAACTCTACCAACCTGGCTATTGGGGTCAACAATACTTTCAATAGTTTCAAAAAAAAAACTTTCACTTTTTTATTTTTTCGATCCATCTTAAAAAGAACAAAAGAAGTTTTCACATCACCATTCAAGCATTGATAATGATTGTGGAATAAGGTGTTTGTTTGTTTACAACGCGGCCGACGACGTTTGGTAGACAATAATATAAATAATTGCAGTTTGCTTCAACGGTAAACATCCTAAGAAATGCACCAAGATCCATATCTTCTGATTCAATACTATCAGAACTGTGTGCACTAGCTACTGGTGTCGACAAATTATCCAGATATGATTAAGTATATTAATATCGACGAAACATTGGTATGCAATTAATTGCCTTCTCATTAATACGAGGAATAAAAATTTTGGGTTTTTCAATCTATCTCTCCCTATTTTTGTTAATGTCCCCTCTTGACACTATACACTCGTATGTATAGTTTGTGAGTCCGAGTTTGTGTGCTATACCTGTTTGATGTTGTGTGTTCAACTCATTGTTGCTAGCGTATTAGTTTTAGAGAAATACACTAAAGTCATAGTTTAGAAAACTCGGTTGGATATATATATACCTCCGTGGTCGAGTGGCGTACGCCCCGGTTTCAAGGTGTCGCTAGCTCTGAGGTCCCGGGTTCGATCCCCGGTCGGGTCAATGTAAAAATTCTTATTTCTACATTGTCTCGGGTCTGGGTGTTTGTGGTACCTTCGTTGTATCTGAATTCCATAACACAAGTGCTTTAGCAACTTACTTTGGGTTCAGAACAATGTATGTGATGTTGTTGTCCGCATATATTTTTAAATACATGTATATTATTAAGTGTTCGTCACACAAACAATTTTTGCTGGATAGGATTCGAACCCAAGACGCCGATATAGCAGTCAGGATCACTAACCAATAGACCAACAGGCCAGTCAATGACCATACGGAAGATCGAAGTAACTCTGCTCTACGCTGTGCAGTGCGCTATTACACTTCCGTTACTGTCACATTTTCACAATTTTTGTAACTATTCATATAATAATAGTTTACCCTCGCGTATTTATCGGGATAGCTCGACTAGATTCGGACCCACTGACGCGGCTGCAGAATCGCAAGACGAACAGTCCCAGTTACAAGTGAGTTAACCGGTATTAAATAAATAATTAATAAGTTATCGAACATGAAGACGGATTATATAATAATTTATAAGTTATAATCATTGTTATGACGCCTATTTAAAACACTCAAATGTATGGTTCTGTTACATTTCACTGTAGTCATACATTCAGGCGCATTTTATCAGAACTGTCGAATTTCGAAATGCTAGGGCGTATGTAATCATATTTCTTTAAGATATGACGATAGGCCCAATGACCATTGTTGTAGTAAACTATCGCTAACATTTTGCCAAGAATAATAAGGTTACCAAGAGGACTTTTACAAGTCTTATGACAAGTAAACTTTGTTGGCAGAAAGCCACCGCACTTAGTCATTGATACCCAAAACTTGTCGTCCGAAAATAAGAGACTTTTGAGGTATTGTTGTACGCATACGATGATACGATAGCACTTTTCGTATCATCAATGCTTAATTTATTGGCTTTCGTTTTAACTTTGATTTTCGTATTCGTTTCGTTCAAAGAACCTGAAGAAAAAAATTGGTATTTGCTAAAAAATTGGTGAACAATCAAATTTATAACCGTACCATCCGTTGGTTAACTTCAATCTTTACTCTTAATATTTGTTATTAGAGCGGCAGATATGCGCCATCGGTTAAATTTCAACTATAAAGCTATTACGGCTCATGAGAAATAGCCTAGTGACAGACGGACTGACACATCGATTAGTAGCGAAGGTTTACCAGTAGGGTACCTTTTTGACCCTTTGCAATCGGATCCCTAAGAAGTAAACATTTTAATGAAAAGATAAAGATAGACATACATAGACAAGGTATATTTAGTGTAAGGGGAAAGAATTCTATCTCAAATAAGTTATTACGTTTTAGCTTTCAACACCAAACCCACTGTTTATTTTTATAGCTAGCTTCGTAAATAACACAGCCTTATCATAGCTTTACACTCACCCATACTTGTTGTCACTTATCACTCGATATCTCACATTAATTTGTCCTTTTTATCGTTATTTTACTGATGAAAATTAACACACATAGCTTATTCGAGGAATTAAATCTAACACATAGGTTGGCGACGGGAAAATGAGACTGTTGGACGCCGAGATGCTATTATTGTTTTTCTCAGCCATATTTCACGCATGCGTATTCCATTTAATCCATTTATGAATGGGAATGTTGTAGTTTTGTCTAGGTCTAGACTACTCAGCTTCATATTCATCGACAGTCAACTTATAACGAATCTGACGACAAAACAAACTTCCATGGTTTATAAGGACATACTGTATATATTACTATATACAAGATGTGTTTTAATTGTTTTGCTCAGTTATTAACAGATTGAGAAGCGACATCTAGTGGCAAGTTATGAAGGTTTCTGTGGTTGCTTGTTAAACGGCAAATTACACGGCTTCGTGGTTGTGTAATGAATTACTGTCTAAAGTTTGACATAGATGTCGTTACTGTTCTACAGTTTTACTTAAATAGTAGATGCACATCCATGAATGAATGTCCTGTTTTTTGTATTCTTACAGAGCAACATTTTTAAATGCAATACGAGGATAAAGTAAATTATGAAGTTAAAATGTTGAATGTTGCGTTTTAGATCTTGTCTGATAGTACCTGTATCTATCTTATTGTTCGAAATTAGGCGTTTTTTTAATAACCCCCGATGCAACGAGAGGGGTGTTTAAAATAAAATGTGTTAAAGTTCCAATGGTATGTTATCTCTTAAAGAAACTAGAAAAACACTCAGTTATAATTTATAGGTGTAGACTAAGTTAGACATTATACGTGTAGTGGTACCATATTCTTTCTGAAAAAAATTGTACAATATTCTGTATTGAGTAAGACAAAAGTGGTTGAGTATCATTACGTATGTAGTTCAATTCATTTTTATACTAAGAAAAAAAATACTAATAAAAGTTTTGTAGAAATAACATATTACCTATTGTCTCAAAAAGTAAATTAACAAAAAGACCTTGAGAAATGCTATAAAATAAAACAGCGTTTTCAAAATGAAATTAATTTAATAAATACATTATCACATTCACACACGTAATCAAACTATATTACAATAAATTACACTTGACTGTGCAGTCAGGTGAGTTCACACAAAACACAAGAAACTTAAATTAAAATCTTAATTATACGTTTTTTATAGTCTGTGGAATACGAAAACAAGATGTCTGTGCAAAAACAGCGCCAGTATTGAAAACTCTTCCAAAATGAAACTGTTATCGTGAGAGCGAGATGCCTCTACACGCAACGCTATGCTCTATCTCGTTCATATAATGACAACAGTTTTGATATAAGATCTCATAGTAAGAGTGCAGATGGCTGTAAGAAAATATTTACAAATATTTTGAGCGGTGTATGTCGCAATATCAATTTTGCATTTTTACCTGAACTATGTCTAATTCACGAGTTAGAAATGGATTAACATGTAACTCATCAGTCTTGTTTTAAATGTGGCTTAAAATACTCTTAAATAAGCGTTAAACATTTCGTAGTCTGAGCAAAATTTATGGAATTTTTTTGTTCATTAATTATTTCTCTTATTGAATCTAAATGCTTACGTACGGATTGCATTTAAAGTGAATGATATATGTACACGTTGCGATAAATTAAATCGGCTAAAATCATTTAAACGAATAAAAAATTACGCACGAAGTAATAATTTTCGAACTGTACATACTTATTATAAATGTAGGAGTCCACAAAGCTACGAACTCTTATTTAATTTAGATCATTTGATCTCTAAAATTCTATGTCTATTGTTTGTACAATAAATCTATTTAGAGAATTAAATTTTAATATAGCATCGGTGACGTATTTTTCTAAATTTCTACTTTCTAATATCGTAAAAGCGCTATTGGGCAGTAATGTGTTACTGTTTACAAACAATTGAGCATTGAGATCCAGCCATGGGATGTTGCAATTTGAATCGTTCTATATTTAAGTTCAAGGTTGCGGTGGGGCTGGACATCCTGTAAAAAAACAAGCTTTAATTTAATATCTGTCACAGAAAAGAAAAAGTTTAGACAGTTTCATGAGATAAACACTGAAGCACGTGTTTGTAAATGCTAGCTGTTAAATTGTATATAATTAGTATAAAGAAAAAAAAACGAATTATCATTCATGCATTTAAATTATTCCAAAGGCTGGCTGGATAAAACTACTTAATAAAAAATATATAACTTTAATAAATAGGTATGAGTATTGTTTAAATACGTATTTAAAAATAGAACTCGACGGAATATGCTCGTATTACGACCGGGCCTTATTTGGTCTATCTCATTTTGACTTTATGTAATTTTAAAGCTCAAAAAACTTAGATGTAGCACATCAAAGTATTTTTTTATCACAATTTCGTCAGTGCATCGTCGTCGCCTGTTGCTGTATCATTTGAATATTATTGTTCGCGTAACGGCATCATTTATCGTGACGAATCGCCGATATGCAGACAGCGACGGTCATATTTCACATATTTGGTCAAGTGGTCACCTAACAGTTCCTGTCAAAAATCATTATGTGGGGTCCGTATACGGTATTGTTTTTTTAAGTGTGTCTGATTACAATTTATGCTTTGTTAGTGGTATACACTAACATGAAAAGTAAATTGTTGGTTTGTGAGAACTAATTTTCAAATTTGACAGATGACGCTGATGGCGCTATGCATAACAATTGGGTATAGGGAAAGTTATAATATATGGGAAAAACTATAAACAGAAAGTGTATTTTGTGAAAATAAAGAAGAAAAGTTATCTTTGAACAGGCCTCTTCCTATTTTTTCTAGTTTAAATAAGGTATTTTAACACTCGTCACAGACGCTTAAGAACAGAAAAACATATTTTATAATATAATACACCTGCTTTTAGTCAGCAATAAGGATAAAAAACCGTAATGTAGGTATTAACGTCGGTTTTACGATCTAATCAACACACCATCGTATAGCACATTGTTAAGTCGGAACAATAACCTTTTAATGTTTCCACTTACTATTAAACGTAGACGGTTCAAGTTCAATGCGGTAATCAGCTATCATAAGACGTATGGAATGTCCATGACAGCATAGCAACAAACACACTAAAATTAGGATCTAAGATTGTACTAACGTGTTAAACATTAAAACCCTAGTTTTTGCTATCTCTTCTCATAGCAACATCCATCTCGATTTGTCAATGGCTATGTTTAAAAAAAAAACCTTTAGACTTTTTCTTGCAACGGACGTGTTACGGCATTATGGCGTTACGTTTCTGTACCATTCGATTATTAAATAGTTTTGATTTCCTCAATAGATAGTTTAAAAACAAATCAACCAATTTTTTTCATAAATAAGTTTTACTATTATCGCATGTGATGTTTACACCTTCCTTTCTTTTGAAATAAAACTTCTTTAGGTGCTTGCAGGAGGGATTTTTTACTTTGATGAGATACTTACTACATACGCTACATGCTATTTCATCACTGTTGTCACCGCAGCCATCGCGGCCCGAGCATGCCACAGCCGTGCTCCTACATCGGCCGTTCCCGCATCGGAATGGACAAAAGTCAGCCGCACGCCATCTGAATAAATACAAAATATGTGTCAAGTACCATAAGCTAAGGTCAAATATTTGGACAAACACCGTTACAGGTTGCACGTGCTGTGATTACGAAATGCAACTCCATCTAACATATTTACTAGCCATTACCTCGTCGTCTAACAAACGCCTGGACGTAAGTTTAACTATCACCTTATTTGGCTGGCTTCAGGTAATTGACGAGTCAGCCATAAAACGTATTTGTTTAATTTACTAAAGTTGTAAAACTTTATCCATTATCTAGAGGTACCGCAAGCCTATAAAAGTATCGTGTTAATTAAATATCTTACCTTGATTGTTCGTTGCAGAGATGAGGGGGTTCGTCCGACGCATCTTTGCATGAAATAATGGCGTTACAGAATTCGTACTCGGGCAGGCACTCCCCTGAACCGCAACGGAATGTGTGGCGTGGACACCTGAAGGAAACAGGTTTTTCTTCGTAAGAATTCGCTAAGTGATCATTAGAGTCTAATGGGGTACACGGAATTATGAATTCAAAGTGTAATTAATGGGTCTGAAATTTTAACAACGCTTTGATTTCACACGGGAAATACCTATTAAGAAGCAACAATTCTAACTACGAAAGGACCTCGCCGTTATTAAACAACCAAAAAAACTTTATGATCAACAGTTACATTCTTTGCTGTAAATATTACCTATGACCATGACACTTACCCCTTTCGTCTCGTAGTCCTACAATTCTTTTCGTCCTCTCCCCCTGGGCATTGAGGAGTTCCATCACATCTGGACGCTCGCGACACACAGGTCGACCCCGGTCCTCCACATCTAAACGAGTTTATTGGGCATCGCTCACCTGTCAGCTCTGAAAAAAACAGCACTTATCAACATTTGCTTTGGCGAAGTTATGCAGGACCTAAATAAGCGATGAAATGGAATGATATTAATCTGTAACTTGTTTTTCGTCATCTGTGTCACCTAAGAAATGCGGAAAAATGGATTAATACTACATTGGACAAGAAGACTCGAAACATCGGTGTACTGAGCCTCCTCCTTTTTGAAGCCGGTCAATTAAAAATTGAATACTGTGTTGTACTTCAGGAATTAATTTCAAGATAGTTGGTAAAATTAGTACATAATTCAATGAATTGAAAAAAAAATATGAATAGCATATTTTTGCATTGTACTCTGCGAACAAACTGAACTTTAACTGAAATCACTAATTCTTTGTAACAAAGGAAAATTATCGTAAAATATTATTTTACTTAACGAATTAATACACTGATATTACATTATATTTATTAGTATATACCGAACACCAATTATATTAACAGTGAATGAAAATGAGTATGAAATGAATTAAACAATAAAGATGACAGATGTGCAAAAAAGATACCCGTGCGGAGTGTACGAACCTTTACCAGTACCTTGGCACTTCTCATCCGAACCGTCGGGACAATCTTTACGACCGTCGCACACGAAGTACCAACTTATACATGTTCCCGTAGATCGACACTAAAACAATGAGTAAAGTTCAATATTAGCAGAAAGTTTGCACGGATAGTCGACTGCTTTGACAAGACAAAAGCTCATACGCGACGTGTCTTGGTTTCGATCCCCGTATAGAGACAGAAATACACAAATATTAATGCGGGAAAATACAAAACGGTCTTGTCCCAAAATAAGCACTCGCGCCAGTCAAACCAGGAGATAGATGTTATCGCTTTTCTTCTGTCATATATCTCAAGTAAAAACAAGTTACAAACACTCGGTAGCATATATCACGCTTACACAAACTCGGTTTTAAGAAAAGGTTATACTCACTTGGAACGTGTTTGGCAAGCAACCTCTATTACGGGCGGAGCAAGCTGATGTTGAGTTCGTTCGGTACGTGCAGTCACATTTCTTATTGAGACATCGCGTGTAGGGATCCACTTGTTGGCACTGCGGGTCTGTGACGCACGGCATACCCAGTGATGCAGGACCAAGGTCAAACACTGGTGTGTCGGTACGGACACGATGCTTGTCTGCAAATTGTAACCAAATGACAATATTTAAATGGCTAAAATATTTAATTTATGCCACAGAATAATCGATTCATAATTTCCTCAGTACCTTTTAATGAAGACTTCTTTTGATGTCCGCTTTTGTGTGGTTTGCTGCCAGAATTAACTTGTTCCTTTGACGAGCCTCCTTTTTTGTTTGCTTTCTTTTCCACAGTTGGCTGTGTTACAACCCTATAAATTGGTTGATCATTTGCATGCAAATTAGCTGTCATCTCGTCTACCCTAATCGTTTCATTCGGTTCGCCGTCCTTTCTATTTGAGACGGGTAAACGCTTCGTTGGTTCAACGTTCGGTACTTTCATAACAGCTTGCATCAAGGGGCTGTCTTCGTTAGTGTTAAAGACATCGTTTTTGTTTGTGTACATAGGCAATTTGCTCGGCAGTAAATCATCGGTGCCAACTATAGAGACTGGAGATCCAAAAGTATTATCCGAAGTTAAAGCTAGTTGAACAGTTGGACTAGAATCTTTGTAAGTTCCGTTGGTTGGCGCTACTACAGAATCTTGTTCTGCTACGACAGCTTCAGTTGCAAGTGTGGGTACCTTTTGAGCTACGCATTTGTCTCCGATTTGTTTGTAGTAGCTGTTACAAGCGCACCTTCCAAAGAGATTAAGAATGACAAACTCGCAGCGACTCTCCTTGTCCCACAAACGACAATGTTCATTGCTGTAGCAGACGTGACCGGGTGGCGCGGCTGAAATAATGATGAACACGTATCATATATAAGAGCTGTAAAATTTTTCACACACTAGTAATCGCCTCACGTCAGGTGGTCGTTGAATAAAATTTTCCAAGGTATTTGTATAGATCGTGACTGTAGATGCACTGAGTGGTTGGTAGCAATTTCCCCGAGGCTAGCCATACGGTCTAACATTACATGCTCTAATAGCTGGAGAGATACAGTTTCAACTTCTCATTATACTCCGAAGTGATCATGTCATTGCCGAGTTTGTTGTTCTCAATTAAATATAGACATGTAAATATTTTAAATGGCCATAGTGTTCCCATACCTGATAAATATGTAATGTCTACAATTTGATTAAGTGTTGTGAATGTAAAATCACAAATGGTAATTTGATTGGCTATTATATGTTAATCAGGAACAGTAACGCGAGGCACGCAACGTCAACTATTTGTCGACCTACTCCTATCTATGACTAAATCGTTATTTTCCTTTAGCCGTAACTAAATAAGTCTATCCATATTTTTATTTAATCAATTTTGTGATAAATAACAAGAATTTCGACGTCAATCATAATGTTTTGTATAACTGTTTCTATACCCGGAGGAGTGCGCGAAATAATTTCATGATTTGTTGCGCGCTGCTTTGAATTGAACTTGTAACCTTTTTGCGAACCGAAATAGAGGTACTCATTATATTGTAGAACATACATTTCCACCTTTCATCGAACATGACACGTTTGATTTTGATATTTATACTGTTGGATCAACAAGGTCAGAAGTACTACAGTCTGCCGTACTCGTGATCCAAATTCGTTATCTACAAATCTTTATGGTGTCATCTTGATATGTAAAGAATTCATAAAGCTATACTTAGCAGTTCTCACAATACGGCTACAATACTCGCATTATGTGCGATAATAAGCGCAGTTCACATGAACAAACGCCGGTGGATTTGACAGAACAATCACTCGGCTCGTTTTTCTCACAGAGTTCTAACGATAAATCGCGGAAATAAGGTCTGTTAAAACATCTTAACCATCGAGAGAAGGCAAGAGGTCTATTAAGCAACCGTAATCGTGTTTTATTGGGCTTTTAGTGATGGTGACCAAGTAAGCCCTTATAAGGAATGTTACGGTACCTGTGGCGGCTACTAAAACAATTTAAAACTAAACTGCTACGTAACAGAGATGTACTTAGCTTATCTAAAGTCATCTCATTCGTGTACAAATTAGGCGTTTAATTTTAAAAAGCTATTTAATAGAAGTGCAAAATAATAAATATAAGTAGGGAACAAACTAAAATGAATTAGACACAGCCTTTTTAGTCGCTCGTTGCTTGGATAGATAAAATGGAGGTCAACTTTATGGTTGACATTGAACACTGTACTTTCGTCGACCGGCTTATAAAATTACACGGTCTGTTCGTTATGATCCAGTACAATAACTTCATCCGTGACTTGTTAAAATTTGTATGAATCGACAATCGAATCTTTGGAATGAAAACGAAAGTCGAAATCGACATTATTTTTAGTCCTAATTCAGAATCAGCAGATATTCGACCAGTGTACTTTCCCGCATCAAGTTTTGTATTTATATTATGCTTACCTATCTTTACGTAGGAACAACATCTGTAGTCAGTAATCTAACAAGCAAACAAATTATAAAGACGCTTATTAAAAATCTAGCTCTACCTAATTAAAAGAACCACTTGAAGAGGAAACTAATAAAGTCCCTACTTCCTACGAGATTTGCCAAGGAAGATAGGGAGAAAATCTCCCAAACGAAACTCGTTGCCATGGGAGTTAATGAGAATGGGGCTTCATGGTTAATAGTGGCACTTAGATACAGACACACGGACGTTGACGCCACGCTTTGTTTTCATCACGCTATGTTTACCTTTGACGAAATGTTGAGAAAGAAATGTATGGGAATCTGAGTCTGAGAGGTGTGGTGGCTTTTTCCATTTACTATGTTCTTTAGATTTAATCTAAATAATCCCTGATTCTTCTTCCGTATAGAGGGGTAGGTACTTAGTTAGGGTAATTAACTAGCAAGTAAAACTGTGCATCTTAGTTTACTAGTAAGTAATTGTCAGTAGAAAGTAACAGTTAACTTATAAATAGAGCCATTGGCAGTTGCTATGATATTACCATCCAAGACAAAGCAATGAATACAATTTTGTTAAAACGAAAACAAAACCGAACGGAAAGCCAACTTGGTTAGAACGAGGGGAAAAGGTAAAAAAAATATTTTCTCGGGAGCAAAACAGCAGTTAACGGACTTAAATTTAATAACTTCTTTGTTGTTTTGATAAGTCTCCGATATTAGACTAGATGACTTTTGGACATAAGCGGCTGCAACTCTACTAAGGTTGGTACAAAACAATGAACGGCAAGCGTCGTTAGAAACTATATAGTTACAGAATACCGCTGATTCATTAAAAGAGGTTTGATGCCTCGTGTATGAAGTCTTAAGAAGGGAACAACAACAACATAAAAACAAACGAAAACAAGACTGGATCTCGATGCAATAACAACAAAACAATTAAACGCAGAGATGTAAACAACGTCCCTTTGTCAGCGCAATTAAGAGAATAGAGAATTATTCGTCTCGATCCTTTCATGAACACAAGACTTTTTACAAATCAATAGTGTTGTCATCTTCTAAAAGGATCATTAAACTTAAAAGAGTCTTTAATATTTAGTATTTTTACAGAAACAGTGGCCGAGTAGGAGATGTCGGGACGAGATCGATTCGTTTTCGTAGAGCTGGTCAGTGCTGCGGTCTTGTACAATAAAAGGGCTATCATCATCATCATCATCCACAGCCTTTATCCTCCCACTGCTGGGCATAGGCCTCCCCTTTCTCGTGTCAATTTCTACGGTCCTGTGCTAGGGAATGGGCTATACCTCATTAAAATATTTTTTCAAATCGGACCAGTAGTTCCTGAGATTAGCGTCTTCAAACGAAGCATGTTCCCGCTTTATAATATAAAGAAGGAGGTAAAGGAAGATGTTCAATTTACTCGAACTTAATTACATACGAAAAAAAATGAATATTACTTATTTACGCCTGATCGCGCACAAATAGTAAATGCAATTAATAACGAAATTTCTATCAAACTAAAGGAATTTATCAATGAAAATATCTACTACCGGCTTCTGGTAACACCTTTCTTATAAAAACTAATTGATGGCACCGCTACGCTATTTAAACAGCCATTGAAAAGTGTTACGATAAAAAACCAATGTTACGCGTTTTTCCTCTAACCGATTCAAAGTAGTTAACGAATTAGCATTGGGAAATAGAAAACCAATTTATTTTGCTATGCGAATAACAAACAAATGTGATCGAGTAAGAACGGTGCGCTTTCGCCTCGTCGTTAATTAGAATACTGATTAATGAAGTAATGGTATTTCCCTGAAAGTTTGTTCCTAGGAAAATATGGCAATGCCGGTAGTGACTACACTTTCCTAGCAGGTAGTCAGGTAAGAAACTGGTGCCACCTTCAAGTTAAAAAGTCGCTTCAGAGCAAGTTGGACTCTCGTTATTGAGAATTTCGTATCAATAGGCTTAAGAAAAACATTTATGGAATTTGCTATAAAAAATTGGTCGCCCATCAAATTATATATTAGCGCCAACTTAAATGAATCTGTGCAATATTAACTGTCTACGAATCACGGTTCATGAGATACAGCCAGGTGACAGGCTGGTGGCAGGCACAGTGATAGAGTTCCGTTTTTCCCCTTTGGAAAAAAAAATGAAAAAAAGAAAATCCAAAAATAGAACGACAGAGTTCATTTTCACATGCAAATATATTCTGTCAGCTACCAATTTCAGCCTTATTGCTAGTTTAATGACACATAATAAAAAATAATGTAGAGACCATGTATGGCAGGATCGCTACACATTTCAAATATTACTTTATTAATAAGACACAAGAATATATTGGTTAATTTTAGAATTTTGACGTAGATATATTTTGCTATAAAAGGAACACGTAATGCGTTTCCTTTGCTCTAAATAAGGCGTAAACTAACGATAATAGAGCCAGTATATTGTCATTTATAGAGAGCAAAACAAGTTGTTTTTTTTTTAATTTAAACCATTCACTCTTTAATGAAACCATTTACGAAGTTTCAAAATAATAAAACAGATACAAATACAGTCCTGGAATAAAACCTTCATGGTTCTTTTTTTCAACTCTATACTAAAATTAACAGCCGTGTAGTGTAGTGTAGTGTGCAGGGTGACACTAAGCCAAATGAGGTTTAAAATATATGTATGACGGCGCGCGGATTAATTGAGAATACTTTGTTTATTTAGACGATTTTAATTGATTGTGGAAATGTGTATTAAGATAGTCCATAATTATTATTATAATGAGTAAGTGGTAAATTATAAAAGGGAGCGGGTTACCCCGAATAGAGTAGTAGGTGGCGCTAGGTGCGACGACGTTCGTTTTGCTTGTCAAGACAGTTGTCATAAAAATAGCGAGCACGTACTAACCTATTGGCTCCAAATAATATTCCATCTCAACCGTCCTATTGTATTCTACTCCATAATGTTATAAGTTCACATTATACAATCTACAAGATAACATTGACGCTTTTATTTCGAACATCCCGTCGCTCATACGCCCAAGATGGAGGCCAACCTAGACTGTTCGGAAAATGTTCCTGACGCTCCCACATCAGAAGTGGGATTACCAGCGACGCATCGTAAAAGATAAATACAGGTCAGCATGAAAATATGTCCTCAGAAAATTATTGCGATTGTTGGAAATATCTTTTTGCAATGCAACTACGAAATACATTTGGTGAAGATAATATAGACCGTTTCCTGGAATAGCATGCCTGAATTGAAGACGTGTTTTGGCAACATTTGATCAATTGAAAAACCCCAGCTGCAAATTTATGGCGATTACTCAATAGAAGTCGATGATTGATATGAGTTATGAGCACCTGAACCGCACGGATGAAGTTCTTGTCAGTGGAGAAGACTGCTATTGCTTTTACATTGGCGCACGCAGCGATGATAGAACCACGATTGTACAGAATTGCATTTACCACAAATATTAAAAGTCGCAGTAGACTGCAACAAGAACTCGTCGCGCTTACTTTTAGAAAACAAAGCCTACTATGTATGAGTATACCATTTCGCCGATAGTGGCAATGAAGTCACGAGTAGAAGACGTTCCAAAGGCCTATAGTTGTGGCAAGCAGGATTACGTATCGAATGAGTGCCGCAACCGTATAAAGAAAACAATCAAGTTCCTGTATAAGCTTCTAGAAGACAGAAGTGAGGTTGTTCTGAAATCGGTATCGACGATAAAGCAGTTTGTACGAGAAAAAGCAGGTTGACAGATCAAGCATTTGGAAGAAAGCGGATTGATTTGGTTTGAAATCTAGATTTGAAAATGAAAATTGGCCAACTACATACTACGTTGCTGTCTTACAATGCGTACTAAATTGAAATTCGGCAAGACGTTTAAAGCTTGTCGTCTTATAATGTCGATTCAAAGAGACAGTTATTTGCGGAGGAGGAGCGACCTATGTCGACCGCTATGTCTGTACCTTAAAGTCATCGAGGGAAACTGGTGCGAAGTGCGGAGAGTGATCTGATCGTGTTGCGCTGTGTGAGCTCCAGCGAGTATCGAGTTAATTTGAACTGGGTGCTTATGGTCAAGCTTTCCTTAGGATCACTAACACAACGGTGGGTCGATTACAATTTATTTTTGATAAGGAGCGGCATATTTATCAGTATGAGTTGATGGCAGTTTCGTTAAGAAGTTGGTTATTTAAGATTTTAAAGTTATTGATTTACAAAAGGGGCTATGTATAGGACAAATAAAGTGTCAAATTGAAAGAACCAAGTTTAATGTTATTTTGATCAAGGTTTGAGAAAGTGAGGTTCTCTAGTAGTGGGTGTTGTGTTTGTAACCGGATGGAAGTTACGTGTGGTAGTGACTGGATAGAGGTTACCCGTTGTGATCGTTACCTAAGGAGGTTGCATGATCATGCCCGGAGGGAGGTCATTTTGGTTTGATGCTTATGATTGGATTAAAGTTATAAGTGTGATGATGAACATTTCCCAGGGTTAATCAAAGTTAAGCACTGATATGTTATAATAAGTTTCTTATTGTTTGAATGATAATAGGTGTTATTGCACATGTCATTGGCAGTTATGCGTTCTGAGTATAAGGCTGTTAACACTGTTGTTACCACTAGTAAAGATTTTATCCAAAGTGCCTATATCTTTAGTCCGAAAACTAAGTACCGTTCCAAATAAAGAACGAGGTCGAGAATGGTGATAGTATAGAATTTTAGGTCAATGGTCGGGATCGAAGCAGAGACCGTGTTAACTATGGCAGAGGTGGCGACTGAAGAGACTATGGTGACTCTGGCTGAGATTGGGTCTTGGAGAGGCCATGGAGTCGGGTGGACTCAGTATTCACATGGAATGCGTGCGGACTTTGTATGACTCAGATTCCTGCTTTGAGATTCGTGATTAGTTCCAGTAGTGAGTTGCTGGTGGCAACTGTAAGATAGTAGAGTTACTTGGTAGCTCTGACTTAATGAAAGGTTTCTGGTAAAGAAGATACAGATGTTAAGATAAAGTCAACTATTATAATCATGATAACGAATGACCGAGTGGTGAGTACTGCTGTGTTGTTCTTTGATGCATAATGATCTTTAATAAAGCAGACTTTAGCTGACAAGTTTCCAGGCTAACGTAATACAATGCTGTGCAATACGTAGCGATATTTTGGGTTGAGTCAACGCGGCCGTGGCCGTGCGGACTTAAATGACTTTGTCCTAAAAATTAGGATTTCATATTTTTCATAAGTAAACATAAAGAAATATTCTTGGCTGAAAACAAATGTTGAATTTTGAGCTACGAGCTTTCCGTTGGTCAAATAAGACCCAATCCACGTAAGTGTGGAGCCTGAATTTGGAACTTAACTGAGTGAATTTTTGTTCTTGGTTTCTTGTACTTTTGATAATTTGTCCCTGGGATACTTCATGAGTAGAATGTGCCGATGACGGCGCGGGTAAGTGAGTCCTACTTGTGTGGTTAGAGGAGATCACTACTTAGCAGTTGATTCAATTTATCAGTTGGACTGTGTGGCACCGATTGGACTGTGTGTTGGCCTGTGTGGCAAATAGCCTATGTGGCAAATGGCCTGTGTGGCAAATAGCCTGTGTGGCAAATAGCCTGTGTGGCAAATAGCCTGTGTGGCAAGCCTGTGTGGCAAGTAGCCTGTGTGGCGAGCCTGTGTGGCAAGTAGCCTGTGTGGCAAGCCTGTGTGGCAAGTAGCCTGTGTGGCCAGCCTGTGTGGCCAGCCTGTGTGGCCAGCCTGTGTGGCAACGATTAGCCTGTGTGGCGACGATTAGCCTGTGTGGCACAAACTAGCCTGGGTGGCGAACCTGGTTGGCATTCAAGGGCCTATGTGGCATTGGTGAGCCGGTGTGTTTAATATTTGCTAATCTATAGCTATAGCTGTAGTTGGAGTATAGTTCGGAGATGGATTTTATAATTTTTAAGATAGATTTGTGGAAAATGTGTCTTATGAGAAATGATAAGTGATCAGCAGTCACCCAATTGGTCAGGAAGGCCAAGACGAGAGTGTAGTGTATCATTTTATCTAATGTTTGCAGACAACAACGATGCACATGAGACACACGAGGACGTGTGACGACGCAGGACGGCCGTGACGGCGCGCGGATTAATTGAGAATACTTTGTTTATTTAGACGATTTTAATTGATTGTGGAAATGTGTATTAAGATAGTCCATAATTATTATTATAATGAGTAAGTGGTAAATTATAAAAGGGAGCGGGTTACCCCGAATAGAGTAGTAGGTGGCGCTAGGTGCGACGACGTTCGTTTTGCTTGTCAAGACAGTTGTCATAAAAATAGCGAGCACGTACTAACCTATTGGCTCCAAATAATATTCCATCTCAACCGTCCTATTGTATTCTACTCCATAATGTTATAAGTTCACATTATACAATCTACAAGATAACATTGACGCTTTTATTTCGAACATCCCGTCGCTCATACGCCCAAGATGGAGGCCAACCTAGACTGTTCGGAAAATGTTCCTGACGCTCCCACATGTACATATATTTGTCTCTACACACCAATAGGACAGGGCTTTCCAAGCTTTTCGTGATCAGGGACCTCTTTTAGATTATTTTTGTTACTTAAATGTAAACTTTAATTAACACGGCTGTAATTTCATCTAGCCGAATGCCAGTGTTTGGTGAAAATTGTCTTCTACTAAGGATCAATTTAGGTCCTAATCACCCACTATATATTTATATACTGACATCATATTTTGGCTTCTGCGGACCATGATGGTCCACGGACTAGCGGTTAGGAACGCCTGCATAAGACTGTTAGACGATTGCCTAAATAGCAACACACCTTAAGTTGACATTTGGCTAGGCGTCTACTATGAGACGTTCTTGTATACAGATTTCAGGTATCAAATAGGTTAGTATGTTTACTTACGAGAAAGACAGGTATGTTTCCTGAACTGAAGGTGGCCATCGGTACACCTGCAGACACCCTCTAGACAGGCACTGTAAGCCACCTTCAAGGTGCACTGCTCCGACACAGAACATTCTGATCCTAGTAGAGTTGCTGTAACAAAAAAAGTGTTGAAAGTGAAATTTATTATCAGTGCAAATTATAAAAAATGCGACAAAAACTAGACATCGTAAACGGTAAGTAGGTAATAGAAAATATGACCATTCATAATAATGCATTTCTTTTTTTTTAAGTTAAATCACTGGTTTAACAGCTCAAATTCGAATATTTAGAAAAAATACTTTTCTATGCCTTTGTGTCTACAACACTATGATTATCGTCAAAGATAACAAAGTACGTCACGCTCAACGGTTACAACACTATTCTAAAAAGTTATTTTACTTTCTAAAGAAATAAACGAAAATAAGACACAATTCAATTCATTCAAAATGAAATGTCTTTTAAAGACGTAATAAATTGCGAATATAGCTATCACAAACAAGATCATGATTTATTTCTAGAAGCGCGTCTATTTAAATATTTTCGCAACAACTGTTATCTACTGCTTAGAAAATGTCTCCTAAAAGTGACATACGAAGAAGTATTGTTTTTCGGGGAATAATAAATGAAAATTATTGTATTACGAATAGTTAGATAAGACAAGTCGAAAAAAGAGTATAAAAGGTAAATTTGAACCATGAACCAGAAATAAGGCGATTATTGTCTTTGACACTGTAGAAGAAAGACCATTACCTGATGTTATGGTCCTACGTCGGTAATGAGGAATATTCATGTCCTTTACAGGTTATAGAACTTACAGATGCAGCTTGCCTATTCTATTCGTCATTATTCCTATAGTGACAGTGTATTGAATGACGGGTTCACGGCCCGGAGGCGTGCGCGACCCTATTTGGTTTCAAGTTCACCGTTGGTCCGTTTATACGGGTGTGTCCGACAATTTGCATCCAATGTACATACATAAACGTATTCGTACGATAAACAACACTTGTAACAAGGTCATACACAGTATTAAAATGTCTACTAAAATGTTATGTTTCTATTCATATTCGCGGAATGATAAAACAGGATACGTTAAAGCATGTTTATGCATAACACGACTTTCAAACGTTTAGGAGATAAATAATGTGTTGGTATGCGAGAACAAAGTCGATAGTACTCGATAGGTAGCCGCGATTACAAATAAACAAGAGATTTATTATCACCTCACACCCACAATTACAATTCTAAATTACTATCAATTTCTCCATCGTCTTTGTCGCAAGTCAATTAATGTACAGGAAATCCATATATTTTTACTTTTGCCGGACATATAAAAATGTCAATACATCGATTTACAGTTTTCGTTATTAATTGCTGCTAACATTATAATGGAATTACCATTATAATGTCGGCTGGTATATGTACACACGAAATTTGGCACTTAAATCAATTAATACGTGTCACCAATTGAATGAAAGCCAGTTATAATGATGGTTGTAGTAAATAAAACATTACCAACACGCATTTGCTTTTAGTGAGTTGCATGTTTGATGTTGACGAGTCGAAAGGTTCGCAAACGGGCCTGTTACATTTATAATTATATTATATTTATCGCGATCACCATCTACAACGTCTGACACATTAATCTCAAAACGAAAGACCACAAAGAATACTTACGTTTATTAGATTTAACTCGGTACTGACAACCGTGAAAAAAGGAACGTGTGCGTGACTGTACAATTTTAAATCTTTAGATTATAATCTTATTAAACAAATCAAAGGCTGATTTGTAATGATGTCATTTGCTTGCATTTTTACAATGTCACCTACATACCTATTTCTCAAGGAGTCTAGCTGTGCTACGGCACGCAACAGACGGATAGATTCTTACCTTATAAAGGAGGTATGCCTATCTATATAACGGTTGTCTAGCCAGAGGCGCCCTAAATCACCTTCTTTGTGTATTGTACGGGAACAGATAGTTACAATTACATTTACGTGGGTGAAGAGCTAAACATGTGAACGGAAAATTATGTGGTTTCATGTATGTGGGCAGGAAATGTAAACCGGTCGGGATTTATAGTGATGACCCTAAGTGATCCTGAGGTACTGAAAAGCAATTTCGTAAACAAAAGAGAGCTATATAAAAAAATACTATTTACGGAACAATATAACAAAGAAAAATTAAAGGACGAACTGAATTAAAACAATGAAAAATGAGGAAAAAAATACGTAGAAATCTTGTCTGCATACATTAGTACACTGAGAAACGTAAGAGTACCTTTTAAAAATAAAATTGGTAGTTAATTATTTCGCATCACGAAACTGCAACATTGCAATCAGCTAAATAAACATCGAGTTAATTGACATTGCTGTGCATACAAACGAACCTATTATACAGGTGGAAATTGTATGCTTTACATAATTGTTAAAATTAATTATTTTTTTTCCTGTACATTTTTAGCCTACAGTGTTCCACTAGTGGGTAAAGTTTTCCCCAAATCCTAAAATTTCCCATCCTGAGACAGCTACGGTAAATGTTAAATCTTATCATTTTATTTCTAGGTGAATGTAACAATTAAAACCTCTTAAAACCCATTAAATGCAAGACAGTATTTTATGTACTTTACGGTTATAATTTATAGGTATCCATACATATTATAGATACCTCATATTTACGATACTTTGTATTAAGAAACTGCATGCTTGTTAGCTATGCATAACTGGGTTAATGGATGCAAAATGGGCGTTTGTGGTGCACAGAAAAACTGTAGTGTCATGCTTACATGCATTGACACGGTACCCGAGCATGGACGATACGTGCCAGCATATTTTTGTGGGTAAAACTGTTAAAGTTCACTAGGCAAAGAACTTTGGTAAAGATTACGTGGAAAAATGTCCTAAACATTAGCTTAGAAAATGATAAACATATGAAATGATATACATAATGACAATGGAATGGTTTGAAACCCCGGAAAGTTGTATAAGATATTTTATATGTTTTTGCAGTAAAAACGCAAAGATTGCAATGAGAATGTGTGTCATATAAAATTGGAACGCGACTTAAATTGATTGCTTTCATTTTTCCCATGACTCACAATAGCTTAGTCTCACATTAAAAATACCCAGAAAATCAAATTAAAATATGGGTACCAAAAAGACATTTTACCACAGATCCACAGGGTAACATGCAGAACTAAATTTAAAAAAATCGCTTTCTGTTTCTTATGCCCTTATAAAGTAATACAAACCAGAACGAAGCGTGAATTTCCCATGTTTTTATATAGAAAACTTAATGTTTGTCTTTCACGTTAAAGTCATAAACGCTATTTTTAGAAACCGTTATTACAAAGAATTCACTAATCGTCAGCGTATCTGATGCCATCTACATTCGTAATGCCGTTTCTTTACCCATGAGCTTCATGAAATTTTGTTTCGGTGCGTCCTAGATAACTATGGTTGTTATTTTTTTATCGTTACTCACCGCTGTTTTTTCAGTAGCTCGCGGAATACTTTTAAATACTCGAAAAACGATATCTTCTTGGATGGTTAATTGCTGCAAGCATCTTTAGTAAGTAAGGTTAGGTAGCCGGGCCGGTCAGTGTAAAAGTGAGGTCACGCGGAAGCCAGCAATCATAGTTTATGAGCTAACGGTCCGGCAATAGTAAATAAATAAAATGGATAAGAGTCCCTACATTTCATGCCCTCGAAGGATAGCGGGACCAATTTACGGCTGCGGACCGGACGATAAGTCAGTCGAAGCTTGCCGACGCCCGCTCTCGTAATCATCAACAAGTTTATTTAAATTGGTACCTACCGCAAATAAACGAGATGGACACATTTACGTCGCGTCCATGCGTCCATGCGTCCATGCAATCAGCTTTGAGACGACAAGGATTTATTGCTACCATATTACCATTTAACTACGAACGCTTATGAGAATTCTGCTGATAGTGCTCAGCATATTCCGTTTTTGTCTCGAATATCTCAAAATCAATATTGTTGGTGTTGCAGTACCTAAGGCTGGTTATATCGGAACTTACTTTACTATTCTGTCGCAGGCGGCTATTTTTGGAATCCGTTCGATAAAAACGCATTGTTATTGGTGTCTTTAATACAGAACCGATATATTATACTTTAAAGGGCTAGTTAGTTTGTACACAATTTTTATTGCGATTTTTAAATCTATTTTTATAAATCCACATTACGCATTTAATAAAACCTGCAATTTACTGCAAAAAGCAATGAACTGGTACGTCATGTGTTTTAACATTGTTATTCAGTTAACATGTATAAAGTGCAAGAATTTATTAAGGTTGAGCAGTACGCACGTAGACACGTGACATAAAAATAAAAAATATTATAATAGGGTCCGCGTGAAAACCAACAATTCATTTATCATCCGAGACAACGTTGTTGCAAACTTGGAATTATTTAGTTTATAAAGACAGTGTAAATATCCTCGTATAAATTTAAGGAACATCCACGTAAGAAACATTTAAATAATGAGTACAGCTTTCGTGGTATCGCATAAGGCAGATCGGTAAGCGCGCAATTATTTCTAGCTGGCCGTCGGCACTCGGCACAGACTGTTGAACGGTAAGTGTTTTCTGTTATTCTCCGTATTATATCTGATGATTGCTCACGCTTGGCATACTGACCACGAGGAAGTTTGAGATGACAAGTTGACAGCCAACGTCTACTCGGGTACTCTATTAACAACGTTTACTATCTCCCTTTATCTAACGATTTCCTTATTTAATAGCAGATTATTCTGATTAGAAATCTGTACTCGTACCGTTGGCACTTAAATTAGTTCAATCATTAGCAAACCTCTTTATTTCAGCTAAATTCGTAGTCGCACATTTAATATATGCTATTAAATGTGCGACTTTTATGACAATACTAATTACTGTTTAGCATATTGATCAAAGATCACCGGCATCTATAAAACGCGCATATAAAGTCAGAGCAATAAAAATAAAATAATTCCATGTATCTCGCACACTCTTTACATATAGGTAGGCACCATGAAAGGGCAAGATGGGGAATTATGATTATTGATTACGCAGTTAATATGGTCGCTCGTGTAGATAGCGGACTCTATGCTCAATCCTGGTTAGCAATGCCACCGGACTGGACTCACTGGTCTGTAAGTATGTTATTCAACGCATCCGCGAGTAGTTCCTCTTTATAGCCTTCATTTTAACCTGGACACGCAAACTACGACCTGTTTAATAGCTTAATACTTACTTGAGCACCGTAAGGTTAGTTTTAAGCTCGTGGTGGTAATTTCCAGTGGGAAAATTGTTTTGCCATTATTGCTGTGGAAAACTACAAATTCATTCTGATATAAACTGAGCCAATAAAAAGACCGTTATCAGTCAATGTGTCAATGGATCCATAAAAGCGAGTTTAGCTTACAATCCTTGTAAATCGCAAATCTTAACATGATCGGCGAATGAACCGTTGTGGGTCCGCCGCTCCGTGATCCAATTGTCCGATTTGGTCCCATACTTTTGTGGCAACTGCCGATGAAAGTGAGACGAGCGTGGGATTATTCCAATATCGTAATAAAAGATCTGCGATTCTGTTCGATATCATTGAGTCTGTATCGGTTCCGAACTGATCTGAAGTTGCCATCGTGTAGTCGTGCTTTTGGCTAACCAAACTTGAATTACTCCATTTCGTGCATACATTCCTTTGAATTCATGGTTTGGACATTATATCGGGATGTCATTAATGGCCTTATTCAGAAACGTACTGAAGTTTTTAGACGTTTATTTCATAATGTCTATATTGTCTATTATCTTCACTGTTATGAAACTGTCCTTTTCAAATACAGCGTTATGGCGATATAATAGCTAATGAAACAAAACGGCAAATAATAATAATAAAGAAAAGTAAATCAATTTTGTTTTGATCAGAACCTTACTAATGACACAACATTCACAAATTGCCAATGTAAGGAAATCGATTTCCGGCAATACCAAACTTAATTTCGATATCCTACGATGAAAACTATCGCCATTACCGATAGCTATTGATCATCCAAGTGAAAGTAATTTATTAGACTCACCACAGACTTGACCACACGAGAATGATTAGACAAGGTATGGCCAATGATAGGTGAAAACCGCGATCCGAAGTGCGTCAATTACGCGGAGGAAAAAAGGATACAACAGACTTCCAATGCGCCACCAGTACATAATGTAATGTATTATGCAGTCACTGACCGCGCCCGCGGCGTTCACATTTCCCGACTAATATCTAAATTACAGTTTATAAGCTTTCACAATGTATTTCCAAGTAAATTGGTGGAAAACCTTTTGCGTGTGCGATAGCTTGATAGCTAGAATTATTACGTAAATGTTTTTGATATGAAAGTGATTTGCAACTTACATTCGAGACAGGTGGAGTTATCAACACGCGCATAGTAAGGTTGACATGTGCACACGCCTCGTTCACAGCGCGAGTTTGTGATGCCGCAGTCCGAGTTGGCTCGACAACGAGCACCCAAGTACGACGCACTGTTGTCTGCTTGGACTATCTGTAATAAATAATAAACGTATTTAAAAACGCTAATTTCATAATTATATGACAGAAGATAGAAGGCGTTTTAAACGCAATTTTAATTATATTCCCAGCACATAAAAACGAAACAAGAATTCGCTACAATTAAAAAGTATAACAGATCATAAAAAGTTACGACTTTTCGAAGAACATGGCATTTACAGCTATAATAATATATTTCCCCGCGAATTTGCTTTGCATTTGCATACCTAGGGAAGGTACCCCTCACGATGATTTACAATGATCGTAAGAACGGCGGCGTATTAATCACGTCGAGTGCACAGAACAGCATACCGAGAGCGATTCACTCAAACCTGCAACCTCTTGGGAGGTATTTCGTGGTTTTGTGTTATTTTTAAATTTCACATTGGATATTTTTACTTGTCGCAAGAGCAACGTTCTTGTGCAAACCTACATGTCGGCCTTGGCGAGTGGAACATCCTTCATCCAGCACGTATGCAGCCGCTAATGCGTGAGCTAAAGAAGTGTTTTAGTAGAGGATTATGATTCGTTCCACTTCGTTTGAGTTTGTGTATTATGTCATTGTTGCAAATTGCTATGACATTCCTAGTTGTAACATTGTCTTCGACTATATGAGGATGTCCGCTCCGCCTACTATAGTGATACATCACCCTCGATACATTTCTGTCAAGGAATAATTACGAATCCTATTTGCATCTAGCTAGTGAGGTAAGAAACTGTTCTATACAAAAAGGAATATGTGTCAGCAAGTTGTATCGATCGAAATTAAAATTTTATGACACGCTTCGAAATCGTTGTATTACTTATTCAGGCTCGGGAACATGAAATTATACAGAAAGGAAGAAGGGTCGGCCCTGCGCTACGTAAGTATTTAGGTACCAACGTTACTACATAATTCATGAGAAAAACGTTTGTGAAGCTATCTCGCCGGGATATGAAAAACAAATTACGCCGACAAAGAACTACCGCTTGATAACCATTGATAGTTTGCGCAATCTCGCATAGAACATGGTAGTGCGTATATCGTTCACTCTTTACAATTGTATTGAACCTCGTTAGGAATAAAGTAATTACGTACTTTCTTTCTTATAACGGACACATTGTGTTCTCGAATTTAGTGATTTAGTGACCCAATTGCTATGCAACCAAATTCAGCTTAACAACTTTTTTGTTTAAGAAAGCATTGTTAGAATCCAAACGAGCAATCGCAAAAACTCGTCCGTTACCGTACCTACGCGGGCTGCGGTCGCTTCGATTGTATGTAATGTTAACAATTATCGAACCGAACTTATTTGGCCGTATGATTTGGTTCGGCCGCGTCGCTGCCGTAAATGACCCGAGCACGAACCCAGCTCTCTCGTCAATTTCCTAGCAAATCACTAACCACCCGTAAGTCTATACTTAGTTCAATATCCACAATTCGTGCAAGTTGTTATTGGGTTTGTTATTATGAGGTAAATTCATCGTCGGATATTACGGAAGTCTAAAAAAGGTAATGATCTAGAAACTTACCTTTCTAATGCAAAAAACTTATTAGTTTAAAGCAAATAACTCGTTTATCTGCGAATATAGCGATACTAACGAGTAGCGCTGAGTGTCGCGATTACAATCAGGTGAAAGATAACTTTCATTCCTTTGATGGCTGTAATGACGTTTGAATAGCATTTGATCACTCTTTAACACTCCATAAATAAGAATGACATTAAAACACATTTATTTGTTATTTATGTTATTAAATCTGACTGGTTTTCTCTCTTGTAAAAACACGTGACTAGTAGCGATCAGTATCGGGCTATTACCGTCGTCGCTGTGACGTGTAATTGGATTACGTGACATAACAGTGCATAATTAATGTTTTAATTACACACCCTTGTACGAAGATTGTTATCTTCAAGCCGAATGAAATGTGAGTAGCTATTTTTAATGGAGTAAATCGACGTAATCATGGTATTCATGAGAGCGTGACGCTGGTGTATTGGGCGCGTGTTGGCCGAGCCTAAGTCCTATGATTACCAAGCGCTAGATCACAGCACTTGTCAGACTGCGCTATCACAACACGTTCAGTTTTCACACCAATTAGTTGTTGCGTATGACAACTGTGACGGCACTCGGTAATCAGTTAACTGTATTACCTTGAGAAAGCTTGTAGGAAAGCAATTCACACATCGGGACATGACAAGAATAAAGTGAGGAACGTCGGTAATAAATATATAAGCTTTTACGGACATTCACCGCAAATGTATTATGCAGTAGGTACCTTGCAAGGGAGTGGGTTACGGACGACGGATAAACATGCTATTTGTCATTCTGATTTTGTAGCTGTTTCTGACGTTTCTATACGTTTTTAGGGACGGTGTGGGAGACGAGAGAACAACCTCTTCGAATAATGTCTTGGTTAAATTATATTTCTTATCAGATAGTGTCTCTTTAAATATGTATGATTTATGTTGATCGTTTTAAACTATCTGCTAAGATTAAATGTTTTCTGTATAATTTTATTGAACCCAAAAAAAACTAAATGATCGTGGAATCTTTTAATCCAACTTTCAAATAACTATTTTGGATTTGATGATAAAAGAAATATCGTCTGAAGGGACAAACAGGAAGCCAGACAAACATACAGACGCACGGACAATTATATCTAGGTACTATAAGTTTTTAATCCATTTCTTTAGAATTACAGAAATACATTACCATCATATTATTATCATGTTTTTCAATTATATATCCGCAATTTAATCTCTATTCCCTCTCCATATACAGGATGTTAAGAAGTACCTTTTATACCATTTGTAATTTCCAAACGGATGGCGATGTGGATAGCCTATTACCAGTAGATATTCTTGTTCTTGGGACAAGGATACAAGTTACCCTTGATGACGTCATAAAGAACTGATGATGCTCATAAAGTTGTATGGAATTTTTATGTGGTATGTCGGAAAAATGAAAGAGGAATGTACTTATACTCCATTGGTGTTTCAAAGGCACACTCACACATCCTTTTTTTGCTTTAGAACCATATTACCTCGAAAAGACAATTCTAACGAATCTTACTCTCTAAGATACTCTACTCTTAGGTATTATTTCCTAGTCACCTTCCTTTTTAATAGTTTAAAATTCCAGTAATTTGGTGTGTTCGGTTCTAGCTTCAGCCCATGCACAAGTTTTCGGAAACCCCTACTCGTCTGGTGAACTTTAGGACTATATACCTGTAACTGGCCGGAAAAAAATTATCTCCTTTTCGAATGGTTGATTCATGGTCACGAGCCTATCCCAAAGAGCCTCTTTGCCTTAAAATTTTGTTTTGTTCTCAATCTTGACAAACATTTATCAAATAATTTGACTCAAGGAATCTATATCTTCTGTCTTACCATGGAGTCAAACACCATAGACATGATTACAGTCTTTGCGCTTTCTCCAGGCGTTTTCTTAACTTTCCTTCACATTTTTACGCATAAAAACAAAATATGCATGTAATCATGAAGATGGCATGTGTGATTTGCTAACCTAGTCGACCATGCGCTGTCATTATAGATATGGCCGACACATATCTTTCTATGCTAATAGTATAAATGTTCATGTCTGTTTGAACGTTTTTGTTTAAAGATGAGTATCAGCGATTAGGCCTTGAAATATCATGATCAGTGCCTTCTTGATCTGTCTTCTCGGGACGATAGAAAAGCGCCTTAACAATAAGTGAATAACATCTCTCAACGACGGGTAAGGAATTTCTAATTCAGCGAGTTTCAAAAAAACTTAGAAGTGTTAGTGACAATGAATTAAACTTCCCGACAAAGTGTTTTATTTTAGTAAATCATCACTTCTAGTTATATGAATACTAGAATACTAAGTATGAGTCAGTCTATCTGTTTAATTAAATCTAAACTAATATTATAACGACGAAAGATTTGTATGTATGTTTGTAATGAATAAACTCAAAAACTACTGAACTGATTTCGAAAATTCTTTCACGATGAGCATGTTGAAATATCCCAGATTAACATAACCTATAATATATATTATTTTGAAAAAAAAAATGGTTCCGCCTGCAATCTTCGATAATGCAACTCAAGGTGTGAAAATATTTTCTTTTTTCGATTTTAAAAATTCCTTACTTATATCTTCTAACCACGCGGACGAAGTCGCGGGCAACAGCTATACTAAATATTATTATTTTACTAGCAGCTACAAAGCTGATGATAAAGAGAATAAAAAGTAAGCATTATTTTTGTTTTTTATTTTAGGTACGATTACGTACTTATGATGTCACATAATCACTTATTATTATTAAACGTGATGTCTTGTATGTACGAAATATATCTTGTGGATAAGACAACAGTTTATATTTGTAAGCTAAACTATAATAAATTACTATAGTTATTTGATATCTTATGTTAATACTAGCTGACCCAGCAAACGTTGTTTTGCCTAATAAATTATTTCTAGTTGTATGTATTGTAATGCCACATTATAAAAAAATAAAAACAAAAAATTTCTTATTTTTTTTTAATGTGAGCAACCCTTAACTCTTAGGGATATGAAAAATAGATGTTAGTCGATTCTCAGACCTACTGAATACGCATATAAAACTTGATAAAAATCGGTGTAGCCGTTTCGGAGGAGTACGGTAACTAACATCGTGACACGGGAATTTTATATATTAGATAAATTTCCTTAAAACGAAGTAGTCATTAATTTTCTTAAGTCTTATTTCATCCACCTTCCACCACATACCAAATCGTGTGGTTAGCAGAATAAGGACAGCCACATACAATAGCACCGAACAATTACCATCACACAAGACGGTCCCTCGTATTCCGAAGCCAATATTATTGAAAAGCAAAACAACACATGTTTTATGACGAACAACAATACGAATGGCAACACTCGTTTAGTGTGAACAATAGACAGTCTGGTCCAAACCGCACAAGATATTGCACGTTGCGGTCACCCCGGCCATCAACTTGAACTTACGCAGAAAAAATATAACTACGGGGAGTCCACAAAAAAGTAGAAAGGAATGTCGATTACTCCTAGCTTGGAAAAAAGTTGGGATTTCAATGTTACTACACTAGGATATACTACAATCTGGACACAGATAAAGCTAGTCCAAAACTCGTAAAAATAAGGCAGATGTCGAGGTTTAAAAAGAACCCACCGACGAAAGATTAGACCACCTACTAAGACTAATTAAACACCTTGACCAGGATAAGTTAAAGAATAATCAGCTTCAGATGACAGATTTATAAATACATATCAAAATACAGTTGACAAAAATTAACATAAAATATTTGCACATTGATTTACTAACTTGTATATCAACACTTTAAATGTTCGCTGTCACATAAATTTGTAGCTGATTAGTATTGCGAATCGTTAAAATACTTCGGTAGAGCAATAATTAGCATAGAAGAAATTGATGAGCAAATGTCCGCCATTATAACTGTTCCGTAGGTCAAATCAAGGCGATTTAGGAAACTGCTACATACAAAAGAGTCATTAACATTTGCTACTTAATCCTAAACAGTTAAATAACAGTATTGATACGACGAAAATATATTATTAGAAAATTATGTTAACTCGTTGACTCTTAACAAGTTCGAATGCGGAAATCTCGGAAGACTTGATATTCCGTCACGCGAAACGTACGAGTATAGCGCGGCATGGCGGCATGAGCGATGCACTGCTTGCCAATCAAGACTCATTCTAAGACTGCTTACGTATTCCGAGACAGTGCACGCGCTGGAAGCTCCTAACGACCCAAGAAATATGAAATGTATGACGATTGTTTGAAACACAATTCTTCTTACCCAATCAATGTACCGGAAGGTAACGTGCGAGTCACAGACGTTTAGAAAGAAACAAACTAACGTACACTCGCATTGATTTACTGACTTTGAACATGCACGAATGAATTCGTAAGAGGCGAAGGGGAAAATTTTGTTATAACTTATTTCGTACTAAAAATGTAATTTGGTGCCATAAAATGAAAAGTTACTTTTGTCACGAACTTAATTTTGTTTTGTTTTATTAACCCATAAATGTAGACGTTAATATAAATTATTGTGCGCAACGAAACTAAAACCATATTATATGTTTTCTAGAGAACCAAGTAAAGAAATAAAAAATCTACACTTCATCATTTTTGCGGTGAATAAAATCTTCAGTATCGTAGCAACTTGTTGGTATATTTGAAGGGGTGATGAAAATTTTTGATCTTGGATTAATTGAAGCAGAATTGGCGTGAGACGTCTCTGCTTAGACGCATCTCGGCGTCGTTGACAGCATTGAACGCGCCGCCATGCGGCTGCGCGCGCGCACCAGCTCCTACTTCCCATGCGCGAGTGAACTCGCGCGACGTGTAGTGGTCGATGACCGGGCACGCGCGCCCTCACCGCGATCTAACTCAATGGGCACAGCATCTATGAGGTCTCACTTTATAATGCACAAGGATAAATAAACTATCATTACATCCATTGTTATTGCCAACGCTTGTTTTTGCAGACTCATCGATGGTCGAAATATCATCACTTATCAGATTAACTTTTAACAGTTCATTATTTGTCGATTTTTATCGCTGTCACTTTTAAGCCTTGGCAGATTTGCCAAATCTTTTACCACCTATAGTTAGTGCCATTTCATGTCTGTTTTGCAGTATCATCTAGATTAGATCGCCTGTTCGCTGCTATTGTAATGTGATCAACGCTTAGCTGTTTGCGTATTCTTATCAGCTGATTTATTACTTCATGTTCAACGGTAGACTTGATCTTTTCTATGTCAAAGTTGAACCGTTAAATGATGCAGTTCACGCGCGGATGGGTTCACGATTTTGCCAAACCTAACAATAGAAATTGTATTACAGATATTATACTCCATTAATACTTTCTTTCTACGAAACGAGACTCAACTCTATTTAATAGAAGTTAAAAATGAGAACAAAAAAATCACCGTATACCATTTTATCATGACTTATTCTCAACTATTATCTTTAACCACATTGTTATGACTTTTATGTGCCGACTGTACTTGTAATACGATTTCAGAAATGATATTTGTAACCTGTTTTACTTTCTTTCGCACTATAATTTACACCATCTGCCAATCTTCAACTTAATCAATATAGTGCTGAGAGAATGTGAAGAACAATTGTTTGATAACGTCTCGTTTATGATTTGTTGTTAATTCGTTTGCCACTAGCAATAGGGTTGTTGTAAATTATACATTATTTCCTTCTACAGCAGTACTAACTGCAAAGAGTAGGTTTCAAGTGTGTAAAGTGATGGAAAAATGACTTAATAATAGCTCATAAGAATAAACAGGAATGTATGCATACGAATTGCATGCTAAGTATTGCTAAGTCAATGGCAAACATGAATAAACAACAAACACTCTATCGAATTCAAACAGCCTCTTTAAATAACCCTCATGCAACAGTAAAACGTTTATAAAAATAAAGCACGAAATAGAATGGAGATGACTTTATTGGTTTGCGATATTGGCATTTCCCCGCGGGGTGCACCCTCCCTTACTCCGTCTAGACTGAGTGGGATCAACTTATTTTAAACATCTGCAAATAGAAGAGCTCTTGTAAACAAGTTTTCTTCAATAGAATGAAATATTGTTAGCTTTCACCGTCATAGCTGCAGGGTGGAAGCAATTTGAAAAGGGAAATTCACAAAACATAAAACAAGGTATAACAAAGTTTATCCGGGACTAATGAAGTGTTAAAGGCGTTAACATAACTATGATCGGTTACGGTCAAGTAAAGGGAACTCAATATGCGAGTAATCTCTATAATTGATCGTGTCAATACCGAGTGGAAGTCGATGGGCCGTGTAATAAGAAACATGATGCTGCCCACTTTTTCATGCTACATTTCTTACGTCGATTCTGTTGGAGCAGGTCATATTCTGCATTGGTAATTACTGTGAACTTCGAATTAGGATCGGTAACCGTAAAATACTAACAAAAAAATCTTACATGTCATCTCGTGCGGAAGGATTTAATTAGGATAACATGTGATTAAAAAAACACATCACATCAAAACATCTAAGCGTCTGATAGCGCTTAAATTGTTCAAAATGCAAATGACATGAACATGTACATATGTAAGAACGCGGTGGAGAAATCACGATACACAATCGTAACTTTTTTTAATTACACGTGAACGCATATTTTTGACGTGATGAGAAAGTGCAGTGTAATCGTAGTTACAATTTATTTAATTTCACGTGACGTCGCGGCCACCGTCGGGCGAGACAGAAACATTTTAATAGCGTTTGCTCTCACCCCTATAGATTGCGGTTGAAAACCTAATCCTCTTTCCCGGGATCGTGCGGATCTGATGCGAGTCTATAATTGGGTATTAGCGTTAATACATCTATATTGCGAACCTCCCACTTTTTATACTATGCGATACATGAGTACATCTTGATAATAACATCGCTTAGATATTTCATAGAACAGAAAATTAATAAATGGCTTACAATATTTGTGTTAATGCGGAATACTACAGCTTACGGCGCAGCTTCTTGCGTGTGTGAGTCTGCTGGGAAATCAGGTTCGTAATGGTGGTAATGGTGTTCATAGGTGATGAACTGGCAACCTGTACTACCGCTACTTGAACTAATGTGGGATAGGTATTCTTGCCTATATTATCCGACGGACAAAATGGAAATGACCATGAAACAAGAGTTCAAAGAAAGGGCAAGCTGGCACGCACATGAGAATACATTACATGCGTTGAAGTTATGTTACATACAAGGAGTGTTCGTTGGACTGGACGTAATCGAAATATTAACGAGGACAATTTTACTATTCTCAATTAATTTGCGGTCCGTGTAGGGTAGGGTGTATCAATTGTTGTACTCGGCCGCGTGCCCAACGCCGGATTACAAATATTATAGAAACGTCGTAATTCGGACAGTGATTTATAGAGCGGGGGAGTGCCACCCTTCGAAGGGCAGCAGCCACCGCGTATCGCAAACAACATTGATTTCTGGAAACGAGAGACAAGTTTGAGCTGTGTCAGCGAGGTCGGAAGATTATGTAACGCGTTCCGCTCTATCTCTTCTTGGACATCTCTGATTGTTGATTTCCCAGATGTACTGGATCAACTTCGCCAAACTTGATCCAGTTTGGATGTGTCATAAATGTTCGCTATTCATGGGATTTTCCACCTACACACCTACCAACATGTCACACTTTCGAAGTACCTTATTTGACCACGGAGGGATATTTGTTGTATGGAGATCCCCTTAAAACCGGTCAATGTATTTTCTATATTAAAAACAAATGTCAGGTAGTTCGCATTTCACTTCAAAGTCATGAGAGAGTGCAAATTCTGTTCATCCATAACAATAACGGTATGGGCCCGCAGTGAGCCAGAGGCTAGGTTACCGCTAATTTTTTGCGTTGTTCTTTGTTGGAACTAACTGTGTTAATTAATTACAATTATCCTGATTAGAGTTATTAGTGATGGAGGTAAGTAGGTCGTGTATCACGTGTCAGTAGTTCTGGCTGTAGCGGTGGCCTGTTGGCTGCGACAACTTTTTGCGCGGCCTCTCGGACACCAGCTGTCATCAGCGTAATGGTTACTTAATTGAATTAAATACTCACGTCGCAAAAAAAAAGTAATTGGTTGAATGAATACTCACTTTTTTTTCAATTTACAGTTAATTAACAAGGCTAGTTTTTATAAGGAAGTCAATCGATTTTTAGAGTTCTTCGTATACGGAATTAAAATTTTCACGCGCATTCGTCTTGTTTATTTTAAAGCAATTCAATTCAGGCGAAGCCTAGTTAACTAATTTTTGAATTTTTAGATCTTCATCTAATTCGGACGTAAAGAATTGCAACTGGATTTCAATATGGCATATTTTTTGTGGAAAAATTAATAGGTTGGAACCGTTCTCCTCCATCGATGATATTAATGCAGTTTTGGTAGCTTTATTAGGTTATTGTCTTTTAATGTAAAATTATCGAATTTGCTCCAAAAATCTTCAGATGTTTACTCTGTTTTATTCAGTTTGATACTATTCTGATGAAGACTAAAATTAGTAAAACAAACCGTATTCTTCAACGACTGGCTGATCCGATATCAAACATTTTGAAATGAAGCTTGTTATTTATAAACCAGCAGCTCTATCATAAATAGATCATTTTACGATATAATCTTTATTTAAATTATAGTAACGTTTAATTCAGAAATATCAACATGACAGGACTGAGGGTACTTTCTAAAGCTGGTTTGTATGTCTAGAGGCTTTTACCGTACCTATATGGATCGATGGGGCGCAGGTTATAGGCACTGCGACCTAACCATTGACGGCAGTAACACGCAACGGTACCCACTACCCATGTATTGACCACACTCCCTATTCATGTGACTCGGTAGTAAAAATCTTAAACAACTATTTTATAGGTGTGACAATGAATTAATGGACTATAAAATACTCGGAGTATGATAAAAGTATTATAATAAAAAAGGAAATATTTACAATGTTAAAGAGTCTAAATTTGAGATTTCTTACTGCAGTATTTTTTTCTTTTAATTCATCAAATAGTAAAGTATTATTTTTCCTTCTATGATGCCTAATGACTGAACATTAACGTAGATGTTATATTCTTTTTTTTAATGCCTTTGTTAATCTCCACAAGCAACACCAATTAAACAATAACATAAGACTCACAAAATACACTTAAATAAACATTTACATTGCCTATAATGGTAATGTCTTAATTAAGTAAATACATTGCAAACTTCGGAATGCACGCGCACAGATGGCATAATAGCTCAACGTTGTGTTTACTGCACCTAACAAAAGCGGTTCAATGGCTTTATGCGCATAAACCGTAGAATATTACTCACATGAAGACTATAAATAGTAGATTTTAAGTATATTTTAAAACTCCATTTTGCTATCGATGCAATTAAGTTAATCTCGCAATTGACTTTTTTGGTAGCTTTGCTTGCATGCCCATTTTTTTACATGACTGCCTTAGATGGCAGGTGATTGTGTTTTGGTTTTAACTAAGTACATTTCTTTAGCACTCTACAGCTCAAACGGCTGCATGATTTTGGATATATTTTGAGGTGGCATTACGTTTAACGACACTTAAATTATTTTTAATAAATTATTTTTTACTTTCCTATTCTGAATTCACGAAGGTGTAACACCTTAGGTCCAATTTTCTGTTATCACTAGTTTTTAACGCTTTATATTTAAAATTCATACTTCTACGTTACATATAGTCACTACGTACGTTTCCTATTTAAGTTAACCAATATAGTAGGACCTGCATGAAAATTACCAGGAAATTGATATAACTCTGTCAATTCCAACAGCAAAGCCATAAAATGAACTATTTACTTTATTCCATTACCCTGAATGGTTGCCTCGGTTATATATAAACTTATTGAAATTGCAATAGTGTTATAGCCTCATAAGGTTTAGGGATTACCACTGTTTAAACGTCGTTAAAAATTTAAGTGCATCGAATCACGGCAGACAAATTTTCATTTGTTTTTTTGACTTGCGATAATTACAAAAAGCCTCTATCTCAACGCAACAAGATTGATTATCGTTTGTTTTGATGTGCATCGTACTAGAATTTATTGGCCGTTAGTTCGTTTGCTTACTACCCTATTTAAAACGTCGTTTTACTGCGCTCTTTAACACTCCAAGTAGAACTTTTGTATTGTGGAAGCGAGAGGACGATACGCGATATATAATGCTCGATCTCACTTCAACAGTGATAATGGGTCTTCTATAAGAGCTTATAATATAGGCCCTGATCGTAATTATCAATCTTGATGGACGTTTCGAAAGTAATGTTCATTTTCAAACGAATGTTCTTGAAATAATATGAAGCTTCGACATCAGAAAATACGAAGACTGAAATTACTTTACTTTAACTTATTTTATTGAGGTTATATATAGAATTATGACGTAATGAAAACAATATTATTTCTTGAAAATGATTTTCTCAGCTATAAATGTTTTCCATAAAAGTTTTCTTCCATCCTTCGCGAAACCTCGGGCCCTAAGGGAAAGGTCCATTAATGAAACGCCTGAGGTAACAATTAGCACCGCATTAATTGTTTTACACTCGTAAAGACAGCTATAAGGGAATAACACTGTCTCTTCTAAGTATATAATATATTTGAGGTTGTGGGAAAGAGATATCGCTCTACGACGTGTGCTCTATCACTTTTTTAAGAAATTTAATTTAAATAAATACTTTAAGTAGGGTCTCAAACCCATTACACCCAACTAATTAAAATCAAATGTTTACAGTTTCTCATTTAACAAATTAAATCGTACTGAAGACGAGAGTATTCACATAAATTAGATACAAAAATGTGGTTATTTAAGAGCAGAATTCTTACTCGTTTAATTTTTAGAACTCGGGCGTGGATTAACATTAATGAAATAATTAAACATCAAGGAACAATATCTGAACTATGCTTAATGCACGGATAGCCGAGTAGTCCATGTAGATCACGTCCATGCAAAGCTCAAGGTTCGATCCCCGCGTAGGACAAGTGATCCACGAATACAGTTGATCGAGTGGTTTTGGCACGAGAATTGAAAGCGTCTGAAAAACCCCACACATGTATTTGAATTAAATCTGTCTGTCCGTATACAATCTCATCTCACTTTTTATTTTATCACCCTTGAGGCTTGCAGCATCTCTCTCTATTTCTCTCTACTTCTCTCTCTCAAGCGCAAAGTTAAGTTAAATAAAGGTTCAAGAAAGCGACTTACGTTTCAATATTCGACGAGAGTAAGCATCCTCTAGTAAACTTTAATAGAAACAAGCAATCTTCATCCACCGTCTGTTTTCAAGAGCTAACAATGTAACTTAACGATATTATACTCCTAAAATGTTTACAAAAACATGAAACTGTACATTTAATGTTCTTTCTTTCTAGATAAATAACGGTCGGCTCATTTTACGGTATAAATGACTGTCTAACAAGTAATTCTTAATTTATTTTGTACTTAAGACAAGGATAGTAAATTAATTGCGAAGAGATTTAATTCTGTATCTTTACGGCTGCACATAATATATTTCTATATAATATGCATCAGGTAAAAATCGGTAAAGCCGTTTCGGAGGAGTACGGTAACTAACATCGTGACACGGGAAGTTTATATATTAGAAGAGATTAAAACCTCCGACACAAGTATTAAATTCGTTCATTCGGGAGGCCTAAAAAATACCCGAAGACCAAATAGTCATATTCTACTTTATTAATAAGCACCCCTAGGTAAATACAGTTTCGTGAGACTGACACTCTACCTTTGGTACTCGAACATATTTTATCAAAAAGTATTTAGCTAACTATAAGCAGATTGATCAATCATTTGGAAGAAGTAAATAAAAAATAAATGCTAAGTAGACGCAAAAAACATATCGGTGAACAAAAATGACAATTAAAAATTTACGGCCTGCTCAAATTCATCATCTAACTTAATGTAAAATGATGTATGACAAGACAGCACGAGAGCCTAACATCGTGTGTTAAAATAACAATTGTGGAAGCAAGACACTGCTCTACGTCTCGTATTGCTTTCTCTCTCTCTCACTGCTCTTGCTTTAAAAAGTCATAGTAGACCTCAAGTATAAATTAGTGTTATGTTACAAGACAAACGTCAATCTACTTCAGTCTATTTACATAATGAAGTCAAGTGAGTTCATTTATGTCTTTAAAGTAGTTCCAACGATCCCGTCTGTCGTCTGGATACGTAATTTCGCCTATTTACGTAATTGAACACTATAATAAGACCTAATCACCGTATAAATTGCGTCTATTCAATCATGAGTTAGGTTAGTGCATAAGAAAGGACTCATTAGAATAACTGAAGCGATTGATAAAAATAAAATATAAGCAATATTAAACTTAAATAAAATAAAAATGTTCAACAAACAAGATCTATAAAACTAGTCAACAAATTAAGACCTAGTTTAGTTAGCTAAACACAAATACCTGTTAGAAATTAATTAACAACGTCAGATAAAAAATGCTACAGAATCGATGACAAAATTAATGTTTGATCACGGATGAGATAATACGGTTTCAGTGTGCGTATTTTCTATACGGGAATTAAAATAAAATGACCAATAAATTAATTGGGTTAGACGTTTTATTTAAACAATTATAGCCTAGGACCAGTTTCAATTCTGTGGATAATATCGGTATTTTGTTTTGAAATAGAAAGAGAAAAAGAAATGTAAAAAAAATACACTTCTTTAAGTTCATTGCACGCGCAATATTATTGTATATTTCATAGAAATAACTTATAAGTTAACTTCTATAACTTCTAAGGCATTTCACAGAAGTCTATTTATACCCATAAAGGCTTGAATGATTGAACAAAATACAATGATGATTGCATTATTCATTATTCGAATAGAATCGCTTACATATTAGAATAATTGAATATAAAACCGCATGAACGCATATCTTGGCACTGTTTGCAATTATTTAAGAATCAATATATTTCAATTAACTATACGACTATTGCATAAATTTCTAAACTTTATATTTAGACCTGACTCTTTAATTGAACATCTAATATTCAATTCTATTTTATTACTTTAAAATCTCTGCGAAACTATCATCGGAAAATAGCTAGTTTCACCTCAATCAAAAATATATTATGGTTCCTGAAAGGGAACACGATACCTTGGGAATGCACTGGGCCTTTCTAAAGCTTTTGATTGTGTACATCACTTACTGTGAAGCTAACATAGCTGGGTAATTCAATACAAATCCATCGATCTTATTGTATTTGATCGGTCTGAATCAAGAAATTTCAAATGATTATGATAGTGTCGGTATACTATCAGTATTGATTGATTGCTCACAGAAAGCATTGGGATACCCCAAGGAACAATATCTGGGCCAACTTCGATTCTGTTGTTAATCAAATATCAATTTAAAAGTCAGCACAGACCGTAAAATAGCGTTTAAATCATTTAAATGTTAATTCAAATCCTCCGTTTACGATTTAACCTCAATTGATTCGAACAAAAATTAAAGAGAGAGGTTAACGATACATAATTAACAATTTCGCACTGTTATCGGAAAGTGTTTAAAAGTCGGATAACAAAAATCAAATTACTGGTACCGCCATAATAATTGTGACTTTTGCCATTTTATTGAGTAAGTTAGTTTTCGTGTTAACTTGATAAAAAGTGACGGGTGTAAATCTGACTTAAGTTATAGGTAGGTAGGTCGTAGATAACACATTTCTTCCGTAACTTGCCGGTACGATGTAATACTGATGTGCATAAAGCGAAGAAGACTAAAAAATTTTGCTTTTTTCTATTTACCGTTCATTTTTATTTAGATGTGTGAACTGTAGCCTACCTATGTGATTATAGATTTCCTCATAGACATCAAACTAGGAAATAGTAGGTACTTATTAATAGTACCTAATTATACTTCTTACGAAATACTTTTTTGAGTAGTTGCTCATCAGACCAAACATTTTGTTATCCCATTATAAACACCTAATGCTTTGCATTCCTATCCTCAGTATTAGTGTATAATACCTACAGAATGTATTTGTTCAGAGATTACCTGACCAATAACATAGGCAAACACCGGTGCGTGTAATTCACACTTATTTACCTAAGTGCTCTTAAGAACATGGACGTTGATGATGGTGCAACGTGTGTTTATAATTGTCTACGCAGAACTATTTCTTTCACGAAATAATGAGAACATAAAATACATTACACTTGTCCACGGCGTATCTCTCGCTTATCTACAGTCATCTAACTGACCGTTCTGTTATCTGTATAGTAATGTATAGTTATCGTAAATTGGCTAAGGTTCGAAAAAAACCAATTTAAATCACAAAAAAATCGTTCTATTATGCAACTATAATTGGTTCAGGTCGTTGACTTGAAGACGCGGCAATACACATATGACGATATGGAGTTTTTTTCTTTAATTATTTTTTTTCGCAATCACTTTCTCACTTGCTTTTTATGCAAGAGCACGAGGTGCTTTGAATCGCTTAATGTGTTTTGTTACGCATGAGTAGTATAAGGAGGTTGAAAAAAGAATCTAATTAATTTCAAAAATGTCGTACATGAACGTACGTGCTCATTCATTGGATAACACACTTGTACGTTACTATTAAATCATTCAAAAAACAAGGAACACTTGTCCACAATAATAACATGTCGACAACGTAAACCGTTAATCTAACATTCTTTTTCAGACTGTATAAATTTATAGATGTTAATAAATGTGAATAAAAATACAATCAAAGTTTATTGTGCCTATTAACCAATATTCAAATTAGTGTGAAACTAGAAATTCCGATTGCAAAGGAAACAAATGGGGAGCAATAAAGTTTATGTTCCTCCTTATGGTTGTTTTGGCTGAGGTTTCATTGCATCGACAAGGAGATTCGCAATAAAAACAGTGCGCGCGGTAATCGACTACCCTCCGCTCCCGGCGTTCCCTAATTGCATAGCCGGAGACGATTCCCACGCGCGCCAATGAAGATCAGACACCCAACGTGGATGCGACTGTCGTTATGTAACTTTAATCAAAATTCTGTGAGCCACAGCAGGGGGACTTGCTATCATAATACTTGTACTAAAGCACACAACATAACAATCACGTCTTAGTAAATTAATTCCATTGTTGGCGACGAAACGTGAAGATGCCAGCGATAGATGGTGTGAACTTTACCGCCTGTCATTCCTTTAACCATTTAGTCGACCAGCCCATGTAAGTTTAAAATAACAATTCGTATTGTGTCTGCAAATTCAACTGTCATCATCATCATTTCGACCTAATTTCGCCCGCTGTTAGGCAGACCCCCAATGTCACGCTTCATGGTCCTTTGTAATGCATCTAACAGTAATCTTACATACGTTTAAGTAAATAAGAATCTACTTTAAGATCTGAACAAAAGAATACTGCTCGTCTGTTATGGGTCAATTCATGTTTATCACTGATCTTATTTAAAATGATTACAAATAAAGTTGATGTCATAAAAAACTGAGTGATTGAAACTCCAAAGAGTTCCGAAGCAAATTGAGGGAAAGCCTCTAGACTGCTAGATTACTACTAGATTTCTGTAACACAGTAATCATAAAACAAGCAGAAATATGATCTCGAAGTTCCAAGAAATGATTACCAGTACTAGAACAGTAATAGAATCTAGTTTGCACTAACACGAAGCGAGGTAACAGTTCACTATCTCAGTAATGACTGTAATGGACGCATGATATGATTATCCTTGACATCTTGAAGTACGATAGTCTCGTTGCTCTCTTGATGAACTACTAGAGTCACCTGAGCGGAGGAACACGTTTCGAGACGCTCCAGTGTAGCTAGGTATGTCAGAAATGTATACCTTTACTTTACTTGGTCAGACTCTGCGGGAGGTCTAGATGTTGATAGGCGAAATATAATCAACGAATTAGCAGATGACGGTGAAAGACTTTTGATACTTGAAAAAAACAGATACATTATACAGTTTTTAGATTGTACCTCTGTAAAGAATTTTCTTTTCACAGCATTGCGTACATATCTTTCTAAAACAGTTCGAATAAGAAAGTTATGGATATTATCAATTGAGGGATTTGGCTACTGGCGATTGGCTTTTGATATATTTTGTAAACATCGGACTATATTCTAGAAACTATATCTATTGGATCACATGTCTTGGCAGTGCTTCAGGAAGTCAGCTAAAGGGGACCGTTTAGTAAATAGGTAAATACGTAGTTGGCTATGACAAAGAGATTATGCCGAAATCTATCTCGGGCAGCCAAATACATAGAATATTAATGAGGGCCGTTACTAGTTATAACAATGAACCAAAATATCGATAAAAACGATGGAGTCATTAAAGCGAGGGTTTCCACCCTAAGCCCTACAAAAGGCTTTTTGATGAAGAGCCGAACTTCTTGAAGGGTGTCAACTTTTCCTCTCCTGAACTTTTTAATTAATACACAACAGACTGTTTAAAGATAAATTGTTAATTGTGTAAGTTTCCATGTTCTTAATTGAGGTGCTTAATCTACCCAGGTTTACTTCTCTTTTCACCTCAAATTAAGATGCGAAATAATTAAAAATACCTTTTTGTGTATTTTGAGGGATTTTTTTCAAAGAGCCAAGTTTTTTTTAAGCGGATTTCTAAAAATGTTAATTTTTGTCATGTTTGACGTTTTTACCAGAACAAAGATTTGTCTGCATTGTGACTGTAGGCTTAACGGCCACATCCCGTGAGAAGTTCATATTTGCGTATTGCACTGCATAGATTACCTAAATACTTAGTTCGTTAAGTTAAACAGCTTGGAATGTCACGCCTTCCATGCCTGCCTGAGTATACCAGGATAATTTAGGTTGGAAGGGAAAATATCTGAAGTTATAGGGCATTTTTACCACTACGGTAATTACATACGAATCGATTGCTAAAAATAAAACGAAGAACGAAATTGCATTTTAATTTAAGTCTGGTATCAGGTCTAATTGATATTTTTTTCTTATTTTTAATTAGTTCGATATCTGTGTTATTACGTATAACATCGGTAAACGCACAATACGACTAAGATACGTTCTGTGTCGTTGATAGTTACAATAGAGATTAATTATTTGAGATAAAAATAAATTATAAAACCTGGAAGCTTAGAGAAAACTCAACAAAATGTATGTTAATTAAAACAATTATACAAGCCGTGAATACTAATTTAAGAGCAAAGGTGGTGTTAAAAAAGAACAATAAAATTAATATACGGAGATATAATGTCTTCTAAAAAACATCAAACACGTGAATAAAGCAACTTAAAACACTTTTTAATTCACTCAAAAGTCATGACCTGGTTAAGAAATTAAGCGATCAACTCATAAACAGTCGCCGTGAGTCAAAGCACTTAAAAATCATGCTTCCTCGTCGAACGTTCTTTTAATAGGCACTAAAGCAATCTAGAGACTGATGAATAGGAATCATGTGAACCAGAGCTAGTAATTGGGTGCACCGGAGCGGCGCTAGTAAATTGATATGGCAAGCTAGCGGTTCTCGATCGGCGCATGCATCTACGCCCTTCGATAGGTATGGCATTTCGATCCAAAAGTTTATCGTTACGGCAATCGAACGACGCTTCTGGGCGGAGATCGATCCGACTCCATGCACGATGTTGCAATGGTTACAGTTAGTGAACTCGAGTGATAATATCTTATGGTAATTGAACTAAATGTTCTCGCTTTGATGTTACTTTGCTTTGAGGGACAGCCGAAAATTCGAGTTAAATTGTCCGAATTAATGACTGGAAGGCTTTGTACGTGCGTACTGCGTGTCGATTTGGTGAATTAAGTTCTTGAGTTCGTAAGTTTAAGCCTAGGCAATAATTGATTTGTATGTTTTTTATTTAGGAGATACAAGTCGTGTTCAGAACCTGTATTGTTTTGCAGATTTATGTAATTACGTTGCAATCGATTTGTGCGCTAGTGAATCTGAAATTTTGTTACCATCCAGTACCTAGTGATCATGTAATATTTATTTTTTAATATTAAATATTTAGATTCTAGCTATATCGCAAAAAATATTAAAATCATTCAGTAGATACGTAATTGCCTAGCTAATTATATGCCGTGTAGACTTCAGATAAAAAAATAAAAATTGACATCAAATAAAACTTAAAATAAGTACCTCCTTAAAGGCTTAAACCATCGCATCGTATGAAATAACCGCTATGATAATCTCAACTTCCTCATTTAACAACGATTGTTTATTCATATGATTTATGTTAAGACGATAGGAAGATAACTTACCCATATATAGGAATGCCGATTGCCGACAGTTATAAATGTCTACATCAATATTAAACAAATGAGCTTACCATAATATTTATTACGATGAACAATCGTAAAAGCATCAGGGGACTCGATTTTAAAGACATTATTCACGATTTACACATAAACTTATGAATTATAGTTCGCTTTGGTATCGCGATAAATATTCCGCGAGCGCGAGCTTTCCGTTCCCGCCAAATATTAGTTGGAGTGACCACACCGCGCACGCCTGTTGGCTGACGCTAAGCCCGCCAAACTGAAGCAAAGCAAGCCGTAAGCACCGTGAGAGCTTCGCGAACCGTCTCTGAATGGCCCACTCCACGAGGGAGAAATGGCGGGAGTCGCGGGAGGGACGATCTCGTAGGGGAAACCGCGTCAACCGCCTCCGGTAATTCACTAAGAAAAGTTATTTGTCGACTTGCCGCGTAGGGGATCGCTGTTGTAATAGAAAAATGAAAACGATTTGTAAAGTGAATAGGCGATTTGAAATATTGCAATGCGGTTAAGTTTATTGATTAGACAGAGTTTGTAATGAGTAAGCGTTTTTGATATGATCATGGAGAACATTAGTAATGTATCACTTTGTTCTTGCGAACAATGTTGGGTGTAATGTTTTCTGAATAGGCGCATCCTAAATGATGCATTGTTTTTACAAATTGCTGTGTTCGCACGATTCGGGCTGTCAACTTTCCGATTGATGAACGCTTAATGGCATTAAAATAAACGTAACACTTTTCTTAAGCTTTGTATTATTGTTTTGTTAATGCATTTTTAAACATCGTAAGCTCCTGTGAACAGTCTTGTGTACGATAATGTAGATAAGTGCGACTTTTGGACTCTGTATCAATTTGTTTAGATTAGATCTGTGTAATTATTAGATTTATAAAATCTATTAAGTATAAACTTTATTAAATATTTTGATAAATCGTACGTACCTATTGAAATGAAATCGCGGTTTAATGTTTGATTTTAGTTCCCGACGTTTCGACACCTTTGCAGGTATCATGGTCACGGGCAGACTAAAATCAAACATTAAACCGCGATAAAATCCGTAAATGTAGTTTCATTTCAATGTCTAACATTCGCGTAAACCTAAGAAACCACTACGTACGTTACGTACCTATATTTAAGCGCATGCTTGAGCCTACGTACTTATTTGGTTTGCTTGGCAATTGAGTCTGTAATACTCTGATACTGATACTTTACTATTTCACTGTAGTGAAGTTATTTTGGATGAAAGAATCAGTTTTTACTTAAATGACATATCATACATATTTAGTAGGTGGCAGTCGGCTCTCTGATCATCCATTCATGAAATAAGTAGGTATGTAAGCATCGAAACGTAAATCCAAAAAGGTAGGTTCACCACGCTATCTACGCGTGGTGAACCTATATCCTATAGGTAAACCTGTATCATTGGTACATACATTGGAGAATCGACGATTAAGTCTCTTCTATCATCAAAATTACTAGTAAGTACTTACGGTTAGCTCTGAAAGCCGTTTAATAAACGCAGATTACAAGATAAAGACTTTTTCCTTTCTTACCCTTCAGATGTAGGTTCCTAGTGTACCTACTCTCAGGATCCTGTTTGAAAACTTAGAAAATCGGTGGTCAGTGTTTAATTAGACGATGTTGAAGATATTTTCCCAATTCTATTCCTAAGTGTTTCAGATTCTGTTTCTGACTGTACGTAGTAGACGTGATTTACAATGTCTTAAAATCATATCTTGGCAATAAATTACACGTAGGTAGAAACTTCAACCACAAATTACAATATCTGATTTCAGTTTAGGTAAGTACAGTGGGACTGAATGTGTGGGCTGTGGTGTCTGACAAGACCAAATCATAACAACATTATCCAGCAATTTAAAAAACCACATATTTTTTGTTGAGACTACAGTCGATGCAATCGAAACCCCGCGGTGTTTTCGAATCGCTAACGTTATGTTTTCCTCACATTGTTAGGTAGGTAAACACATCAGCCAATAGAAAATACCTATAATCAGATAGTTCAGGATTTCAGCAAGTATTGTTATGTCGAGAGATATTTATAATGTTAAAAGAGGTAATTTGGTAAACGAGCTGGATATAAATTATCCATACGGGTTTTTACTCTTCATTAAATAATCAAAATAAAGCCGTCAGTTAAAAATTAACAATTTTTGTAACTCTCCCCAAACATTGATTACATAAAAACGTAACGCTATTATCGTAATATTGAGTACTAGCTGTTGCCCGCGACTTCGTCCCCGTGGGTAGAAGATATAAGTTATGATTTATACCTACCTGCCCTGTTTTTTTTTCACATTTTCCATTGTATCTTCGTTCCTATTAGTCGCAGCGTGATGGTTTTTAGCCTAAAGCCTTCCTCGATGAATGGTCTATTCAACACAAAAATAATTTTTCAATTTGGACCAGTAGTTCCTGAGATTAGCGCGTTCAAACAAACAAACAAACAAACAAACTCTTCAGCTTTATATATTAGTATAGAAGTATAGATTGAGTGAGTTATAATATAAAGAGCAAGATGACATATTACGTCGTCTTGCTCTTTATCGGCTAACGAGGGCATATCTACATATGACTACCACGCCTACAATTATTATCAGGCACTGTATTTTTAGATAATCGAATAAAATAAAACCAAAAATACCCCAAGATTAAAAAAAACATTGTTGCTTGGCAAATCAAAGCCGATACGCATCGTATTATAATAGAGCTGCCTTATCGATAAGATAAGAAAAACCCACAATCGTGAACATTTCAGCTATAAATGGATATTCATAAACATTTAATGGCCCGTCAAACATCTTGTAATAACGCATAATGCTTATTTAAATTGTAATCCGAATCATGTTAACTTTATCTTAATTCAAATAACACGACTTAATCGCCATCTATGTATAAATGATAGAACTAAATGATTGGTTACAACGCGGCAACGTCCGATGTTCAACAATTCAATGTTTCATAGTTGTGTTATTACTTCACATCGCTCGTTGGCGCTAGTGATTTGTCCATTTAGATTTATTGGACGTCCTTGAATGGTGTTAATAGACTGCTTAACCCCGTCGTATTTTTCCGCAGATGTTATTAACATCTCCGTGTCAATTTTCCTTTTATGTAAATAAAATATTAGAATAAAGTACTTACATATAGCTATCGCTACTGTGGTTACATCTTTTTAGATTAGATGAGATAATGATGATGTGAATGGACTGTCGTTTGCCATATTATTCGCAGATAACTGGACGGATCAAGGATTGGTGTTGATTCAATTGACTAAACGAATTCAATGCTTAGGTATGTATTGAACGTGTGTTGTTATTTCTAACACAAGCATACTACAAACCAACGTTATGGGCAAAGTATGTATGGTTATCTCACAAGTTTGCCTTGACTTGTTTGTTGACATTCAAGAGCTGTAATTTTAATCGAGTCTACTTTTATTTTCTTACTACTTGATATTTGTTTTTCAACAATCTCTCATACCGAAACCTATGTCACAACGCAAATCAAATCCATTGTTTTCGGTTCTCATTTACAATTATAATTAAAACAGCCATGACTGGGTAAAACCCGAAAGAAAACAAAATTAATTGAAAAATGCATTTATTACAATAAATTAGAATGATAGCTATAAATTAGGTTTAAATAAAATACCCTCATTCCCTTGTGACATGTTATAAATTCATACGTAAATATTGATTGGTAAGAAATGTTCACAGGTTACAAAACTTTTTTTCTGAGGGTAGTCATTTACCCAAACTCTTCTTTAGATTTTCAGCGAGCTTGTTGATGAACTCGAAGGTTTCGTAGTAGTCCTCCCTCTTGACGTTTTTCAAGCCCTTAATGCAAACAGCAAGATCCTTGGTCATAATGCCCGATTCGATTGTGTCAATGCAGACCTTTTCTAAAGTCTCAGCGAAGTTGCGTAGTTCAGTGTTGTTATCTAACTTGGCACGGTGCAGAAGACCCCTGGTCCATGCAAAGATTGAAGCAATGGGGTTGGTGGATGTCTCCTTTCCTTGCTGGTAGAACCTGAAATGCCTTGTTACAGTACCGTGAGCGGCTTCAGCCTCTACGGTCTTGCCGTCAGGGCAAATGAGAACGGATGTCATGAGACCAAGGGAACCGTAGCCCTGGGCGACTGAGTCTGACTGAACGTCTCCGTCGTAGTTTTTGCACGCCCAAACGAATCCACCCTCTGACTTCATTGAGTAGGCCACCATGTCGTCAATCAACCTGTGCTCGTACCAAATACCAGCGGCCTCGAACGGCTTTTTGTATTCCTTGTCATAAAGTTCTTGGAAGATGTCCTTGAAGCGTCCGTCGTATTTTTTCAGGATAGTGTTCTTGGTGCTGAGGTAAAGTGGGTATTTCCTGTCAAGGGCAAACTTGAACGAAGAGTGAGCGAAGTCGATGATGGAGGCATCAGTGTTGAACATACCAAGAGCGATACCAGCACCCTTGTACTCATTGACAACGTGCCTAATTGGTTCTCCAGATGGAGGAGTCCAGATAAGCTCAAGTTTGCCAGCGCCAGGTACTATGAAGTCAGTGGCTTTGTACTGGTCAGCATGAGCGTGACGGCCGATGATAATAGGCTTTTCCCAATTAGTTACGAGACGAGGAATGTTTTTGCAAATAATGGCTTCCCTGAAGACAGTACCGCCAAGAATGTTACGGATGGTACCATTAGGACTCTTCCACATTTTCTTCAGTTTGAATTCTTCTACTCTTTTCTCGTCAGGAGTGATGGTCGCGCATTTGATACCGACGTTGTACTTCTTGATTGCCTCAGCACATTCAATTGTCACCTGATCGTCAGTCTTATCACGGTTTTCCATACCAAGATCATAAACGTGCAGCTCGATGTCCAAGAAGGGCAATATGAGCTTGTCCTTGATGAGATCCCAGATAATCCTGGTCATCTCATCACCAAGGATGTCAACAACGGGTCCAACCTTGATCTTCGACATTTTGATTTTCTGAAACCAAAGAATTATACTTGCTAAATTATGTTTATTAATACAGACATTAACTGTCATTACCACACAAGAAATTACGTATTGTGATAATTAACATTAATGTTTTATTTATAGGAACGGTAGGCCGACGACTTCTAACTTTTGGTAGAGTAATTTTAAAAAGCAAATACGATAACCATGTTCTCAACGTACTCGACGGAACTCGAGAGGAAATAAGTAAACATTATAAATATTATGCATGCAAAGTAATATAATAACCTTGAGACACGCTTATTTGCTTTATTCAACAAGAAAAATAAATTTGAATAGTTACAAAGATGGTAGCAACTTGAACTGTAGGTCTCTATTCAATGAATAATACGACAATCGTTTGTATTCAATTTATTAATTAGAGGAAAAGAATACGTTAATAAACTTTAAGTATTATCGAAATAGCTACTGTATAAAACCATTGCTGTTAATATCATTACATAACATTGATCACAATGCTCAGAGATTCTGAACAACAGTTTCCTCCATTTTCATAATTAATATTTAACAACTAGGCAATAACTCATTTTTATTATACATTGAAGGCCTTTAGCCTCCTTTCATTTTACTACATAACATATCTGTTTGTAAAATACACTATTTATAAATGATAAGACATTGGTAGGTACCTAAATTAATGCTACTGCGAATAATACTCAACAGGATTGTAATAATTAAGTCACTGATAATTATTGTTTGGATCAAACAATAACATTACAGATGAGATCATAATACTTTGAACATATATTGCAATATGAAGTTATCAATTTTATGCTTGTGTGTACTTAAATCATGTGCGTATAAGGCTGATGAAATTGTGATAATAAACTCTTCATTAAGAGCTATAATTTTAGGATAAGTGAACAACAAAGTTTCTTAAATTCAGTTTGGTATTAATTTTAACAAACATTTGTTCCTGAATTATGTTATGTAAACTAATTTATCTTAGTTCAATACCCCTGCTAAAACAAAAAAAAATGATAAACTGTGTAACACCAATTAAATAAAAACAAAACAAGTTTAGTTGGTATCAGTAAATAGGCACTAATATAATAATATTGTTTTGTTGTGACCTCAAGGAATGTTTAGAAGTAAGTAAATAAATAAACAATGTCTACAACAGTGTACAGATGTTTGGTTTACAATAAAAGTTATGTGAGTGTAGGGTTTTTCCTAGTGGAAATATTTAAACAAGAATTGTAATCAGCACATATTTTGCACAATGCTAATTTGTTAAGCCTATGTAGTTCAATTAATCTAATCATTCATAAACCATTTGCTCTTGCTTTGCAGAGGTATTTTTTTTTTTAAATATAATTTATGGTCACAATGATGTAGCAGTTAATCACTAAAATGTTATGAAATTTGTAATCTTATCTGGTTATCAATATAGTATGATACAAAACATGTTCAAACCAAGTTTATATAATAATGTGAATGTCTGAATAAAAGATTATTCCAAATTATATTAAATAGCACATTCTGCAAACAAATGATAAGTAATCTCTCATTTTATGAAACTATTTTTATATTAACTCAAAGGCAATTTATTTATATTTAATATATTCTAATGTTAAATCAATAGTTAAATTATATTTTTAAAAGTTCCACTATTCTTATACATATAACAGTACCTACAAATTAGCTTAAAAATAAAAATATATTCATGGAATGCAAATGAATCTACAATATAAAGTATTGAATTAGAACAATTAGGTTGCAGGGGAGCTTTGATTAAAGTTGTTACAAATCTATATCTAATCTACAAAGTAATTATATTATCTTTAAATCTAATATTCACGAATCATGGAATTTGTAAAGAACCTGTAATATAAAATTGTTGAAAAATAAAAAAGACACTTTCTGGGTCGAGTGAAAGTTATTTTTATTGTACATGCAACTGATAACTGTACCTAAATACATTTCAATCAAATGTCTATTAGAAAGAAGAGTTCTGTTGGTTATGAACTAGGTATATTCAACATCACAGGGCAGAGAATATTATACCTACCTATCTATTGCTTAATATACCAAAAGGTAATAAGTCTGCATAGGATACAAGTTTTAAGGAAATAGAGAACTCATTGTTCTAATTCAAATACCAAACTTGAAAATTTCTGTTTCATAAAACTGTATTATTCTGGAACTTAAAACACTGTGCTTAAGATGAATTCCGAAATCTCTTGAACAAGTTCGTGGCAAAGCCAAGAGCAAAGTCCAAGAGGCTTAAGTAGACGAATAATTACTATTTGATGAAAATAAATTTAAGAAATTCACGAAATCGATATCAGCTATCATGGAGAATCTTATATAAAATTACGAAGTGATAGTAATATAGACGTATTGTCTTACCTATCAAAATTCCGTTTTATCGATAACGTAGATAACTAGCACCCGTCGTACTTCAACAACTCTACAAGCCGGACTGATGCGATGTAGCCCTCCTGCTGCTAGCTTGGCCGACTATATCAATATCAGTTGCCTACTTGTCATCTTTGCATGAGTTCGTAAATTTAACCGATATAATGACTCGAGCGATATCTTATCAATCATAGCCTTCATCAGTTTTGTACATTTCTACTTCAGGTATAATAACAAAAGCGTAAATAACATACATTAAGTAATTTATCAATTACATACCGTATAAAATTGCACAGGTAGACAAATGTATTGCTGACGACGCAAACCGTGTCAAATTCGACAGCGACAGTACAGTAGCGGCACTTGCCAGTTCGAAATAGGTACCGAAATAACCCGATTTTGAGTATTTTTGAGCGACGGCTACTACTTTTGTCTCTATCTAAATGAAATAAGGCTAACGAAAAGACAGAAACTATAGCAATTTTAGTTAAAGAGGAAAAATCTATTTTGGCCCCAAAGTAACCAGAAGATTTGGCAGAAAATTTGCTCGACCTTCGATCGTTTGGAAGGGGCCTAATTGCACATAATTTAATGCCACTGCTGCACAGGCATAGCTCCTGGGCTCATAAGTGATAAGACCGCGCTGAGGCCTGAGCGCCGTTCGTACATGTTCTGCTCGCAAGGTATGCCTCGCGACGTCTTAAGATAATCTGGAAACGCGAGGCTAGCGAAATAGAACGACAATAAGACGACTATCTACAAGAAAAAATCGCCTTGCAAGCCAGAAAGTACCTTTATCCCGTCCGAGAAGCACTTTGCCGACCAAGGCAATTCGGCCTTAACGATTTCTAATCACCAGGGACGACGGCACCGGGCAATTAGATCGGAATTTGTTGAGACAGCATGATTTTTGAAATAAACCTTTTTATCCAGTCATAACTGGGGTACAAATAATTATTAGCAAGAAATATATATTAATTAGGAACATAAAGAGAAAAACAATGGCAAGCTTTGATGCGAATATTATACAATTAAAATTAACTCAAAAATATTAACATGCAATTTTTTTGGAATGATTATTCTTTATTTATTTAATTTTATCTTTTGTCAGTAAATAACATTCTTACATTAACTTGCAACACTGCATTGTAAATAACGCCCTGTCGTCTTTGCCCGCCTCTCCTCTCCCACAGCCCCATCCCTCCCGTCCCAACCCTCTCCCAGCCCAAAATTATCCCTAGAAAAGATCTTATGAGAAACAAAAGATAGAAGCCAAGGTGTAGGATAGTAATTGTTGTTCAAGCTGTGAGTGAAGTGGCTGCTGGTAGTATGAAAATCCTACAGAACAGTATTTGACAGGAATTCGAAATGGTGGTTCAAAAGAATTGGAATAATATAGAGGTGTCGCCGCAGAATCCTGTTACCGAAGGTCCCTCAAGTACGTGGGGCTTTCAAACACCTGCCAAAGCAACTATCGTCCGTTCTAACACCCCCAGCAATATGCAAGCCGTAAGTGTCTTTCAATTAATTAACAATCTCAGTGACCATGAAAGTGGTTAGTCGTTAAATCAATTAGTAAATACACAATATGAGCAGGTAATTTAGCTATTTCCAAAACACTTGATTTGAAATGTAAGAGGTATACATATAAGCTTTGTTGTTTTTATTTGACTAGCTGTTTTAACATACATTAGAGGTTTGTTTTTATTGGGTGTTGCAAATATGTAAACAATTGAAAAATTGGCGTGTACAAGTAGAGTTCTAATTGGAGTAATTCATTCTTTTTTTTAACTTGTTTTATGTCATTTTCAATTTCAGAAACAGCCAGTTACGAGACAAATTGCTATAAATACTTTAGCAGCTATGCACCGAAGGTTCAGTCTACCTGGACCAGTGCAGCCACATTCTAGACCTATTGCGGAATTCAGAGCAAGTGCTAATAAATCACTGGATATGTTGCGACAAACAATACAGTCAGCGGTCACAAGAGAAATTGATCAAGTTATCAAGAAGTATTTGGAAGTGAGTGTTCACAGATAATAAATTATATTGTAACATTTATTTATTAATATTGCATATTATCTGACATGTGTTTCACAAGATGATTGATTACTCTTAGTTAATTAATACATTATATTTAACTGTCATTATGTTTACATGAATTAAACTTTAATCAATCAAGTTTGTGTATAGCTGTGTGCTAAGTGTATAGTCAATTAATTTATGCCTTGTTTTCAGAAATTCTTTGTACCTGCTGTTAACAACATAAGACTGAATTTGGGAGATGAATCTGTTAGTGAAGATCAGGTAATTATTTATTTTAAAATAATATATTATTGTATTTGTTTCACATTTTTGTAGAAATTTACTTAATTTAGAGGTTTCTGCTTACATACTATGAATTTTGGTATCAGATGAGGCAGTTCAGCAATGATATGTTCAAGCTCTGTGCTAATCTGGCCAAAATGTGTGTTATAATTTCTTAAACATAACCAAGCACAACCAAATACTTTAAACAGCTTTCTAAACATATATTTTTTTAAATAATAAAATTACACAATATGCTTTACAAGTGAGTAAGATAGACAATATAGATTTATATTTGTCCACAGGTACGAGCTGTCTGCCGGGCCATGTTAGATGCTACTCGATTGCTTTACACCACCCCTCCTCGACCAGCACAGTCACCATTTGATAATAGTGACTCGGAATCCAATAACAGCACTGACTCCAAACTTGTTAAGCAAAGTGTTGTGAGTTTTATAAAAGTATGAATCATTATTATTTCTCTTTATTTACAGCTTTTGATTTTGAAATAACTGAAATTAACATGTGTTAATATTTACTTTGACATAATTGCTTAGATATCTAGCATTCTCTTTCAACTCACTTCTACTAACAATGCTCTATACAGTTACAGACTCCATCACAAAAGAGGAAGGATTCCGACAATGATATTGATTTGACGAAGCGCAAGAAAATAAAGCAGGAAGATGGAACAGACAGTGCGTCATCCTCACCATTACCTTCTCCGGCCATCAGAGACCCTGAGAAATGGAATCCAGCAAGGTTAAATCAGGAGACACTGTTCATCATGGGCTCTCATGCTCATAAAGTAAGTAATCATTATCTGTATATCCTGTGGTAGTGATAAAATTTGCTGATTTACCTACTGCTTGATTTGCCATATATTAAACCACATTTTAAAAAATATTGCATGTTGTACGCGCATTACCCCAATCAGCATTATTTGTAAGTGAAAAAATATCAATTGTGCTAAAATATACCTATCAGCTAAAACCGCATTTTTTCGCGGTTGGTCGAGTCGTTTTCTACTAGTAGGGTGTTTAAACGCGTAAATGTACTTAAATAGATCCAACTTTATTCGGATTCAGTAACTCGATTTTCAAAGTGTATTTGTGTCTAATTTTTTTTATATCTCGCGTACACGGGTTTATAATATTTCATATGAATTCTGCATTATTATGAAAATAACTTACCCCGGTATGGTGCGAGCTAAGTTTGGAGCAAACTGAACTGTGTTGTCGTACTAACGACTTCATAACAGTGGTTGTAATAAATATATAGCTGATGTGCATTGCGAAATTAGTTAAAAAATAAAATGTGGATACTAGCTTGTGAACCCATGGTCTGGTTTTAGAAATTTAATAAATAGAGAATTGACAGAGACATGATAACTTTCAAGTAAATAAAAATAAATGTCAAAATAGACAAGCAAAATGAAAGAACGTACTCTTGTCTCTTAACATTCTGCGGAATTTCTTTCGTCAAATGTAATGCTAAATCTGTGTGCCTATCCTATCCTATGCGCGTCGGCTGTAAGTGAAAAGAAACAATTTTCTGTCTTGTGACATTTGATAGTATTTTCGTTGATCCAAAGAGAATGTAATTCACTACGTTGTTGATCTCTCGCTGTATCATAAACTGTCACAAGTATTTACGAAACCTGCTCATGAGTATCATTCTCTTACCAATTTTGAACAATTTACAACTGATTTAATTGGCAAAGGCAACTATCGACTGATTTCTCTAGACTTTTCTGCTCTGGATTCTGGATCTGTCTCTTTCTCCTGGAATCACGTATTACCCAGTGGGGTCTCGAGCACAATTTTTTAAAGTGAGACTTGCGTTTATGAAAGAGTTTCGCCGTTCTAACGGAGTGTATTGCGATGTCTCTCGTCCACAAATATCCTTCAGGGCACTATCCATATAAAGCACAGGGTGAACAAGTAAATTGTAGAAGAATGCTGAAATTTTGTATTTTTGTTTCAGGTGTTGGGATTGGGAAATTCACGTGGACGCTTGTATACAAGACACGCTGGTCTTCTTAGATATCCAGCTGACTCGGCTGATAAGGAATGGATTGCTAGTCACAACTTGGTTAATGCTGTGGGTGGGAAAACTTACATAATGGTGATTATTATTATTACTTCTATGTCGGATGGTGAAAGAACAGTTTATATGCAGTTTGTACAGTTTAAATATATATTGATTAATGTTCTAGGTTTTGGAAGACATTGAAGAGCTTGCTAATAGTGAAGCATACAGACACAGTTCATTACCAATGCTTGGGGAACTGACAGGGTTCAAGGTACCTCTGTTTATGTTGAGGAAGATAAAGGCTTATGTCCTCAAAAGAGCTCTAAGCGGCGAGTTGAGTAACGCTAACAGTCCCCAACCATCCACAAGCAATATCCAAGAAGAAGATAAATACAAAATTGAGGATATCAAAGTTGAACCAAATCACGACAATTTTGATAGTAACAGTTTCGATGCCAGTCAGTATATAGGGAATGGTGAAAACAGCAGAGATTTCTCAGATGTTCCAATGATGAAGGAAGATACAGATTTTGCTGATATCAAAGTTGAGGACATGGATGATATGAAGGTAGGCGGCATCAAAGTCGAAGATTTGGACGAAATCAAGATGGAAGAAATGAAAGACGAAGATGTGGATTTGAATGAAATCAAATGCGAGAACATTGATGATATTAATGTTGAAGGAATTAAAGTTGAAGATATAAAGTTAGAGAGTGACGACTTTGCCCTTTGTAAATCAGAAGATGTTCAGAACCATCTAGTTGACGGTCTATTGGAGTCCGATATAGAGTTTTTGAGCAGAAATTTGGGAAATATTGAGAGTGATGCAGATGCTAGAAAAACTATTGAGAAGTTAACCGGCGCTAATCCTGATACGATCACATTGGTTGGTGATGAGTTTGACTTGGGTACAACCTTGAACACAAGCAATGTAAGTATTTGTTTAACCACTGGGATAAAGAAAATTAATATTATCATTCGTTTTTGAGCTTGCCTTGACGTTAACTAACAATAATCCCTTCTTTTCTACAGTTTACAGTAAACCAAACGAAATGCATCACAGTGGCCTCAACTACAAGTGGTATGGTACACAGCGTGCCAGTAGCCCACTTGCCGTCACCGCGTATCACGGGCAGTACGGTTCACTACTACACGAGCGCGCCGCCCGTGTCGCAAGCGCCGCAGTCGTCGCTCGCGTCGCAAGTGTCGCAAACGTCGCACGCCGCGCCCGTGTCGCACGCGTCGCGTACACTGCACCATCTACCGCAAGCTACTGTCACTATACAGAACATACCGGGGACTACGTCGCAGCTTATTCGAGGGTCAGTTTTATTGTATTTCCTTCCGTTTTGTTTGATTTCAAACTTTGTTTTAAAGAAGCCATTTTAATCCTATATGTTTTTTTATGGTGGCAATATGACAACATGTAAACATGGAAGTCACTATAATGTAGTATAGTCACACTAAGTATTAATAATGAATAACATAAGTCACACTGTGTGGTCAAACTTATCATCTTATCTTAATTGTGGTCAATGTATAGTACTTATTTCCCCTATGACGATAAATTTATCTATGTCCTTACGCTGTGGTATTTTGTGTTGTATCAAACACGTAGACGTAACTTTATAATATTTTTGAATTAATCTAAGCTTGTCATGATAATAATATTAAATTCCTTTTTTGCAGAATACCAATCAATACAAAATCTGGTACCTTCAGCACCGTCATGTCTCAAGGCACTGCGAGCACTATCATCGGTTTCGGGACTCGCACTTCCAACGCGACGATAATCGGTACTCCTCAATACGTCAACGTAAGCTCCAAGTCTTTCCCCACCGGGAACATTCTCCACAACGCCATCGTATCCCGAAACATCATCAATAGAAGCAATATCCCCGCTTCGAGCGCGACATTCAACGTGACAGCAGTCAGACCCATCCTACACACGTCAACCCCCAAGATAAGTACAGTTGTCACAACTAGTTCAAGTGATTTCGATACTATCTCAACAACCAAAGATATGATAGACAATGCCTGTAACTCATCGGTGATGTTAAAGAAGGTTTTGACTCTAGGTAGTGCGGGGGCTACCAAGTCGTTCATGATGCATAATACGCAGAAGGTTTTGTCGACAGGGTTCGCCAATGGGGTGACCGCCCCGCCGAATGTGACTATCGTTAGTTCAGGGAACACTGTTACTATGATGAATAATAATAACGGGCATTCTACTTCCAACATAGTAAGCGCTGCGTCTGGTAATTTAAGCGCTACTCATGCTACGCTATCAGCTCTGTTAGCGTCTAACGCTGAAAACGCACAACAGAGCAAGAAATAATCAAATTCCAGGTCTCATTCCATATTAGTCCATTACTCCATCGATCTCATAATCCTAGGCAAATATTCTCCTGTATTACTTATTCAAATGTTTATCTTATAAGGCTCTTGGTATACGAGGCAACGCTAGTCTTTCATTCTCCGAGTAATTACAGGCCTGCAAACTCGTAGAGTATGTAGACCTGTGCCTTTTTTGGAAAGTCATCGGGTATAGAATACTTGAGTTGTCTTGTATATATAGGGTTTCTGTATTCGTCTCCTAACTTCCTTATTGTTGTTAATTATTAATTAGAACATAAGTTAAAAAACAATATTGCAGTAGATATGCAGTAGTTAATATATTAATGTGAGTCTATCCATTATATATACTACTCATGCATATACCAAAACTTATACTGCGTTTAGGCTAGTCCTAGATTACTTTGACTATGCATCTTAGGCCTAGTGCACACAGCCTGTATCAGCAATATATTTAAAGTTTAATTCATGGATGATACTAAAAAAAGTATGTGAACTTAGAAAAGTAAACAGTTTTGCAGTCTGCTTTATATTCTTGCTTATATGGGCTTTTATGCACTGGCCAGATGCAGTCAACAAAACATGTATTGAAAACTGTCCATTAGTAGTTTCGTAAAGGTATGCCAATGTAAATTTGTGTGGCTACCGATCCCTAGTTTAATAATATTTTAGCATAATTATCATACATTCATAGAGATTAAATAATATAAAGAAATAATAATATAATTATATTATAATCTACCTCTTATGTTACCTATATTGTAGTATGGTTAACTTTATCAAGGTTGTGTTTCGCTTAGAGTACAAATTGGGAATTAGGGACTGCATGTTATCAGTATTACTTGCCGACAAATTATAATATCTTTAATAATAATGTGTATTCACAAAAATGAAAAGCGTAAATCGTTAAGTTGCTCGCTTTTGCAGGCGATGTTTGCCAACATCAGCCGCTGAATTAAAAAATAGCAAATATTTGATTAGTAGTTGTATACTTAAAAGTAAAAAATATATCTCAGCATTGTATTGTTATAATCTATATGAGTCTAACAGTAATTGATAACCAAAGTATTTACAGATTCGATATAAAAACTCTTTCGCTAGAATGACTATTAATTAATATTAAAATAGAATGTATGTTAGCATGTTTAATCCAGCTATTAAAAACTGTTGTTTACTGAAATTACCTAAGCATAGCGAGTATTGTCTGTTTTCAACTGTTTTACATGAAATCAGTTGCTTGAAAGTCTAATTAATTAAATAAGATAAGTTCTAGAGCCAAACAATATGATCTTTTAAAGTATAATTTATCATTTACAACTGAAGCTATATGACTGATTGAAACAAGGTTCATGAAAATATTTTTACACACTTTTCTCATATATAATAAGCAAGTCTATTTTTTATATTTCTATAATTTATTTTTTTATGAAGGGGTTTTATCATGTAACTTAGGTTATTTATTCATTTGTTTCATGGATTGTAAATATGAATAATTCTAGAAAACGTTTTAAAAATCTTGTAGCATAGTTCTAGGCATAATTTAAAGTTTTTAAGGTAAGTCTTTATGAAAATGTTAAGGAATTTTTTTGATGTTTCGCTTTTTTGTTTAATTGTTCACTCATTGTGCCAAATGTCGTTTTATAATTCTAGACTGTTGCTTTGGTTAAGTTTTTCGCTTGTTGTTTATTGCGATCTTAAAATATAATTAAATCAGGATTGGATACCAAATCTTCATAAAATGAAGTGAAGGCGCGCGCACCGCGTATCAGGGAGGATTGAGAGTCGATCTCTCGCAGTCCCGATGCCTCTCGTTTCCTATGATCTGTATTAACTCTATTATATTGTACTTAAAAAAAAGATTTTTTACTAAGGAAGGCCTTGATTCATACTCGATCCACACTTGACTCATTGAAACAGCATTTTGTTGTAAGTAACGAAAATTGTGTAGTGTCCAATCCCTGATGCATGATTTTACTTTTTGTATTAGCTATTGTTATAAATATTTGTGCTAAATATGCTTTTTACTGAAGGTTTTTGTTTAAAATATTCTTGTAATGTAGTTTCGAATTTCGAATACTTGTTGATTACTAAAATACTTGGCAATTAAAACTTTGGATCTACGTTTTATTTTGGTTTGAGCTAATAATATTTATATTTATTAAGTGAATTTGCGTGTATGTGAACAATACTAAATGCTAATTGCAATAATAATTTGTTATTGAAATCATCGATTGAGATTAACGATCAGTCATTTTACTAAGCTTTATATTAATTATTTTTTTGAGTGGCAATACGTATATTTTGCTAGCTTTTAGCGGCTATTTCGGCTTTAATGATTATTTTTCTTTGCAATATTTTTGTTCGCTTTTGTGCAATGTTATATTTGTTTATTTTTTTTAATTTAGCCCTTTTGCTTCGTGTTGCAATATTTATTTATTGAGCTACGGCTTTTTATTGTTTATGCCAGCTTCATAAGCTTGTATGCAATTATAATAGTTTTTTTTAATTAACGATTTTGTTGAAGATAGAAAGCTCCGCATATTGCTGACAGACCTGACCTTCTTAATTCTACTTTTGACGATAATATGACGTCATTTCAGATTGTCCAATACGAGAAGATTCCGGTCTGTTAGCAATTCTCGAGAGTCATAATTTAGAATTTAGATAAATAAGTTATTAAAGTTGAACTATGTTTGTAATTTATTGGATACCTGTTGTTCAAATGTGATCCGAAAGTGATTATTTCATAGTACTGTGTTGTGAAATGGCTGTGTTTTTACTTCAGTGATATATTTTCGAATAAGCCTCTAGATTTCGACTCAATTCTATTTTCTTGTCAATGAATACGATAATTAAATTTAATGGTCTTAGTATTGTTAGGGAAATTTCTCGCACATACTAGGTGTAAAGAATAGGAGTGAAAGTTTTCAAACTGTTTCCAACAATTTAACCAAGAAAGCTATAAAATAAGAGAAAATAAATGTTCTTGCCGTACAAAATTATAATCATCAAATAATCGAAATTTAGCAAGAAGGCCTGCAATTGACTATTGTAACAGATTTACAAATGTATAAAATATATTTTTTTTTTAATTTTCACACAAACAATATCTCTTAAAAGCGCCTTACGACGAGTGACGTTCGCGCATACAGGGTTTATTTTCAATGACCAGCCCCGTTTGTATCTATGACTTTATGGCTTTCTGCAGTTGGAGAATTTAAAATATTTTCACGTATATTCTCTACACTTTGTATAGTAGATGTATTCACCTAGTTGGTACTACTTGGTACATTTTCCGATATGATTGTTGTGGCTGTGTTTTTTCCTATGTATTCGTTGTACTGTCGTGTTAAAAGGTTGTTATGCGATATGCAGTGATCGTTTTAGTGAAATATTTTGATCTCTAGCATACGATAGGTGTAGTATATAGAAATGTATTACTGTTGTATGTGGGTTTGTGTCCTATTTCATGAGGTTTTAAAATTTCTTGAATATACTTGAATGAATGAATAATTTGTATTTTACTTTGTTTCAAAAAATAATTTAAATTTCGTGTTATAAAATTGCTTTTAGACAATTTATTAATGTAATGGTAATTTCCAACTAAATTACCGGACGTCTGGAAAAACTAATGGCACCTTTATAGGTATACATATGTGACTCGTATAAAAAGTTTATTACATTGACAACGAAAGGCTTTGCACTTAGCAGTTACAAGGAAAACTAAGGCCTTAAGATATTATTGTTCTCATGGCCAGTAAATAAAAATATAACCAAATAGGTGGAGCTTTCAACTTCAAACTTGAAAGTCGTTATGAAACCGAAGTTCAAACAAACAATTAATTGTTATCGAAACTTAAGTAACGAGTTAATTAACACATTCAAAGTTACGTTCACTTCGTTGATTATATAATAATAACACAAAAAGAGTTTTATTAAAAAGTAATTTAATTATTGAAACAAAGATAAAAAAACTTTTGATTTGTTAACGCCACTTTAGCTGTTGTTTTTTATTACGATAACTAACTTGGTTAGGTAACGAACAATAAAAAATAAATGTGAGTTTAGCGACAGCAGAACTTAACTATGTGTAATTATTGGAACTATATAGCTTCTTCATAGCTGGATAGTATAACTCTAAAATTACAGACAGTCAGTCGTTTTACCCTTTAGCTAGTGAACTCACTTTTACACCATTCTAACAAACTGTTTAACAATATACCCCCAAAATGTCACACAATTATGTACCAATATATAGTTAAGAGCCTTACGGTCCAACCGTGCACGAAAGACCGGGTCGGCTTTGCGGTTCTAAGCATGGATTTAAATGCAGCAAAGTACCAATGTAAATTTTTCAAACTTATGTAATTTCTTATTTAATCTAAGACACTAATGACAAACGGTGAAGGAAAATATCGTGAGGGAACCTGGATTCCAAATAGTGATCTGGAATCACCAACGCAGTGAGCTAGCATGGTGATCAATGCTCAAAATCTTCTCTATACGGGAAGAGGCCTGTGCCCAGCAGTGGGGCGTATATGGGCTGGTATTATTATTCATCTTTACTGATATAGAATTTATCTTCGTTACCGGTAGTAATTCTAATCTTATCAATATGTTAAGAGAATAGGGTGTGCGAATATAATCCGGTAAAACGTTCCTATCTATACTATCTTGAGATAGTCCATATGCTATTATGGTATCTATCCGATTGAGATGACCTATAAAACAAATAGATAATTTAATAAACAATGTTACCTACTCAAATAATTTTCCTGTCGCTAAAGTATATTTTAGATGCTTTTTTTTATAAGTTCGTAAGCATTCCGTATTTCTATACATCTTTAATTTTTAAGTTTTCAATCAAAATTGGATCTGCGTAACAAAACATAGCTGTATTCCTTATTAAATGATGCAACGGTTAACTCACGCTTATTCGCAGTGCTAGCGTAGGTAAGGGCCACCGACACCCCGGCCGAAAATATTGTGGCGCCCACTTAAGGGAAGCAATATCAAGTGTTAGTTTTTTGCTGAAACCAAGTAAAATTTCATAAAATTTCCTTTAGCGTTACGTTTGGCGGTGGAATAAGCCTAAGCAATCGTAAGCGTAAGCACCGTGTGGTCACCACAAACCCTCAAAACATCCATCTAAAAAAATCTCAATAAAAAATGTGCATATGCACAGAGCGTAGAGCACAGTTCTGAGGGTTTGCACCAGGAGAGGCAAGAGACTCCAACTTCAGACCTTGCCACCCCCCAGAATTAGTCGCCCTGAGCCATTGCCCCATCACGCCCCCCCCCTAACGCCGGCACATCTATTACAAAGCTGGCTGCCGGGCTAGCGGGATTGTCTCCAAGGTTTAAAAGGGCCCTTGGACAAACATTAAAAAAGAAGGAATATTCGTGGGTTTTAGTCAGCAAAAATCTACGACTATCTTTCGCTCAAGCTAAAACGGACATTTTCCCATACGGAATAAAGAATATTAAAAAGGAATTATATAAAATTCTCATGTCATGGTGTCACGGTTTACGAAATTGACTTCTATCGACTCTACCGATTCTCATTTTTTGTTGTTGTGGATATTCGGTAGGTCTGAGAATCGGACAACATTTATTTTTCATACCCGTAAGATTTTTTCTTTCATTTATATTGTTTTTTGTGCAACATGGAAAACAACAACGTTTGCTGGGTCAGGTATATATATAAATATAACTCCTCAATACAGAACCTATGTCGTTATATTAAATTATTAAATTTCTTACTTAAAAATAAAACTTTTTCATGTCATGTATGGCGGCTTTCATTAAGAGCAAGTTGTTCCGAATTGTTGATTTCGTAGAGGACGTGACGTCGTCATAACATGCAACAGGATTTTACAAGTCACGTTGTAAAAGTAAATTTTCTTTTTTGAAGACGAATATTTACGAGTCCCATTAAGAAATTAAGGAATTAAAAAGCGTCTTTTTAAATCTTTTTTATCTCCATACTTTTTTGCGTTACCAAATATTCAATCCCGCTTCATACCAAACGCTACCCCAAAAAGTTCTTTTTAACGAACAAAACTATTACGTTTAATTTCGAATTTAAAATTATTAAATGATGTAACGGTTTATTCACGTGTATTTATCGAACTGGACGGTCAACTCGCGATCCCGCCGCGTCTGCTCATGATTAAGGACTCCGGTTCCGAAACTAGTCGCGGTTGGGTCCGAAACTAGCGGGTTACCCCGGTAAATACGCGTGAGTCATACATCATTTAAAAATGAATTATTCTCACGATAGTTACTATCAAAAAAGAATTTAAAATTGTTGTTTTACAGTCATACTTAGAACAGTATAACTACATGTTGAAAGCAGTGAAACTGTTGCGTCTGTTTTATTTTTTCTTAACTTGACTAAGCTAAGAGCCTTATTGTGAACTGCTGTAAATGCTTAGTTTATCTCTGATAATCTTACAATTTAACCATATTTGGAGTGGACTGCTATAAAACCAAGCCTCATCTTAATATGACGAATTGTGAATAGGCTACCAGTATGGCAAAATTGAACAATGACTGGTCAAAATTTGTGGCTGATAGGTATCTAATTTTATCTGCAAATATAAATCGATTGCTCCAATATTCCAATAAGCTTTAGTATGTTGCTATCATGATGATTCGTGTTTTTCTAAAACATGAAGCCTCGATCGATATTTATTTTCTTCATTGAGATATTAAGCTTTGTCTACTAGTTTTTTAAACCCTATGTAAGATCAAACCAATATCTTCCCTTTTCTTGAAACATGTCTCTACCGCAATTTCTGGCCACAATCTGAAAAAAACACCACAGCTTTGCCGCGACGATCTTAGATCGATTTTTCTTTGTCCAGCGTCCAATGAAACAATATCGCCAGACTATAATTCGATTTTTAATTCCCCTTCATTTTATTTCTAGCCTACCATTTGCTCTCAATTACGAATTCAGACAGAGCTGGCTGCTCTATTCGTAGATGGGGTCAGGAGTCACGAATTTAGCCAGAGTATTGATCAGAAACGAAATATATTTTAAGCACTGAACCGAGTTCCGAAGAATGGTAGATGCAATATGTAGGAGTGGATTGAAAATACGAAAGGTTTATGTAACCTAACACTCTACAAAGATACATTTAATTTTTGAAGAACAGTGGATGGATAAGTAATTTGTGCATGTGATGTTATATGCATGGAGTAGTAGAAGATTATTATTAAAAATAACTTATTTGATATAATATCCTATTCTTTACGCCACTATTCAAGCACATTAAAAATATGTTAAAAAAAGAAAATTCTTAAATGGCGCCTAACAAAAAAAGTATAGCATGACGTTTTTAAACGAAACTTTTTTGTTGCAGACACATTCCCACAAAGGCTTATATATAACTTATATGCATATTTTAGTTATTTATCAAAACTTATGGCATAGCAAACTAGAAACAGTAATTAACGAAGCAATTAAATCTAGATAATAATAGATAGCCGAACAATGTGATATGAAGCCTGAATTCCCGACGCCGCTGGAAACGTCGGGAACTGGGTTGCACTATTCTTAGTTGCGGCCAGCTCGCCATTTCAGGCTTAGTATTGATTGAAAATGAATTATATTTTCAGTATTGCAGCATCTGCCATCATAAATACTTTTGTGCATCTCGGAGCTCGCTTATATAATTTTACTAGCTGACCTAGCAAACGTTGTTTTCCTAATAAATTATTTCTAGGCTCTATTTAAAAAAAATCGTCCAAAAAATAAAACATTTTTTTAGTGTGAGCAGCCCTTAACACTTAGGGGTATGAAAAATAGATGTTATGTACTGGTTGAGAATGCCTCATACTTGGTGATAGAGAGATATCATCTATAGAATAAAATAAACCCTACGTTGTCATTATCTTGACGTATCAAACAATCATAGTCTGGCAAATAAACTAGTTCCATTTCTATTTATAGTTTCTTATCGTTATCTGATCTTCACAGGAAAATCTTATATCTAACCGACCCAATATCGAAGAATACTCTAAAATAGAAATTTTTAATAAAATTGTGAAACACGGTGTTTGTCATGAATCAATTCAAATGCTGAAGATATATTCGTTTTTATTTCAACTGCATTAGTTCTACTCGCGACCCTGCCATCGCGCCAGTTCACGATCAGGGACTCGTCGGGCAGATCTGAGACTATTTGGGTGATCCCGATAAGTATGCAAGACTAAACTGTTATCAAATACTTAAATATAAATCCTCCTCACGGAAGTGATAAATACTACTAAATATATTTATCCAGCTCACTATGTCCCATTTCTAGGCGAAAGCCTCCTTTTAAACCTTCTACAATTCTCTATCCTGGGCCTATTTAACTCTTTTTCAGACTTAGTTGGATCTGCGGTCTATGTCATAAATCGGAAAATTTGTGGCGTTTAATTTACTTAAAAATAAAATTTAGTTCATATTACCTACTACTAGGTTCGGGCCTAACGGTGACGGCTGGTTTGCGAGTTCAACAGAAACTAGTCGGGCGGTCCCGATAAACACTAGTGAAACCGTTATTTAATTAAACTCCCATTAGAGCAGTATTAGAACCCAACGTCACATACAAGGGCTGACCACACATGGCGCTGGAGCATAGACGAGTTGAATTAGCTACAGAAAGTACAGACCAACGAAATCCACAGGAAATATAGGATAGGCTATAATTAGTTGCAGCCCGATTCTCAGTTTAAGCCCCAGTATTGATTGGAAACGGATCTTATTTTTAAACTGCCGCATCCACCAGTACAGATGCAGTTCAGTATCTATTTGAGTATTTTGTAATCGATAGGAATGGTGCATGAAGGTGGTGTATATCTCGTATTTCAGATTGAAGATTTATTATTAAGTGTTCTTTGTTGTTTGATATTCTAAGTACTGAAGTTTAGATACTTAACTTAATAAATGCCTAACCTTTTAAAAGTCTGCTTTATTATGGAAATGACATTTTTTTTAAACGACACTCGACACACTTTACAGTAAGGAGCTTAATTAACTCTTGTGTCACAGGGGGTTTGCAAACATACAAATCACATGCACAATGACACACAGACTCAAAACAAGCATTCGTGGATCACACAAATGCCGTTCTACGCGGAGATCGAACCCGCGACACGACGCGCACAGTGGGTTTAGCATGGTTACCTCAACCACTCGGCTATCCGTGCAGTCAATTATAAAATTACTGGCTGAAAGCATATTTTGAAATGATGTTATGTTCGGTATTACACCCAATAGTTTTATGTATGTATTTTTTTCATATACCCTACATTTCTTTTACATTTTATGTTATTACAATAAAATAGAAAATTAACTGTTAATTAACTGTAACTAATGTAATTGGTTAAGATGATTAATTATTAGGGTTTCAAATTTAATTACGTGAAACTTTTTTCCCAATGTATATACACGGTGATTTTTTAGTCGTCTTACAAAAGCAGCCCAGTTCATGTATCCAATGACTAGAAAACGTTCATGTTAAAAAAATAGGTATTTATGAGATTTGAATAAATTTAAAATGCAATTTTTATTCAATATTATGATTCAAGTCGTAGTTTTTTAGAAACACAGCTCTGTTGCGAGCGCGGTCCGAGCCTTGTATCAATGGCGAGGGGCGCAGGCGGCGGCGTTTTTATCATTTTTAAGAGTATATTTCAGATTTCTCTTGTTTAATTTTTCTTCGTACTTATTATCTTAGTTGATGATAAAAGAATAATAATCGCGCCTAGGGGTATTTTACGTCGGATACATGAACTGGGCTACATTTGTAAGACGACTAAAAAATCACCGTGTATAAAGAAAAATCTACCTAAAGAAATGTGAAGTTATTCGTCTGTTCGTTACTTATTTTAGAAACAAGTGTAGCAACAAATAGATTTTACATTTTTGATCTCAATACGGCTATTTCCAATTGTATCTGAAAAGTAATCTGAACACGCGAGCCAGGGGCAAAATGGCGGGACTCAACTGTTTATCGGGTCTCTAGTGTTCGTAACATCGGATTTTAAACCTTTCTATACGTTTTTGAGTTTTATTTTTATACTTCTTAACAAGACCTAAAACTCTTATGGTATCAACAACTTGTTATGTTTAATTATATCAAAAATATTTGCTGTTTTTCATATTGGGATACATAGTGGTTGTTAAAGAGATCTGAAATATATATTTTTTCCTAATCGCATCTGCTTTAAGTAGGTAATACTTGATTTCCTTGATCTTTTTTAAAATACTTTTTTTTTGTACTGAGACGTCAAAATGTATTTTTCATGTAATTATTTTGTATTCAATTATTGAGAAACTAAGTAGCATAGTCTCGCAACATATTGCAAAATCATCAAAAAGATTGTAAAATCTGCGATCGTAGCAACATGCGTAGCGCGCTGCTACGAGCGCCTGACAAGCCACTCGGTGACGTCAGCTATCGAGGTTTCTCACCGCTACGACACGATCGGTGTTCGCGCGTCTGATGTTATCGTACGTAATTCTGATGCAACATTAATGTCGTAGTAGACAGAGTCATCATGAAAAACATGTTCATCATAATAAGATGCTTATTCCTGTGTTAATATTGAATAATCGGTTATTGACACCGAAAACAAGATGAAGTATTTTGTAAAAGTTTCGTTTGAGAAAGTTAATTATTAATATTAGTTTGTGTAAAGTTAGCGAGTTGGGTGTATGGGGGTGGTGGTGCGTGTAGGCGCCTCGTGGGCGTGCTGGGGGCGCGGGCGGGGAGCGCGCGGGGCGCGGGCGGCGGTCGCGAGCACGTGCTGCGCGCTCACGTGGTGGTGCCGGCGCGCTGCTCGCGTCCGTCGTGCACACCGTATGAATAATTGTGTACGGAGTGAATGAATCGATGCGGCGGCGGCGCGAGCGGCGCGGGACGCGGGCCGGGCGGGGGCGGGCGCTGCGTGGAGGGGTGCGCCGCGGCGCGCCAGTCTCGTGCCGGTAGTCGGTAGTGCAGCCGAGCGACTCCGGGAGCCGTCCCCGCCGCGTCGTCGCTCGCTCGTAGTCGTAGTGCGCCGCCCGGCCCGCCCCGCGCCGCCGGCCTCAGAGCCCATGGAAACCCAGAATCAGGATGTGGCCAGAAGCCCCGCTGAGGTGCCCAACGACCCGGGGTACGTTCCGACACCCGAGAAGCCGGCTCGTCGCGCTCTTTTCAGTGTCTGATTGGTATTGTTTATCTTGCAGGAAGATGTTCGTCGGAGGCCTCAGCTGGCAGACTAGTCCAGGTACGCTCGTGGGTCCCCGGCCGCGCTTCGCCCGAGCCTTTCACGGAAGTGCATCCGATGCACTGGCTGGCGACGGCTGACCGTCCGCTTAGGTCGCGGAAGACCGCCTCCTATGGCCGTGAAATGAGAAACGCGGATCGTTTTCAGTGACGAAGTACGGTGTCGGATACATAAACACCGGTAAAAGTTTGATAATCAGCTGATTACTTAACGTGTTTCAAAGTTGTCGTTGTCGGTGTGCAGAAGTGGTGCACGTGATGGTATCGGTGTTAGATGCATCCTGATTGCATTTGAGGCGTTGAAAGCTTGTGTAATATGCTGTAATTCAGTTATGTTATCGGGTTGTATTGGCAGTCAGGTGTGCGACGGCGGCCATGCCGGCTGCGCGCGCAGGTTTTATCGTCGCTGCGACCTCTCCACCCCTCAGGCTTGCGAGCTATTTTGGTTCTTATTTCTTCGACTTTAAGTAACAAATTTCATATAGAGTTTTATAGCCGGCTTTTGCTCCAAACAGTTATCACAACATAACCTCAATCTCAAGTACGTAAAGCTCGGTACCGGCGCGTTTCCGTCAAGTCAACTCTAGTCTATTCATACTTAGTGAGATAGGACAACAATTGGCTTTAAGTAATACTTTGTATATGATTATTTAATGTGATCTGTTTGAAATACATATCGAAATAGCATTTATTGTTTTATTCCAATCCTTTAACGCAATTAGAGCAGCATCAATCAAAATTCTGAATTCGGTTCATCTCATGTTGAGTATTAATGTGATAATAGTCATAAATTTTAATAATTCATTATTTAAATTTACGTATGTTAATTTGTGTGTCCTATTTACTGTGAGTGTAATGAAGTCCATCAATTCTATAGCGCGTACAAACAAATTAATTGCGCGATGCAACACGCAAAAGGTCCGGTGCGCGTGCGCGAGTGATTTGCCGCCCGCGGTATTGGGTCGTGCGCCCACGCCGCACTTTGATCCTCGCTATATCTATGCCAACTTCGTTCTTCTCTGGAAACATTTAGGGCGCTGCATCAGCGATACAGGCAAAACACTCGAGATACAAGCTGATCTATCATCGGTGAACGCTCCCATTCCGGGAACTGTCAAAATTGAGAACGCAATCAAGTCGGTCTGAGCTGTGATGCTGAAACAGACAAACAGCCAGCCATGTGAGACTATAATATCACTCACGAAACAGCTTTTAAAATCTTTTTTTGATAGTCTCGTGATCTCTTTCACGTGATAGTAATTTACTGCCAAATTTTTCCTAACTATTCTCGTTATATCGAGACTAGTTTTTCTTTCCGGTTCCGAGCCAAATTTATTCTAAACCAACACGTAGCCGGTTAACGTCCTGCGTAGAATTTTTTTTTCTTTATTTGAGTTTGAACTGAAATGACGTTGTTTGTTTAAGATGTTTGCACCTTACCGGAGTTACCGCGATAAGATAATTTTTGATATTTGTATCACGACATGGCGAGTGTTATCACGGTATGAATATATAGATAGCGAATGGAGCGCCCTGCTCCTTAATCTCAATACAGGTATCTTGGTGTTCAATTATTGAGCTGTCCGAATCTTTCTTAGCAGAAATCAATCACGGCTGTTGATAAGGTTGACAGGGACACAGTTATTGCACAAATACGAGCCGATAAACTTCACTTAGAGGTTCGCAAATAGGTTCATGACACAATATATCTGTAGAATCTATATCTGTACAAGGTCTCACTCGATAGCCATCTGCCTAGTTATAATATGAATTCTATGAGATATTCTGATCTCTAGGCATTAATGCCATAGAAGATTTTATAAGAAACAAAATTACTTCACATCTTTTAAAATTTAAATTATTTTTTTTCTAATATAATTTACACAATAAATGCCGTAAACTGTATCCGTAATTTCTGTGTCAATGAAAGACTTGCTAATTATTTTTATGTTCTATTCAAATTGTTGTTGTAAATGGATGAGGAACAATAATGGCCAGTATTTTGTTCTATACATTTATAGGCCTGTAAAATTTCTAAACAGCCTAACAAATAACTTAACATGCAATTTTACGCTCAAAGCCTTTGCAAGGAAATCACTTAACATTTTATTAAATGATAAATCAGTGAATGGCAACGGTACTGTAGACATGAATGGGAGAACAGTAAACACATCTTAGCTCTTACAAGCGGAATATCGGAGAGACCCACACAACTTGTTGCTATGACATACAAACTGTTAATCAATTTCGCAACCCGGCTCTCGATAGCTAAACTCTGTACGTGATTGCTATGCTTTTTGTGTCTTTTATCGAGATTACTCTTCACTATTTCGGTTTATCTTGATACTTGATGTGAAAAATAATACAATAACTAGTTTTTTTTTAAATCGTTGGTGGGAATGTTACGCTAATGTTATTTTAATGTTCGTTTGAACTTTCTTTCGGTGATTGTCATCTGTTTGTTTCGTTTAGTGGACCCTCTCATTACTCGTTGAGATGTTATAGACTCAGCCTGCCAAGCCAGCTTACATTTCGACCATCATTTAGCGTTGATAGAAATCGCTTGAACATGTAGAGATGTACGGGTCAAAGTCACGTGATTTATCGAAACATCGAATTGTAATTTTCAAACACTTGAGTGTTTTTAATGATCTTTAACGATAGTAGAATAGGAGATTTGACTGTACAAGATAGCCGACTGGTTGAGCTCACCTCAACACGCCAAACTCACTGAGCGCGACGTGTCGCAGGTTCGATCCCCGCGTAGGACAAGCCTTTGTGTGTTGTGTTAATAATGCTTATTTTGAGTCTGGGCATCTTTGTGCATATAAGTTGAAGGTTTGTGAAACGTCCCGCGTCCCAAATATTAAATTCCTTAATGCAGGAGAGATTTTTTTTAAAGATTGCCATAAAATAAGTTCTTAGCAAAGTCACTTCGTTAAAAAGGCGGGTCTAACTAAAACTAGACTTAATATTAACTAGAACGAGGATAGATTATTTTAGCGAAACGTATAACTGAACTCATTATCCGTCTTAATAGTTAAGTCGAGAAGGTGTTTAGTTTTCAAACAAAAGGTTTTGTATTGTGACTGAATGATAATTAACATGGTACCGCGAAATGTACACAGTCTTAACTAATTAAAACAGGTATTCTGCTGTAATTGCATCTTAAACCAACGTGTTTACTTTAGCTCTGTCAACTTATTAACTGTCTGAAGGCATATAGGCTGTAAGTAGGACGTTGTTTAAAACTTTTGAGTTTTTATAGACAGGTAGACTACATAAAAATAATACTTAAATGACTTGGCTTCCAAATGAATAATAAAACACGGTGTTGACCTTATCAGCTCTAATATTTATCTATTTAACACACCTATATTTATTTAGAATTAGTTTTGTTCCCTTTTCTGCTAATAGGCAAGTTAAAAGGCGCTATAACATTCTGTTAAAAAGAAACAAATGAAGTTATATTTACAAGGGATAAATATTTATACAGCCAGTCAAAATTGTTGAACTAGTTTCGTGTAAGTTCCAAAGTTAAAAACGAAATCCATATCGTGATATTCCACAAAAAGCCCTAAATCCGTCGGTATTCAGCCGTAGATATTCAAATATTGACATTAAACTCCACGTTATTCCCCAAACAGTAATTTAGGCGCGGCTAACTTCACTTGAACTTCTGAAGAACACAGAAACCATTGAAACTTGAAACTATTAACGTTGCCTTTCATAAAAATCGAAGTCATTCATCATTCATGAACTCTTTGCGTCAGAACGTTACATTACGAGAGCCATTGTGAGCAATCATACGATTATTGAAGCGAAAATCAAAAAGAGAATTTAGGATATCGACGCACGAGTTTACTTGGAGTTTGAAGTCTTATTGTTTGAAGTTTAGGTGTAAACGGTTGATGGCTGAGGTCGTTGCGTGCTCGTTGCCCCCAACACAATACAGATGCAAACGGGATCGACGCCGGACTCGTTACGGCTATTATCAACGTCAATTGTTTGCCTCAATCGTGCTCGTGCGCACTGCGTCTTTACTTTTACTGAACGGTTTTGTTAAACAGTTCCCTTTGACTCTTTTATGAGCATGCTTCACGGATTCAATGTACTAGCTGATTGGAAATGTTAATTTCGGTAACGGTACACAGTTCTAAGATTAATGTTAGTATCTAACATTGCGACTTACAGATTTATTTCGACGTACGTACAAGTCAAGATAAATTACTCTGCATGTTTATACATAAGCAGTCTTAGAGATAATGGGTCGTTGCGTTTGAACTTGTTGGAATTTCTAAAATGCAACAAATGACAACGTTATGGTCGTCCCATCTATCCATGTCGAAACCTGTTCTATTTTCATTTCAAACGGCGTATAATTTAAATGTGTGGTGTGATATTTATCCAGCTACAGTCCATCGATAAAGATCATAGTATTATGAATTGAATCGTACGATTTTAGTAAGACGTAGCTTTGCATAGACAAACTCAAACAATCCTTTTAAACGATGGAAATTATCATTCAATTTCCGCAAAAGACAAAAGCCCCCGAACCCGCTCACACACTGAAAGGGTCGCAACTCAATTCCTTAGTCGATTGCGAGGAATTCACCTTCGTCGTCATCTATTATTAATCCAGAGATTTTGCATACGTTGAATTATGCATCAGCCAAGTCTCTGATGCAGAACGAACGGATTGTCCTTATTTAATTTCCACTTTGAGGGAGGTTTGCGACGACGTTGCCGACTCGCGAACTTGGGACTGATCAGGTACAAACTTTGTGTAACAAACAAACGTTCCTTCGCCTGAAATCGGCTTCGCTAATAAGCTCCGTTTCGACTGTGCACCGTATTTATCGAGAGAGCATCTTGTTACAACGGATTGAGCTGCGAACAAGTGTCTCCACTCAAACGATATTGAGATCTTTTAGACGACTTCGTTAGTGTAATACGACACTGAGTAGGTGCGTTTGGCTGCCCTAAAAAATTTCAACAGGTGCTTCACCGTTTCAGAAGCTAGTGAACCGGCTGTCATACAATCCAGAGCAAAAAAACAATACAATTTAACGTTAAATTTTCATTTATACTGCTGTAGTAAACCGGCAAAGGGATATTATTTATTTTTCGCGCATTCATCTGAATTAGTTTCACTAGACCAATTTGTTGCTTTGCTATAAATTACTTTAAAGTACCCATCCGAACAGGCGAATGTACGTTTATTATTTACGAACTTAAAATAGTAACTGCAGCGATGCTAAATCAATGTGGGTTATTGAAAGCCGCAGGTGCTCATCAAAGCTTCAAAGCGCATTCGGGCTGCATTAGCTAGATGCGAACATTACTCCTTACTATTCGCCTGCCGAGTGATCTGACAGGGAAAAGATTTAGCAAGTGGCCAGGGAGGAAAAATCGGCACATTTGAACAGTCGACCACATTACCGCAAATCGTGGTATAATCCCTATTTGAAAGCGCACGGTGGATGTATGCGAGCAAACAGCAGTTTGGGAGTCGACTAGGGACCGGATACACATTTCGTTTTGCCAGTTATTTCGGCCTGGCCGCAAATAGACATGGCAGTGCGCGTGCGAACACTTCTTTACTAAACATAAATCAGTACAGAAAAAAATAATAAATCATTGACTAGCGACCAGCTTTTAGCGAGTGATGTACGACAGGGCTAAGGTTTATTTGCTTGAATTAGTATGCGTCATTGTTGTTGTGTTTAACTAATCGGAATCTTGAAGATTTATCTGTTTTGTTTTTGTTTTATGGCGAGAAAGTTATCTAAATGCGTTGGCGCAGCTTTTTCGACGCATAATAATAAAGTTGTTGTTATATTGTCGCGTTGACTGATTGAAGTGTAAACAAGAATACTGGGGAACATCCGAGTGAGATGCGTGCCCGGTGATAGATAACTATTTTTATTGTAAATACTCCGAGATTGAAGTGAGTTTTATCTTTTCCGTGACGTCTAAATAACTTTATGATTCCGTATTCATAGTTTAGAAGCAGCGTGCGCGCACGTGACTCTGCCTATCTGTTTTCTTTATTTTTGTCGAAAACTGATTGACCGAAATAAAAAATTGGTCCAATTCATTAATATTCCGTCGTATCTATTTCGTTTTATTAAATTTTTGTTTTTCGTCTTGAAACATATTTGTTTAGCGAAATATTGTTTGGGTAAGATTTTATAAAAATTATTCACTAGTTGCCAAAATTTCATTCGTTAATTCTTGCGCACATTTAAATAGTGTCATAAAGTGTGATTAAATAGTTTATATAAATCTTATTGTAATTGTTTAGAGCGATCTGAATTACTTTAGTCTTTGATATGTGCGAATGTGTTTCGTATTTATGTAGCCGGCTTCGAATGTTTCTAATTTTCTCGAGGAGCTCGGCAATCCGGCTCGGTATTCTCGTTCGTATTACCAACAAGGAGTATTTCTCCGCGGCTTGCATAACTCGTGCAATCCGTGCACCCAGACGCACATCTGGGAGCGCTCGGGACGACGCACGCCTCTGCGTTGTTGTCATTACTCATCTGTCGCGCACACGACTTCATGCTACCGAGCCGCTGTCACCGGCTACAAAATGCCACATTTCACAATTCCAACTCACGATAACGGACTTAAAGCTCTAGTAACATGGCATAATTCGAATTCTCAAGTTTTCCTTTCGTAAGTCCACACGTAACTTGTTAAACGACGGAGCTGCGTGTCTTCAAACGACATGCTAATTGACGTCGGCGTGAAACGGAGGCTAAAAGCTACGACTATTTTTTTCGAAATTTAGTCACGGTGTGATATTTGTTCAACGGCCAACAAATAGAAATTTCTTTTTTTAATTTTTCGTTTCGAACCGCTCAAAATACGAGAATCGTGTTTCCGGGGGATAATTACTGAAGCGAGTAGTTTTAAGATGCAGATTCATAATGTATTATGATCTGACTTATATTAGTTTAGTGCGTAATCATTGCCGTTAGTTATCTCGCAATGTGTATTAAAATATAAAAGAATTAATGGGTAAACACACAAAATGTAAGTTCGTTAATGTTTTAATATCATCTTAAATCAGTGTGATACAGACACGGATTTCACAAGTGTTGGTCATGAGTGTTGCAATGCGTAAAAAACGTGTTTTTATTCTTAGATAAAAACAGAGATTTTGATAAGTTTCCTGATAATATTTCACTTGTGTTGCGTGCGTAGGTGCTTATCATAAATAGTATCTAGAATATCACCATGTGAAGACTGTGTATCTACACTTTTAACTAAGGCGCAAAAATGAATTCGTATTAATAAAAAATATGGTATCCATGTCTTCTTTCCCATAAATATAAAATACTACAAGATATCTAACATAAGAAAAAAACGCAAGAATGGAAATGTAACAACTATAGTCTCTGTTGTTATTTATTAAGTCAAGAAAAGTTAATATTTCATTTAATCTACCATTTTTCTTTGTATTAAAATGACTCCCGAATTAAGTCACTCGAGTCACATGCGTAAAGACATCAAATAAATACTTGTCCTACGCGGGGATCGAACCCATAACACATCGCGCACAATAGGTTAGGGGTGGTGACCTATACCTCTCGGCTATCCGTGCAGTCAAGTTTGATAACATACCTACACTGAATACCTACATAGGTAACTATATTAACGCGGATATGAAGGCAAATGTCACTCACAAGGATAAATTAATCCCAGCGCATAACACTTAATCATTTTTATAACCTCGGTGCAGAGTTGCATTTTCTATAAACTTCATTTTCATAATGAAAACGGTAATGAATGAGCTCGAAGATAAGATTACATTGCCCGTACTATGAAATCAGGGCTCGTACCAATGTTGAAGTGAGATAGCGCTCTATATTGCACGTAGTGCCGTCTTGCTCACACATCAGCAAATTGTGTCTTGCTTTTGAAGCTCATAGAATAACAATACGGAAATTAATTCTACTTCCTTAGTCTTGAACAATGTCATTTTAGTAAGATTTTTATTAAATTTCTCTTAGCGTTAGTCTTATATAATATTAATACCTCAGGTTTGTATAAAAAATTAAAATACTGTTGACTTCGCATCATAAATATTTGTTTCCGACCTAAGAAAAGATTGTTTTGTGAATAAAAAGTTAGGTCTCACCGTTTGCATAATATTTTTATTTTTCAAAAAAAGTGTTAGGTACTGGGGCTTTATAAAAAAAAATGAACCAATTTAATCCTTATTTAATAATTGTTAGAGTAACTACGGAACTATATTAGAACGACCGTTCGTTTTAATCTGTTATTGCCAGCCAGTACTTGAATTATATCAAAGTTCACACATTTAATTAGATAATGTAGGTGGAACGCATAAATAAGATATTATTAGACATAATTGACGTCGCTCATCTTGTCCCTGTATATCGATGTTTATATTAGATACGAATCTAATTGAATATGTGATAACGCCATTTAAAAATAAAACTATTGTAAAACATTTTATTCCCGCGTATATTTCTGTTCCATTTTTGAAATGAGTGACGTTTACCTTTTTTTCTGTTCAAACAAAAGCTAAACTCATTCGTTACAAGACTTTATGCTCAATCGATTTGAGTAAACGAATAAAACTTCTAGTAAATAGCCAGGTGTCCGAGTTTGCTTGTAAACTTTTTGTTAACATAAATATGTACTAGGGAATAACGCGCGGATAACTTATTATTGTGAACTCCTAATTAGTTTACGTTGAAATAAACATATACAGGAACGTTATGACTGCAAAACACATTCTTGTAATAGGTACCTACGTCTTTTAAAACATTGATTTTACGACCATCTCATATTTTCGCAAAAGATTATTCCCGTCATGAAAGCGCGGCTCAAGCATTTTATTATTCGGATCAGAGACGGAGGAAATCACACACATCCATGTCCCGTTTTATTTAGCCCTAGTTCTGCAAATAAAGAATGCTAAGCGGTATTTTATTAACTTCACCAACTGACTTATTGTAGCGCGGAATAAAGATGAACGTATATTATGTCGACGCCGAAATATGTAGCGACGTTCATGTTGTTAGGGATGTAAAGAGAAGGGCGATCACGTAGTTGTTATTGGATTGTATTGGAGATTATTGTCAAGTGTGTTACGATTTCTGACTTAATATGAAGAGGCATCTCTAATAAGTCGGACACGTCATCTTGTCAGGTACTAGTTACATTGATATTTTATTTACGACCCCCGTTTGTGTTGTTATCCGGATTTCGTCGTGATATAGGTTGACTGACGCCTTTGATTTTTTTTTCCTAGAAAAGTCAAATATTCGAGTATTTTTGCGTAGCGGTTGTGAATAGATTTTTGTGGCGAATTCTTCTGGGAAATATGTTGATTTACTAAAGTTAAAGGATAAAGAGATTTTCTTTTATCGGATATTGGTTCGGGAGTTAGTATTTTATTAGATTGATAGTCATTATATGAATACGTTTAGTTTGAATATATATTTTATTCTTCTAAACTTGGGCTTACTTGAACTAAAACTTTCTAACACGATATTTTAAGATCTATCATAGCAAAATCACTTTCCACCAAAGAGCACCGGTAATAGCCTTCACACATGCACGTACATACATATACATACGGGTAGATCACATCCATGCTTAATTGGACGTCATCAGTTAATCATCGTGTTCACTGTCACGCAATATTTAATTAAACCTTCATTAAGTTCGGTGCGGGCGAAAGTAATTACCTCGGGCATTCCGATAAGCTCTTCTTACTTAACGCTATGTATGTACATGCATCCTATATCTGAAGAGTGGATTGAGAGAGAAATTTTGAGGGTAGCTCTACATTTTCTTTGAGTTTTTTGGTTTTTTGTCAAGATAAGTTTGAGAGTTGTTCTTGGAGAATACGGAAAATAGTTTTAATTATTCTTCCTATTGACAAATACTCAGTATAGCTCAGAGTAGCGAAGTTTGGTAGTTTTTGTACATACACATGACACTGTGACATGGGAAACCATGTTCTTGATACCTAATAGAAAGGGTAAAGAAGGAAAAGCGTGGAAGAAAGGCGGTCGAGCGCATCGACTCGCAAAACCCGACTATCAACTGAATGCGATTTTTGCTGGTTTTTTTTTTGGAAAATTATATGCAAAAAAATGTATTGTAGAGTTCTTCTAAATATTCACTATTCCAGGATGATCAAAGCATTTTGTCATTTCCTATTCCAAACATTACAAGAAGTATCTTCTATATCAAACGTTGCTTCTTCTTTATCAAATGACTCTTAGTTTAACTCTACCTTCATACATTACCGACTCTCCCTCAATCAATGTATTTATTAACGGCGTTCAAACAAAACCTTTTATACTTTATTCATCGTTGATATTTAATATGATGCGAAATGATCAGTTGATTTCTGTTATATTACGCTACGACGTGTGCTGGTGTGGGTCGCTTGCAGTTGATGTTACTGCCTGTATGCTTCATAATTTTCAGTACATTTAACTTGTTCTTTATTAATATATTATTAACTTTTTTCTTTATCCATAAGGGAGGCTCTGTTAATGGCATTTTGAGCAGTATTTGGTTTAGATTTGGAACCATGTGTTGTTCTTGGTTTTTGGTCAGTTGGAGGTATAGAATTGGTCTTAATAGCAACATTGTTTCCTAAAAGTATTTCGTTTTTATAACTTACCTTTAGCTCTTCTTTTCCCAGTATATTTAAAAGTCATAACTATAGCTAGTTGTCATTTGTTCCCTAACATGTAAACAAGTTTCAAATCATAAAATTAATATCACCGCTCCAAACTCACCAGCACTTCACTTTGAACATTTTATTAAGCTTTATAAAGTTAAAAACTACTTAACTTCCGCCTACTGTTATCAACTATGATGGATGCGTTGAAAGCGACTGCCCATATATTCTATATTAAGACACAGCCTTCGATAAACTGCAGCACTCACGTTACGAAATTTATTGCTTTAAAGAATGTATCCCCGCTTAAGGACATAATCCGTCCAAACAGATTCAGTACAATTATGCATAGTTTAATTTGTAAATAATTCGAATTTGGAGTCCCAATAAATGAGTAATTGTTTTCCCTGATTTCACGCCAATTTTCACTCGTAATTTTATACAAATGCTGTTAAAGTTACAAGCTTTAATTTGCTCTGGACGTTGTCGAGTAAAACACGAGTAGGTACTCAATAGATACAGGTTGTAAGTTTGCAAGTTAGTTAACTAAAGGTAGTGTTTCAGGTGGAGCTGCTCCGAGACGTTCGTCCGCAATAAATGGCCCTTTCCGTGCACTTCGAGGGTGCCTAATGGATGTCCGCCACGTCCCATCCACACAATTTTCTCTATTTCTGTTAAACTTGAGATATTCAAACGATTTGTTGCTGCAAAATCTCTTTAAATAAAATCGTGACTGCGTTGACAGAAATGCAACGCTTTGTTTTAAAAACTAAATTTTTGCCTGTTAATACTTCACTCAAAATAAAAAGTAAATAAAATAATTATTAACTCGCGGTCAAGAATGTCATTCGAAGAAGAAGTGCGATAGCGTTGCCTACAAAAATATAGGTGTTTCAGTTTTGTGCAATGGCCACATGATTTGAGTGAAAGTGTTTGGATGGGGGCCAAGACTCATCTCTTTGACACGATAAGTCGACGAATGCAGGAAAATAAACAAGTTCACTCTGCATTTGACGTGATTTAACATGAATCTCATAAACCTATTAGCGGCGGTTTGTTTGTTGTTAATTTACTACTTACGCACTGCTGTTGCGTGGTCGTGTTTGGCTTTTAAATTTGAGTGTATAAATTATACGTGGCCAGTGCTTTGTCTGTGTAAAATGGGTTCGAATGATAAATTTTTAAAGTTATTGTTTTAAAATCGAATCCTCCCTGTACGAGTTTTAATCTTTACAGCCTGATTATAAAACTCCACATTTGAAGGACCTTTTTTTGATCAGCCAGCTTTAAATAAATAACATTTCGAACAGAATGTCATTGTTTGGCAGCGGATTAACGTTATTGGGCTTCGTTTTACTGTTTTTGTTTACCTACAATTAATTTGTTGGAATTCGCTTATGGAATCAAATATATTTCGGGACTGCCGAGTGTTTCATGTGAAACAATAAAATGCAATGCTCTTGAAACACCAGGCAGTATATTTTTTCAGAGTTGTGGGAGTGAGGTTACTGTTTTTGATGTTGTTAAACATTATTACAATTCAATTTCGTTTAATTGACTTACCTATAAACATACGGACCGAATTGATTATTCAGTTTATAAGATAGATAGGTATTCTAGTTTCTAGATCAACATTATTAATAAGTGACTATATTGACTTCTGATTATACCAAATGGCTTTTAACCCTAAGGTGTTCACACACAACTGTGCAAGCTGTGTGTACCGTGTAGGCGTCAAAACATAGTCACTTGCTATTTACAAGGAAATGCAAATATTAGCTTAGGCAAGGGTACTCCGTAGTCGAGTGCGATAACATACCGGGAAAGGGATTAAATGTCGTGACTTTGTTACTTTAAGTGTGTTTGTGGACTCATATCAGGGACTTCATACCTGGCCGTGTCGTTATTGACCGGACCGAATATCTAGCCATGCTGTCCGGTGTCAACAACCGTTGGGAAGACCTACCTATCATTAACAAGGAGGATGAAAGCATAGATTGATTTACACAAGTTGAGGACATTCATGAAACTATAAATCTTGAAGTTCGCATTTCCTCATCTTGTTTGTTTGTTGTTCTGTTTTCACATAATGTCAAGGAAAGAGCATAGTGGAATGCTAAACGAACTTGTTTCGTATTTGTTGAACGGGCATCGACCGAATTTAGCGTTACATTATCAACCAGTAAGGTTTTATGAAGCCTTACTCATTCATTTAAGTAGTGAGGTAGGTCAGTAGCTGTGAATATAACTTTGTTACCTTGGTGTATTTTTTCGTGCGGTATTTGATCTTGTTAGATACGCGCCAGTGAGCTCATATTTTTGGAGGTAGCCTCCAAAATTAGCTAAGTACTTATAAATTCCAATTTTGGTGTGACCTTGCCCTTCATAGTTTAATATGCGTGGTATAAAGCCTTTAACTTTTTCTGTTTTACAAAGTTCTTTGAATAGGTGACGCGTTTAATAAAATTTCTGAATGAATGAATCCAGGACGAAATTTTTACAGTATATCAGCAAGAACAACCACGAATTCTGATAGTACGATGTTTATGCCAGTCGCCTCATGAAACTGACACTAATATTCACAGCGTACTGCAACTGTAATCGGATTCGAACACTTGACGACCGTCTAGGCTAATAAATGAGGTGGATTACGAGCGCAGACATGTGACAAACGTAGTCTCGTATAGGAATACATAGTTGTTTGAGCCGTGAGTGGCGAGTGACAGCTAACTGTTACGTTGGTCTGTGAGACGATTGCATTCGACCTTTGCGCTGCGTTCACGTTTTGCACGGCTGAGGCGATAGGCCGGTAATCCACATAGAAACCGATACCCTACGTCAGTGTCGCGTCATTGAACTTCATTACATAACTAATGTTTATTAACGATGTCAATGGGTTCCATGAACGTCATGCCACCTTTTCGCTCAACGCTACAAATAGGTACAGCTCTACCGCGAAAGTATTGCCAATCGTCTTACTAGAAACTATATTTATGGCATGTTAATTTGAATGCCCATAAAAAGGCGGTTAGATGCAATATTAAAGTGATTGATTGAGACATTACGAAGACTTGAGTTAAAATGTGTTTATGCACATAGTTTCATAACATAGTTGCACATGTTATGCAAGTTGAGAATATTTTCGTTAAACCACAGTTTGGTTTACGATAACTGTTTAACGTCGATCTGTTCGAAGATAAGAGAAATACACGAGAAACGCAATTACATTTTCGAAGAAGTTATTACCAACATTATTTGCTGGAAATAGCATCGACTAATGACTTCATTGTTTTAAGTCTTTTCTGATCTCTTTGCTTTGTTGGCACATGCATGCGGACGTATGCAGAAATAAATAAACAAAAACTTGAGTCCATTCACTCCTCGCTGACATTTCTACGACTCTGTTTCGTGCCAATCTAACTATTTTATAGGATTAATTTTTATTGATGCTTCGTGATAAATGTTTTATAAAAATAGACGCTGACATCGATCTAATGGAGGTTAGCAAACGGATTTTTATTACAATGGTAATTGTGGTTAGAAAACATAATGATTTCTGCTTTTTATTACTCAATTTAAATTTAAATTATGCATAAATAAAAATGTTACTGGCCAGATTAGCATGGAAGAATAGAAAATAGATTTAAAATTTTGAAAAAAGAATACATTTTTCTGGCTCTGCACATTGACTTGCAAACTTTTTATTTTTTACTTTTCTAAATGTAATTCATAGTATCATGCGGCCAGTATAATACCTGAGTTTTCAATTACAATAATTCTGCAGTTTATTTTAATTTTCGGTCACATTAAATGGCCGTGATGTTGTAAGTGGCAGCAATGTTGTGTGTGATTAGTTACATTAGTGGGTACAACGCAGTGATCGATAGACATGGCTTATCGCAGTCGACTGACTCCGAATTGCTCTGCTTGTTCCAGATATGCATTTATCTTACATATATCTTACAAAGCAAGACGTATATTTAGTTGAGATTAGAGACTATATAATTTTGTTATCTATGAAATTATGAATAGGGTGTATTTGGTTGATTGAATTAGAAATAATTTTGATTTAATTTATGTACACACTTCACTGTCGGACAACGAAAAACATTTGGGCCTAAAAAACAAAAATTGGAGAATGGAAAAAAGTTTTTATTTCAAGAATGCCCTTTTTCGGGTCCTTCTAAAACAATAATGACTCCAGTGCTATAGCTTAGCTTATAGGTTTGCGTACCCTAACGTTTCAAGTACCTACTAGGTAAATTTTTCAAAACCTCAAAGCTTAATTTTAACAGAAATAGTTATAAACATGCACTCGGAGGAATTATAATCTCAATATGCTGACCTTCAAATCAAAAAGCGCAAGATACATTTTCCGTGCTATGTAATTTTGTACCTCTAATTGAACTTAGACTCTTAATAATTTCATCCAAAGTTTCAAAAGCCTACATGTTACGTTATGTCACAAGCACAATATTATATACATTGGCGGCTACTATATTAAGAAGCACTGTACTGTTGTTTGGACAAATAAATAGAATTCTTAAAGTAAAACTTCATAAGAACTACAATAAAAAGCTAAAACATGTATGTGACTATGTTGTCTTTGCGCTTTTGTTTCCCGAAGAAGTTTCCTTACAATGGTATATTTATTTTAGTAGTAATCTGAAAACAATACGCGTGCTTTGAAATGTAAATAATTGGAAATCAAAAATATCGTGTAACACTTAGCTTTTAACTAGGTTTAATATACGATATAGGCTTCCTAGGAAAATTAGCAAAAAAGTTTTTAGTTCATTATTTAAAAAGAAACTAATAATATTATGACAGTTTCACGTTCAGCTTCGCTTCCCGTCAATCATAATCTATTCTAAAAGTTTGAAATACGAACTTCGCAAAACATTTTTATGCCTCTCCATTACCATTCGAATTTCGAACGTTTAGAAGACGTAACGTGAATTCCTCCACTCATAAACTGGAGCAGTATTATTTTCAAGGCGAAACCACAAAGCTAAAATATTATTAGTTGGTTATATTGTACGTCTATAATTAAAGTGTGAAGAGAGTCGAACTGTTTCAAAAATAGCCGGTTGTGTGTCACCGTAAATCTCGGTTACGACGAAAGTTACTGTGTAAATCATTGGGCCACGCGCACACTTAATGGTACATTGAATTTTATTGCGCACTCGTAATAATAAAATTATGTCATAGGCAGTAATTAACAACCAGAACGGCTGTAAATAAGACAAACCACGTTCTTGTTTATTATTACTTCAGCAAGTCCTGTCAGGTGTACTCGAATTGTCTTACTTTACTCATCTTATTTAAATTCCTCTAACATAAATTAATCGTTTCGCAGCGCTGTTCGTGACGTAATAACATAACGCGTAAAGCGATTCTCAATTAGTAATAAAGCGTCGGTAAGCCGCAAGTCTGCAAACGCATCGCGCCGAGCAAAATCAAATTATCAGTACCTTCACAATATTCCATTTATATTTCCGCGTAGCCTCCAAAGCGTTACAGCGCCATAATTCAACCGCTATCCGTTAATCGCGTGCATTTACAATATATTAGTTTCGCAGGTAAACACACATTTCATCGCGGCGGCACGCGTGGTTAACGTTAACTTAATTTAATAGAAGTCCTGCCGTATCGTAATGATATAAATCGCGAGCGCAGTCAGCTACTAGCGGCTAGTTTCCAATGAATGGGTCAGTAATCATCTGCATTTGAGGCCATTATCTCAATTGGCGAGCGCTCAATGAGCGAGCGACCTCCAGCGCCGGACACCGCACCCGCGCCGGTTACTCTACAATAATTGTTTGCTTTACAATATGCTTTTCTGTAATACCAATTATATCCACAACTAAATATACCAATCATCGCTGAGCTCTGATTTCACGCTAAATAATGTTGAGGGTGCTTTTAAAATTAATGAGTATAGTATCTCATTAATTATAATATTGTTATCAATGTAACGACGTTATGAATCTAGAGCACACTATCTCGCAGTGAGTAAATCATTTTGTGATTATGACCGATTTACCTATTTATTTATAACAGACCTCTAAGCAGTCGCGACACATAAACTAATCGAACACATTGTTACTATCGCCAATATAGATATATATATTTTACTATTTATTTTGAAACTAAAAAAAAATAATATTATTTTATTTATTTACATTTTTTTATCCGATTCGAATTCTACGTGTATTTGTCTATTCTAAATTCAATTGTTTCTTTTTTTTATTTTTATGTTCGATAACAAATGACTGCGCGCAACTGTGTACAAAAATTGTGTTTTGTTTTTAAATGTTAGCGTAAGTAGTTAGATCTGTCTATACCTAATGTATTTATTAATAACATATAAATCTTTTGCAGGTGTATCTTCTTAACTCATAAAATGGTAATATTAAACGACAATTATAATAACTCACTTCTTGTAGACTATACTTAATTATTTCTTATTTACCTTCACTATTGTCTCGAACTATCGTATATAATTACGAGCAACATGAAGTATTAGTTATCAATTGCTGCAATTGTGTGTTAGAAGCAGGCGTATCTATATAGACATTGTGTATTAGTTTTATAGATATCTGTTCCATAGCACCGAATAGCGGTTCTAGAATTTTTATTTTACAGTTTTTGTATGTAGAATATGTCCAATAACTTTTGTTTTGTTGAGTACCAGCTGACACCAGAGTACAAATCCACTATAAAATAGTGTAAAGAGAACATTCCTAAAACTTCCTCACAGAGTACTAGTAAATCAGCATGTTAGATGTAAGATGCCACACCCCAAAGCAATATCACGGAGTAATTATTGACTTATCCCCTGCCTATATTATAAGAACAACCACTGTTATAAGACATACTTACACGTTAGATTCACGGAGAAAAATATTTTTCCCAGGGTTACGCAAGCGGTAATTGTGGTGGAGCACCTTAGTTGCCATCTTCCGAAGTTTGGTAAGTGAGGCACTCCATTTATACACAGTCTGCCCGACGTGATTCCGGAGAGAAATATTTTGTCGATTGTACCGCTCATGCCCTGTTCACACAGCTTATTGACACCAACAGAAACAGTGCGGAACATAGCGCATAAATAGATCTTTCCCGGGAACCACCGGAAGCATATCTCACACGTAGTGTAGCCGCTTGAGACCATACTGAGCTTACTAGTCTAGATAGTTGCTAGCCGGCGCTAACGGGCGATGTCACGCTATGCATGATTACGATAAGAGCACGACTACTTTTCTATATCTTGTTGTTTTATGTATATTGTGGCGCATTTTAGTGTTTTTACGCACATTTTTTAAATATTTTTTTCTCTTCACGTTGTTGTAATTTTTTAAATATCTTTTTGTTCGATGTCTTAATTTTAGCTGTATGACACAGGTAGGTATGTTTTAATAATGTACCAAGAAATCGGTAAGGGTAATTTTAGATGGCTCAAGGAGTGGTTTTAGCTATCGACCTGAGAGTAAGCCAAGTGATCCGTGTAATGGAAGGCTGAGTTTGGCTTCGTCGCCGGCTCACACTTTTATGCATATGGGAGAATGTATAATATGGAGTTGCCAAACTCGACTGTTTGTAATGTTTCATGCAGCGCCAGTGGGGTTTCAGATGTATTTTTCTTTGGTATGGTAAGCTCATTATTTGTGCAGTATCTAGTCGGGGTTCGTGTTTGAATCCTGAGTAAGGGTCGGGTGGTATTTATATGCGGGCGCGGGTGCAAGGCGCATACGCTGGCAGACGACACTCGCCTCTAATCCGATTATGTGTAACAAAATGCTAGGCGGTGGAGCTGGGCTGGGCCGCGGCCGCTCTCGCCGTCTAGTTCGCAGTGTATGTTACATCTAGCACTTGCTCTGCGCCCTGTACTTTGTGACTTGAATTTATGTGAGCAACACCCACTCCAGGCACGTATAATTACGTCTTTTAAAATACGTGCTATTTATTTCGTACGTTTGTAGATGTGAGGACCAAAATGGGAATAGTGTTTATGTATCATCATCATCAGTCTTATCGGTATCTTAACGGATTTTGTCTCGGCGATTTATTTATCTGTCACTCTAGTATATAATTTCAGACATTCAAGGCTAGTCTATCTAAATGAGTCTGAATAAAAATACTATCGCCATACAAAAGTATATTGCATAACTTTTTCTAACCAGTTTTGAAACTCGTATTTTTTTTTGCAGTATTTGTCACAACAGCAAAACATTTTGTTTAAAAAGCCAGCAAAAATAAATATAACTGTAAAAATTATGCAAATATTGTACGAAAGGAAAGTTCATTCAAAAAGTTTCTATTTACGCACAGTAAACGATTCAACTGTACTATAGCCGGGGAAACAAAAAAAAAGTCTGTGGAAAATTGTCCTTTTTCGTTTGAAAAGCACAAAAATGGGGGACACATGATGTTGGGAGCTTTCTGTAATCCGATTACGTGACAAAACGGGGAGTTCATTTTTGCTCATTTTGAACACTTTTGTTATTACAAACAGATAAAGGTAAATTACTACAAAACGGGACGTTAAATACTCATACCGACTTCACATTCAGTATAAAAAAGTTTATGAATCCTTCTTGTTTTTTAAGTTTTAAAAATCACAGAACTTAAATCGATTAAAGACAAGCATTATTATCTAATAATAATAATGAATAACATTTTATGAGTAAAAATAAAGAGAGCTCTATTACGTTTTGAATTAAATTTGGGTATATTTTATCGCGTTTCTGTCTGTACACAGGCTGCTGTAAAAACAAGCAAAACCCAAATAGTTCACATATCAATACGAACTAAAACTAAGCCGTAACCAGATATAGGAAAAAGTGCTCTATGACCGTCGAAATAGCCATTGGTATCTACAAGCCGATAAAAAAAAATCAAACATTGGTAGCAAATGGATTCTCTATTGTCCAATTTTAGATTCCCTGTATTTACGCTAACATACTTTGAATCTCGAATGTATAGACCCGTTCCGGCAATCCAGTTTAAATTTAAATATCGATCCACGTTACACGGACATGTCGTGTGTTTATTTTTCTATTCAAAGCTTTTTATACATTATTTGGCAGTAGCTATACATATCAAAGTTATGTTGAATATGGATACATTGCGAACTCCTTACGTAAAGACTGGGTTTGTTGTCGCGACTCTGCCAAGTTCTCAGTTCACCGGGATGCAGTATAATGTCGCCTAATTTACGTCCATACTACCTCTGCTATAAATTGTATCCATAAAATTCATTGGAGGAAAACAAATATCTCACGTAGAACTTAGGCAAGCGGTTCCCAAAATTCATTAGACACTGGCAAGTGTAGCTATGGTTATATATTTTCAATTCATTTTTATTAGTATTTTCTATCCCTCAGCGCTCTAAGAAAAGGTCTGGCCATATCTACTCATTTTCCACATCTTACCCCAGCTTATCCCTTCTAAATATCTTCAGATCGTCAATCCATCGTTTCCTTAGGACTTTTAATACCTACGTGACGAATTTTTATTACTGCCCATAAAACTCATATTGAAAAGGGAATACTTATCTCGGCGGGTCTGTGCTCAGTTTTTGGTACTTTGCGTTTATTTCGTGAATATTTTAGGCAGTTTGCACATGTCACATGGAGAATATTATGGACTGATTATAAAGTGTTTGTGATAGACAGCGTTAAACTGTGTAGATTGTTAGTTATTTGTAGTGTACAGTGTACACCTGTTAAAAAACGAAGGGAAAATCTTATCTCGATTAAGTATGTCTTTATTAATATGTTTAATACGTGACAAAGTCATCTGAAGTTTCAAATAAGTTGTCCAGCATGAAGTGGTCACCATCAGACAAAATATTGTTATTCAGTACATTATATGCTCCCAGAAAATGCCAAATAACAGTTAATTCGTCAATTTATAATTTATGCGGCCGCGTTACGTTGGCCAACACTCGATCCCCACATAAATGTAAAGCGGACTATTAAATAACGTTCAATAAAACACACATAGTGTTCGGTACAAATTGTATGCTATTAAGCTGTCTTTTGTCGAAACGTTACGTCGTCTGCTAACGTTGAAACAACACGTCGTTTACTTGAATCATTCATTTTTAATATAATGATTGCTGATGTTAAAGTAGGTTCTGTTCTTCCAAGTATTAAAGGCAGGAATAGTTACGTTTCTTGTAGGTAATGCTAGTGGATTGACGTTAAAATGGTGATGGTGTATTGTACATAAATTATGCAGGTATAGCACAATTAAGGAGGTTTTAATGTAGATTCAGCTGGGTTTAGATCCTGTAGTAGAGACCTTTTCGACACTATTCTACTTATAAGAAATACAATCAGTGTGTTGAATTTTAATCAAAAGTAGTAAATCAATTTTAAATTTGGAAATCATTTTCGATACAAATTATGACTGCCCGATATGAAAACTTTTTGGACAGCATTCGTGCTATGAACTCTGATTGTCTGTCTGACTTCGTTTTTCCATCTTAAACCTAATGAAAACATATGTAATGGGCTAGGGTAAGTCCAGGATAGATGCCACACTTTTTGAAAAAGCTTAATAATTCCGAAATTTATAATCTTAGAGCATTGTGTTCTTTGAGAAATATTTAATATATTTCTTAATGCATTATTTTATCTGAATCGATTTGATATAGACTGTGTAGATTTTGTATAAATTGTAATTTGCTGGACCTCTAAAAAATAGGATAGACGCCTACTGTGGCGGATAGAAGACTTATCATGAAAAATGATGTGAGGATAGGTGCCCTTAGTGGGGATTGACGACTTAGTCAAACATTGTAACTGATTTGTTATGAAATGAAACAACTATATTATAATAATCAGTCTTTATTGTGTTTTAACATACATAAACATTATCATCTATTAACGATCACATATTTTTTTAATAATAATCAACATCTTTTACTAACTACTAGGTAGTAATTAACTTGCATGAACTTTAATACTTCTCCAGTCTTCTTGATATTAGTAATAATCATCTTAAAAAATAAAAATCAACTTTGGTAACAGACTAAATTATTCTTAAAATAGGGGGAGATTTTCGTTATCAAACCCTAGCACAGGGTGTTTACCTAAAACAAATAAAAATAAATGCTGAGTAGGTATATAGAATTAATTACAGTACCAATAAGACAGTAACTAAAATGATAAGATACAAGGTATAGTAGATCAAATTTAAATTAAAAGATAGTAAATATAGTAATTCTTAAAATAAACTAGAACATACCTAATGTCAATTTTTGTTGGTCATTTTTAAGAAATCTTCGTCTTAATGTTCTAGATGGTATGCCATAAATTTTAGAAATCTGATTTACACCCTTGTCTCCCTTTTTCATCTCTTCAAACGCTGCTAGCATACTTTCTTCGGTCCAGGTAACAGCGCGAGGGATAACACCCGGTTTTCTATTATATTTACGAGGCATTTTGCTCTCCTGCAACAAAACAGCTCTTATAAAAACAGTTGAGGATAGTTGCCCTTAGGGGCATCTATCCTAATAAAAAACGAGGCAACTATACTTTTTGTAGGGGATAGAAGCCCTTCTCAATAAAAACAAAAAATGAGCTTTAATGACTATAAAATTTATCAATTTACATAGGTTAATCTTCAATGCAAGCAGACTAATAGAAAAAAAATAGACATTATAGGCGAGAGAAAAGATACACTGTTAAAATTACTTACGAATCTTATTTTGGCGCCTTTTGTCGTCTCGCCGCGGAAGATTTTTACTCACACGGACGAAACGAGTGCGCTCCTGTCCACAGTCTGCCTGGCACTGAGGTTGGTGGGGGGAGGACTCGTTACTTATAGAGAAATTTAACTCTCACAGTGCTCCTAACATAGTGAAATAAAAATCAAGTCATCTATCCCACTGAGGCATGTATCCTGGACTTACCCTACGAAATCTGAGAAAAATATGTTTCCTTCTAAAAAATCCGATGCTATCAACCCATTTAAAATCCAGTCAAAACCAGTTGTTTTTATTGACTACCACAATTAGGTTACGCGTTTATCCGCTTCTAGGCGGAGTACTAAAACTGAAAAATAGAGCAAACTACATTTCAAGAACCTATTTAGCCAATCGTAGTTACAATTGAGTGTGAGTGACTGTTAGCATGATTTTCTCGATGACAATGATGAGTTGAAACTGATGACAAGTCACGCCCTCATTATATCATGAACTCTCATATTCTTCCAAGAGATCGTTAGAAATTTTTAAATATTTATTTTCCTTTCATCTTTTTCCTCAATTTGAGAAAGCTCTTTTGAGTGGGGAGTTCTAATTGTATCGTTGTCTGTGTCTGTATAGATAGATTTATGATCGTTTTTAGGGATCCAAAATAGGTGTTAAAATGGAATCCGATTACTAAGGTTTCACAGTCTGTTGGTCTGTCACCCGGTTGTAACGTCATGAGCCGTAATAGAAAAATAAAATAGACAGATAAAATAATCACATAATATGATGCATCTATGTTGTCACTAAAAACATAATTTTAAGATAGAGGTTTAGTATCGATTGGTTTGGTCATACTCGTAACTGTTTGGGTAACTTTGAAAAAGTACGTTTCGACCCAAACACAATGCAATTAGACAAAAAAAGCTCTATCGACTTATGACCTAGTTCATTGCTAACAAACGTAGCGTGTCAGAAATATTCCCTGTAATGCCTAACTGCATTCAATAAAGGGTGATTGATTGAAAATCATCTAAAATTCAATGATTACTTGAAAACGATCCGTCGTGTTATGCCACCGTTAGGTCGCGTACAGGCAATGATTAATTATACTCCATATAAATTTTTAACAGGACCATAACAAGAAATACCGTTTTATACCGAATCGAGCTGCATATATATGGAATTATGACTTTTTTGATCATTCAAAAGAAATAAAACCATTAAGTGCTAGCCGGGCTCAGGATACCGAGGAGACGAAATGAGCTGAAAACAGTAGTTACTCATCACATTTATGACCGTACCAAGCGATGCTTCACCTCGATTTTAATTTATTCGTTGTTATAGTGAAAAAACATCATCTGGGGTAATTTTACTGTTTATTTTATTTTTTTCATATTCCGTTGACCAGATTAGAAGGTCGACGGAATATAACTACACAACATAACAACGCAACGAGGTAGAAACCTAGTAGGAGTAAAATCTACTGGAAGAGCCAAGGTAGAAGTCAAAAAATCAAAATCATTTTTTAAAATTCAAGTAGGCCGTTTTCCAGGCATTTTCAAAACGTTGCGACTCTAGGTGCACGGTTCCAAAATGTTATTCTTATGGAGAAGAACCGAGAAACTCCAGCAAGTGTTTAGGAACACGCTTTCTCGCCATGTTTTCTTAGTGTCGGTAAGCTCCCTCTCCGGCAACACTTTGGTTCCATTTGACGGACAATCGTAAAACCACTATTAGTGCCTTAAGCTCAAATACATTTTGAAGACCATTGGTTTTGTTTCTTTTTCGGTTGACTTATACTTGTAAATAGATATAGACACTTGATTCTGTGTGTTTGAAAAGATAAAACCGTAGTAAACACTTCTTACTCGTACGGTGCCTATGTATAGGTATGTTTATACATAACTGTCATTAAAAAAACCGGCCAAGTGCGAGTCGGACTCGCGCACCGAGGGTTCCGTACAAACCTGCAAGGTTTACAAAGTTCGTTCATTACGACAATCGAGTCATATAAATATATATGACTCGATTGTAAAACGTTGCTTCATGCCAAATTTCAAGATTCTAGGTCGACTGGAAGTACCCTTTAGGTTTTGATTCCCTTGCGAGTACTCGCGCGTTTCAAAATATGCAGCTTAAATTGCTGTTTCTTTTGATTGCGTTGACATAGAAGTTTGATTTTGTTACAGCTTAAAGGTATTATAGACCTGAGTATTTGGTATGAATTTCAATTTAATACCTCTACGCGTTTATGAGGAAATAGGTAGTAAGTTTAAAATTATTAAAAAAAAAAAATTATTATGTGATGTAACTAAAAATTTAAGGTTTTCAGAATGTTTCCTTTATGTGTGCTATAAAACGTTGCTTCGTGCCAAATTTCAAGATTCTGAGTTCACGGGAAGCACCCTGTAGGTTTTGATTCCCTTGCAAGTGTTGAAAATTTGCGGCATAAACGGCTGTATCTTTTGATTGCGTTGCCTTAGAAGTTTGATTTTTTCACAGCTTCAAGGGACAGTAGGCCTGAGTAATTGATATAAATTTCAGCTTCATACCTCCACGCGTTCCCGAGAAAAAGGGTCTTGACAGACGGACGGACGGACGGACGGACAGACGGACGGACGGACAGACGGACAACAAAGTGATCCTATAAGGGTTCCGTTTTTTCCTTTTGAGGTACGGAACCCTAAAAATAGTTAAAATCGTAAATGATTTCGTAGTAAAAAGTTTTTAGGGTACTGTACCTAAATGGTAAAACCAGAACCCTATTACTGATACACCTTTATCGGTCCGTTTCAGCGTCCATCACAAGGCTGCATCTTATGAATCGTGATCGCTAAACAGATGATGTATCTTCGCAGACATAATAACAAAAATACTAAAAATATTTTTTTGATTGACCATTAAATATATAATGACCGAACCTCAAATGTATTCTTTATTCAACCGTTTTGTGTTTCAGTAGCGTATTTGCGTTGCGGGTCCGACTCGCACTTGTCCGGGTTTCCTATCTGAGAGGATCAAATCATTTTATTGGGACATACTTAGTAATGCTGTACTGAAAATCAGATATGCTATAAGTACCTAGGCATGGTTTGTCTACGAAAATAAGAGTATCTATATTTTGAACAATGGTGCAAGTACACCTGCCGTTGCCAATAATTTCTCTAAACGTGGGACAGAAAAAAAACAACAACATTCTTTGTACATTCAGCTCTCCTCAGTCTACTGTCAGAGGCACTTAACTTTGTCATTATTTTCATACAAGCTTTACTCCCAACCCCGCCCACGTTCTTACAAAAGTAATGTAATATTTTTTGTTATTTCTGTATAACTTGACGTCATGCCTATATAAATATGTCTAGTTCTGTTTGTTTTTCGCGAGTCGAACTATAAAATGATGAAAATTACATTTAAAATAGTTTTGTAGTTTCATATGATTTGAATGCAAATAAACAGACCAAAACTAGATGTACTACAATACATTGAACTTGGGTTATAAATACTTTTTTTTTAAATACGGGAACTAAAAATGAGTCAAAGAAATCTCGAAAAAAGTATTTTAAAAGCAGCTAGTTATGGACAAAAGGCTAAACAAACAAGAATAAGTGTACACCAATTTGTCTTCTTCAACTGAATTAGCATGTGTGTTGGTTTAAGTAGTAAAAATCAGCTCGGACTGGCCAACTAATGTCTACGGGGTCGGACAAAAACCGGTAACAACTAAATTAACAAATGCAAACGTTCACTTCCGTGACAGGAAAGCAACACTTATCGTGTGCAGAGTACAGACGGCAACGAAGTTCGTTGACTAACTAGTAAGACGCTTCATGGTAATAAGTGCAAAACGTTTTTGTTGGAAGGGTAGTGTTTTTTTGAGCTAGATGTCACTCATGATAGATTGAGAAAAGTATTATTTAAATAGAGAATACTGAAATTGGTATAATGAGATGTCACATTTGGCAGGAGTTTAAAGTTTCACACAAAAAGATACGTGGGACGAATTTAAATATAATATTGCGATATTTAATTTGATTTTCCTCTATCTCGTCGCGAATGAACCGAGTTGATGAATTACTCGGTTCCAAATATAAAATTTGTTTCCGTCAGATTAAGTTTGCAGAAATTAAAATAACCATTCCCTATGTTTCATTCAAAGGTGATTGATATTTGATCTAGTAAGAAATAAAAATAGTAATATCATATTAAAGGTGCTTAAAAGCTTTTTAAAAATAGATTCAGATACAGTTGTGCTCTAAATAGTTGTGTACAATTTATAAGAGCAATGTATCAAATGTTGTCCTTTGAGTACATGTACTAGAGCTAGAGATAAAACGAGATGTTTTCTTTGTGAGTGTACCGACATCATTCATCGTGTGTCATATTAGCAGTTTCGGTTAATTTGTAACACGGAAGGAGAGGGATTAGCCAGCGTTTAGCAAGAGAAAATCAACGGAGAACACGACACTTTTATTATTTTGTTTGCTGGATTAGAAAATGAAGTGAAGTAATTTATGAACGATGATACATGACATTATGCTCTGCTAATTTAAATCCCAGCGTTCGAGATACGCTGAATATATTTAATATTGCGAGGATCAAATTAGAGGTTGGTCAAAGCTTTTTGTGAAAGCAATTATAAGTATTAATAAGGAATCATTTATTCCTTGATAATATATGAATGAAAAATATAACACTCACAATTTAACCGCATGTATTCGATTCAAAATTAAATTTGGATCACAATACACTAATTGAAAATTGTGATAGCATTAAGAAGCTTAATCACTTTAGACAGAAAAAGAAGACACAATGATAGTTTCACAATCCTATCTGAGGAGTTATCACCATCTCCTATTTGGACTGTTGCAGTCGTTGAAGCGAGACAGCACGATACACGCTGTAGAGCAGCATCTCTTTCCACGATGTTAAAAGTCTTTATAACATCGTGGTAGGATATCTGACGGTGAAAACTCGAGTGTGAAAATTTAATTACGCATTCTTGCCTCATATCTAATTTTATGCAACTCATTTACAATTATGGCATATGAATTCGTTAATACGGAATTACTTGAGATTGGTTGTAAATGTGGAAATTTATGCGAATCGTAAAAGACAGTAGAACTCAACGTTTAAGCAGTTATTAAAGGGAAACAGTGGTTAAGGGGTGTATGGTCTTCTTTGTTTTATATGATTTCAGATATTTAATTATGTAAGTATATCGAAAATTTGGATTAGTCCTTAATGTAGCTTGAAACATCTGTTATTTGTTAGAAATCATTTTATAGTTTAAAAAAATATAACGGCATTTTTGGATAAGTTAAGATTTTTATGCCTGTCTTGACCTTAAAATTTTCCCATATTTGGGTTGGTCGAAAAAAAGTCATTTTAAAATACTAGCTTTCTTACTTAACACATAAAGGCAAAGATTCAAACAGGTTCAATTAGAGCAGATAGATCAAAAGTACCTAGTACACTTAAGTACCTAGAAGAAGAAGCTTCCTAGAACATTTAATTCATAGTCTTTCATAACAAATCTTATTACCAACAATTTGTAGGTTGTAAGAATACTAATAAACCCTTAGTTAGAGGAATTGAGTTGTGACATACAAACATTCATATTTCGTGTTTGAACGCAACAGGTTACCGACCTCAATTCACAAGGTCTTAAAAAATTACATGACTTTAAAGCAGGGGTAGATATTATGGAGCGGTGAAGAAATAAGCGCCGTGATAAGATAAGAGGTTTAACATGTCACAACTAGGATAAGATTCCATAGGACTTGTTCGGACAAGGAATAGTAAATAAAAGCTTCTAGAACATTTAGCGATTGTTGTATGTTTAGTAGAGTCGATTCTGGATAGGTATAATTTTTAAAATATAGGATATAATCAGGCTACCATATCTTTCAAGCAAACTGAGTTAGGAACCGTGTCTTTTTAGACTTTAAAAAACAAAGCAAACTTCCCACAAAATATATAATATAGGCTAGAGGTATTTCTGACTCGGTGATAAAATAAATTAAAGTCCTTGCTGTTGAAAAACTAAATGTTCCAAATCATTCCAAATACAAACATTTAAATTCACACTGTAACTGACAGTAGAAAAGCACGTTGTTTCTCCCAATAAGTAAGAAAGATCGAAATTTAAACATTCTACTTTACAAATGGGAATGTACCACAGACAAAAGGAGGTTAATTTACGAGGAGTTTTTACTCTGCTTGAAGAATGAATGAATCACTATTGGGTAGCTGGGAGCGGACAGGCTGATTGATACCTTCCTCTCGTCTAGGTCCCGTGTCTCAGACTAGAATAGTACCTAGGGTACCTAGACGTACCTAGGTCCTAGATCTAGAACAAATATACTGCGGGATTATGCTGATGTTCTCAGCTTGTTACGTTGGACTAAATTTACCAGTGTCAAGGGAATCTTATTTTAAGTTTATTGAAATTCTTGTAGTTTGTTGTTCTAGTGCGGCAAAATGTTTAGTCTTATTTCTGTTATGTTTAGAACAAATTCAGGATTAGGAAAACGATTTGATAAGCAGACTTGAATAACTAAGAACCGATGGGCTAAAGCCACCTTGAGACTCGGATTTTTCTTTTATTTATTTATTTCTACTTCCCTTTTGACATTTTCAGCCACATATTATTATCGCATGATTCCTAAAAAGATAAATGATACTATCTCAAGAATTACAGGCCAAAAATTTATTTATTTAATCCTACTACTAAAGCAACTTACTGCATGCATTATTTATTTAATTTCAAGTACTGAAGCTACTGTATGGCGCCAAAATTCTTGTAAACCCACAACTTTATTTACAAATGCGTCGCGACTTCAACCTACCGCTTAGTTACAAACCTTGATATTTTTTAAGAACCGAGTGTTCTATCACTCTGATAAAGTTAAATGTTTTCTTTCCCAGTTTTAAAGATAAGAATCTTGTGTTTACTCTACGCGACAATCTGAGCGAGTAAAAAATCAGGATGTCTACGTGATAAGCTTCGTTATCAACTTAAAATTAAACATTTTAACTCTGTTGAGATTGAAGCTGTGGAATAAAGCTGTGGGAACGTTTCATTACACAATTATTATCATTTAAGACCTACTTGGTTTTTTAAATGCAGTACAAGGAAGTTTACGTCTAATAAAATGAATTTAAAGCAAGACGAACGTTTAGGTCAGGTATATTTCTTAATGTATTGTTATTTTGTTAAAATACCATAATCTATAAATAAAATAATCGTTTTTAGTTAAACAGATTAATTTAACGGGCACTGGAAGTTATTAGGCATCTCAAAAATGATAGCTACAATAAAACAGGCCATGTCACGGACAATGCTTGCACGGTCATAAATTAAAAAAATAGTTATTAAAACGTTACAAAAATACATGTGGAGTTTGCCAAAAAATATGAATGGATTTATATCTCATATCGCGTGTAGTGTTGTAGATTTTAAATAGGTGATAAAATTAACGAGGCCATTTTATTATTATGTCATAACATGACTCCGTTCACGACAACCCGCAATAAAGTTAAATAATATGACGTTTTAAGTGACGTCATTTATATCGCGTTTTTTACTTTGTTTATTAAAAATATGATACGTTTGACAATAGGCCATAATACCTTCATTGGGTCACGCATGAAATTCGCGCCCGCAGACATAAAATAACACGATTATATCACAAGTTTTTGGTAATTAATTTCGCGCATGAGTAAAATGTACGCTGTCCAATTTATAAAATTTATTGGAGACCAAATTAAGTTTGTGAAATTACGTCACTTAACGAGAGTTTATCCGATGTATTTATACACGAAAAAGCTTGATTATCGTCCATAAAAACTGTAGGACATTACTTAAATACATTGTTCGATTTATAGTCATTCTTATTACATCTTTACCGGCATTCGAATGCTAAGCAGATAGTATGATCGGAGTAATCTTCATTTGTATGTCTACTACATATGCATGTGCCATTTCAAATTTCGTGGATACACAAGGATATTGCAAAGGAAATTGAACTTAAGTGAGTCTAAGTCAAGTTCCAAAATTGCGACAGATTGAGACGCTAGCCGTATGGGACGCGTCAGCTCGTGGCGTGAAGACTAGGTGCTCGACTGCGTAATGTCAAAATCGGGTTTCAGCAGGACATGACCCAAAATTTGCATATTGCACACACTTCAACCGCATTCCTTTATGAAATATTCAAACCATCTACACCTTTACAGTTTAGCCAAGGAAAATAGACACGCTCTCGAAATATACGAATAGATGTAAAGACACATAACAGCACGCTTAACTAAAATAATTTATGGAGGTTTTAAGTGTAAATTAGTAAGAGGAGGAATCTCGAATAATACGTCAAATGAACAGTATTTATCCAGGTCAGTGCAGCTGACATATACTTATTCAAATGCAGATGGGAGAATGAATAAATTAGATGCAATATCAATGCCAGATAACGGCAGTAATTGCCCTATAAAGAGGAACGATGTCACAACGCCTAGAGACGCAATTACGTCCGCAAGCATGCTTTCACGAACATACAAGGCTATAAAACGTCCCTCCCCCAGCATTTATTTCTCACATGTCTACAGATTTTTGGGAGCTTTTGAATCAATACAATAGCTTTAAGGAGTCGTGTGTGACTGGATTCAGAATGTCGTGTAGATAGGAGCTAGTCTTGCAAGGGAACACGTTCATTGGTCGAGGACTCGTCATCTTAAACGATGAATTGTTCATTGATTCAAAGTGTTCCACGTTTGTCGGGTTAACTTATGTTTGTGTTATCGTGTCGGTTTGTACGTGTGTTGTGTTTAGCGATTGTTAGACGAAAGGTTTGTATTTATTCCCATAAAGCGCTTTTGGGCCATTACCTAAAATTTGTTAGAAATTCTGCCATTGCATTGTCACATTCATTTACTAAACACAGAGAAGTCCTAAAATCTAAGTTGGATATAAAGATTAATAAAGCAGTTAAATACATGAAATATGTTTATCTCCATCATGTTTCCGCTTAAACAAGGCACAGAACTCCAAAGAGTATTTGCTTCACCAATATTTGTACAATGTCTTCAATGACTCATCACTATTCAGATTATCTAAACGCAAATCTTGCAGCCAAATGGATGGCAATATGGAGTTTGCTAAAGCGTCTTTAGAAAATGGAATACGCGATCATAAACTGTCTTCACTTCATATGGGAATATTTCAAAAATTTGGCTGAGAAGTCCATAGCGAGCACAAATGTAAGTGCACCAAGTAATATGGTCCACAATGTATGTCGGATTTAGGGTATTTCCGAAGCTCCGAGAATATATACGGCTGCAGTTCGCACTCGCGAGATATTCGAACGCTCTGCCAATAGCGTACTTAGTTCAACTAGATATAATTCTTTGAAAACCTCCCATGTGCAGCGGCGCTCCGATCGAGGTGAGGGATTCCCTTAAGCATACCTGAATTATATAGTGAAATCTGTGGAGAGCTACTCTCCGGTAAAATGGCGTATCTTAAATGTTTTTGCAGTTAACAGTTCGATGAACTTTATTACATTTCGTAAAAACGTGTTTATCATACATAATTCATACGCGTATTACGCACACTTATATTATCAATAGTTGATTTGTTTTTTTCATCAATTTTTTTATGCAATCACTATAAGTTTTAAAAATTAACCATTATCCTCAGACATGTCAAAACATGATGATTTAAATAGTTTTTTTTATGATAACTCAACGCTAACATTGAATTTAATTTTATAGTGTTTGTTATTTGCGTTAGTTAAGGTTTAGTTTCAATTTCCCGTTTATTTCGTAGCGTAAGCATCTCTCAAATCATCGTTAGATGTCGTTTTGTTTGCGTCAGCTTTAATCTTTAATGAAAAGGGTGTCCGCGGCTCACTGTCGCGTTTATTCACCGTCTACGTGAAAACCGAAGCTACAAATTCAAAATAGAGCACATTGAAATTTAGCAACTGTCTGTCGAGGCGCATTACCGAGTCCGCTACCGTATTTATAAATATTCAGCCGACGTTTTGAGCTATCCGTCCAGTAATAGGTCAGGATATTTAGAGCTTAGTTAAAAAACAACAATCACAATTTTGATTCATACGCCGCCTATCGGCCGAAGACGGGGACGAAAGATTTACGATAAAAATAGACAAATGTTCGCACGATGTGATCTTTCTAATGTTTTTTACGAGTATTTCACTGGAACAGATCAATTTAGTAAGAATAATGTGTGCTGTCGGTATCAATAGTTGTTTATAAATAGAGGTTTCATACATTTAGAAAATCTAGTCTTTCCACTAAATAAAAATTAAAATGCTAAAAAAGATAGAATACTAAGCAAGCGGACACATGCGCGTAAGAACTGTCATTAAAATCAAATTTTGGAATTGTTCCAAGCCTCAGAAATATTGGTTGCCATCTTTGCAGAAAGGATAAGTACCTACTTTAACTCGGACTCCGAAGTCTGAAGATCTCATGCTTACAATGTCCTATTATAGTTTCAAACTTCGAACAAATATTTAGAATAACTTCCGAATCCTTTTTATTGCTGGCAACATCTATAACCAAGTCAGAATACATTGTTGTCCCAGTGTTGCACATTCTAATAATTGTCTGCTATGAAAAGAGTAGTTTCAAAACACGTTGCTTGTCTAAAAATATGTATCATTTGTAACGTTATTTAGTGTCGACGTGTGGCTTAACGAAATTTTTTGCTAATGGAATATTTTACTTGGTGTCTGCAAGTCATTATTTAAGCAAATAATTTGTCCATTGACATGATGGATGGTAATGTCACCACTTGTTCTATTATCTAGTATTGTGGTATTTAGTTCGCCTTTGAGAGATAAATGTGGGATAGCTTCCTGAATGCAAGTGTTCCTTGTTCTAATCGTAAATACATTTGGATCTCTTTGAATGAAGCTGATGGAAAAATTCCGAAAGTATTAGAAAGTAAAACTTTTAATCTAGTTCTAAACTGACGCAAATGGGCAGAAATCGTCAACAAAAAATCCTAACTTCCTTAATTACAACATCTTCATTATCAAAAAGCCATCTTTATATTTTCGTTCGTACATAAAACGTTTTTCTAAACAGAAGTCATATCTGTAATAACAAGCTGTCTCGGTCTGCATTGACAAGACTCAGACAGTGTCAACAAAACTCCATTTCGAGAAGCTCCCGTTACTAAACGAAGGGATTGAAATCTGACCTCGGCAAGCGTGAACTGATAGATATGCTCGTCTTGTACGATTTATCAGGAGCGGTATAAAATAAAATTTGTCATATTGATGTTATGTTTCGTTCCTTTGGGATGTGTTTAAGGAATTTGGTGACATTGTTTAGTTTGAATTATTAGGCAACCCTATTTCAAGTTGAAACATTCGTCAGCCGTAAATATCACCAGGTATTTGGAAACGGCTAAAAAAGTCGTCCAAAAACCTTGTGTAAACCTTACCAATACATTAACAGACATATTTTATATTAAAAGCAATCGAACCCCGGCCTCGTACAACCAGTAGTTATTCATAGGCCTTTAGGGAATTTTAGGGTCTTCCTCTGAAAGTTGAAATTGGTTTCACTGAGATAACAACATGCGGAATCAACACATAAAAGATATTTACGCGTTAAATAAAAGGAAAAGGAAGTGGAAAACAAAATAAATTATTCGATCTGTCATTGGGAAGACGAGGATCACAATCAACTAGTCCATTAGTAGTCCTGCGCAACCCTAAAAATACGTCGCAGTCGTCAACGGAGTCCGACAAAAATAAAAGCAAGCAACCCACATTGATTGATGTCGAGTCTCACGCACGCTTGTTTTTGACGTCCCGCCGTCAAGGCAGGCAGTGCCAACCGATGTGCCCTCGCTACTGCGGGATTTTTTCTCTTGGAACGTAACACCGGCCGAGATGCTCCCGCTCACATGACCTAATGAATTTTAGAAGTTTTCTCCCAAACAGGAAGCCGGCGTCACTCGTAACGCTGACACCGCCGCGACTCACTTCAGCCGGCAAGTCTCGGACCACTCGCAGCCGAAATAAGAATATGATTTTTATTTCGTTTCTGTAAACGAAACTACGATAGCGAATTGGCGCATTCCCTCCCACGTGTTCAGTTAAAAGTGTCGCCGGGAGCAAGTTTTATTCGATATTTTCACGCAGATGATTGAGTTAGACGGCTTGCGCAGGAGGCTGGGACGCAATCTCCGGTGGCGGTGCGGAAACCTCCCCGGCGCCGCCCCCTCGCGCGCCCGTTGCACCGCCAGACAGACCCCTGAGACTAACCCACTACATCTAATTAATAAATCTGATATTACTCAAAATTATTTTTTAAACCTTAACAAATTGCATATCAAACGCAAACGAGGTAACAGTAACGAGACATTTACGATCATAAACAGTTAGAAATCACATTATTTAACTTACGTTCAGTTTAATGAAGTGTCGACTAAACAATTGAGACTATTATATTTGTCGCACGTTTGATCACGTTTAATACTAATTAAATTTTAAACGTGAATAACTCATGAATGTAGACATGAGGCATTTGAAATTATTAAACTGAAGTTGTCACACAATTTTAATTAGTTGCAACAGTGATGATAAAATCGCTTTAACCGGTGTCTGGTCCCTTACTGGTTATTCGTGAAGCGAAGTTGTATCGGTCGCGACGGAAATTCGGGGGATATTTTCCGATCGGAGTTAGGGATCTAGTTTCCGCAGTCGCGCGATAAACAAGTTATTGGCGTTAGTGAGGGCCGCGAGGGGGTGAGGTAGGGTGACAGGGGGGCAGGGTAACTCGCCCGTGTAATTAATAAACGACGCGAAAGGGAATTTCAATGGATTTGATGATTTGTGAAAGCGTTAAACGCGACTTGACGCGTTAAGATTGTTATCACCGATGACTTACTAAATCCTCGTTTCGTAACACTTCCACTTCCTCGCTACTCTAATTTACGACCCCCATTAGTTTATAATTAAAATTCTTGCAAACACATCTCCAGACGGCATAACATGTCAATTGCTGATCAGAAAAATAGCCGTAATTATACTTAATTGGCAGATAAATTTTAGAACAGTGCGTCGGAATGTTTCACTCGACCCGAAATCGTAGCATTGGAAATCTTAATGGGCGTTTTTATTGTAATAGGATGTAGTAACGATTTGTGCCGATATAGGAGAGCTGTTAAAAAGGGCGTGAACTGCTTGCATATATTTCGCTCCGATTAACACACACATATTATTGTCAACGAGGACGTGTCAAATGTCTCTCCGACCGACTCGTTGTGGCTGCAATAGAATGCAGTGCAGTGCGTTGAAAGCGACCAGACCTGTTTGCTTATCTCATGTTTTCTTAAACAATTTAATACTTTAGTTAGTTGGAATAGCGGCTAGAATCCCCTGAGCGATGTCGCAGTGCTAGATAGTCTTCAGCTAGCAACAGTTCATTTGTTTCCGTTAGCACTTCTGGTCCACAGCTTCTTCGGGAAAGTATCAGATGTTAGGCGCTTTTCGATTAGAGATGCAACACTCTAGAGGGAGGCGATTGAAAACGCTGTTTGGTTGTTTTGACGCTTTGTTACGAACAAGACAAATAGTGCAGCCCACTATACGATTCTTTGTTTGACATTCCCTCTTGATATTTCGGTGAATGTTTAAAATACCATCGAAAAGCGTGATTTGTTATCACGCGTATAAATACTCACTAAACTCCGCGTGGGCAATCATTGTAAAACTCCATGATTTATCATACACAGTTCCACGAAAATGAGGGATCAACAACCTATAAGTGTTTAAATAGGTGTGATGAAATCTGCTTCATAATTAATTATGGTTATTTTGCACGAAGAATATTTCAATGGCAATTATGCTATCACGCCGTCGGGCCTGTCAAAATGTCATTATTTTATTAGCGGAAAATGTGTTGCTTTTACAAATTAATTCTGTTCGGTTAAATGTTTGGGAGTGATTCAAATGAAGCGATGTTACATCACTATCAGTGGGGGGCATCGTCACTGCGGCGCACAATCACGAAGAAAACAAATGATTGCTTTTCACAGACAGAATATTATCGTGAATGCGATAAAGAGTTTTTATGTAATATAAAAACTCAACGTAAGCGAAAAGACTTATAAAATTCCAACATTTAATTAAAAGTTAAAGAATCGTTAAAGACAGTGTCGCTTTAATCACTATTTTATGGTTACAATGCTGATTTTATGGCCATGGCAAGCGAACCCCGTGCCCTTTTGGTGCTTAAGATAAGAAATAGGATAAATAACAAGTGTTAGTATCTAATATGTAGATGTTATTGCTGCGATAGTGCAGGCTTATGCAATAAGGGCACGTACACACTGAGTAACGTCATAAGATTCGCAAGGTCAATTGACAAAATGGCTTGGCGCTATGAACTAACTCGTCTGTAATAAGGCCGCGGCACTGTCGCGAACGTCTTTCAATCGATTTGCGACAGTATCGTTGCATTGTGTTGTGTACTCGCATCTTAGTGACGCGCACTCGATTCTAGAACTATAATAATTTATTTGCAGTACTTTTTAAAGAACATATTATGAGTTTTTTGCACCTTCTGTAAAAGTTTTACGAAGGGATAAATTAAAAACCTTGATGGCCCAATTTTAATTTCATTCATAATTGAATTATTTCTTCGTTTTCTTTATTACATAATCGGTGTTATTGTCATTGAAATAAATCAGTGTTTACATTACGTCCTACGAGACATTATTCAGAACCCATTGTTAAGCCACATTTTCTAGAATACACATGAAATTGAAAAGAGGTGATCGCTTATCCCCAAGTACATCACTAAGTGTCATGCTAACTGCGTATATGCATAGGACCTTAGATTTATCTTAGGTTAGGTTAGGGACGAGTTTATCATTGATACGTTAAACACTTGAATGAAATAAGGTTAAACAGATCTTATATTAACAGATAATTTAGAAACAAAGTAGTCGTAGTTGTGATTGACAATATTGCCTATTGTTTTAAGTTCCAAGTTGCAAGTCTTTGCCAATTTCGCAGGTTAAATGTTAAAGAAAACGTAAAATTATGTTTAAAGATTTTCATTGGACAGTAAGTGAAATTGAAATGATGTCTCTATTGTCCGAATTGAAAGTTACGTTATTTTGTGACTGGGGATGTTGTTGGTATTTAATGCCAGCTGTTAATCCTACAAATGTAATAAACGCAAATGTTTGTATGTGTAGATGTTTCTTCATCTTTTACGCAAAAATCACCGAATGGATTAAGACGAAACTTGGTACACAGATATTTTATAACCAGGATTAAAACATAGGTTTGTTTTTATCCCGATTGTACTTTCCCATGGGAATTTTATTGTTTTCGATTAATAGCAGACAGACAAGCGGGCGACAACTAGTTTAGAATATTGACTTATTTTATGACGTCATTAACTGACCACGTTGACCTTTTGAGCTCTCGGTCACTGGATACGTTTCCTCTTGGTAGTTATTTGCTAAACCGATTAACTGGTGAATTTATACTTTATTCCAGACCTCCTTGCACACTTCGTTCAGATGCAATTTCCTTAACACATTTGGGGGGCAAATGAATTAAAAGAAAAAAAATCAGACCGACCATTAAAATACTTTACATTTATAGCATTGCCTATGGATGAAAGGTTACCATAAAATATCGCAACAGAATGCAGAAAGTATGATACGTAGAAATACCTTAAATTTATGGTATATTTTACTGTTTGAACTGCTTGCTCAAGTCTCAATACAACTTTCTCACCTTTAAAGATACTGTTAAAGAGAGACGGAAATATACACCGCGTAGAGCGCCATCTCTTTTTTATTACCGCAAAAGTCTCAACGTTAGGGGTAGTGGCATGAAACCTGGCTCTATGCTACAGACAGACTGACAACGCTATTGTTATATATTAACAGATAAACTGTTCTTGCAAACGTCACGCGTTCATGTTACGGCTCTCCATGGGAACAACAGTACAGTGAAAATCGTCTCGTTATGTCGTATGACTTATTTAATACTGAGTTTAGTTGTAGTTCTTTATAGTACTAAAGCCATAGATTGACCTAATTAGTGACTAGAATAGTTGACGAATTGAAAGTGTTGACCATGTTTTTATTTTACTTTTAAATCTTTGCGATTAGAATCCCTACTAGTCCCTACTAGTAATATTATAAATGCGAAAGTAACTATGTCTGTCCGTCTGTTACGCTTTCACGTATAAACCACCGAACCGATTTTAATGAAATTTAGTACAGATATAGAGTTGACCTTGAGAAAGAACATAGGATAGATTTATCCCGGACTTTTGAAGAGTTCTCTTAGAAACGCGATATAACCGACCTCGACGCGGGCGAAGCCGCGGGCGAAGAGCTAGTATAATAATATCGTTACTGTTACACTTTGATGTAATTGTTTGCATAAAATATTTTTTATTGAAAAATTATGCAGGCAAGACGAAAATATACATACCAACATACATTTTTTACCGACTAGAAAAAGTACGAAATATAAAAAAAATAACATTCAGACTGTTTAATTTATCCAGATGTCCGAGGCTATATGAAAATAATATCTATCTTCTAGAATATCAAAGTAAACTTTTATCGAAGTATACGGACATCTAAGGGAACTTTTCAAGAAGTTGAGTTACGAGTAAAACTAGTACTTTATAAAAGGATAGTTTTAAGAACTCCATTTAATCATCTTCAATAAAATCAGAAAATATTTACCGTGGTAGGTATAAAGATGAGTCTTGTACACCAAATGCTTGGAGTTTCAAAAGTGATTTTCGTAAACTGGCTGATCTATGCGGTTTCTTCTGCAATCTTCGCTAATTTATAAGATAGCTTATCTGCTTTAGTTTTTTTAGTTCCGCTCTTTTTTGAAAACAGAACTCCTTTTCTGAGGTTATGTTGTCTGACAGTCGTTCAAAGTGTTCAAACAGTCCATGCGTCGTCTTTATTACTGTCATTTAAATTAATTTTAGAATATTCACACATCATACCAATTTGTTTTTTTTTAAGTCTCTATTTGTACAGGTCTGTCAGTGTCGTGAGTCCGATTCGCTCTTGCCAGGTTTTTATTATATTTTTCTTTCATTTCAATACGCAATATTCGCGTAAACAACAGAAATCATTATATTTTCATACACTTTCAACCCTAATCGTCGCTGTCATTACGGACGACCGGTTTGTTTTTTTGTTCTGAGAATTCGTTACAAGTAAACCGCATATTAACGACGGCCAAAACAAGGAAAGTCAACCTTAACTGCGTAGCAATAGGATTGTTTTTGCTCTGGAGTTTTGACTATTGGCATGCGGTTGTCTTTAACCCATATTTTTTCATACAGCCCTGTAATTAGTCCCTGCCTAAATCAATCAACGTTATACCCTTTGTCATTCTGTTAGTTTTTTTTTAACATATGCTACTTGTAAAAGATTTTGTTACATTTTTTTGTTTGTTGAGCCCTTGTAATGTTTGGTCAGTAATTAATCATTTGAAAGGGCTGTAAAACAAGTGGCGGTGTTGCTGTCAAATACCCGAATACTGAAACGTCAATCAGTTTTAGTCGTCCTTAATGATTATGCCATAGCTTTCATTTTGAAGCGAATTATATTTGTAATCGGTCGAAGAACTCAGCTGCACTGATAGTAGCACTCGGCCATAATTTTGCGTGTGATTTGGACGACGACGTAAGGCTTAAATTCATTAGCGCAGGGTCGTTTATAAAAAATCGGTTTTGGATGCTTTGCAACTTGGGTTCCTTATCGGTAAGGGTGAAAACTGAACTTAGGCTATCCTTTAATCTGTATCGGGCTTTATCCGTCCGTCATCTCATAAAAAATTGAGCTTGACTGTTAAAGTTTCCACTGATGATATATTTTTGTTTCCGCTACAACATAAATAAATCAAAATTTTAATCTTTAATAAAAAATTTCGCTAAAACTTTGATAGGCAACCATTATTTTTTCAAAATAATTATTTTAGTTTTTTAGATTAATCCGAATTAATCTCTTATTTATTTTCTTGAGAAAGATGCTTATACTTCTTTGGCCACAACTAATGAAACCTCATATCCCCGTTACACCTGCTACACATAATAATTTAAGCAATAATAGGGGGATATTAAGAGGAACGTAGCGTACTATAATTATTTAAAGACCAAGAGCTAGTAGTTTCGAGTCAGTGCGTATTATGATTTATGCGCAAGCTAACGCCGGAAGAGATTCGTTATGCGCTGTGACGTTTAACTAAAACACACTAATATGTGCCTACAAGTAAACATTGCGTACTCCCCGCCTAGTCTACATATTGCGTACAGTGAACCACAAGTGTAGCAGTAGTGACGAGCGAAAGTGAACTTTAATGTCAAGGCTTAAAGATGTAGTTATCACTTACTCGTAGCTATTAAACTTGTGTGAAGGACTGTATCTAATTTAATTTGATAATGAACCTCTTTTAAAAACGGAACTTTCCGAAAAAAAGGACATGTTCTTTTTATGAATTGCTCACAAGTACAACCAACGAGTTTTTATTCCAAATATTTAAAAAATAAAAAGTAAACAATTTCTGTGTTCTAAAATGTCATTCAAACGGAGGAGTGAAGAAACTCAACAAGTTTAAAAAGCGAAACGTGATAATTATAGGTTGTAGGCTTGTTTGTTGTAAACAACAATTAGGTCCCTACATTTACATATGGGCGGATACTAACTCTACTACGTCACGAAGTAAAATTATTGGAGCTGTGGAAGCGTGACAGAGCTATACATGACGTAGAGCGGCATCTCCTTTCCTCTTAGCTTTCTGATTAGCATAACTTAAATACAGTATTTCAGCAACAATACACGCCTCCTATATCCTCAATGCTTACAACTATGTTGTTGTAATAAAATGTGTAATACATTTGTCATAGTCCAAGTTATTGCTCATTATGTGGTTTGTAAATCTTTAGCATGCTACGCAATGAGGTATGGACAATACATGCGTTTATTCATAATAATATTTAATGCCAGCTTATAAATGTCCTATTGCCAGCCGCAGGCTTCTTTCCGTATAGGGAAAGGTTTGGGCAAATTAATATTTTAAATGTGAAAGTATGTGTCTATTTGAAGCGCTGTCGTAGTTAAACAGCTTAACCGAGTTTGATGGAACTTGGTAAAGGTATAGCTTGAACTGTAAGGCGTATACTTTTTATAGCGTTAAAAAGATACACATGGGAGTGTCTGCGGCAAAAGGCTATTTCTAAATAATTGTTCTGAATTTACTTCAATTCAGGGCAGCATATTTCTAAAGAATCTTCCAGATGTCGTATAAATTTAATACCCACTCGTAGGGAACCTAAGCAAAGAATATTGTTATATCTAAGTAAGTCTACATACGTTCAATATCAACTCATAACCATAAAAATCCCCTAAAAATAGGCCCTATTGTTATCTCCAACTCTATTAATCATTGCCATACGAAAATTTATATTTTTAAATTAAGGTCACGTTAAACTGTTTGCCAGTTACACAGTTCCCACGATACGCATTCTGTGCCGATAATTTCCATTGCAATCCGTCATACGTTGACATGTAGGTATACGGGATGTCGTCTCAGGAGATTTTTCTGTTTCCATACTCGTGCGTATGCTTGCTCAAGTTAAAAGTCTTCTTGACAATCGATCACTGTCAGCGTATACCTACCGGTATTATCATAGTACATTGAACTGTTTGGCGTGTTTCGTACGCACACAAAAACTTCATTGTGTCTATTAAACGATCTGATAACGCACACATGTAACCCCGACAGGCCTTATCTTGTTTGCTTTGTAAAATTTTAGATGTATGCTCGTACGTGAGTATCTTACGGTTTTTTGTGGAAGGAGCTGGGCTATTAGGATATGAGACAGAAAGTTTGCTAGGGAAAAAGGTTTTATGTACGACTTACGTAGACAGACATAATGAATTACATTGTATCATATTTCTACTGATATTAACGCTGATTAAATTGATTAAAGATTGACAAAACAAAACCACAGGACTGGTCGAAAATGTCTTCACATTTGCGTGATTTAATTGGCATCTAATTAATCTTTTGAAATATGACTTGTCTACAGATATTGCAGTAACTCTATAAGATTATGAAATGTTGTCAAATCGATAAACAATGTTGAGTTAGTTTGCCAAAATTTACATACTAGACCTTTTTTTTCAGAATTTATCAGAATGAAGAAAAAAGGAATAATTTAAACAAAAAATCTATAGCAAAATGTGTTAAACCTTAAATTTATTTCTGCTGTTACCTAAATCGACCCTAATAATCATAATGCGAGTCGAGTAGGTACCTCGTCTCCCATCAGGGATCACAAACACTTCGGTTGACTCATGTCAATGTATTTTCATTTGCCGTCACGAATTCTTGGCACTCAATCACTCGGGTAAATCTGTAGTAACATTAAACAACATCATCATTAACTTGCTAAGAAGTTAAATTTAACGAGTCTTCTATTAGTTTAATATTAATAGTATATAATTAAGACATTTTTTCTGTAATACAATTTCGAGAGCTACTTTGGGATCTAACTCTATCCTAATGGATTGCGAAACCGTTTGACGCGACTTTAAAGCGACTGCTTCTTTTATCTCTAAAGCCCGTTTTACTGGTAAATACTTAGTAAACTGGCTGTCAGAAGTTGCTGTAAGTTAACGACTGTCAAAGATCAAATGTGACAGTCGGGAGCAACGGCTTTACAAACGTGATTTCCGAGACTCGATATATCGAGAGACTATCACCGCGCAATCGTCTAGCTCCGAGTTGATACGACATTTACGTTTACGACAAGCTCATTAAATTTCTATATATTTTTCTTGATACATAATCATCAAAGGTTGGCATTAAGTATTCTACACATTGCAGTTAACTCAAATCCGAGTAGATAGTACTTTTCCTAACGGCAATCTCATAAATGAACATATTTGTCGTTTGGATGGTCGGATTTATCATTCAATACATTGCCTTAATTTATATAGTCTTAAAACTCGCAGGTATCGAAATATAATCAATTAAGTACAACTTTTACTAACGACAAGCTCGTTAAATGGACACAATTAGTCGTTTAGTACGAAGGTTGGATTTAAACATTGTAAACATTGCAGTCTATGTTTATACTTACCAAGTTCTAAAGAAACGTGCTCATCTCTCTGCTCTAGATGGGATGGTCGCGTTGAGATACAAGTGCTGTTTATTTTTCTTGCCGCTCTTTTTGAATCTCAGAAGGAAATTATACGCAGTTCGTTTCTTAGATAGTTTAAGTGTTAGAGGATGGGTGGCGTTTGTAAATGTTGTTTTTATTATGTTGATGTTATGTTCTTTAATGGAGTTCTATGTTGAGTTTGTTTATAACATAAATGAGTAGCTATTTATAATTTAAATTAACTGTCTATATTTGCTTATCTAACAAATGAAGCATTATAAAAAAAAACATTCAACATACATAAAAATAAGTACATAATATATCAGAAGCTATAAACGCATAAGTGAATCGATCACAGGTTAAGCTATGCTTGACGCGGTTGGTCCGTAGATGGGTGACCATCTTTGTCATAACGAGTTCCTTCGTGTTTCGGAAGGCACGTTAAATTGTGGGTCCCAGCTGTTATTCCTACATCTTACATTCGTTACAAGGTAGTCAGAAGCTTGAAAAGTCTGACAACCAGTCTAACCAAGGAGTATCGTGTTGCCCAGGTAACTGGGTTGAGGAGGTCTGATAGGCAGTCGCTCCTTGTAAAACACTGGTACTTTGCTGAAACCGGTTGCACTGGTAGCCGACCCCAACATAGTTGGGAAAAGGCTAGGCGAATGATATCACAAATTATTGAAGAATAGTATAAGAAAATACGCCGTTCCAAAAAACTTGCATCTAAAGCTATCCAACAAAATCATAGTTTGTTCCGAAATATTGTTGGTCCCGACATACTTAGCAGATTAATTAAACTCGTGACTACTTCAAGCCCTTAAGTAATACATAGTTCTAGTGCGTCTCAATTTAGATTGTCAGGTCTTTAATCCGGGCCATCGAGCCGATCCCTCCACAGATTACATTATAGGTTCGCTAAGAGGTGGGCTTTGTCCATTTCCGTTCATCCATTGTTTCTTGATTGACAGTATTAGGTCTTGATAGGGGTTAAACCTATGCAAATTTTAATATCCCTGACAGTCATCAACAAAAGTTACTCAACTTTACACTCCATAAACGTCGAAACTGTGACGAGGTTTCCTTGCTGGCAGTACCTCGAAAACTGGGTTATGATTGTCAATTCTGTAATAGCAGACCCAATTACATTTTATCCGCTCTACGCATCTATCCTCATAAAGGTTGTCAATCCGAAACAGGCTTTATCACTCAGCGAATAAAGCCATTCGTTTCAATTTTGATTTTCACTCATGACCGTCCCCGCTGATCTGTCTAACTTCGTGATATTCGTACTCTTTATATAAACTTCTTTGGTTAAGTGGTTGCTCTATTTTGAAATATGAAGAAAAATGAATGTCTTGATGTTTTTTTTAAAGTAGACCTTAATTGATACACGCTGCGGGAGTCCAACCTGCTACACAAATGTGATGTGGCATGTGACAGGGTGTAGAAAAAAAATAATGAGAATGAATGTGTTATATCACACTTATTACATTAGTCTTTGACTACTAAAATACGTGATATATTTGACGGGTATGTTCACAACGTCCCATATAATGGCAAGTATAAGTTTTTAAATAAAATACCAGACCAAAAGTAAAAATAGTTTTATCGGCATCAAATAATGATGCGATATTACAGATCGCGTCGTTAGAGACGCTTCACGCTTGTAACACACCTAGCCGGCCGTGGCTAATAGTAAGTATGCTGTCAATGTAAGACACATTCGCACTAATATATTACAGCAGTACCTACTCCCTGATAGATGGCACTCCGGCGCCACTGTCGAAAGTGATTAAGACCACCTAATTTGTAGTTAAAACTACGCTTTATACCCTCACTTACTCGTCGCTCACGCAAGATCGTGAATTTTGTAGAAGCGAGAGAATAATTACGTGTTGCAGAACACGCTTTTAATCTATCAATCAATTCAACGTTCATTGTTTCAACAAAATGGACTTATACAAAGATACATTACGCAGTAAACGAAGTTTCCAGTCTGTTTACTGAAATGAAGAGGATTTAATGAAGTCATGAGAAATTGAAAGCTCCGTTTATGATGTAGTAACATCGATGTTCTCAATAAACTATAACATTCGTGTGACAGTTTGCACGCGAGCTTAGTTTATGCGCGTGTGCCCGCCGATAACTTGCAGTAAGCCGACATCCACGCTATCGTCCCACTCTGGCAGTGCATGCTCTCAGCTCCTTGTCACATACACCTAACACCACTTTACTGCATTACTATTTATATCTCCTCCATCCAAACGTCACTAATAATTCTTGATATTCCACGAGTATTTCCGTTCCACTCCAAACTTTGCTAAAAATCATAATTTATTCCATTAAACTATAATATTCAGTGGATTCGACTAAAGTGGAGTGTGGATAATTCTGGAAATGTCACGTTTTGGGTCAACAGTGGCGGTTTTATATTTAAGAACAAATGACACGGTGCCTCCATTAATGTTGCAATGTTCGGGCAGGTAGACTTGCTAACCGGGTCGGCGCGGTTATACTTAGAGCGATCGAAGCATGCTATTATTGGGTTGAATTGTTTCGGATGAACGCTTCTGGATTTCAGCTGCCTTTTCCCGTACCGGCCATGTTGACCGGTAATTAAAAGCCAAAGTAATTAACGTTTATTCCCACCGTTGATCATTGTTTGTTTATTGATAAAAAGCTGTTCGGATTATCTTAATGGCGGCTGGATTAATTGAAGCTAGCAAACCACTTGATTTATTTACAGCTAGAAATTGTAAGGCTGCCCTCGCTTATCTTATTACTGTAATTTGTTTTCTACGTTCTAGATGCGCAGAATTATTATTTGGTGGTGGCCACTAAATCAGTTGCCACTTTTGAGATGGAATTTAGAATATACTAATATTTTCGACGTCCGTGACGGTAATAATTAGATCGCAGGAACATTCCGGATCACTTGGTATTTACGAAGATTAATAGCGAAACATTTGCACTAAACATAAAGAATTGTTCGTTAAACTTGTACATTAGTGAGCTGTGTGAAATAAAGCGATTGCAATGTTTCTAATTAAAGGAATTGCTAGCCATGTCCTAATGGAACTGCACTAACACATTTTCTTTTTGTTTCAGGTAGAATTATGCAATAAATTGCACAAGAAGTTCTTTGACTCATACCGTCCGATGTAGATGTGGAAGCAACGTAAGTTAACATAACGAGATTAAATCTTAGCTATAAGATTTTATGAATTATTAATTCGGTATCTCGGACCGAGATGAATAATGTCGCATAGTGCAAATTATGAAATTCAATTCTCGAAATGGACCAATTATAGAAACGTCTGGCCGTAGAATTAATTTTACGGTTTAATAAATTAACTTTTTGCCGGATATTTGGTTTGTCCGAGATTTACAGTAAAACTGTAATGTTATGTGTACCACCCAGCGGATAGTAGATTTATTACTAATCGACAAAATGATGAAACAAGTCTGTTGTCGTCACGGTTGTCAAGCAGTCCGATAAATCTCTGAGTGGGACAGACAATCAGTGTCAGTCATTGACCAGATATTGAACAAATTAATGAGAATCGATCCGTGCAACGATGTCTTTAAAAAAAGTTAAGCACCTTCCAGCTAAGATATACCATTATCTACTTATCTCACAATCGTTTAAACGTATCTAATAATTATTTATTATGCTGTCAATAAGAAATGCGTCAATAAAATTGTATTATCAACAACGTATGTATACTGCGCAATAAAAACAGAACATCACTAACGTTTTATAAAATAAAAATGTTTATTTAATTCATTTTATAAATTGAACCGACAAGTTCGGTTAATACGCAATCATTCCCCGAATATCCATCGATGAAGACTAAATCCGAATACAAAGTGTCGGTCATAAAATATTTACAGTGTACACAATACTCAAGGTATTTTAACATCAAAACATTTTTATTCCCAAAATCACGGCTAAAATTAAACGCGCCAAGAAAATAAAAGTTAATCTTAATGAGCAATAAAAATGGAATGATATCAGATTTTTTACATTTTCTCCAAAATTTAATGTTAACAATTTAAAGAGGAAAAAATTCCTCATTGTTAGCATTAAACGCTTGCGGAGGGTGGGCGGCGTAATAATAGGACATAATATATTCAGGGCGAGTCAAATAAAATTAGCACGTTGAAAAATGTAAACGGTCCTTTTACTGGCTGAGGACGTGTAAGTATTAGCCTGTAGCCTGCCTCTGAAGGGGAATTCCGTTACGTTTTGGACGCCTGCGCTCCGCCAGATGATACAAAATCATTTACATTTTTCGCATGGAGATTACTCAAATCTCCTTGCAGTAAACCAATTAGAGGGCGTAATTTAATTCATAGCTCGTTTTTTCTACGCAATATGCAATGCAATTTACAAAGAATCTGAACAGAAGTAGGTTATTGGATGTAGCCGAAATTAGGGCAGTCAAAAGCCATGTTTGTAAAGCTTCTAGTAATTTTGTAGGTATAGAATTTATTCTTATAGAATTGTGGTATCGGGTTTATCTTTTTTTTAATAGTTAAGTGTTGCGTCGATTTCATTACTGTTGTTCTAGCCTGTGGTTAGCAATTAGATAACCACAATCACCGCAGATCTGATTGGTAGATATTAAAATAGTTCAAGATTTTTACATTCACTTCGCACTTAATTTTATCACCTCAGAGTGGTATCTGTTACAAAAGAACACTCTTAACATTCTTTATTCCCAGAAAAGTTCAACCATTTGTTTATCGCTGAAACAACAAAAGTTTTTAAACAAACAAAGATCTGTTAAATAAATCGTTTTCACAAAAAATGTATAAAGATATTTTAAACAAGGTTAAAAAGTTAATAATGTTGTTATATCATTCATTTTTTTATCCAAAAAATAATTCAAAAGCACGTGATGAATATTTGAATCTCTTAAATATGAAGGGCACTGAATAGATTAACTACATACACGAAAACCAAGATGATATATTAAATGTGGTCGTAAAACTTGTTGGTTGGGAATTTAATAAAATCTTTGATGTTCATAAGAGCCATTATTTGAGTGAAAGCTAGTAAGTGGTATCTTCGTACGGTAGTCGTTTGCGAGTATTACCGACATTTGTAATCTCGTTTGATCTCAAACTGCAGTATATTTGAAATGTTAATTTATTTTCGGATGTTGTACCCATCTAATGTGTTTCGTTGATTTTGATAGATCTGTTGTTGTATCTAATGATGTATATTCTTTTAGTTGGGGATTTAGATTTTGGGATAGCAATTGTTATGATGCTTTGTTAGAATTTTTGTTTGCAATAAAGTATTTTCTTGAATATTTTTGACGATATCTGTCTTGTACGATTTTTTGATGACATAAACGGATGTAATATAATTTTAAGCTTATAAAACTTATCATATAGTGTTGATACTTTTTTTTAATCCTAGGTTAGCTTACAATGTATAGCGTCAAATATTTTACTAAATTAACTTTATTACACTTTAATGTGATTCCAATTTATAGAACAATAATAGTCCCACTTACAGAGTATTATTCGATAAATCGTTTCAAACTAAATAGTGACGTCATTAAGTCGTTTTAAGGACAGCTATTACTGAAATATACATGAGCTTAGCCCATAATTGGTGTTAGTTTTCGTGGAACACTGGCTCGGTTACTTAACGGTTTATTATAGCTTATTAGTATTAGAAATTTACAGCTACGATTGCCATTATTAATTAAAATGCATTTACTTGTCGATTCCTATTAGGCAACGCTGTAAAATTCGAAATTACTTCTTATTTAAGTACGTTTCTATGAACGATAAGCAATTTATTTGAAGTTAGTTTTGGATGTACAAAAGTGTGAAAGTTTTTCGAAGATTTTATGTTATAGAAACAAATAGACGAAGATTCGAAAAGAAATCTAGTAACAAATAAAAATGACTCCTCAAAAACTCGACTTAAACCACTATTGGCAAAACAATGCATTTGCAGAAACATCTGGAACGTCTTCGTGGAGCGGTGGTTTTCTTCTTTTTCCGTAGCTGTCCCACTTTAGCGTCCCAATAGGAAAAGAGTGTGTTTACTTTACGGTTACACAAGTTTTTCATAGCTTTTGTCTGTGCTTCTGGCACTTTTCAATACGTGCCCCGAATTAAACTTGCATGGGTACCGAAAAGAAATGCTCATTTTAAAAATGCAACGTTTTAATTTAATATGTAATCTCTATTCTGTTTTGTATGTACTCTAAGGCACTATTTTAAACTTATTTAACCTTTTTGGTTGTTACGCAAACGTCGCAATGTTTGACGTTTTATGCATTCATTATTGATGCTTAAGCAGTGGTCAAGTTCATTGCACTCCAATCAAAAGGTCATTGACTTTAACGACATAACATACCACATTAAAAAACTTAATAACTATTCGAAAAACTACAAATGATTACGTGAGAAAACTCCATCAAAATCGAACCGAAAAATTTTCAACAACAATTCACAATCTTGTTCTTTTCAGAACAAACACGCAATTTCCGACATTAGCCGAACAAACGATCGTATTAGCTTGAAAAAGGCTCTTAGCGTGTGGGTTAGTGGCGTTGAACATATGAATGGAGTTAATTGGACAATCAGTTCATTGAGGCGTGCTGAGGCGGGCAGTTTGGCAGCGCGGACGGTGCGTGTGCCAGTTGGCGACGGCTTCTCCCAGCCGCTAATCAGCTCGATGGGATATTCTTGTGGCAATCACAAGCCTGTCGATAGCCTAATTATATTTGTGTTCACTTTTTAAATTGGATTCGGATTTAGATCAGTTTTAGATTAAGGAAACTTGTGAAAAGCTACGCTGGCAGTGGTATTTTATAATACTTTTAGTAAAAAAGTCATTGACATTTCATTTCTAAACTGTCGTTGAAGTAACCAAACTGGCAAAACTTCTCAAATATTTGGTAAAAGCCTGGGTTGAATTTCAGTAATACTGTAAAGGTTAAAGAATGCAGTTCTGTTTAGATGTATTCATTCTACATCTAACAACTATAAGGTTAGGCAAATATCTATTAATATCTTAAGTCTCATGTGATATCAGATAGCAATAATATTTATGGTATTGAATTTACATAGTTCGAATCGTTCGAATTCGTATCGTGTCAGTTTTAAGGAGACCGTAATTGTTGATTTTATTTTATTGCGTCTGTTATCTTGTTTTTGCTTTATCAATATTTGTTAATGCGTACAATTATATTGTATTTGTTCAAGGATTTTGTATTTAAATAAATAATTTAAACGTTTACTTTGACGCAGAATACGTTAAGCGTAATTGTTTACGTCTATACTTGGATCTTAATTCCATGTAAGATCGGTACTTTTGTAGTAGATAGTAATCATTTGGCGTGACAAATAAAAAACAATATTGTTCAAAATACTCGTATTGATTATATTGACCAGATATGGACATATACAGGTACTGTAATATCTTGTTGTTTTATAACTGGCTAGTAAGAAAAGGCTATGAATTATTAGAAAAACCAAAAAGTGTTTTAAATAAAACCTCATTTACGTAACATTGACAAGTTTTATTTTTGAACGAACAAAAGTATAGTTTTTCATATAACAGTAGTCTGTTGAGAATAGGATTAGCGAGTGCTTTCGAGAATAGTTCCCCGTTCCCGATTTTTGTACGAAACCCAACGGGGTGTCGCTAAGTGCTGATTAAAAGTTTCATATGTTGGCAATGGAACGACGAGACGTTACATTCAACGAAATGAACAATCTCATTTGTAATTCCACTGGACTTTTAACAGATTTTCATTGCAGATAAGGTTCGTCCATTCTTGTTCTTGTATAAATTAATACAAAATTCGCATCTATTGTATTTGATTTTAAAATGTTTTGAATCTGTTGGTTATGTCTTTTTGTATCTGCTGTGTGACCCCGGAGATATAATAAGTCATAGTTTCCGTAGCATTTTCTTTAAGAAAACGAACTAAAATTTAATAAGGATTTAAGTGATAAGCGTAATTAATAAGTATAAAGACAAAAGACTACAAGAAGGAAATGGAGTAGGTTAGGGGTATTTAAACACAACGCACCTAAAAATTTGCTTGATTTGATGAAATTTATTTAAAACTCTTTCATTAGATGAAATGTCATAAACATTATGTTAAATAAAGGTATCTTATTTTCCTGCGTGGAATTTCATTACAGAAGTAATTACACAGAAATCCTTAGTCTTGAGAATGTCAAGGGTTGTTCTATCCCTTTCTGTAGCTCATTTTATGGCATATTGACGAGCGAGACAACACACTAAATGACGTATAGTTGCGTCTCTTTTCCACAACTGCAATCATAAAGTTAAAAATGGGACGTCGTTTAATTATGATATTTATACTTTTTGTGTTCGATCCAAAATTAAACGTGATAAGGTAGAATCCTTTAAAGTAGATAAGCTGATAAGTGAACGCGGAAACAAGTGACATAATATTATTATGTTGGATTAAAATGTTGTTTTTAAAACTATCGAGTAATGCTAAGTGTTACTCCGGCAATTTTGTTACAAATCAGAATGAATGAAAACTTAGATAATTTGTTTAAAATGCATTTATTTTCGTCACTTATAGTATTGAAATCTATCATGAAGCTTATGGACGTATCTTTTCTTAAAACCTCTTTTATAACTCTCCTTTTTACAGACACTGACAACCCGCAATTTCGTCAAAAACATTCACTCGTTCTAAAGAAAACATGACTAGAAACAAATCAACGTTGTTAGCACAGCAAAGTAAACTCCAAAGCACTTGTTTAACGTTATCCTGCCGATTTAAATATCCGTCTATACCGTGTGACAGTTGGTGACGTACGAACTCCTTTACTCTACCGGGTAATTCTGTATGCATTCGTTCAGGCGCACTCAAGTTGAAAAATCAGTACGCGTGAAGATGCCACTGTGGGACAAGGACGGCAAACAGAGGAGGTGCGAAGTATTATTTCACGGTGCGTAAACGTGCGACAGAATTGTAAGACAGGTTGGAGTCCCATATTGAAGAGACTTTATTTTTTCCCATGCGTTATACATCGTTTCTTCAATGAACTTCAATCCTTATTTAAAGAAACAACGGATAGTTTATAGCAGTCTTTATCCCTACTATATATTAATATTATAAATGCGAAAGTAACTCTGTCTGTCTGTCTGTTACGCTTTCACGTCTAAACAACTGAACTGATTTTAATGAAATTTGGTACATAGATAGAGTTGACCTTGAGGAAGAATATAGGATAGTTTTTATCCCAGACTTTTGAAGAGTTCTCTTGGAAACGCGATATAACCGATCTCGATGCGGGCGAAGCCGCGGGCGAAAAGCTAGTGGTGAGATAAACTTCTTGAGATAGTTTCTTAAAGTGTGGGGTTTTAGACGTGTTTACTAGCTCACGTGTATGGAGAATAATAAAAGACGATCGGCATCTGTTAGACATCTGAATCCATTTCCTCCCTGACAGCTAAAATATTAATTTCAATAAAATAATGGCGTTACAATTAATGTGTTAATAATACAATGTATGAAAATGATGAATGGCTTATTGATACATTCGCAGCTAGAGGCTAATGCACTTTCGTTGCATCTGTGAATAAATTTAGATATTGTATTAATATAATAATAGGCAGATGATGCCGTATGGCAGAAGGATCTGGCCATTGTGACAAGCTGCATATTGTTAGTAGTCTAAACTGAGAAACTGAGAAAGATGGTATTACAATTGAATGGTTTACTCGCTTCAGTTGTCAAAATCAAAATGAAAAGTTCTTATTTAAAGTAGGCCTTTTTTCAGGTACCTATAGATAGGTGCAAGATTGAAATTTCGATACAAATCAGTTTTAAAGTTGTTATCATATACCTAATAAGTACAAATATTTATATTATGATGTCGTATAGGTTTTTCACGTTTAGTGGGTTCAATCGATTTTGTTTTAAATTTATCAGCCAGCCAAAAAAAAAGTTGCTGGACAATCATTGGTTTACAAATTTCCATTTTCTTTGCATGGAAGGTGGATAACCTTCCATGCATTTTTATGTACCGTTAAAATCTTCTCAGTTCTTCCCTCTTTAAATAAAACAACAATAGAACAATCTACGCGCTAAAACTAAGTGAACACGGAGCGGCTAATTGTATTTATCCCTTTGATCTCTGTTCATTTCAAGCGAAGCGTTATACGTATCTATTTACATTGTTCGATGTGATTTCGAAATATCTCTTAATCTATTCTGCGATTTAAGTACACATGATGATGCAAGAAATATTAAGAGAAACTTGCTACAAAAGCACACGAACTTGGCTAGCTAGCTAAAAAAACGATACAGAAGTCGAAATTGATGACGCCATTTTATGTGCCATGTTAGGAGTCGTTCTTTGATTTAATTTAATATATTTATAGAACGTTTAGTTACTATTTACTGTGGATTTTATGGATGCGAGTTTCAATAGATAGTTAAAAAAAAATTGCACCTAAACGTCTAAACTTTCATGTTATTTTGAACCTCATTATTGCGATTACTCGGTTCATCATTAAATATACCTATTTGAAGTATAAGACTGAATGTAACCTGGCTTGGGATACTTGCTCATTGAACCAGAAAACGTTCAACCAAATTGGGTTGTCGTAAATTTAATTTTTGTTCACTCTAAATAGTTCTTGAGTTTCACGTTTAATTTCACATTTATTTCTGTAGTTTTATCGTAGTGCTGTCTAAGTGTTCAATACTATATTTAGTGAATATATTTAGATTTGTTATTTTTAGCATTCTTAAGAATGAGGTTTGTGCCGTTCGGTATTTTCAAAACTATTATAGTTTTTATGATAAGCGACCAAAATTCATTCAATAGTTTCGTTTTAAAATAAAAATATTTAGCAAAAGTGATATCCTAATTTTCAAGTCATTGCTTCATACGAAATATACTAAGTATGACAACTGTAACTATATTTTTATAAATGTTACGGAGCTATAATTTTCTATAAAATTCTACAAAAGAGGTCGTATATAAAAAAAAGACACAAGAAATCACTTCCCTACAATTACCAACGTTACAAATGTTTCAAATAAAGAAATTGCTCAATTAAATAAACAGAACTAAGCAGCGAGGCTTATAATTATACAATAACAGTAAATCCCACTAAAGAATACTGCGTAAATACTTAATAACAGACAACACTAAATAACGCGTAATTTGCTAGACTATGACGTTCTTTAACGAGTCTTAGATAAGTTATGTTGGATCTTACTTCATAATACTGGCTTGTATATTGCCCACTGCTGGGCAAAGACTATTCTTGTATTGAGAAAGATTAAGATATCATCACTATGATTGCCGTGTTCGATTACCGCATAGGGAAAGGATTTCTATAAACCAGAAATGTTTGTCCTGAGTCTGTGTGTCTTGTGATAAACTCCCCGCGACAGAGGGATCTATATCAACGTTTTTCAGAAGTGTCCTAGAATGATTCATTTCGTAAATATAGTGTATCACTCTTTTAGTCATACTACTAGTGTATCGTATTCAAACCAGTAACTTCGTTCAAACTAAACCCTCTACTAAACCGTCATTATTCTGACTATAATTACCTAATTCCATTATAAACAGATTGTAACGACAGCAAACAAAACGCGCATAGGAAATAGGTAAATATCTCACAACCTATTTTGTCACCAGTAGCGTTAAATGAAGCAATTTCCTCCCCTTAAATTGACTCCCTCTATGAAATTGCTTTTGAGAAATGAGTTTTAACACTTCTTAATTTTGTTAAGTGAGCAAAGAAACAAAAATTCTATACATTGTCGACTTGCTTAGAGCTTAATTACGCCGGCTTGCTTTAATTTTAGCTTTTCTTTTCGTTCTTTTTTTAATTTTTGTATAGAAATTCTCAATTTGAGTTTGGAAAGATTTTTTTTTGGGAGTACTTTTAACGGTTTGTGAACTCTGTGCTAGAGTTCTGAAGTCGGCAAAGGACACGTTTTAATAATATTTTGGTAAACGCGCTCACTGTTAACTAGTAAGTAGATACTTTATTAATATAATTACGACTGAATCGATATAGGTCAGAAAAAAATGATAGGAACTAAAATAATAAATTGTAATGAAACTTTTTATTTATATACGATAGTTTCATAGTTTGGCGATACAAACATAGTTCCTGTTTAACATATTAGGGGATTAGATAAATTATATTATGCCGTTCCACGAAGATTACAATACATTTATCTCTTTCTGAACGACAACAAACTGGGCATTAAGCCTACTTAATGGCCATATTTATTTCTGTCTTTTACGAATTAAATGTAATAAATAGATATTGGACGAATATATCCTGTTCTATTTAAAAAGTTTATTTGTATTCCGAGATAGGCACAATACAATTGGATTTTATTTTAATTTCTTTATAAACATTTTATTATATGGCTTTTTTTTTTTCAAATATCGTTTTTGGAATTAATGTATTGTCATACTTTTCGAATAATCGATGGAGTTGTTAATGATTGATTTAATTTTATAGAAATGACTGTTTTTTGCAATTTATATATTGATTGCTTGTAAATAAATATACCAATCTGTAAGTGTCAAACTACTTTGGGAGGCTACTTCTCATATATTTCAATTTGCTAGCTACCTACCCAACCAACCAACCAGGGAATATTAATTAATAGAACTAGAGAATTGCCTAGAGTTTCTATCATTTGAATAATGTAACTGTAGTATCATTACGCAGAGATAATTGGTGGGCCAGACTGCGGTCATAATTCAAAGGTCCCCTCTAGTGGTTTCTAAGAACTGTCGTCACGTTTCCTAAGTCTTAGCTGAACCGTTTTGTAAAGGAATTGGTTCTGCTTATTGAACGGTCCTTGTAATTCGAACTAAGAATTGATTATAAAATGATTTTACAATTGGTCGATTATAAAGTCAAGATAAACAAAATTATTTAAATTCAGAACGTTTTTTTTAAATCCCCCTTTGTCATTGTTAATAGCCGAAGTGATTAAGTTTTTAAATAACGAATTTTGTTGCGTTCCGTCTCTGATGATTCTCTATTATTTTTTGTTCTTCCAAAAAGTTTTATACATTAAGTTTTTAGCTCTCCCCATACTACAACACGACGTTCAGTGTAAGTAGCTTATAAAGTAGTGCTTGTCATCTCTGATGGGTAGAACCTAGTTTCACTTGAAACAAGTCAAAGTAGTGCCGAACTTGTGGTTTAGCAGTGCCGCTGCTTCAAACCACCATGTTCGCAACAAATGAGGTAAGATTAAAGTTTTATTAGTTGTCGTTAAATTAGAAAGTAAATCTCCTTATATTTTTTTCGAGAGATGGTTCTGGTAAGCTTTCTGTAAGAGACTATATTATAAGAGACAAAATATACCTACCTACTAAAACATTAGCATAATAAAAGTAGCTTATGATATATTATAATCAACTTTTCAGAAACGGTTTCAATATAACATTTATCGTAATATTTGCCATAAATGACGATTTTCCAATTAACCTTGTTTGTATTAAAATAATAACTGAAGCCAGGTCGAACCCAAAATGACCGGGGCCACACCTTTTGAAGATTTTCCAGCCTAAAGAAACACCCGAAAATCATTCTACATTCAAGCGATTTTGTCATAAATATAGCTTTTGTAAACGTATATAGATTAAAGATGGATACAACTCCAGCCGAGTGTAAAGTGCTCACTTGCCCGGGGTTAAAAGGATCCGATTTCAAATTTCATCCAAATCCGCTTAGTAGATGTTAACCTATATACTCGCAACTTAACTGAAATCCACTATCCTATGACAGAAAATGCCGTTACGACAATTTTGAGCCATTCCAAAATAAATTCAACAACTATTTTTACGGTAGTTTAATCAAGACAGCATCTATTTCTATAGAAATAATGATAGTCGCTAATGTTAGTCTAAGTGAATTTCTACAGTTTGACATATAATTTAGTAAATTATTTGAATAAACTGTTACTTTAATATCAGTATTCCACAATACGAATACAATATTCAACACTTGTCCTTTAAAGATTGAATAAAACAAAAAAATAAGACAAAACGATCGAATTTCAAAACCGCGGGTCATGATTCGCCTTGTCATTTTATTGCCAGTGTTACTATGTAATTTGCGGATATTTGACGCTATCTCTGGTATTTTTTTTTGTGATGGCAATCATCTGAGTCATGTGTTACTATCTCCTTGTTAAATACGTAGTGACGGAGGTGTGTTCGTGCGTCATTTATTAACATAGTACGCTATATTATCTCTAAGGAGTAATAATTCAAAAAGTTGCGTCAGATAGATTAAAATAATTAGCATGGTCACTGTAATATGCAAAGATATGACAATTGGTTTCTTAATGCCCTAAACATATTTGGTTTTCAAATTATCTTTTATGATTAAAGCCGGTTAAAATTTCCATTCAACATACGTAGATTATATGACTAACATTGCCGTATGCTAAAAATAAGTTTTTATTATATAATGCTATATTTATTCTTAACTAGCTGTTGCCCGAGACTTTGTCTATGTGGTTAGATCTTGAACCCTCAAGATGAATAATTTTCCCCGTTTTTCCCACATTTTCGATTATATCTTCGCTAGTATTAGTCGCAGCGTGATGTTATATAGCCTATAGCCTTCCTTGATAAATGGTCTATTCAACACAAAAATCTTTTTTCAATTCGATCCAGTAGTTCCTGAGATTAGGACGTTCAAACAAACAAACAAACTCTTCAGCTTTATAATATTAGTATAGATTAAGTGACAAACCTCCAAAAGGGTTATAATTGCATTTGAGTTTTTGAGTTAGCTATGGGGAGCAAAACAAAAAAGTCTGATGGTGTTTATAAATGTTACAGTTCTGACAAACGATATTCGGTCCCACCAGTCTGACTCGCGGTTGACTGTCGCTGACAGAATATTTGATTCTGGAATGAAGTTAATTGCTTTTTGTTGGTTTGTATGCATTCGTTTCTTCTTCAATAACTTTGACGGATTTTCGTTGTAAATGTAGTGTAGTAGGTAGTAGTAAGTCAGTAAGTTAAGTGTGTCGTTGTGGCGAAAATGTAAAATAATTATTAATCAAAATATTAGTATACTTAGTATAGTATAGGCAAAGATAAACTTTATATCATCGGTGTTATCAACAGTCTGAAATAATGGCAAATATTGCCTGATTTGAAAAATGACTTATTATTCCTGGTACCTTGGAATTCGTGGACTCGTAAAAGCACTTGCACATTTTTGTAAAATGCAACTCGTGAATTGCATAACCCAAAAATAACATTTTGACTATGTTAAACCAAACCTAAGGATCAGGATTAGGTTATCTTTAACCCATCAATCTTTTCATCACGAGATTAAAATGACATACATCCTGTATACAGGGTGTTAAGTTTGGTGTCATAGTTTTCCATAAACCGCTCCCTCACTGGGTGCTGAATAATTTCGCTTAAGAAAACCTTTGTTAAAGATCTAGCCTGTCTGTAAATAATTATCATCAATTGATTAATCTCCACAAAGGAATCAAACCTGCTTCAAAATAAACAATTCCATTATTTGAAGAAATTTCCTCATGTGTATAGACACAGACGTATTTTAAACTGTCCACAAATACGTAACACCCTGTATAGTAAATACACCACCTTCACAATGCTATCAATTCATGATAAGATGTTCCTTAAGCTGCACCAGTTGAGATTTGGTTCTTATCTATACCATAATATTATTAATATTATAAAGCTGAAGAGTTTGTTTGTTTGAACGAACTAATCTCAAGAAAGATATTCTTGAGATTCGGGTCCGATTAGAAATATTTTTCCCCTCTAGATAACCTATTTATCGAGGAAGGCTATATATAGGAGGACCATGACGCTATGATCAATAGGAGCAGGGAAATTTTGTTTCGTAATTTCGTGCACTCAGAAACCATGAATCCTATAATAAAATAATTCGAATTTATATCTATGCGTAAAGTCGCGTGTAATAGCTAGTCATTAATTAATACAATAACATACTTTAGGGCATCTTAGATTTGGCTTAAATATGATAAGTAGTATCGATAAAATCGATAAAAAGGGACACAGCTGTCGTTATATAATTTTATTAATCCATCCTTAATTAATCGATGTTTATTTATATGATAATTGTATCATACAAGTACTTCCCAAACTCGTGACTTTTGTCGTGTTTTTCCATTACGTTAACAGAATAATTGGTTATGTATATTTTTGCTACATTTTTTTTTGTTAAGAATTGATATTTTTGCTTATCTGTTAACAGTGTAGTGTTCTGGTTCTAAAGATCTAGATTAAAGTATAGATGTTTAAGCAACTTTCAGATTAAAAACATCGCTAAGACTCTGAATAATTTTTGCAAGCTCGAAAAATTAAGATTACTTTTTGTTAACCATCGAATAAGTAATCGCATATAATATAAAACACTTTATTCATACATTTATATAAACATAGGTACTACTAACTAAAATAGTCGAAATTAGTACATCAAAGAGACTTTACAATTACAGCTATATCTACATTGAATTAAACACACTAATAGTTATAAAATTAGACTATTTTAGTACATAAAATAGTTCTATCTAGCTCTACATTATTACTTACAGTTTGATCTGATGTAGTTGCATTTCACCTATCTTCAATCCTTTGACATTTACTCCCAAACCCTATCTCTCGCAATATTCAAAGAGAAAATAACTCCCTCATGTTTCTCGTGCACCACGTTTGTATTACATCGTGAAATGTTAATGAAAATGCGACTTTCATTACTGGTATTTTAATTTCGGAATCATTTAAAATACTTACTCTTTCAATTAAGTAAAATCGATTGTATTTCTATTCGTATAAGTTTTAAATTCAAAGAACAATCTTTTGTGATATAAAAATCTAGAGATCAATTGTTTTTCTCTAACCTAAACAAATTAAAAAGTTCGTTCTTCGTTCACAGGTGTCTAGGTGTCTGGATAGGAAATTGTAAATTGATAATGTAGAAATCGGATACTCGCCCCTTAATCTCGTTCGCCACAACCGGATCGGGCCGTGCAACTTTACCATCCTCCACAAGTTTTAATTTCATTACAAGTCAGAATTAAGGACTTAGTTTTTAAGTATTCTCTATTCGACGATTGCGATGGATCGAATGAATAACTTGACGTAAACGGATTTGCATGTTGATTCGTTCACTTTTTTTTATATAAATTTACTTTTATTTGTTTCGAACACAATGGTATTCGGGAATGTAAATTTAAAAGTTTGAATTTAAAATTTGTGTTCGATTGTTTTTTTGTTTTGTTTTTGGGGATCGAGGCTTTTATTTAATCAATTCATTTTATTTTCGTATGCCGTTAGTATCGTATAAAATATTGTTTTCTTGATTTGTGTTTATACTATAAACTGAAATATTCATATTCAATAATCTTCTACTACTAGTTTATTTTAAAACCTTACAAGAATAATAAAACTAAAGCATTTTTAATTTACCTCGACATTGTCCGCTTCAACACCCATAAAAACCAGCTTATTCAATTAATAATTAAGTGTTTTAGTTTGTGAACTGTGTACTAAAATGTTTACCTTTTATAGTTAACTTGCACCTGTCTGGCCATGAATAAACACTGGGAAAAACAAGACAGAACTGCGATTAAGCCGTAAACAAAACTACAAGAAGTTCCCTTTGTAATCAAGAGCTAAGGCGACAACTTATTTCATTTACATAAACAGTTTAGCATGAGCGAGAATATTTTATCTGACTAACGAACGTCGCACCTCTTGTGGAGGTTTTAATTTCCAATATTTAAGCGTTTGATTTAAAGTTTTAGATGCTGTTGAAAAGTTTTTGTGTTTTTAAGTATTTGTTTAGATAATTCATTTATTTATCATTTAGTTTGGTTTATTGTAGTTGATTATTATTATTTTTGTCTTGGATGGATTTGATGACGTTTTTATATGGGAATCTGTTCTCCTCTCTTTAAATGAGCAGCTATTTCCCAGCAGTGGGTCCTTAATAAGCTCTCATTAAATCTCAGATTTAATGTTAGAAAACCTTTTTCTGATTTGTAGTTCCTTAGAATTTTATTGAGTATTCCCTTCCCTTTAAATTAATCTTACCAAACACGCGCAAACCAACAGGAATCTGGTGTGAAACCATTTGCGGAGTGTGACCGATGCATAAATCTGTAGTTAGTTAGTTAAGCTGCGTAAGCGTCGGCTCAGGGTCTGTTAGAGCACTAAACCGGGCTGAATTAGTCGGGCGACTGTACTCGTTCGGAGCCGTAATCGCCGCCGTGGCAAAGAAAACGCGCTATTAAATTAATGGCCATCTAGGCTGGGTTAATGGGCAAACGGCAGCTTACGTGTAGCCAGGAGCGGATTGCGGAGACATCGTGTACTGTAATTAGTTGATCCTACTGTCTGGAGTAGTCTGTAGGTAAATTATTTAGAGGCTGTCGAAGAGCTTAGCCTAGGTTTATATGGAAGTATGGGAAATGAGCTCGGAGAACAAAGAATGGTGTTTCAATATGAGACTTCAATTATCATTAAATATCTAACAAGTATAAAAGGGGTGTAACATTTTTGTAAAGGCTTTCGCCGAGCAGCTGCGGAGTTTTAATATAAGCTTGAAGTTAATCATTGCTTTAGTGTGATTTTGAGTCTAAAGATTAAAAAATACCATTGCCCATGCAAGGTTCATAATATACTCTTGTTTTAAGCTTACCTTAATGAATCAGCGTCTCAGAAAATGCAGTAAAAAGAATTAACAACATTTGACACTGCGCCGAACAACTCAATTCTCATCATGTTTAACATACAAGAGATATGTTAAAACATTATCGTATGCATGTATATGTATACTAGTAAAATATATATGTCAAGGTTTTATGCTTAGAGTATTGTGAGACTGGTTCTTGTCTTTTTGTTGCGAAGTTTCGCGTGGGAATTGTTTCTATGACTGAATTTAACTGTGTTTAGTGTATGGTAAGGGATCGGCCAATAGATGGTTGCTGTGAACAAGAACATGTATGTGAAAATGATCTATGTTTAATTAACTAGCGAATCTGAAAGATGAAGACGAGATTTAGGAATATTGTCCTGTCAAAAATAGATACGGATATAAGGATAAGTCTAGGGGAAGTAGTCAAAACCAGCGCATAGGCGCCACTTAAAAAAAAGTGTTCGAAACTTAACAATGGGTTATTTTTGCAATGATAGCAAAATTGACGCTAAAATGATGACAACATCAAATTGATGACATTATCAAATTCCCTACAACTTTTTGTCAAACAAGTCAATACTTCTTCCTTATTAAAAACTCCTTACAAAAAATGCATGAAAACAGAACTCAAACCGCCTCGGAAAAACACATAACGCTACTGCCTACGTGTGTATACTATTCCTGTTATACCTATATGTATGGCGTATTCGCAACTACGTCGTTGCATCTCGACCATGAGTGTTACTTAACCGTCATAAGCGTCTGACGTGTTAATATGTATAGCACACACATACGTCACGTATGTACCTACGTGTGAGTGCACACTCACTAACTGCTCTCGTCATCCGGTTCAGTTGCAAGACTGTCATTTGGTTAGCGTTAAGATGTATATAAGAGCATCATATTTGGTATGGCTTTTGACCAATTTTAGTTGACCCTCAGAAGCTGATCAAGTGTGAGCCGAATTCATGAATTTTAGGTTCTCATAAAACTGTCTAAAAAAATGTAATTTGTAAAACAACGTTGGTCACTTATCCGTTTTATGACCGTACTGATCTATTGCGGCTTATATTAGATTTTATTTTATAATGTTGTTTTATCCGCAACCTTAATACATCTTCTGTGAAAATCTGAACTATTTAGTATACATAGTTAATAAGAGACTGGTGTAGTGAACCTTAATAATAGAGTTCCATTTTTACTTGAATACGGCATCCTATAAAACCACAATCGAATATATTATTTTTCATCTGCAAAAAAACACACTCTGTATAATATTTTTCTGAAAATAAAACATTTAAAAACCGAAAGCATTAAACAAAATATTTAATGCTCGGTTTTCCGTTTCGTTTTTATTACAAAGTCGTTTTATGGAACAATGAAACAGCTTAAACTGTAAATCAACGCTTTCAATATGAGCTAACCACGTTTCCTACGTTTTTCTCATTTGGGTGGCCGTCCGTGTGACCTGTCCATGGTCGGTGGTTTTCCATAGAACGCGCATTGTGGGCCAAGTTTTTATGCTCGACTCTCATTGTCCACGTATAATGCAGGTACGTGCTTTTCCCACGGCTCTCTCTGAGTCTGCAATCGTTGGTATTGATGCACCCACGGACATCTGGTTTCCTATGATACGGTTCTGATCTAGGATAAGAGCTGTGTGTCTTTGAAGTTTACAAATGGTATGAATGGTTTGTGGACGTTGAGCTGCAAAATATTTGACTATTTTTTGTTGTTGATTTTGTATATCTAGACAGTGGTAGCTTTAGTACAGTAAATGGCCGTATGTTCTAGACAAGTTTCTTTACAACATTTTAATTGAGGTTCAATAACATGTACCTAATGATCTGTAAATTTCCCTTGCGGATACTTAAAGTTTATGTTTATTAAACGTTTCTATAAAGTATCAGTACTTGAATCGATCTTCATTTATTAATAGAAACCGATTTCTAGGAATTACAGAATAAGTCGTTGGATAACAACTTGAGACAACAGCTATCTTAAGACCAAGTATTAGATTCGTTCATTCACCCGATATGGAAATAGGATCGTGCAAATAGATTTTGTTTTTACCTCACTCTGTTTATAAAATTATTGTTTTTCATTAGTAATTGTATCGTGCCATCGTCGTATTTTTCTTTCCTCATTTCAAACGAAATATTTTTAAACAAAACCTGTCAGTGAACAAAGTTATAACAATCATTTACTGTCTTTCATTATCTTGTCTGCAATTTGACAGCGGTTTTATTTAGAATTTTCTTTATATCTTGCCAAACTTTTTCGCAATATTTGTTGCAACTATTAATACGTTTGGCGTGCGAACTATCAAGTTTATCCTCGTTTCTGGCAGTAAAGCCGATAGGTACATGGCATGTTAAATTATGACAATCCAATAACGGGTTAGGTGGCTCGGCCTGGTCCCAAATTGTCCGTATCGACGTTGGTGCCAAGTCCTGGCACAAAGCTGCCTGGACGCACACTCGCGCAACACCTCCCCAATGCCAATTGAGTAAGTGGCCCACGCCAAGCTAAGCGATACTTACTAATAGCTTCCAAAAAAGGTATAACGGGTTTAAAAAACATCAATCAGTTTCAATATCAAATTCCTTCTTACCCGGTGATTTAGCTATTATTAAAATAAATTGAGACCGTTCACTTTTCATGATGTACTTTCACACAACGTACTTACAATCGTACTAAACTTTGAAATTACTTCATTTCGTTCGTCGCTAGCTAGCTGCATGCTTACTAACTAGCTAATCAGGAACGTTAAATTGATTTAAATGACCCATTTCCTTTAATTGACTCTAGTTACACCGAGATAATGCGCTCTTTGATGTTTGCGGCCATCAAAAGTGAAAAATTAAACGTTAGTACATCAATATTCTTGCTTTGTATTATTGAAAATTAGATGTTAAGAAATATAATAATATTTAGTATTAGATTTAATTGTGATAGGAAATAACTTCAAAATTGCTTTTGTAGATTTCTTTTGCTATATTGAAAACTCTTTGCCAGACTTGTGTTTAATTACCATTAATCACCAATGCATATCAACTCCTCAAAGACGTAAATAAAAATGTGTTTAATATGATACACAAAAAAAATGTCAAGGCCCAAATCCGAATCTCATCTCTACAAACTGTTTGAAAAACAAAAGCGCATCGCACACTACTATTTACTCGTATCGTCCCATTTTTTCTATCCCTGGCTATTATTTACATCTATCGCCTTGCAGTGTAGTCGATGCTTTACGACAACTGCCTTCAACTGCACATGAATGACGCAATACCCATATGCAATGTATACTCGCGATACATTGTTCACGTAATGAACGACCTTTATATGAAGGTTTTCTCAAATTAGTTTTTGCTGCAAGTAACTTAAGATGAAGTGCCTTCAGTTTACATAATCTGCATGTTAATGTCTTAGAATAAGTTCATTTTAAATTATATTTAAATTACTTCAATGATTTGGTTCCTATTACGATGATTTAAATGTAGTATGGCAGTTTATTTATTGCCTACATGATATCTTTGTAATAACATATATGGTTGATACTATTGTGTGTCGTAAGAAAATGAGAAAAAAGTGCACATTGTTTTCTATTTAAAAAAACGTTATTGATTTTTCCATTGTATTCTTAAAAGCGGCAAGGTAAAACCCATATATTTATAACTCAAATTGTTTAATAAAAACTAGCTTTAAAAAAATCTCGTCATAATCATAATACTTTTACATTCATTTACTATAACATTCGTTTTAAATGACAATTAATTTATCGATTATAAACTGCACAACGCACATCACTAGCGACCAATTGAACCTCAATTGAACTTTGACTAACAATACTTCATACAGTCAATTCATTCGTGTTTACAATAAAACGTGGAACAGATTTCTACAGGACAACAGAACAGACTAATCCAATCTCCACTTATGGACAAAATAAAAATAAAGAGAATGTATAACTACGGACAGACAATCAGAAACATATCGGAGCGTGTAACTGCATGGACCGATACGTATTTCTGGAACCAAATCGAATAGAAAATTGTCTGTTGTATACACACGCAGGAATGAAAATGAACATCACATACACATCGTGTACCTTCAATTGATGTGTGACTTGTTTAAGTTAGAGCACTGATTACGATTATTTTTTTAATCTGCAATCGGTATTCGATGCTTTGAGTAAATTTCTGGGGTCTATTATATATCAATTAAAGTGCCTTCACCAGTGATGACGTATCGTAGTCTCATATTTTCACTATCATAGGCTCATAGTCATACCTAAACTAAAAGGTAGCCAACAAGCACACGCGGTATGCATTCAGATCACACTGACACCTAATACAAAATTGTAAATTTTATTTTTGCTTATATGATTATTTATGAAACATTCTCAAAAAACTAAATAAGCGTTTCATTTTTATTATAACAACTTCTTAATACCAGCCCAGAATAGAGAGTCGTGGAAGGATTTGGGGGAGGCCTTTGCCCAGCAGTGGGACACAGTGGGCTAGAGAAAAAAAAAAAACTTCTTAAAGCCACACCTATTTACGAAAAAAAAATCATTTTTTATTTAAGCAGTAACCGGTTTTTTTTTGTACCAAACAGCAATTTCCTTAGCCATCTAATTAAAATGTATGCTGAATCTGTAAGGCGCCAAAGAAAGAAGAAGAGTTAAGAAGTGAGTGAAGTAAAAACATCGTAATTTAAAGTAGCGCTAAAGCACTGTGTATCGTACAGCGGGATTAGCGATAAACCGCACAGACAAAAGTACTCGTAAAAATCTTTTATTACTCCGTAGTCTTCGCAAGAAATTCACTTTTGTTCGAGAACTGAGAAATAATGGGAACAAAGGGTACAATTATGAAGCGTAACTATTAGAATTTCATTGTAGACACTGCTTTACTTTGTAATCAGTATAAAGGTAGGCTTATAATCTTAATAAACAATTTATATATGTATGTGTCTATATAAATGATACTTTGACGTTCAATAAGTGATACTTTGTAGCCTATTTTAGTAATATTTACTAAAAAAAGGTTACCCATCACATTTATAGCCGTACCGACCGGTCTCAATACATGAACTGTGTAAATTTCAACTCTGCACTTGTCACGGTTTATAAAATACAGCCTAGGGGCAGAGAAACGCTCAAATTAATCTTCTGAAATGAAAATGTAATATATACCTTAAAGATTCTTTTAAAACCCTGTCTAATATTTTTACTTTAAATAAAAAAAACTAGCATGAATATTTACAGTACTAGCGGAAATTTTGTGATTTTCAATAGTAGGTAGTTCGCCTATACTGCCTACTATGACGTCACTGTAGAGTATTCAAAGCAATCTCAAGATGTACTTACGCAGTTCTTTAAATTTATGTTCGTCTAGGTAGATTCTTAAGTAACTAGGAAATGATTCCCCACATTGTATGAGTAAAAGCCTTACTAACCTCAACCTTAAATCAGGGGTTTGAAGTCGCAACAAACTCTCAAATAACGAAGTACGTAAATTGAAAACGCTTCTTATGGCGGATACTTAAACACTTGATGTTTAGCGCAAGATGAAAACACGATGCGTAAATGTTTACTATCTATGCCTTTCTACTGAAGTTTATGAACGCAGTTTCCAGAGGCCATAGCCCAGACCGCCATAAAATGTATGCAACTTAAAGAGTGACTCTAGTTAAGCTATTGTTTTGTAAATACTAACCGCGTTCACTATTTCACGATTCTGTACTTACAGTAATTCATAAAAGTCACGTTCGAAATATAACGCTTACATATTATTTTTTCATTAGCATGGAAAATTCGTGAACGTTTTCGCACGTTGACCTACTGTTGCTAAGTGTTTTTGGGCAACATTGTAATTTACACCAGTTTGTATACGTCTCACTGCTGGGCTCAAACCTCTTCCCGTTTAGAGAAAGTTTAAGCATTTATCACCATGCTAGCTCACTGCATTTTGGCGATTTCGGATTTTAATATTTGGAAAAGTTTCTGCACGGTGTTTTCCTTCACCGCTAGTCAGTGATGTCTTAAAATAATTAAAAAATTACATATAATTAAAAAAAAATCACATTGATACTTTGCCGAACCGCAAGGCCACCACGACTATTAATATACATTGTAATTGAGGCGAGTACAATTGACACGTAGACGATGGATGCTGAACGGTGGCCGATGGCCGGTGTCCGGTGACCGGTTTCACGTAGGACCAGGTGCGGTGATAACGTCGGATGTGGCGGTCCACGTGACGTCATCCGGCGAACGCTTGCCGGCCGGTCGCGTGACACCAATCTCCTCATTGTTGTGTCCGCTGTTAGCAGGACGCACCCGTCAACCCGCTTGCCACTGAAACAAAGAATGTCATATTACGTCACACCTACCAATATCCCGAATTCCCGATACAAAACGCGTTGAGTGACGTCAAGCAAAATGTCCGGCCATTTTGCATTTTAATAGCCTTCGTAAAACGACTAAATTATTTCGGCCCATAACTGATCTTTTAAAAGGTGGTGTAAATAACAACTATTTATGCGTCGAACTAACAATTGCTAGTTTAACTTTCAACGAGTCCATTATGTACAATTTGTATTGCGAAACTGTATTAGATAAATGAGTTCGCATTTTTCTGGGAACTCAACTGACAGACCGTCAATCAAACTCGGGTAATATGATTCACATAAAACTTGTCGTAAACCTACTTTGACAGTTTTAAATATTCTCATATTATACCACATTTACATTTTAACATTAACGTTGCCATTTTTGTGTTCCTATAAAATGTGAGGACATGTTTTCACTTTGCTATCTATATTAAAATAAAATTTAAACGACAGTGCTCCCCTTTAGAAAAGGTTCCAATTTAAAACATTGCATTTGATCCGGACGATTGTTTTCGTTGAAATTAAAGACAAGGCACTACATGGTAACATAATATAAGCTTATCGCAAGGCAATTGTAACGAAATATTCGCCACTACCAGTAAATCGTTACGTATCAAATGAGACCCGCAAATTGCAATATTATGACGTCACGCTCCAACTAACTGTCACTAGCAAGTTGCGTGTGTGGTCTGAAATGATCCGAACGCCATGATCCGGTACAATACGTATTTAGTGGCATTTACAGGAATACCATGTGACGACTAGTTGCCCGGACAAATATATACTGTTCACGTGAACGCGTGCTAATGATCACGTGCCCGGGCGCGCTCGCAACGTGGAAACCCTGCTGCGGTACCAATACGTACCCCGCCGTGTTCGCTCGCACTATTATGATCGAAACACAGATTTACAGCAAATTAACTGGCTACACTAAAATAATAAGTAATGAATGAAAACTATATCCGTGATTGATTGCAATTTGTTTTGGCATTCACTTACCACGATAAGATGTTAGTCATTAATGTTTTATAACAAGTGGGTAATCAATTGTTTCCATATAACGTAGTAATTACACTCGAGGCGCTATGATTAAATAAGTGCGACGTTAATTTATGTGAACACATGCCGTATTTAAATATTCAGTTTTAGGATTAAAGCCGAGTTAAGATTCCGCACCACGGCAAGCTCGGTGCGCAGCGCTGACATCGGAGGTAGGTTAATGACTCCGCAGAGGTCGGCCATTGTTTTGGTAAACAATGCAGCGACGGCGGGCGTGCCGTCAATCCTTCCAGTTATTCGCTTCACTAGGTGACGCGCCGCGACCCTTTTAGCTCTCACGTGAAAAATGTACGAGCTAAATGTGCCTTACAAAGGTTTAATTAAACCTCCGCTCGTTACACGACGTGTTTACAACCGCATTAATACGAACTCCGTCGCAGTACCAAAGAAATGATTAATAACAGCTCGCTTCGATAACCGCTTGACACAGACAGAAAACCTTCGCGGAGATATTAGAATTTTCTTTCCTCTTAAATAACGCAGCGTCGCGAACTACCCGGCCTCGGGGTGGAGCATAATTTGAGATCATCTTGTTATGCAGCTTTGAAAACTCACTGCTGGATTGTTTCAACTTGAGCTATTTACGTCGTCCCTCACTGAAATATCCCTTCAATTAACTTTGGACAAATTAACGGGAAAGAGAAAAATATAAAAGCGGAATGGAGTGCGGGCAGAGGAGGGCAGGAGGGAAGAATAACTGGGTTCGCGGATAATTAATGGTTTCATTTATGTTTCTGCACTTGAGAGTCTTGATTGTGTCGGGTTAGGCCGCCTTTTAACTTTTCCCAGTTTCGACTTGCCATTGTTCAGCTGAGACCTAATTGAAAAGGTTGTGGTTAGGCGATCACTGAGCAAAAGTTTACCGCAAATATAGAACATTTTTGATAGAGTAGAATTTATTTTTAGAATAAATTCTACTCTAGAATTTATTGAATTAACCTACTACCTACGTACAATCCGTAGAGATTACTATTGCCACAAATCTCGATTTAATTCGATGTTTCTCAATGTTATTCTGAAAATAAAACTTTGTCAGCTCTGTAATTGCACTGCAATAGATTGCAGAATTGATAGTCGCGAAGAATGTCTGAACATTAGCGGCCAGCAGTGGCGAGTAAAGTTTAAATTCTCATAGAATCAATGAGCCGTGTTGCCAACCTTTATGCTACCAAATGTCATCTAATTCCATACAATGTTCCCATGCTATTAATATGACAGATGTTCAAAGCGTTCCACCTTTGTTGTCGTTTTACATTTCACATGCGACGGTAAATATTTTATTTTGTTTTATTTTACATACATTTGTACGGAAGTAAATTAAAAAGTGCTCATAAAACTTGGAGAGTATTATTTAATTTTGTGCTATTAATTTGCTGGTTGACAGTCATTCCATTAATTACAAGAGCGAATAGTACTTTGATATCAGTCGTAAACTCAGTCATATTTTTGTCTGATACTTTTATAGATAGCTAGAATAGTTTAGTGCGGGTTACTCGGGAATTTTTCATAGAACCGACGTCAATAGGGGTTATTGACTCAACTTTAATAAAGATGCTTTGAAGAATTTCTATTTCGATATCTATAAATGAAGAATAAAAAAGAAAAGTAAAACCGTTTGATTGTAATCTATTAGGGAATGTTTACTCTTTGTAACTGGCATTTGTTATGACGGCTTTAAGAGACGTCAATCACATTCAATTTTCGAACGATAAAATGGAGTCGAAAACAATTGAAGTCTCGTCAAATCAGACAAAGTCTGGCCTAAATTTGAATGGAATACTAACAAACATGTGACGGTACAAAAGTCGTGTTTAATCTTGCGCCGAACTACAAAATCAGATCGAAGTTTGTGTGTACATATTGTTATGCAGATTCGAAGCCGGGATTCTAAACGTGTAGTATTGTTATTCAGGACACGAACATTGGGCCGCGTCACGATTACGGTACATCCCAACCCTGACCTCATGAACTCGGGGAAATGTCACCGGTACGAGACAATTTTCGCCTTTCGTGTTCCAAGAGTTGTGTACAATTTTTATGATCTTTTAGTCGGAAGTGTTTATTACGGCGAGTCCAAGTTGTGTCTGACAGATTCGATTGTATATTGTTTTTGAATTGATTCGTGGTTTCTGTTTTGGGGAATTGATGGATTTTATTTTGTTATCTGTTGGAGAAAAAGTAGTCTAATTTTTTTTTCAAAAATCGTGTAATGTCTTTTCAGGTTGGGTTAAATATGTAATTAGTAAAAACAAATTTTCTACTTTTATCGACTGAAAGTCATTTCGATTAATATGTTTTACAATATTTATCCAAGATCTTAGAAAAAGCAATACTCAAGTTGTTCCATATAAACTGAAAAGCATTTCCTAGAATTTTAATATGAGAAATGCTCTGCGTTTTTACCGAAGTTTATTTCAAGTAACTTGATGCCTTAGTTTTATTTAAAACTTAGTTCAAAAAGGAAATTGCACTTTGTCATCTCGACGTAAACACTATTAAAAACACGGCTGTAGTGTACGTTAAGCTTTCCCGGCGAATAATTTTAACAAATGGACTAATATATTACAAAGTTTACTATAATTTCACTCAACGAATGGCTTTACATGTAAGGAGATTAAAATGATATATTTGAACCGGTGACGACGTTACTTTGGCGTCCATAATTTTCGCGAAAATGTTTTTCCACTAGGCTCTACCTATTTTAAATAGTTGTTTAATGGGTACGTCCTTAATTAGAAACTGTACGGAGTGAAATTGATGCTCCTCTTCTGATTTAATGAGGAGGCAATCGCGTGATCCCTTTCGCACAGAATTGGCCCCGCCCATCGGGCGGTGAAAATCAATAACATATTCCAGAAGTGCGTTTAGTGTCGTACCTTGCTGACGTTCCGACGGATGTTACACTCAAAAAGCATGGACATTTTCTGCTTACAGTTGCTGAGTACGATGTTCTTGCGTTTTAAACGCGATTGGTCGATCAGCTGATCATGACGTCACTTCAATACGTATTGTAATGTCTGCCATAACGCTTTACGGAGCGGGTGGAAATAGACGCCTGCTGTGCCCGAAGCTTATTACTACGATATGATGTTAAATCTCGATAACGGACATTCGATAGATTAATTCGATACGGTGCTATAACTCATATGATCGCTATCGCATTAATCGGTACAAATGATAGTATCTGAGGGTGTTGACTAGAATATTGATATATTGCAATATTGTATCAAAACTGCGGTATGAAAGAAAATACTTCATTTAAAGATAGTGAGTTTCCAATCGATACTGGTCGTACGTAGGTATGTAATCTCGACTGATTACATTGGATACCTTATCAGTATCAGTCGTAATAAGTCATTAAAACGAAGTAGGTGCTTACCAATTAATAGTTCGCTGACCTCCTTAACGGCGGCGTGAGGCCGTAAACAATCCCAAGTGCCACTTACACCATAAAGTTAGAAGGCGCTCTTCAATTGAACAATTACATTCTTGAACGTCGTTTTAAACCCCCGAAAAGCTTTTAGCAGAATTAATATAGCATAATAATTTCCCGCGTAACGTGTAATAGAAAGCGAGTTTCCGATAATTGCCGAAGATCCTCTCGGTAAGTTTGCTCAGACGCGAGCACCTGCATTAATTACAAGATTTAGCGTCATCCCCACCATTAATAAGGAATAAACCACTCCAGTTTCTTTGTCCGCCTCTAGATCTGTTTATTAAACCGAAAGATTAATTACGATACCGAATTTTAAGAATTCGCAACTTTGTTGAGTCGGCGGTATTCAGAATTTAATTTAAAAATTCCGAAGTTTAACGAGACAGGTGAGCCGAACTGCTAAGCGCGTTATGAATTTTCCCCCCACACGGTACTAGTTTCGGGAATTTTTCCTGACTCCAACGAACTTTATAGCTTATCCCACATGCGTACCTACTCATGCAGAATTCATATTATAAAGCTACGTATTCTTTTCTACATACTCGCACATATTTTGTTGCTGTTTTCCTTTAGAGAGCGCGTAAATCAAATGTCAAGAAGCAAGGATTCCTCCCGTTACCTTGTAGGTCACCGAGAAATATGCCTAATATGTCTGCGACAAAACACATACACTTTTAGATAGTAATCTATGCCCCACATGTTTCATAAGACGTTTTGGCCTCGAATCCGAGTTATTTATGCGAGTAGGTAAGTTTCTCGGCTTTATTTTCTGCTAATAAAGTGTTTCCATGAAATAACAGTTACGCACATACGTGGACTTTACGGCATCAAAAACGAATGACTCAGTGCATAGAAACGCTAACAGTCGAAACTTAGGTTGTTTCATCACTTTTAATTATTCATAAATCACCTACCAGTTAAAATTAAGATCCCGTTTGGCAAATTTTACGAGTGAAGTTTGTAAAACCTGCTTAAAACGAGACGTGTGCGCAATATTTACGTCATATTTTATAGCTTTACAGTGTTGTAATTTGAGTTTTCATGAAATTGTATTTATGTATGGGATCTATAAATTGGAATTGTCGACGTAGGCGCGCGGTGCGATTTAGGTCGCGTCAGAATGAGTTGCATTGTCAAATTGACAAGTGCGCCGTACATGAACAGAGCCAAATGATATACTACTTGCAGTTGCTATAAAAGATTGACGTGATTGTTGGCAGATCGATTGATCCAACTATTTGAGGAGCCGTGTGACTCGAAACGTTGTGAAATACGTTCACACCGCCATGATTCATTGATATCTATTTATTGAGAAAGCTAACCAAATGTCTGTAAATCGTCGCGGAGGTGTTAGGAAGACCCAGTTACTTATAATGGGCACTTAAACGTAAACTTAACATATAACATTAGCATACGCAACCTCTACAACTATAAGCCACATTGCATAATGCTGGCTGTTTAATTTTGAAGAGATTAAAGCGAGTCTATTAGAATAAAAATTATACTTAAGTGTAGGCGCGCGGGTCACCCGGAGTAGGGCTGACACAGCTTGGGGCGCACCTGCATTAATTAAGAGACTTATCCCTTCCATTAATGACGCCGGGTCAACCCTGAGCTCGAACTTCGCTTCAACTTGTACACTTTTGATTGATTTAATCAAACAAAACAGCTCTCCATTTTCTTCAAATTATAATCTGTGTTTTGAAGTGTCCCGAAACCTGTACTTTGTTATCGTCTATTATATTAATACAATACAGATTAATAGATAGGCAAAGATTAAGGTCAGAGTCGTTAATGAGGTGATAATGTATTTATATTTACGTGTGTGTTAGTTGTCGTGAGTGAGGGTCGTTTAATAAAACTGTTCAACGAATTCAAACTCACGATCTTCAAATGTGAAGCCGACAACGTAGGTGTGATTATTGAGTTTTATCGCTGTTGTTTTGTGTCTAAGTTCATATGTTATGTCGCTGTTAACGCTAATAAACATGCTTAATAAAGACTTAATATCTTTAAGCTTTAATATTCTTGTACTTAGTGTTGTATGTGACCTCAATTTGTAACTTGTGAAACTTCTTGTTTTGTAAATTGCTGTTTAAGAGTGGTTAGAAGTAATCGATCATGTGTAGGTTGTTTTTTGGGAGTTAATGAAGATGTAGTAATAGGTATATTTTTCTTCAGACTATTTTCTCTTTTGTCTGAAACACTTGACATATCAATTGACTGGTCTATCTGGTCGTCTAGTGGTTAGTAGCCTGTCTGCTATACCAGGAGCCGTGGGTTCGATTCACACCCAGGACAAAATATTTTGTGATGAACATGATTATTTGTTCTGTTTTTGGGTGTAATTTGTATATCACATATGTACGTATTTAGAGGTTTTTAAGTGTGTTTATCAGTTGTCTGCAGTTGACTCACAGTACAAGCTTTGCTTAGACTGAGACTAGATGGCGTTGTGTTTACAAATATTATTTATCGATGATCAATATTTTAGTAATTTAGGTACACTATCATTTATCATTGCCAGCCTTTAGCCGTAGTTAGCAACACCTTTCGCCAATTACAGAATTAAGTCTCATGTAACAGCAATGGAGGCCCATGCCAATTTACGGGGAACTATTCTGAGATTCGGAATAGTACGGAGAATTCCTAAATGCAATATCGAGTATCATATAATACTAGAATCGATATCTTACCTCTCGGTTAGTTTATTGGAATCGATTTGTGATTGCTTCATCGTCTAAGAAGTAATTAATCTAACACGATTCTTTTTTGTAAGAATATCAGTCTTAGCAAAATTTGTGATGGCAAAATTGTTATAAACTGATATAAAGACATTGAAGGAAGACCAAAGTTCCATGACCGAAGGTTAAAATGGAACCCTAATGGAGAAGTCGGTACGTCTCTTCATCCGTTTGTCACCAGGTATTTCTGTTGCCACTGTAAAACAAATAAAAAAAAATCATTTTTCAAATTTCTTTTTCTGATTTGATCGGATTCACACTTAACCGGTTCATTGTTTTCTTGAAGACAATGATTTATACGCAAAAGTTGCAACTATTTTGGGGACTTTCAAACATTTTTTCACTATGAGAAAATTTATTTGACTTTTCAATAATATTGTGTACCTACTCATGATACAATTGTTTCGTAGTTATATAATATGTTAGTAAGAACCGATACTAACGAGCATCTAGACTAAATGGTAGTGCTGTAACTTGCAGTGTTGACAAGATTTATTATAGTTTTAATTACCACAGTTAACTATGACGACAGCTAGTTCCTATGTTAATGGGGTTATGATAAACATTCGCTCAGAATAATATTACTGTTATGTTTTGTGTTATAGTGATTTAATTAAGATTAACTAATTACTTTACAAGTGAATTAAGATGATAACGTTTAAAATAAAATTCTTGACAATCTTTTTAACCACAATTTTGAATAAAATGTTTAGGTTACAATAAAATTTTAGACGTTTCTTTAACCATTTTTTTTCTAAAATGTATGTGGTGAAGTAAGCCGATTTGACTGATGCAGGTTAAGAAGGGCTGGCTATGGTTTAGTAAGTGGATGGGTCACCGTTTAACATAACGAGACGTCTTCGTACTGCAGAAGACATGTTATGTTCTTGGTCTCTCCTGTCATAGGTGTATCTTTTATCGTGATTCTAATCAGTCATAGGATGGGATACTGTGGTATCCAGTAAAATTATTTGAGAATCGGTAAGAATGGAAGCCACGATAAGCTTAGAAAAGTTTAGGCAGACGATGAATTAATAACTTTTTTGCTTTGTGACCCGATTATGCTTAAACAAATCATAGGTAATATGAGATGAGCAAAAGTACTATTAATAAATTGTCCGTCTAACCTCATCTTCATCAATGTTCAGACTTTTCCTTTATGCGGAGAGGCCTGTGCCCAGTAGTGGGAAGAATTATACGTCACTAAATTGTTTATAATGCTTTCCAAAACGATTATTCGCTTCTCATACGATAAAGAAACATTATCATACATAGCTAGTTATTTTACTCATACAAATTACACACAAATACATAATTCCTCTTTTGTAAAATATATGTATACCTACTTCTAAAGGAATGCCTATTTATGTCGGATCGCACAATTTATTCTTATCTTTATGTTTTGTACATTAAAAGGAAGTAGGATTGCTATCAACGTAAAGGCTCAATTTTCTTTTTAATTTACAATCTTTCAGGCCTCGGAAACATTTACGGGTTAGGTTTAGAGTAATGGATATTATAAAATGTTTATGTTTGACACACTTTTTGTATATTAATTAAAACACGAAAATACTAAGAATGAGGATAAGTTTTGTGCATATACACCAAACAATTGGGTATTAAACTAAAACTTAATTCAGCTTATGACAAATTTTAATTAGGTGCACACAGTAAGACATGGTATTAGAGCAAAAAAAAATACATTTTCTGGAGACTTAAATGATTTTCTAAATTTGGATTCTTTTTTTTTATATTCAATCCTCTCGCATTGACCTGTATTAATAAAACAACCCTGCTTTTTGGAAAAATACCGTATACTGTGCACCGCGGACGATTTGCACAAATGTTGTTCCTTCTGAATCTAGTCCATACAAAGGTTGTCTGTAAAAGAACACTCTTAGCGATCAGACCGTCCATAGTGGCACCATGTAACTTGTAACTATTTAGTGTTTAATAAAGAATATTCTATACTTATAACATGAAATAAAAACATACAGTTCTACACCAGACAGCAGAAATCACTTGTCTAATCTATCCCTAACTGTCAATCCTCTTTACTATTTGAAAGAGGCCACTTTCAACACAGGCCGTGTGTACAACGCCTATCTATACATATTGTGGTCTGTCCAATACACACAATGAACTTTGTGAGCCGAATACCTTTATCATGTAAGATACACCGGATATTAAAAAAGGACCGTTAACTCAAACATATTTTTTATTGAATGTTCTCTGAAATTTCTTATTTGAAACTTTTAAGATGACAGTTTTTCTTTTTAGTATAAACGGACTACATGGTGACAGCGTAATGACCTTTAAAATCAGAAAAAAATACTATAGACTTTTTATTGATGATAATAAAACACGTTATTAAATGACGTAACGGTTTACTCACGCGTATTTATCGGGGTAGCCCAGTTTCGGACCCAACCGGAGTCCTTAATCATGAGCAGACGCGGCGGGATCGTGAGTCTAAGAGCGAAACTAGTCGGGCTACCCCGATAAATACGCGTGAGTAAACCGTTACATCATTTAATAATGAATCATTCTCACGACAGTTACTATCAAAATAAAACACATGCATGTATTTAGAGTATTTTTTTTAAAGGAACACTAAACTACAGTAATATCTATCGCAGACTATTTTAACATAGGTAAAACTACCTGTCCGACCCGAAATACGCAAGTAAACACCGTCCGGAGTCGTGCTAGCACAGATTTAAATAACTAAAATATCAACCTGTGCTTATCCACCGGGTAAGGGCGAGGTTGTACGTATTGAACGTATCTACTATCGATCAAATAATAAATTCAACTAGGACGCCTTGCCTGTCACGCACACGAAATAAAATAATACAATTTGTAATATTCGACATCCCTATTTTTATTCGAGTTCAAGCGGATTATAAATAAACCAGAATCGAGCATGTCGCGTAGCAGTTAGTACAAGTCGTATAACGAGTATACTGCTATAAAAAATGTGTTGAAATTCAAAGAACTTTAATTAGTCAATTGTGAATGACACAAGTTACATAATACACGCGATTATGGCGGTTATGTTACGTTCAATTAGCGAGCTTTATCGGCGGTCAGTACAACACGTGTGGTCACGCCAGACCCACGTGTCCGCCCGTTAACAACACTCCTTTAATACAAATAGCTTGTAAATATTAAATTAGATGATACCGATTCCTTTGGCAATCATAAAACGGAATGTGCTTTTTTAAAAAGATATTGTTGTACCTACAAGTACATACCTACTTGATCGACAACGTTTTGTTAATTTGATGTATTATTTGTACGTACTGTCACGCACAGCGATGGATTAGAGTTAAATGCCATTTTGAAAGGTTATTATCCATTTGTATTCAGATGTCGGAATGTTTAAAAGATCACATTAAGTGTGGTGTGATATTTCAAATACAGAATTGTGGTTGAAATTGACGCCTGTGTATTTATCGTTGAGAAATGTTTTAATGATGTCTACACATCGCTTAAAGGATTAAATTAAAACATTCTGTACATTACACGACCACGATTTGTTAGGTTCACGCAAGATAATACGTCTAATCCGATACATTTAGTTATTTTTGACTTTACGACGTGCGGGTGATAATAGTTTTTTTTTTTATAAATGAAAACTATCTTGATAATGATATAACTGTTACAGTGACAAATCGTTGTATGTTATTTTAAAGGCCTAAAGTCTCATCTACAATTTATCAAAGTGACATTTATAAAAATTGTTTTTCTAGACTTTGATAAAACACCGCGTGAAAACGTTTAAGAGAAACAAAAACAAGGCTGATACTACGAATGTATGGAACCCCATTCCGTAAATCAATCAGTAATAAGTATGTTGGTAGGCACATCAAATATGTATTTTCAGCGAAATATTAGCCGCTTTTGTTGGGGATTTCGCAGATATTCCGGTAGGATTAAAACCCAATCTCTTTTTGTTACTCTGCCAGAAGAGATTATATTCGTTACGAATGTACATTGTTGTATGAATCTCTGAATATAATATTATTGTTATACAAAGTTGTAAAAATTATTATTACGACGTCTCTCGACAGTTTTTATTCGGGAACTATGATATGAAATGGTATCGGGTTGTTTTATATTTGTGTTTGTTGTGGGACTTGTAAATTTCGAATGTGAGATAGTTTAAGTAAAAGCGGGATCTAAAATTTAACTAATTTTAGATTGTTTTGTTATTTTTCGTAAAGGTAGACTTTAAAAAACTACGTAAGCGTATCTTGTAAAAATATATTTGTTCATAAACAGGCAAATTAATACGCCAATAATTTAAGAAAACGTTTTGACAGCTTATCAACTGCTTACACATAAAAGCAGACACCATAATTCCTAAGCTACATTTTCACGAATTTATTCATCACAAATGACAAATTGAATACCGTCCCATGATGTAACGAATTAAATAAATCAAAATCGTTACCACCTGTCAGAGTACACTCGCTCAATAAGTGCTCTTTAATGGGAGGAACGTTGACGCAAGCGTTTCCAAAATTGACGCAGCCATTTTTTAATATTCAAATAATGCATTGTACTTCGCAAAAATACCACCCGACTCGACGTCGAAATGTTTATTTTCGATTAATGTGCAAATATTATTGCTATCGTTGCTTTAATTAAAACACCATGCGCCGCAAAATTGCTAGAGTGCAGCAGCTAAGACATTACAGCCATTTTCCACAGCAAAATTTGATGAAACATTTTGTAATATATTTTGAGAAAATCCCACCTAACACATAAGTTATTAAACTTTCACGGCAATCAGATAAGCGGTTTAGTGTGAACACGTAATAAACAAATTTTCCTCTCAGTATTCCATACATTTAGCTGATATCTTTGGATTGAGCGTTGTTCGTTTTAATGCTGCGATGTTTTGGCACATCCTCAATGACAATCGCTTTTATATTCCCAAACAATCGTAATGGTGTATTCTCCTGGTTAAACAAAATAAGTTGCTTAAGGGAGCAATTTAGTGCGCGAGTAACATGTAAACAATTTAGAGACGGAAAACAAATAACTGCGTACATAACTTGCTCGTCTGTTTGATCAACGGCGCGCCGCTGTGCGAAACTCAATAATTTAAGGGTTTTTATCTTTTTATTCGAGTGGGTATTAACGCAGATTCTCTCTACCAATATTTGCGCAAGTGCCGGCTGGCTGTTTGATTGCCAATGAATATTTTCGTTGTTTTATTAATCGAGCAATACTGCGCAAAAATGCAGGTGAGGTCGCCACTTGCTCTGCTTACGACCAAATTTTTACCGTTGTTTTTGTTCGCTCGCCCCTTATGCCTTCTGTTGTCCCTACATTTTATTAATTGACAATCTGTGAAAATCGTACAGTTGACAACACTATGCGTAGATTATCTTTTGTTGTTTTGGCACGTTGTTTCGAAAGCAAATTCACAGCGCTATTGTTTAATATCGCTGTTTGTACTGAGTTTATTAAAAATGTGATTGATTTTTCATTTGCTCACTTTTTTTAAAGTGTCACACGATGATATTCAATTGTTTTATTTCGATATTTGTTTTTAAATTCTTTACCCATACGATGTTAAGTTTGCGTTTATTTATTACGGAAACTCCTTTATTGCCGAGACCGATTCTGATGATCTAAAGCTTTATTGGAACTTTCCATAAAATAGTCATTGGAGAAATCTCGAAAGATCACGAACTATTCTGATACATGAGAACTTCGGATAAATGTCACGAAATGTGCTGTGGACGGTGTGGTAAAGGTTGAGGTTGGCAAAGTCCGCTGTGACGTCAGAGCGTGACGCTAACTCACGCATGCGCCGAGCCCGCTGCGCGCGCGCCGCGTCACCTCCCACGTGACCGGCACTCACGCACCATGCCCTCACCGCGATAACTGTTGAACTATCATTAATTACTATCAACGTTGTCGTCATCCACAATTTGTTTATTCTAATCAAACGTTACATATCATCTAAACCATCATTCCCCTTTGTAACACAGCTCGTTGAAAAAGTTGGACCATTTCAAAGCTATGTCAAAGTTTGGTAATAATTTAAACAAAAGCTGCACAATGTCCAGTTTCATTGTAGCATTATATGAAATGGTTATGACGTGAATTCATGTGGTGTATTGAAAAGAATAAAAATATTATTCGTGTTCGGATAGAGTTAGGAGTTTCAGAACTACGCGTATCTACATAATTGTTACGGTTTATTTAAATCCGTTGAGCGTTTTGCGTCATCGGACGTTGTCTGGAGTCGTCATGTGACTTTCCGATGTCTAAAACTGATCGGTATCTTACTCTAAAAATATTTGTGGTTAATGGTGTTATTATTGCACAAATGTTGTGAAATATCGACGTGCCTGCCAATAATCTTCAAAGGGGTTTTATGTTTTTATATTTGCACAACAAGAACACCTCTCAATAAAATGGTATAGATAATGCGAGCCTCGTAAAAACCGTAGAGCATACCATACAAATGAATTTGATTCTAAATTTATGAAGATAGAAGTTTCATTGAACTCCGTAACAAACAGTAACAGATAAAAATTACTGCGTTATTGTCTTTATTAGCTTGTTACAAGAGTGACAGATCATTATTCAATGATATCGAGTTGAACTTGAATGACAATTGCAATCGATTTTATGATTGTTCAATAAAATCGAGAACAACAATCAGTTTGTGTACATCTTCACAGTATTTAAGTTTTTCAATGTTCGAATGCTGGAATATTTTAAACAACGCGACGTAGTGATTAAAATTTTGATAAATATTGTTTGTCTACTGGACAGCTTGATAATGCTGATGACATTATTAACATTAGAATTTAAATGTATCTTATTATTTCAAGTTCGCCTTTCTCATACCATTAGAACGCATGAATAATTGTGTCCGTCACAACAGTCGCGATGTGTCATTAATTTAATTCGTTGCCAAATTCTATTAAGAAAAAATTAATGGAATTTTTAATAAAAATAAATTTAAAGTATTTTGGGCGTGTGTCGTTCAGAGATGCGTCTCATTATGTCTAGGGGCGTGTGATAAATGAGGGTATTGGAAAACGCCTTGGCACGCCTCACGTGTCACTATGACGGGTTATAAATGAGTTTTATATTGTCTGTTCTCACCTAAGCCCATCTTTCAACTCGCCTTGATAACCGATCAGGAACACAACGGCCGTCTAAATGTCGACTTGTTTCATTCATTTTGCGACAGGACTAACTTAGACGCCTAGTTCAAATGTTTGGCGGTCTTCCAAAGCTGTAAATTAACTCCTTTTTTATTGTTTTCAGGTAAAACGCTGAAAGAGATGTCGGAGGAGTGTGAGGAAGCTTGAGGAGTCATGGTCCCCGTATCGGCTACGTGACTGCGTTTCATTTACCAAATGTTTGTTACGGCTGCGTAGGGCCGCCGTAAATGTATTGAATGTCAACAAAACAAACATAAATGTACGTGCAGGGATAGAAACGATAGTATCACAATAAATCGTGACAATAGCTTAGCTGTTTTATTTTGATATCACATTAAATAGTCTAAACAAATTCAATACTTCCAACTAAAATCAAATTTCGAAATAAAATGTTCATTTTTAACACAATTGTGGGATTATATCGTCATTTTAAACAACAAAGGACCGTAACGAAGGCAGTATAGACACAATTACATGAAACTGGAAAGTAAAAGGTAGGTAGCAACGATAAAAGCAGACTAAGCAAACATCAGGCATCCACTTAGCGACTATTGCCAAACTTTAATATAACGTGTAGGTACGTCATAGTGTTGGCTCAAGTGGTTTTGGCAAGCAGATGGGCGACGTCTGCTCGACTTAATCAGGCCGCACCTTAAACGGGCTTAAGCTCAGGCACGAGACGAGCACAACTCGTAATGAGTCGGAACCGATGAGCGCGGCCTTAGCGTCGTTCTGCCTGCTCAAGTATTGTTAATAGCGCCATTTTCCACTCGGAACTTTTTTGTAAGATTTTTAAACTTCAGACGATATTTCATATTTTAGATCTCTTTATTCCAAAATAATTGCAACCGGCACCAAACGAATACATATTTCGCAGCTAAACTTGTTCACAATACGCTTCATTTGGGAACGTATAAATTGTACAGACAATAGATGCTGTGGTACAACAGTGAGTAAAATTACGAGAGATCCACAATCGGCACTGATTCCAATCTATATGCGATGGTACACAAAGTAAGCGGTAATTTGCGACTGGTAGTCACGTAGCGTGTTGCGCTTCCCGAACGGCGATCAACAGGCTTCGAAATTTGAAAATTACCATCCATTCGGAGCAATAAATTTGTTGAGCTGTCGTTGGCAAGTGGCGACCATTCGCGATTGTGGATTGATTCGTTGATTGAAGAGGCCCATTCGTTTTAGCCGTGTACCGACCGGCACAGTCTTAATTGCCATCGGAGATTGCTGTATCGGAGTCATTATTGTTTCACTGTGAGAGTGCCTTTACATTTACCGATAGCTACGAGTAGATTCGCAAAATTTAGGTGAAATTCTCGTCTGTTTATGTTTTGTTTACCGTATAAATTTTGATCCCGAAATTGATTTTCCACAGTTAAAAATTGTTAATTATAGAAGTGCAATATAAAAATTAATTTACAAGTATTTTCTGCTGTCATTCAGGCTATTAAATTAAAAAGTAAAACACTTAGTTTCAAGCAAATTTCTTTTTCACAGATCGGTATACTAAATCCAATTAAATTATTCTACGTTACCCAGTGGCAAGAGAAAATCTGCTAAAGCCGTACGGAGTAAGATAATCAAAGCTCCCTAGTGGTGAACGTCAACACTTTTCTACGCGACAGTACTTTAGTTTGCGCACACTTCTTTAAGCGACTGTACCTAAACCTTATTGCGCGAAACTTTTCTTCTATAATAAAATTCTGTGATATTATTTTACCTTTGAAATGTAACTTTATTTAAACATAATAAAATAATTATTCAGTAGGATGATCTATTGTAATCTTTTTTTTTGATAATTATTGTCTCACAGTTTTGTATAATTCATCTAGTTCTCATTTACATTTCTTCAATTATTTTTAGTTTGATAAAATTCTCCTTAATTGTAAATGCCTACTTTTTTACTCTATTCACATACTTTTTTATACCAATAAAATGATAATTAAAATAATGTGTGCGTCATAAAAGCCTTTGATGTCAAGTGGTAGTCACCGAGGATAGTCACTCTTATCTCGACCCTATCCGATCTATTTCTTACCCTAAGCAATTTACATCAATCATTTTTTAAGTTTTCTTTTTCTAGATATGTCCAATTATCATATTTTTTACTTACAAATATCACTAATTGTGTGAATTCGAAAATATATTGATATTACATTCATAAGTAAATACGAATTTAAATTTTTGTAGAATATAAATTTAAATTGTATTAATTATGTAGTAAGTAGATAGGTTCTTGTGTAAGTAGATTTTTACTTGCTATAAAAATTTTCTGTAGTGAGCTGTATCTTAGTAATTTTATATACCTCAACACAAGCTCTCCTTACTTTATTTAACACATCATTTGTAACACTTTTTATTAGTAAAAATAGTTTATTACAAAAATGTTTTCTCTCTATATCTTCTCTTTAAACGAACTAGATTAGTCGTAAAGGCTTATTTTGGACAATTATACTTGTATCCGATATTTTTGTACCCATCAACATTATCCTCAATTCCTAAAACAATTAAGTTAATGCAGCACCACCATATAAGGCGTGTTTTGCATATAAAACCGATAAATTGCGACAAATCGCACATTATGGTTAAACAATCGTATATATTCTAGTCGTGCGATTAATCTGTATATCGACTGTATAAATTAAGCGATAAACCGATCGGTACTTTTCCTGAAAATTAAGAGAGTTAATCTTGTTTAAGGCTTTAGTGTATATTGTTTTCTCTTGGGTATTTATAGAAAAGATAAATCGTGATTGTTATCGATTATAAAATATCTAAATTAGGTGTGAACGAATTCTATTTTATTGAAAACTCTGACGCGTAATTCTGACGTTCGAGTTTTCAGGAATAAGATGATAGTATGACATTTTATGATGGGATTTTTAGAGGTTGGTGTTCACTAATCTTTGATAAGTCACATCAGTGTCAATTTTGTTTGGAAAAACATATATTATTTTCGAGAGTTTTCATTTTTTTTCGAGAGTTCACAGATATTTTCTCTTTGTATATTTCCATTTAAAATATGTCCGCGGTCTGTTCAAACACGTTGTATAATTGAATTACTCAAAAATAGACAAAAAAACACAAATATTTACGAATGAACCTCCCCTTTATTTAATCCGGTTAAAAATGCCACTGGCCATTGCAATTCAGGCAAAGCGACAAAAATTAAAAGGTATTGTACTTTATAATTGTGACGCGTTTTTCAACAGGTTTTTTGTTTCTATAATTTGTTGAAATTGTGACTGTTTTTTAAAAGCAGAAGAAATTAAAATGTTTCGAATGAAACAATTTAAAATGAGAAATGTGTGTTGAAATAACTTACAACATCGGTTTTAAAGACAATATTCGAATTTGAAATTATGATAGCGATCTGTTTTGGCTCAAAAATTTTAAAACCCTTCAGCAATAAAAAAAATCGTCGGTGTGTTGCGAGGGGTTACATAAACATTCAACTAACATGGACAAGACACCTAGACTTCCTGAACCTGGCAAACGATTCGTGAATCATACAAATGCTTGTCCCCCGCGGGGATCGAACCCGCGACACGTCGCGCTCGTTGGGTTGAGTCGTTGGAGCCTATGTCGGGTATGAAAGTAACAGTAATATAACAACTAGACGCAACTTAAATTTAATCGTATGTATTTAAATAGTAACAAATCATACAAACACACAAGCATATTCCGTTCAATATTTCTAAACACATCTGACGTCGATAATTATAATGAATTAACATAACAATTATGAACCTTAACTCATTGACATAAGGATGTGATTACAGATGATTAGTACATATAAGCTAGATACTTTATTGTCTAGACTGAAGCTTCTCGGTCTAAAACCAATACATGTCATCTATTATTTTCGCGCCATTTGAATTATTATGTGTTGTCTGTCACACTAAAATCTACTTAAAGACAACTGTGAATAGATTTGATGTGACTCTAGCATTCGTTTTAATAATTACTGCTGCACAATTAGTTGGGCCTAATGGGTACGTGCAACGTTGTAATATTTGTGGATTTATGTGTCTGTGATCTTTAGAAGTGATTTAGTATCACGTTCCTGTTTAGTACTATCATTACATTTTAGATTTTGTTTTGTATTACCTATATTTTTTTAAGTATATTATAAAATCATGTGTCAAATAATGGTTAAATTTTGCAGACCGATCGTAATTGTTTTAATCCCTCATCACTTTTGTGTTCAAATTACCAAAACATTTAACTTGCTAAATTTGCATTTAAATTACGAATTACTACTTTTTTTTTATTGTCTTTTCCAAAATCAAAACACTTAATTTCATCATAACTACACAGCTACGCAAAATTGAGGTTCAAATAAAAAAAAAACATCTTCTAAAACATTTTCGAAATTCGTAAATTCAAATTCCAAGTATTCAGCAGTATGAGCAGATTTCAAACATCGGCTGTTTCCCGGCCACAAGTAGCCGGTTGAGAACCGCTCCGTGTGTAAGTGGGCTAGCTGACGCGAACCCATTCAGTGCTCGATGACACTTTAAAATTCTTTGACAGATACAAGGCTCGGCCCACTCGCCATCTTTCACGTCCTGAAGTACAAAACCTTTTGATGTATTAACTTCATTTTTTTTTCGTCTTTTTTTATAGATTGCGTAGAATAGATGATGAAGTACCTAGATGATACGTTCTTTGATTGTATACTTTTTGAAGATAAGGCAAGAGATGTTTTTTAGAAAAAAAGTTCATTTTTTTTTTACCTATTGTTAACAAAACTAGCCGTTAAAAGAAAAAACGAATGTAAAGATAAATGTGTATCAGTAATATTGTGCCTAAAAGGCAAACCACCAAAACTGTTCTTCAACAACAAAACAACTTTTATTACGTCAATATTCAATTATTTGTCAACAACACTATCATAACAATCAACAACTCTTGTGAATACTCGTGATATTCAACTTGGTCTTCGTTACTCTCGTGATATTCAACTTGTCGTTCTTAACACGGAATTTAGAAAAGTTGGGGGAAGTGCCACTGTATTATCATATTTCTGAAACCAGTATATTCAAATTACTTATTTGTTTTTTGATTATTTTTGCTCTTTGTGGTCTCTTCAATTAATTAATTATTCAAGGTATAGGCAGACAAAAAAATCAAAAGGAAATGGTAATCACATTGATGACTCAAAATACTATGATTTTCGAGTACTATACCGTTACTCGTTTTTGTCTTGTAATGTTGCAGAAAATAAGTTAGTTATAAAATTATGTAACTCAAATCAAATTGTTTTTAGTTTACGGCAAGGTTGATCGATAGCACCTAACAATGACACGAGCGTGTTGCTTGAGTCCACTTCCATCTATTTATCTGTTCAGTCTTTTTATAGTAATCATTACGGCTAAGAATGTTCGGAGTTTGACCTTTGCCCTGTCTTTGCTTAATAGGACTTTATTTACCTATTACACGCGAATACGTTTTCGTAAGGTCTCGTTAAATTCTCAGCTCCTTTTAAGACAAGTATTGATTAAATTGACGATATCTTTAAGAAGGTTTAATATTTTCTTTGATGAGATGACATTTATACAACTTGTAGTTAGAAATGTTGACAATTTAAACTTTTGCAGCTTCCTTTGCTTATTATATACCTACCTACATTTTAAGTGTGAATGATTGATTTCTTCCTGAAGAAATTTATTTTTGTTTCTAAAGACTAGATGTCTTTTTCTAAAAGACATTTTTTTTTGAAATTTATAGATTACTAGCTGTTGCTCGCGACTTCGTCCCCGTGGGTAGAAGATACAAGTTATGATTTATACCTGCCCTGGATTTTTTCATATTTTCCATTGTATCTTCGCTCCTATTAGTCGCAGGGTGATGATTTATAGCCTAAAGCCTTCCTCGATGAATGGTCTATTCCTGTTCCTGAGATTAGCGCGTTCAAACAAACAAACAAACTGTTCAGCTTTATATATTAGTATAGATGAACCATCATTGGATGCCATTGACACTACCCAGTCACAAAATGCTCTATCAATCTTTACGCTTCCATACCATTTCTCGGCGATTCAACGTTTCACTAGCATTGTACAAAACAAAAATTCATTAGCCTCTTGACCCGGTCACCGCGGCCGGGTCTTTCGTGGCTAGATCATCCTTTCAATTCTTGATGGCCCTTGAGAACGCTTCGTGGCTTCCCACCAAGCATGCGGGTTAATTCACTCGTTTGTATCAGCTATTTGTGGCTTCCGTTCGCCTCATTAACGGGTTACAACACGTTTTGGACGCGTTAAATTTCATAATGTCGGGCCTTAAGTACCCCACCCACTTATTTTAGGGTTAGGCACGGATATCTTGATAATTCGATATGTCGTTATGCTGAACGCTGGCGTCGTGATTTTTAAGGGGTTTTCGTATTTGTTATGGTGACAATGAAACTGTACTTATCGGTTTTGTCGCTACCATCATCACTTTTTTAGAGTTCCGTCATGGTAAAAACGCACACCTAATATTAGGGTTCCGCTATCTCAGGCTATATCTGAGGAACTCCTTTTGACATAGATGGTCACCTATCCACGTACCGATCGTATTAAGCGTAGCTTTACTTGTATTCGATCAACTTGTGCAGTTATAGCGCCTCTTTCTATTTAGATAAAAAGTTAAAAATATTTATTTGCGTATGCCTATAAGCGTCAGTTGCTTTTCCTAGTTACTTCGAAATTACCTAATCAAAATATTGTGATAGCCTGTTAATCTTTTATTTTTATGATTATTGAAAACTCTTAGCTACTAATGCATGTCGCAGCTTGTTTAACCGCTCGTTTAATAAGGTATGTTTAACTTTAACGGCGTCGTTTATTTATAAGGATAAATTATTAATTGAAAGTTTAATTCAACTGGTTGGGTATATCTTAGATATAACCCGGTTATATCTAAGGTAACTTCGGTAAGGTTAACTTCGATTGGTTTTTTGATCGTGTTTATGGTGTTTCCATATTAAGTATGAAAGGTAGCTCCTATAATACCCCTAACCTTCATCCGCCGGTAAAAGTCCCATTAAAATCGATTTAGCTCTTGCTGAGATTGTTCTACTAAACCAATAAACCTTTTGTCCTTGTTTGTTATTAGAGAATAGATAGGTAAGTAATATATTTTATCATTAAATGTCTAGTACTAAGGACATAACAACTCATTTAATCGTCGATCAAAGCTAATTAATTCCTGGACTTTGTTCGCTTAGATTATTTGTTATTATAGAGATATATCATAGTAAGTTACATGCAAATAGTTATGGGGTCTATCATAGACTTAGTAATGATGTCCAGACCAATTTTCGGCCTAGACAGCTAGTGTCACAAGACACACTCTTTTCTCTTAATCTCATAAAACAATAGGACGGTAAGACCAGACAGAGATCAAGCACATGACACATATATTTGTGTGCCTTCTGAACACGGAACCCGTGATATTTATCCCTAAATCACAAACAACATTCAAAAATTTGTGGGTGTCTCGGGATCGATCTCGGAATCTTTGATTTGGCAGTCCTACACTCTTACCAATAGGCTATCCAAGTTTCTATTTAACTAATATTATTGCACTTGTGGAAGAGTGACGGAGTACTAGCGATATCTCTTTTCCACAACTCAAATAATATAACTTGTACTTTGAGCCTCGTTAGTCGATTCTTAGACCGTATTTAGGTATTAACTAGGTCCAAAAATAATAACGCACAAGTTGAAATTACCGATCAATCAAATGTCAAAATAATTATAAGTCGACACTTCTAGAACCTAGCTATTGACGCGTAATAAATGATTTGATTTGACGCAAATTGAAATTGAAATGATTATTATGTTTAAGTCAGTTCAGTCTAGGTTTTTAGTCTCATTAAGACATCTTTGAAGTCATAAGATTTAATGTTAATAGTGCCTTCTTAGCGTCAATTTAAGATGTATAATACTTACTGTCGATCTCTGTTACAAACGTTAAGAAGTTCATAATACATCATAATTTAGAACAACATAAAACTAAAAAAAAGCCCCCTACAGCAAAAACTTTCTCACCTCCAAACACACCTTCAAACGATTTTTATTATCTTCTTCAGTATATTCATTTTGTTCAAAACACATTTGAATAAAATAAGTATACTGAAATCGCTCAATCCGTTCCGGAGCTGTGATGCCACAGACAGACATACATGCACGGAAAACTGCTAACAACCTTTTTTTTGGGTTAATCTATCATAATCAGCTTCATAATTGGAAATCTTAATGTGTAACGTCATTGATATCTAATTTGACATTCCAATCAAACAAACCATTCGAATTTAAATCCAGACACAATTAATAAGTATTGTAAGTCGTAAAGACAAATTGATCTTCAGATTATAAACAAATGAATCCGATTATTACTGACAGACAAAGTTACGGACGTCACTAATACCTATGTTCATGATTTAAATAATCCTATTGGGAAATTGTAAATACTTCAACAAAGTTCTTTGATATTTGGACACAAAATCCGGATATTTAAATCTGATTCTTGAAACCTGGTACTTTGATTTAAAATGCTTTGACATGTTTTGTCCAGAGGTTTTTTTTTTAAATCTGTTAAGGTTAATATCAATGTTAGAGGTACCAATATTTTTGTATAGCAACAGAATACAAAAAATATTCTGTTGGTTTGTAGTTCTGGAAAATGCTCGTAATGTCTCCAAAGAGAGCTTTGAAACAGCGACATCTATTATCAATTAAACAAAACTATCTCAAAATTAAAATCATTGCATATTGAAATGAAAATAAAGAGCCCATTAAAACACAGTGCAAGCCAACAATTCGTAAATTGGAAGTGAGCAGAAAACTTTTCGATGCATACATAAGTGGGTTGAAAGTTTCTTAATCTAAAGCCAAGATTACTACTGCGGTGCTATAATATTCCTCATTATTGCTTACAGCATGTTTCTGCTAACATTACACCGACCAAAGATGTTTGTAATAAACTTTATGGTTTACTCAAAGTCATAATAATATTAGTGTAGGTACGGAATGGGCTTTAAACTCAGTGCAGCATTTTATATTATTGTGTAACTTGTTTTGGTTTAAAACTATAACGAAAGTCTGTTTCGTAAATTATTATTTTCATGTAGGTTGTTTGTGAGATTAACTTCACTCTTTTTGGGGTTCCTTATCCAAAATCTGTAAACGGAATTCCGTTATTAATACTCGGGTATCTGTCACCACGCTGACGAACCGTAATAGACAGTTGCAAATATAGCTGATTTTGTATTTCTGTTTTCATTGTAACAAAAATCAATAAACTAAAAGTCGTAGTTAAGAAATGTTTACTTGGTCTGTTAGTACTCTCACAAAGTTGATGGGTGTGTTTCTAAATTTGTTCTTAATGTGTTATTTTTGAGAAACTCTCAGTGTCTCAAGGTCGACTCATGTTTGAACTCTCATGTTAATTTTAAATTAATATAAAAAATTAAGTCATAACGGAAAATGTTACTGATTAATAATGTACAAACATTGTTAATTCTTATGGTTAATTTGTGTGGTTAATTGCATGTTCTTAATCAGTTGAATAAATACACAAGTAAAAGTACACAAGCAGTATTTTGATCTCAAAAACTCAATTTAATATTACGTTTTCTATAACTCAAAAATTAATTTCACACAGTTTAAATTAGTCGCGGTGGCATGAAATACGATGAGAACTTTTAATTTGTAAATGTTAATTTTTGTTCCATATTAATTTTTACTCAACTATACAAAAATAGCTTAAAATTTTCATAAAACGACAAATTTAATAAAGCGGCCTTCAACGTTGAATAATTCAGACACGGCGTGGAACGTTATACATTATTTATGATGATGACATGTCGTTGGTAACATAAGTCTATCTTTGGTCTGCGGTTTTGCATCTCGGGCACGTCTTGGCAATATTGAGAGGAACCCGCAGGTACCGCTCGGACCCACTTCACACGGGAACAAGATCACGGGCGGACGACAAAATGTACAAAGATTTTTGAGTCATTTTACCTTGTATTTAAAATGCAATATGAGAACTTCAACATATGTTTTTATGTATTTTCAGTCCAAACAAACTTTATTTCTTACTCTATAAGCGAGACTTATAACTATCCCGTTGGATCCATGCAGTTACAAGAATAAAGAAAATAAATGCTTGCTAAATGCTAAAAACGGTGAAACAAAAAATAGTGAGATAACTATTACCACACCTGACATTTTTTCAAAGGCATGTTTAATTAAAACCCCATCTAGACACCAGATAAAACATCAACCATACGAAAATAAATAGATTTTAATTTATCTATTATTGAAATGTTCAACTAGATTATTTTCGAGACTTTAACATACAATTTAAGCACTATTAAAATATTAATATATCGTATCTTAAAAAAAAAAATTCTTCCGCTATAACCTTTTTTAATAATTGTATCGCAGTGGCTTCAAAACCATTAAAGTCACATGCACAAATATACCCAGACTCAGACGGTCATTCGTGGATCACAAAAACGCATCTATCTAAACCATAATACCTATGACTCTCTAAATTTATCAATATTTCAATAAAGATTAGAAAGATAAATTAGAAATGTAGTCAATAGCATTTTTGTTTACGAAAACAACAACATAACAAATTTTAGTTTGTTATGTAAAGCTAGATAAATAACCTTTTATTTATTGCACTAATAATTTATACTCGGACCTAATCTCTGTGATGGTGCAAGTACGAATAGATTGTCCAGCTTATAAAATGCTGTACCGTATTTGTTGAATTTGTTTTGATTCTTTATTTTGTTCTCTTTAACTGTCATGCGCTTTTAAATGGTAAGTACATTTATAAATGTGATTCCCTTGAATTAGAATTGTGGTTAGGAAGGTGAAGAAATTACTTTCGTTTTTCAACCCTGTTAAGTTTCTTGCTTATCATGATACCCATTAGTCAGACTCTCTTGCTTCTGAATACTCGTAACTGTCAAAGATGCAAATGCCGGGACGCTCAATTGCTGGGACTGCAACTTATGCAGTTATAGTTTGGAAAAGAGCTGCTATTAATTAATAATCTTCATTTTTATTAAATTCTAAACTATAACTAAAAAATGCGCGACCACCGGATCTCAAACTAAACTCAATACACAACTATTTCAAAACATAAATCTTCAAACAAACATCATTAAAAACGCCTTGTAAAGCGTATCCGTATAACCGTTCAGCGTAAACCGTCAACAGAACAAAGATTCAAAGAAACTTACCTAGGCCCTGTGAATAAAGTTCTAAGTCTAGTCTAGTCTTAAGACAAGAAGCCTAACGATCTGGAACTAAAGTGGGAGTTGGACGAGTGTCTTGTTAGACTAACTGGGAACAGATATAGTTAACGTTGTATGAGGATTAGTCAGCTGACTTCTGTATCGGTCGGCTGTATCGGTCTTCATTTTTATCTGTCATCGTTTTGCTGAACGCAGATGTTTTATAAAAAAGTTTTCTAACATCAATGTCTTTTTTCTACTATCTATATGTAAAATGGAAGAAAATACGATGAATATTACTGAACTGAAGGCATTAAAATATTTTGGGAGTTCTTAAAAAGTCTGACAGCCAGTCTTACTAAAGGGGTTGAGGAAGTTAGATGGATAGATACCTACTCTTAGTAAAATACTGGTACTTAGCTGCATCCGGGGTAAGAATGGAAGTCGACCCCAGCATAGTTGGGGAAAAAATAGACTGTTGGTGATTATTATTTAAATCTACATTTTATGTCACAGAGAAAAAAGTGTTAAATACATCTAAAATAATTATTTAATTAGACAATTGTATCACATCAGTTTTTACCTTACCTAAATTGCAATAAAATTGCACTCCATTCCCGAAACAACTTTTTTACCTCCTCACTCCAATTCCAACCCACATTTTTCATCTGTTCATCTTTTCAAAATGTAATAGCACTAAGCAACGATATCTATAATTGTTCCAACACTTCCAACTAACTCCAAGCAATACATCAATAATTACAACGACAATAAAACACGGAACAATGTGAGGCCACAATAAGAATACAATGCAAGGCGTTTACAATAAGAATATTTATTTCTAAGGCTTCTAGCACACGAGAAGAAATGGATATTTATTTCCATCAGAGGCCCTAGTATTTTTTTAAGTAATATTGTTGCTGTTGCGATGCTATATCAGGTCTTCAAGTTGCTTTGCAGGTGTGAAAGCGAGATAGAGCTCTATTTAGACATGCTTCTAAGACATGTTTGATAGAATTGGTAGAGCCATTAAAAAGTTGTGGGAAGGTTTTAAATTGTGTATTTTTTTCTTGAAACTTTGTTAATTTGTCGTAGTTAAAGAGTGATAGTGACACTACAAGGCGTAGACCAGTGTCTTGCTTCAATTACTGTTACTTTTCTGACAATGATACTACTACTGGTTGAATCCCTGTAAGAAAGAAACACAGCTCTATGTCATATTGTGTGCTGTATTGCTCACACAACTGCATTAATTTTATTTCAAGAAATGGTCTGCTAGACGGCCTTTTGGCTTTACAAATACGAAATTTATTTCTAAGATATGATTACAATACCTCAACTAATGGCCGGTTTTCGTGCGCTTAATATTATTCTGTATATTTAGATGATTTGAAGGTAAATAATATAATGATTGTTATATTATCTTAAGTTTGATAAGCGTAATTACTGTTTTGTTGCATGCGGGCGTTTTACTGATCCATGGTTGTGTTATTAATAGCTTGGTTACATTTTAAAATGCCATTCCGAACATGTATCGCATAAACATGAATAGGGTGTTGTTGAAGTAATTTGAAGTTATATCAACAGACTAACAAGTGTTTAGTTTTTATTTAGCGACAAATAAAAAATAAAACGCTTTAATAATCAAAAAGGATAACTATGTCAAATTGTGAATATTGTTTTGTGATATTTACCGTTTGGTTAAAAAATATATGACTTGTTAATAAATTTTATTTTATTTCTCATTCACATGAAATATGAAACGAGATGTCTCAATAATAAAAAAGGTAGGGTTCACACTGTGTCATTTATTTTTCTAGTAGTGACTGCTTCTTAACTATTGAGGCTAAATGGAGAGATCATACAATATTTTGGTTTTTTTTAGCATAGATACATAACATAACAAAGTGACAATTGTAATTTGTTTTCGCAAAATCTGGAGCGCAATAAAACATTTGAGCATCAAATATTGCTTTTATTTAAATGTAGAGTCACTCAATCCTTGCAAGTCAAACATGTAACTAGTGCTCAACTCATAAAAATCAATTCGCATATATTGAATGTCTAACTAGTCACTGTTATTGCTCTACAAGATTTTATTGGCAATTTCGTATTAGCACGAGCTGTTCATTATACATTGCGCATGATCATAACAACCTACCACGCGATTAAAACCAAGATTCAAATGTAGCAGATGTCATTATAAAAGCGAGATGGTATTACGTGGAATGTAGAGTTCTATCTCGCTTTGACAACAGCGATAGTTCTTATTTGAGAGTTATTGAGAGTTCATGGTACGGGGATTGCGTTTGATTCGAAACACATGCAGACTCACTGACGTAGACACATCCATGATATTATTCGGTCTATTTAAAACGATCTACATTTCTGTAAATGCAAATAGAAGGTGGCTGCATGCTTATAGACTAGTGATTTATACTGACGTTCCGAATAGTTTGGGTTTTTTTGTCAATGAGTGATCGAGTTCTTGTATTTTAAAGGTTAGATTCGTTTCTATTTGCTGTTCTGATAGTTCGATTACTTTGTAGAGTTGTGTTATTCAATAATTGTTTATTAAAGTAGGTGTCTTGAAATATATATTATTTCCATTGCCTTTTATGAATGGTATAGTTTACGACTTTATTAAAATGATAAAAAAATGAGTTATCTATGCTATTTAAGATTGTCTGTTAAACACTGTAAATTTTAGATTTCCAGGTTTTACCTAGGGTTCATAATTTATCTACAATATTAGCTACCTCGATAAATACGCGTGAGTAAACCGTTACATCATTTCATATTTGTACAAGTGGCCAAGAAAGACATACACGGGGATTTTAATCTCAACATAAGGAAACTCAAGAAAAGAAAAGTTACATACACACATATCTTGACACTAAAGCTTGGTTAAAGAAAATTGTATTGCCTTAACTTACGGAGAGCTTAAGAGACAATGAAACACCAAACTATCGTACCTCGCTATATAATTTAAGAGCTATTATTTACTAAATGATTATTTCCAGGAATAACAAATGAAGTGGTAGCTGTTCACGCATTGCGTATTTGCGAAATTATTTAGCGAAACATTTCACAGGAATCTGTTTCAATAAAGTGCTTGTAATAATACAATATCAACGTTACGCCGGCCGATTCATACTCTACAATAATTAATGGTACCTGAGCAAAATCCTAATGGCTAAAGCATTGTCAATTTAAAGGTCATATAGTATGTGAGCAACACTTAATTATAAGTAATCGTTTTGTCAAGGTAAAAGGAAAATAAAAGTTATTTTTGACACATGTAATAGTCCTAAATTATAGAGTTAGCCGTAATGTTGTAATCACTATTCATATAGAAAATGTTTAATAAAAGACTTCTGACGTCATAGACGGGGCGTCAAAGTAAAGACACGTTGAATTTTTAATCTTAAATCAATACGTGTAACGTGTTATTTAGTGCAAAGAAAAGTACATAGCGTGGCTGTAATTCTCTGTTTGTGATGGCTTTGAAAGGAGGAATATTTTATGACCGGCTCGCTTTTCCGAGTAGTCGTGAATACGTGGGAGTTTTAGTGAATTACAATGTATGGTATGCTCTTACTGTACTGTGTTTTTAATAAAATGAAGGTTTTAATTTCCTTAGAATCTTTTTTTGATTTTTTAGCCAACTGCATTAGAATTGACTAATAATTTTTGTGTATTCCTACGCACCTTTCTTCTATGTGAATTTTTTGGCAATCCCAAACAGCATTATTTGACATATTTATGAAGTATAGTTTATTTTTTTAAGAATGATGAGAGGCCATATAAATTTTCAAAATATAAATGGCATATAATCTCATAGTAATTTGTTTTAGAATGTTTTAAGTTTAAATTTTTTAGAGCTACTCGTATCAAAGGTTGCCTAAAAAGAACTAAGTATTTAAAAAAAATCTATTTTCTTAAGAAACAAGGTAACGAACTTTTCAGTTTGTTTCGAGGTTTATTTAACTTTCTACATTTCTAACTTTTTAACAATTTCGGTGTATGTTTTTGCAAGTCAGGTGCAAAAAGTTTTTAAGGCACTTTGTTTTTTTTAAATGCGTGTTGAGGCAAAGGCACATACACTAGATCTCCTCTTAACTTTTGTAGATAGAATCGTTGCGTTTTTTCAAGCAATGAGTAAGAACTGAAAATGAAGTGATTGCAGATAAATCTTATAAGTAACATAATGGTTGATATGTACAACAATAACTTGAACCTTAGACTCTTTCTAAGGAATATATTAATAGATAGCTATATACGTTTTCTTCTTATTGTCTCCTCGTAATTCTGAGTGATTAACGATCGTGTTGTTAAGTGCAATTGCGGCAATAAAACTATCATCGTCTGCCGTTCTGATGCCACTAAGATTTATCCTTACATCTGTAGTTTTGTAATATTGCAACACCGAAGGCGTCTTATTATTCATATACTGTCAACACTGGTTCACTCGAATGTGTTACTTTTGTTCAGATTTAGAACTATTTTAAGGATGTACCTAACTGTTGGTCAAAATTTTCTTAGAGCGTTCCTTGAAATGAAAATAGAAGTCTGATCTCGATAAGCCAAGTAATCAATCATTGTATTTTAACAGTGCGAGGATAGATGAAAATAGATTCCAAGCAGACTGTACCCACATTTGAACTCCTTGCAACAATGTTGCATCAAACGACCGATCATTTGTATAAAGTTTGTGTAAACAACAATTTAATACAAGCCAGTATATTTTCAATCGAACGTGGGAGTTACAGTGCTATTCGTGATTTGTGTCTTGCGAAACAGGTATCTTTTAACCCCAAGATTGAGGCCAATTATGCGTCCACATGCGAGCAATTAATTATCAACAAATTCATCATAGTTTGACGCAACGGAGCGTCATCGTGACGCACTCGAACAACAACGTTCGCTCTACTAAATGTGTTTATTTTATAAATAATTGTAGTACAGCTGAAATTCTATTCGCGTAACCATGTAACCAATCAGATTGTCCCGCTAAGATAAATGATGACCAGCTTTCTCTTAAAACTAATTGTTCTAATAGTAATTTCTCAATCTCCTGGTGACTGAGACGAATTCCTTTGGACACGGTGTGACGACATTATTTATAACTTTCAATTTGTTATTTGCCGATTTATTTACAACTTCATTGAATTGTCTAGTTACTGTAATTAGATTAGGTGTAATTATTTTTAAATCGGTTGACAGATGAAGCAATTGATTGTAGAAAAATGCAGAGCGTAAGTCGTTGAGTAATTAAATACATGACATGCAAATAAACAAATGAAATAAATAATTTATTTTGTAAATAAAATAAGATAAAATCATTAAATATCTATTACGAACACGAGAGTCTCTTTTTTTAATTCCTGACAATAATTGTTGAAATATGATTATAAATGTACGGACCCATGAGAGAGAGAGGGACTTTCCTGGACTGGCCCTTTGAGGAAACAAACGAGAGATCGCCAAGCCTCTGCCAGCAACCATAAATAAATATTAACTCGTGGGGTTCACCCATTTTTTGAGCTTCATTATGAAACCCAGATAGAGTTTTACATAATATCTAAAGCTCAATTTCAATTAGGCATAGCACTCATTCATATTATGTTACAGCATTCAATTGTTTTGAAGGTTTCTATTGCTTCAATTTAAAATCAATAGTTGTTTGAAGGAAACTGAATTAATTCAATAATGATATGCACAACATCATGTTATTTCAAAGTAAACAAAAAGTTTTTCGATGCGCTTATTTTGTATAAAGATGTGTTCATGCCGATTTTACCTAGCCTCAAATTCTAAAATCTAAATAATGTTTAAGACATTCCTGACTATCCGTCTGTCTCTTTACACTTGAAACAGACAGAGATAGAATGAGACATGACACCTTAAAACTGATTGACTTCTCAAATGTTAGTGCGATTATTATTCTGTCGAAAAAGCTTTTTAGTTCTAATTTAATAGGACATTAGTATTCAAGATAAATGTGCTATTTGGATTAGAACAAAGCGCGTGCGATTAGAAAAAATGTACAGACTTTTGTTTGTCAAAATAATATGGAACATCCACCATTGTAACCTCAATGATCCAATTAATTTTTGTTTTTAACAAATTAACTTTCTATTTTTCATATAATGATATTTAAAATAAATACCTAATTTTATATCTATGCTACATTTCACAATGCAACCTTTCTCCCAATGGTGCAACCTCAAATCAGAATAATCACAAATTAAAAGTTATTATATCGGTTTTAATTGTAACCGGTGACGATGCGGTGAACGTTGAAACGTTACTTAATTAACAATAGAGCAATTAAGTTGGTCAGAGTATGCGTATCGGTCCAAAACGAATGCCATTTCGCGGAGTCGCGTCACCGCGCTTGTTCTGCACCGGCGGACAATACGTTTTACTGATTCTGCTGACTGTACCTCGTGGATGCTGAGCCTTGCTTTTTATGTAGATTGGATTTAGTCTGTTGGAGTATATGAGTGTTAGTGTAGGTTTGGGGTAGTATGAAGAGTTAATCGTGTTGAAGAAAGGGAGAAATTGGTTTTGATTGCTTAGTCTTCTCGATGGTGAACGAAGACCATAGGGAGAAAAAATGGTAATGTTCTAAAGGTTTGGTAATAAGAGAACATATTTGTAGAGTTTAGAAAGTTAACATGGATGGGTAAGAAGGAGTCAATAGGTTAGGTCTAATAATGATTTAGTACTGAAAAATATCAGGATAGTGTTTCCAAAAAATTATCTGATATTTGACATTATCTTTAAGTTATATCCATTATGCACATAAGTGAAATTTTGCATATTAAAAAAATGCGTCTTAATTTTACAGTAAAGAAATTATGAATATTCATTTCTAAAAGGATAAGCTATCAAATCTCTTTCAACGAAACCTTTTTTAGTTGCTTGAGGGTCGGAATTAAGTGAAAAGCTGTATTTTTTCACCACAAAGCCCCAACTTCAGGGTGTTAATTCTAAGAACTGTAACTGAAATACCAAGAGATATAAAATTCTAGATGAAGTAAATTAAAATGAATAACTATTTAAATAATTTCAGTAGTTGGTGTCGTACTTTTTTCAGTTAAATGTAATATTCTGGTAAAAAAGCTACGGTTTTTTCCATCAACACCTTTATGTTTTTATTGTATTGGTTTGTAAGTCTGTTTATTGTTGGCCTTATTTAAATAAATACTCAAAAACATTCCTTACGAATAAAAAAGGTAGGCATGGTAAATTGAAAGTAGCCGATTTACAGACTTACTAAAAATAGATATAAAATATCATTAAAATTAGACAAGCTGTTTCGGAGGAGTGCGGTAACTAACATTGTGTCTATATCAATTTTATATACAAATAATGTATTTTATAATGACTTCCAACACACCTAACCTTACTTCCAAATCAGTCTACAGAACTAAACCTTAATCTAAGTACCACAATGAAGCCAGAAACCTCAGATATTCCGACGTTTGCAAATAGATCAGATAATCCGCCCCCAATATCGGTCGACACTTGTTTTAAAGTTTAATTAAATGTAATAATGTTTGGGCGATGATAAATGTCCCGATATCGGAACTGTTTCAATTGGAAGCTTAAATTATACCAAGCTTATTGGATCACTGTGCTTACTTAGATGTATGGCTGGGTTCGATGTTCTTGTGAACTATTTAGTTTATGTATTGTACAGGTTATTGATGCGGTATAGTGTAGGGTTATCATCTAATATTATTTTTTTAACTTTGGACTCTTGTAGGGTTAACACGTAATGTTATTTTGTTAACCGTCGACTCATTTTTTGTTGCTGTAGGCAGTCATTTGTTAATTAATTCGATGAAAAATCTTGCTGTTAAGTTTCAAGTTGTCTAAATTTTTTTTTTTGTGGATTGCAACGAGCAAGTATCACCTATGCCTGTAGGTCTTAAATCCAAGTTTGCGTTATTATAATGAAGTCTTTATTTTTTTTTTTAAGTCACTTTTACTATCAATAACACGCATCATCAAAGCTCTCAAAAACTGCATAGATTTGTCTAAAAACACAAAAAAAGGTATGCAATACTAAGAATAGAAAAAGTAGGTGTACAAATAAATCATACGTTTATGTTTGTAATAAATATACAGGAAGCTGCAATTACATTACGTTTATAGCTAGATAATTAAAAATAAACTACAGTTCATGGAAAATTAATTCAGGCGTAAACTCTTACGGTCGCGGATTTCCTTAACGGTTTCACCTTGTTGCCATAGTATTACGTAAAGCAACTTTTACTATTATTGTTCATTATTTCTACAAGGAAATCTATAATTATATAAACGAGTTTTTTAAACTTGATTTTTTTTAAATATTATGACAGTTTTTCTTCTTGTACTACAAGGTGCTCACACTGCTCACCATTATTGTGATTAATTACTTTTGTCTTTATTTCAGCTCAACTACATTTTGTAGACGACGAAAATTCGAAATTGAATTTTCAAATTTATTTTCACTGAGTTTTTCATATTTGGCTGTATATTAGGTACTCAATTTTGAAGGTAAAATAATAATTTATATCACAATCCTTTATTCAATCAATATTCTACATAATAACTAAAACAACGCGAATGCAATTTAACATCTTTCAATATCAGCGATCGATTTTATAGTTGCAACACAATAGGCAATGATTGCGCACAATGCGGTCTGCTAAAGTGGTGTTAATCAGTGTATGTGTGTAAATTATCAAGGCTATGTTCATAGGTAGAGACGAGGTGTTGTGAAGATACCTATACTTGTAATGAATATTTTAAATATTGTGCAGTGCAGAGCAAATTCCTTAAGTGTATCTCGGTTTACGGGTAATAGACGTGAGTTGATATAAGCTGAAACAATTTAAGGTAGTGTGCTTTTCATTTGGGTATAATTGTAAAAGATAGAGATGAGATAGAGATAAAGGTTGTATAGATGAGTTACCCAAACAGGCACACACACAGAACGAAAATCGTGCTTATCACAAAAACATGTGTCCTGGGTGGGAATCGAACCCACAACCTGTTAAATAGCAATCAAGGTCATTTACCACTAGATCAACAGACGTATACTTAAAACAATCCAACGAAAACTCACGTAAAATCTCAATAAACATGTGACTAACCTACTTTTATATTGCACCCCCTTGAACGAAGCCCCACGCTGTCACTGTAAGGAGACATTCTCTTCTAAATGCACTTATTTAAGATCCTAGTCTGTAAGGAAATTGAATTTACTTATCGCATGCACCTTTGACTCATTCTCACCTCTCGCGTTACCCTGCTACTAATGACTCAATTATACATACACTGAACTCCAAAAAGGACGTATGTTTAAATTTCCAAGCAATGAAATTTACATCTTGTTACAAGAGAGGTATGGTTGATTTTTGCCTGTATAGAGGACGTACTCATAATGCTATTCCAAGTTTTTCCCGACATTAATTACATGTTGTATACGCGGTATTAATTGTTGAATTGAAATGGCGTTTTTTAATGTATGGGTCTTAATTTTATGTGTTTATTTTAACTTTGTTTATTGTAGTTCGTATTGGTTATGAGTTATTCGCCGGATGTAATTACGATTTTTATTTCAATTAAACTTATTTTATGACAAGTAAACTACGATTGAAAGTCAATACAAATTGAATGACTTCATTTTATATCGTATGCCTAAGCAGAGACTTAGACATAAGAGATGAGTTATAATTAAGAAACGGTCAAGACAGAGTCGGAAATAGAAGGTTGCATACAAGTATGTAGGTATAGAAAAAACAATTTTCAGTATTTTTTTTCATTAAAATAGTATTATATGAGAATTTGGCGGTTGCTGTTAATGCTGTCGGCTGGTGAAGTAAGTACAATAAGACATGTAAGTAACAATAAATAACTTAAAAAACAACACTAAGTTAATTAGGTTGATTGTAGAAAAATGCAAAAGAAAATCAACTTAAATTACAAAGAGCAGTTAAGTTCTACTTTTCTTCTTATACATTTCTAAATGTATGGGGTAAAAAGATTTAAATTGTAGAGGGCATAAAATCTATACTAATATATAAAGCTGAAGAGTTTGTTTGTTTGAACGTGCTAATCTCAGGAACTACTGGTCCAAATTGAAAAATTATTTTTGTGTTGAATAGACCATTCATCGAGGAAAGTTTTAGGCCGTTACGCTGCGACTTATAGGAGCGAAGATACAATGGAAAACGTGAAAAAAATAGGGCAGGTATAAATCATAAACTTATATCTTCTACCCACGGGGACGAAGTCGCGGGCAACAGCTAGTAATATACATATAAAAAGTCTTCATAAGATAAGAAAACTTGAATTTTAAATCACAAAAATCTTCATTCAAACATACACAAACAAATAGGTACATACTGATCAAAATCTCTACCAGACAGTTTCTCAATAAAGTTTATATTTATGTTTACAAAGAAACTATTCCACAAGCGGTACATGTACTTGGATGAAACAAATTGAAAAGCAAATAAAAAGGCTTCCCGATAAAAACGACGTGAACTTTTTCAATTACAAACTTGCATGGACCGGCTGATGTTAAGTATGAAACCTATAGAATTTATTAGATCGATACTTTGCGATATGATATTAGTTACCGCGGCAGTACTTTGGTACTTGAAGATCGGAGTATGTGTGGATTATATTTGACAGAATTTGTATCAAAAACCCTCTCCTTTCACTGTGTTTGAATTTTGAAGCAGTTCATTATGAGGCATTGAATTGTCTACTTCATTGATTATCAGAATGTAAAACTCGTTTTAAAAATTCGAATGACAAACAAAATTTTGTTCTAATACATTTTGTGCGTTGGCATTGGCAAACGGTTTAGATTTGACGCAGTCATGACGTCATTCCAAGGCACATGATAGCGTTCCTTACGCTAATATTACATTTTGTATAATCCAATATGAGATTATAACGTGCAACGAGATAGCCGGACAAGGGTGCGAGCCACTGCCGATATCGACGCCTGCTAGGGCACTCGTGAAAATTAAATCTCTATTAAAATTTCAGAAAAGGGACTAAACTTTTATCAGTTATGAACTTTCGTGACATTTTACGAAGAATTATTATCGCCTTATCTTCCGCACAGTTTTCCGAGGAGGGAATTCAACTTCGCCTGTATTTTCGTTCAGGGCAGTTTCTTTCAATTAGTTTGAGCTCCGTCCCCGCTCAGTGCAAAAGAGTCGACTTATAAAATTGACATTTCAACGCTCGATAGCGCTTAACTCCACTGCAGACAGCTTTTGTAATTTTGATTTCATAATAGAGAAGTTTTAAATAAACGACGACTTAAAGAGTTATACGTAATGTAATTAAAACGCGATCTAACCGCAAAAAATAGGCGTAAAAATTAAAATGAAACCGTGCGTAAATTAGTCAGCATTGTGTTTCGGGGCGCGCGTCCCGTGCCCCTCGCCCCACAAACGCAGCCAACAGCAAAAGTTAATTAAATGAAAATACCAACGGAATCCGCTCCCGCTGAGGTGTCAAACACCAATCAGCAAATAAAGGACCGCCAATAAGTTAGCGAGGCTATTCACAGAATCGAAAAGGTTCTGATTCATTGTCACGTCTCGTTTTGATTGGACGTGCTTTGATACCGATAGCCGGGATTGCGATCGTTCAAAATTTTAATATTTTTTTACTTCCCTCATATTCGATTCTATCCGTTGCGGTTTGTCGATATTTATAACGTTTTGTTTTGTTTTGCCAAATCCCGGCTCGAGTGTTCGATTGTAACTGTTGCCGTCCATTTATCGAATCTCTATCGATGTTTTGGATTTATGGAGACTGGGTACACACTACAGTGAGTACGTATGTACGCGAGTATCTGTGGTGGGATAATGCGTTATGTGATACGATGCGTACTAGTATCATTATTGTTTTGGATGTGGACTTGAGCGGATATTGCAGACATGATAACGTCATTATGCACATATTGATAGCTCGCTTGATTTTGTATAGGTATTATCTCGTGTTGATTTCCGACCAGTTCCGTATTACTGGCGGTATCCAATAGTTAATCAATGTAGGTCAACTAGATATCCGCTCGATTGATTATATCAAAAATATATTAATATTGATTGCCTTAATATCGTCGCTTCTGTACGCCGTTTTCATGATATTGAAATAACGACTGTGTAATAGGAAATACGCATTTTTAGCAAACTCCGTGTAGACTGAATTAATTTAAAATGCTTATATTGATATTCCCAGTCACTAAAAGGTTAATAATCTAAAATTGCTGCAAACCATTTGTCTGTTTTTCAGCTAAACAGACAACAATTTTTATTACGTACGCCGTACGCCAATTCTTATTCTAAAATTCAAAACAAGAAATAGAACCAAAAGTCCTGAACATTCTTCTTTTTCAATTATAACACACAAATATTTTATAAATATAAAGCCATCTGTTCACCATAGCATTTCAAAATTATAGTGTCGAGTTACGCTCCCTGACACACATGCGTCAAATTAGACATAACGCGTTTGGTTATAAGCAAACGTATTTTTCCACTTCGTTTGATTTCTAGAACATGTTTAGCGAGTTGTTAATAAAGCTCATTAATCATAATCAATATTTTCAAGTAACTGCCAAGTCCATGAAGTTTTCGTCTAAATAGAAAATGTTATTCTGTTTTGAAACCGTTTATGAAATTGTTTTAATTATAGGCAGACAGCTTGAAAAGAAAATAAGAAAGACTAGTTAATAAATTATAAATTATTGAGCTTCCTTTACATAGGTTCATGGTTTCATTTCATATAATAAAAACATAGTAGTAAATAAGTAAGAAGGTTTGATATTTATTCAATTTTTGTGTATGAATTATTTTTTTATGATCATTTCTGAAGTCTAAACATTCTCGTTTTTCGAATCTTGGTTTGATTGATAAAGAGAAAGATAAGAAATATAGAATCACCATCAAATCAGCTAAAATACAAACTTTAAAAGAGCCTTATAACAACTTTATGTTTAAGAAAAGAACAAAAAAAAATCAACTTCTAGAATTCAACACCAAAACAACCCTAAAAATCATTCCAATAACATATACGTGTAGGTAACAAGAAGCTTAAAGAATGAAAACGAAATTCTTTTATAAAATGCAACATTTAAGCCATGTGTAACGAGACATCAAACGTTCTACTTATTTTGTAAATGAGGTGTCTCGGAATTCAATGATGACACGTACGTCAAAGGCACTTAGATTATTTTTGCCGTTGGATTTGTATAAAGGCATACTTGAATATGTATAAATCTTTGCCGCTGAATAAATTGGAAGAGAATTTTCTTGCGATGGTAAGAATTCTTGGAACTATTATTGTTGTTAAGCTACAATTTGATAAACATATTACTCAAATGTTGATGTTTATGTCATCGGTATTATGACTCTGTAATTGTGAATTAGGTGTCAAGTTTACCCATGAAAAATTACATTACAATGAAATATACAACTTTAACGAAAATTCAAACGAGATGTTTTGAGTTTGGGTGTCTTTCAGCATAATTATGTGAAGGTTTACGAAACCCCGCGACACAAGGATTAAATTCCTTGTAATTCATTTAACAAAAAAAAAAAGTAAAAGAAAATAGTTAATTCCGATTCGGATCAAGTCGGCAATGATTCAATAAGTAATCTATAATGACATCTATTTTCCTATCTAAAGACACAACATTAATCGTTTTCCTCAATCGAATTTCACGACTTAAATCGAGTGACTTATCACCCGATCAATCCCGATTCCATTACTCTCTTATCAAGTAGAATTCTTTCGTCTTTAAAATCCAATAAGTGTCTTGGTATAGTTGGGTGAAGGTTGAACCTTGTTTTGAGAATGTTGCCGTTCGATTCATGATGTCAAATAATAATATCCTTGATATGGATAATTTCTTGGATGGTATAATTGGAAAATGTGCAAAAACTGCGTCTAATTAGTCTAAATTATGCATACACACAATTTTATGATGATTTGGTGTTTTGATCGCTCTTAACCAATCAAAATAGCAAAAAATTCGTATAGAAATGAAATAAAATCAATTATTTTGTAAGTAAGATATAATATTATCAGGTTTCTTATCTGACTACCTTGAAAAAAATGTATTGGTCTAATTTTATGTAGCATAATTCTTAATGTTGAAAATGATCATCGAGTATGACACAGCTCCCTGCTATATTGAACATAATCAGTAAAATCTCAACAATACGATCCCCACGTAACCAGTTGGCATGTATGAATTGAACATAACGTCATAACGCAGTGACGTTATTCTTCAATGTGACGTCATCGCGACGTTTCATTCATTATGCCGTGAATGCGATCTGCTTGGTTTATAGCGTCTCTAATTATTTCCGTATCATCCAACCATCGTACAGTCAACAACAGAGAGCCTACCTCTTAAAATAATATTATTGCAGTTGTTGAGACACGCTGTTATAGCTCGTGTTGTACTGTCACGCTTCCACAAATAGTTGTAGAGAGACGTCACTCGATACCCGACAGTGCCCTGTCACGCTTTCATGATTGCAATCATATTTCTCTAAGATGAAGAAGTCGGCTAACAATATCATATTTTCATAATAAAATTGCTTTAACAACAAAAATACACAATCAACTTCAAATAGAAGAGTAATGAACAAATTTGATGAAATTTTTAAGCGATCAAATGACAACTATTTCACGTTGAATGACAAAAAAATTTGAACAAAATCGGTTCACCTAGATCTGAGGTAGAAAACATAAAAAAAAACAAACGAATTGAGAACACCTTACTTTTTGACTCGGTTGAAAGTAACTGTACACAATAAAACTCAATTTTGTACTGTTAAGTAATAGAGTGAGTATTAGAAAATTAAATCACCAATTTCCTAGATGTCACTGATAAATACTGGCAATTTTAAAACGGCTTGTGTTCCTGACTGTACCATCGAAACGCGGCCGAGCTACCGACGGTTTATTGATCACGTGGTTTCATCTTTTTTTGACTCATTTAATATTTTCGGTTTGATTAATTGCCAGGTTTACTGAATGTTTATTTAATGAACTCTGTAAGATATAAAACTGAGCGACTCTACTTTTATTCAATTTACTGTATGATAAGTTTTGAGCCTAAAAATTGGATTTACATATAGAAATTCAAAGATGATTACTTAAGTACACTAGTAGTTAGTTAGTTTTAAATACTAGATACAATAGAAATAAAATTGAATCTAATGAAAGTACGAACGAACTCAACAAAAGTGTATATTTAAGCAGGGAATGAAAAACAAACGTCGTTAGACGACGCGAATGGTGATATTCATGCATCATGGTATTTATAAATACATCATAACAGGTGCGTCGTTTCTAAACGCATGTTCCACAATGATAGACATCGCAACGTCAGGTAATGGAGAGCGACGACATTTCAACATATTTTGGACTCGTACGACAAACATAAAAATCTTGGTCGAGTAAAAATTTTACGACATGTGAAATCGAGACTTCGTTGCAGGAGATAGCAGAATAATTTTATACTTACGATACGCTTTCGTGTGTAAAATGAATATTTTTTTATCGGTAAATTCGGAGGGATAACGATTTCAGTCGGTATGGAATGATGAAGCCGGCGACGTATAGAATACGTTAGAATTGATAAAAATATTGGGAGACTAAAGTAGGGTTTACTGTGTGCTATTGGCAACGGGGAGTGAAAATTTATCGACAAGATGCAGCGCAGCGTTTTGTGAATTGGCTCGCTGTGAGTCGGTGGCGTCGGCGTAGTCGGCTCTATTTGTCAACTATGTATAATTTCGCTTCAACCAAGCATTGCACACGCTCGTTTTGTTCCGTAGCGTAATAAGAGAGCATCGCCTATTGCCATCGACGCGCAAGTATCTGTTGCACTGCCGACGCAAATTCGAAGCCGTACAGTTATTTGTCAACGTCTAGAGTTATTTCTATTGCTCACCGTACGGAATCAGAGCGTACCAACTCCGACAGAAACGTCGTGTTCTGACAACTGTGTTATTTTGTGTATTTATGATTTACTGGTTTGTTAGTGACATACGATGGATGATTTAGTAGGCGTTTCTCATAGAATTACCACAATACGTTCGGGCCTGTTTTCTATATTAAATAGAAAGTAGAGTCACAAGCATTCATGATCGTTGTAACATAACGTTTTCTAAATTATCTGAAAGTAATGCTGATTTTAACTTCATGCATAATTATGAAGTAAGTATTTAATGATTAATTGGCCTATAATTGTGAAGAAGGAAAACATGGAATGGGCGGAGATGCGGAAATAAAGTAACTGTTTGCGTTTTGTGACATATCTAATTATTATTTTAATTTAGGACTGTTTTTATGAATCATATAGGTACAGTCACTGTTAAAACAGTACAGAAATCTTCCTGTACTGGGAAAGCAACAAAATAATTGGACATTAACAGGAGCACTCTTTTTCAAAATCGATTTAAAAAAACCTGTCTATTGCGATTCGGACTCCCGAGACTCAAGGTTCCGAATTAAGAGTTTAACGATTTTTTTTCACCTATCTAAATTATGACCCTTGCTTAACATGTATTGATTTGGTAGGCTAACCTAAAGTTTTAGCTGTCAAGCTAGCACAGTTAATAAGATAACAGAAAAATAGCGGTAGGTTTCCGGTATCACCCTTTGGCTAGGGAAATCTGAAAAACGGGCTTTGACAATTGAAATTGACATTTCATTTTCTATTAGGTAAAAGTATTAAAGAAGCAACACGAGATACGTTAAATTTGGTTTCCTGATTTAATTATTCATTCGGATTATTCTAAGAATCCATTGAGCTGTTCAAAATGTCAGAGCAAATGAAATACGATGTAAAATAATTATGTATCGGTAGAAATGTCCGCGTACAAGGTATTTGAGGATAATTGTAACGTTTGCATTGAAATCTTACAAAATTGTTATTGTTTGGTGTTAATTAATGTAGAGAATGAAACAAGAGATGATTTTTATTAAAGTTTTTATATTGCGTCATCGGTGACCAATTAACAATATTTATTCTATTGTTTGGCAGTCTATGTGTTAATGTACGTATTTTCTTTGTCGTATCTAAATTTATTGATACAATTAAAATATAGTAGCACGGTGAAATTTCGAACTTAATTCACAAACAATTAGACGCCACAAGATATTCCACATCTTTTAGTACCTAAACTAGATGCGTATGTTCTATGAGTTAAGAGTTTTTTTAAAACATCATTATACTATTAAACCTTTTTCAGGAGATCGCTGCTGTAATTGTAATACCAAAATTTGACGTACGTCAAAACCCGTCATCAGCTGATAAAAAAAAAAAAACGTTAAGAATGTCGGACATAGAATTTTGCACCTTAAGATGAAGTTGGTAACATAAATGAACAGTGACAACTTATATGTGTTGGTAAATGTACAAAAGAGAGTTCTATAGACAGGAACCTCAAAACATAAATAAGCACACCCCCTATTCCGGATTACACCGTTATAATATGCAAACAATATAAAGTTGAACAATAGAATGTATAAAATTGTTCGTATCTACGTTCTGCGCTGTGATCGCGCCATTTATTGCGTCTCAGGGCAGTGCAAGTTTCTTAAGAACGAACATAAGATGTTCCGGGACAGTTCTTTTACAAGTTTCAAAACGCCTTGGTATCTGTGCCTCTGAAATCGCAGTTAAACCAAGATAAATGTGTGATGTGATGCGAGAGTTAAGCTTTTTACTCAAGATCGGCTCAAGCAGAGTTTGTGTCTAAGTTTAGCTGTCTTCTGAAAACGTTAATAATTATAACATCCTGTATGTATCAGTACCTTTTAGAGAAAATAAATTACAAAAAAGTCTTCATGAACTGTAATACACAGTTGATATCTTTATGATATTATTATTATCTCTGTGTTGCTAAAAATATGCCTAATAATGACATACGACGTATTCCACCAAATTTTTTACCTATCTCTAAAATACTGTACACTTGACCTGTTTTTAATATTTATTAGAAAACAAAGATTAATTCGATTTATTGCTTTCTTCTCTTTAACTTTTCATCTCCTAAAGCACGCAATTCACTTCCAAAGATTTAATCTGAGAATGTCTTATACAAGACGAGATGCAATGACATACAATGTGCTCGTCCAATCAATTAGTCTGTCTGAAAACTTTGCGGAACTGACTCAAGTATCCGTCACTGGTAGCGCTTATTCCTATTATAGAATTCCTAGGAATCCTTAACAGTGCAGAGGAAATTACCAAATGACGTAGATCACTTAAATTATGAATAAAATTATTAATAAGCTCTGATATTTTGAAGTGGATGTCAAAGTGTTTGAGTAAAAGTTTTTTTTTAATAGTTGATTACAGTGTTTTAAAGTGATTACAGTGAATTTAGTTCTAAAGAGTTTACTACTGAATCTAAAAGAAATAATTCTATATTTACAAGTCTAACGTTGGAATTAAAAAACTGAACCATATTAGATCTCTAGTTAGGTATTGATCATTGTACTTAAAATTACCACCTGTAACTATATTATGGAAACAATAAAGTATTGAGTATTGAGTATATATTAAACTTTTCATTATTATGGCCAAAACAGATCCATCCAAGACCCATCCAAATCTACAACAGTACATTTTCGACCAAACTCTTTAAAAACGTTATCATACCAAACAAAAGTCTGTCTTTTTTATCCCTAACTCACGTTACAGGTCCAATAACACCTCATTTTGGGGATTAAACGTGTTAAGTAAATATACGTAAAAATAACCAGGTACTGCTAACCTGTGGGAACCAGCCATATGTATTTTTAATTAATCCTTCGAACAGTCCTCCACAGTACAAAAGCAATTATCGCGAGGCTATGTGAGTTATCATGAAGTAGAGAGGTTAATTTTCTTCTTTATTATCCAGGAGATGGGAAACAAAAATTAAGAGGAGATTAATTTGATTCGCTTTTGTCACATCCTCTTTGGGCATAAATTGTTTGAGTATTTGTTTAGATGCCTCTGCAGGTTTTCTATTTATTGGTAAAGCTTAAATAATAATAAGAAATAGGAAAACTGGTTTCGCGACACAAGGGTACTTTACTAAAAGATAAAGAAAATAAACGAAAAAAAAATAATACATCCAATTTACGATCGTACTAATGTAACCTGTAACCATAACCCAATTGTATTATTTGTAATTTGATCGTCAAAAACTACATTATCTCTGAAAATTGCAATTGTCTAGCTACTCGTATTAAAAGTTCTTGCGTATCAGCCTAGGAACATACACATACAATACAAAACTTTAAATACGCATGTATAAAAAATATATTGACATTTCTCGCGTTTCCAAAACTTATAACATTACGTGTATCCAAAAAGTGAACAAGCTACAATGCGCATATTTCTAGCCCAAAAATCTCTGAGTCACCACCACCTATAACCCCTGTCCCATTACATATAACTTAGGCTTATCAGTTGACATTTAAACCTTGAGGAAATACTCACAGATAGCCGAAATAGCTGCGGTCGACTTCTGAAATTCAATTAATGTAACCTTCGCTTTACTGAGCCTAGAAAAAACGCTTTAAGCAAAATCGCGTCAACAAGAAAATCCTAAATAATTAGGCGTCGAGTTAATCTGAATTTGAAGTGAAGTTTGTATGGAGAAGCGTAATAAATAGGGTATATTGTGTCGTCAGCATTATAAAGTCGATGTGTATTCAGAGATCTCAACATCCAGGCTTCAGTCAAACCTCCATTGTGTTCGCCCTTTTCTGACTTCAATTTAATTTCAGACGTTTTCCCACACCTCACCTTTGTATGACATTGCACAAAGACTTCATAATATTAAGAACTTCCAGTGATATACACAGATGTATAAAAACACGTGTGTTAATCTTCATATCAGCGTTCAGTTTAAATGATCTAATTTATTGCCTTTTTATGCTTCGGGCAGGTAAACATAATTCAGACGTGTCTTTGTTAGTCTCTTACAACAATAGAATATCTTCGTCTCATTATGAAGCAACATTTTTTTGCATAACAAACAGAACCGAAACAATAAGTAGAATCTTCTAAATTAGCTTCCGCTGTCTCTGCGTTTGTAGTCGAGACTTTCTTTACAATGTACGCGTGCTTGGTATTATGTACATGTCTATTCTAGGTTTAACCATCGGAAACAAAGCGTAAAGCGAACAATAAGATAACAAACAGACAGTAATCACTTTAAAAATAGATCAATAACGATTTCTCGGCAGAGAAACGTTCGCGACCGTGAAAGAACAAAGTGGCTACTGATTTGTGGTCGTCGGCGACGTCGCATTCAGTGTCTCATTCCTAGAGAGAATGCGCGATACATAGTTAGATGTTGGGAGTGAGCGCAGCATGTGTGGAGCAAAAAGAGCAAGCTGGCGTGTGCCCAACCAAGTGTAGTCGCGGCTTGTTTCATGCGTCACATTAATTAAGCATCAGATACAATCTCGGCGAGCGATGCCTATGATATTTACGATAAGCTCTAAAACTAGTAAACACATATTTCGACTGCCAACAGGTGTGTTATGTTACGTTTATTATGTCTTGACTTTAGGAACGATTCAAAAATGTCACTAAGATCTTAAAGAATCCGATATTTTCTTTGAGACAATGAATAAACGTTAGGTTGGTGCGGCTCCTTAGACATTGTAAATCAGAGTCGACAAGAAAGCTCGGGGCATGTGTCTCAATAACGCCTTATGTGATATGCGATAGTGTCGCGACTGGAACCAGTCGACAATGCAATCTTTATTTTCCCGATATTTTTAATTTGAACCTGTATCTTTATTTATGGTACGGTCCGCAGACAAATTCACATTTTGTTGCGAGATATATTTTCACTGAGTGAATAAAATCGATACTTCGTGTAGTGAATTTGAATAGTCTGTTCGGGTCAGATTTAGGCAGCAAAGAAAATATATGGTAATGTTATATTTAAATTCACATACATAATACACGAGTATAATTATAACTTGGTTCGGAGTTTGTGTGAAACGTAGGTGTAACTTTGTAATGGTATTAGTTTGATGTAAAATTCGTTGATAAATGTATTATTTTGGCTTTATATAGCTGTGTATACTTAATAAGGCTGCTTTTTGTAATTTAATTTTAATATTGATTATTTTCTGTCTATCTTGATTATATTAATTCGTCTTCTTCTGTCTTTAAAAGTGTATTCCCATCATTTGATGTTTAATAGTAGGTAATTGTTGGTATAAAACGTGTAATTAAATAAAAAAAAGTTAAGTTACAATGAAAAGAGTTTTTCATTTTAGAAAATTGTAGTTAAGCTGTAGACTTATCTAAATTAAACTGTTCATTATAATATTAATTGAGATCGATTTCAAATCCTTATTGATTGAAATGTTTAATTGATTTGATCTTTATGCGTTTTCGTTATGTGGGTATTTTGATCTCAAAATTTCTCTCACATTCTCAAATCATTTAAATATGAATAAATTAATGTAAACTTTCCATATTTATTATCTACTAAGTTAATATGGGGTTTATATTATTTGGTGGCCAGCTACCGCTTAATATTTGGACCAAAAGCTTTGAGACGGTGGGTGGAGGCGACTCGCCATTTACATGAGGGGTCAGCCGGTCTGCTATCGCGCTGATTTACAACCATATTCAATTGTTACCACTGCTTGTATCAACAGCTGCCACCAACTAATATATATCACATCATACATTCACCTTCCCCATGGTAAACACACTATATAATCTGTCACGACGTTTGTCCAGATTAAATGTATTGAAAAGATTGCGTTTCTTTTTATAACCCATCCCTTTGTAGATTTCTTTTTATAAATAGGATCAAGAAAATGTTCGTGAAATAGTCAAATATAAAAATTCTAGTTCAAGTAAAATTTGAAAATTTATTTATGACTTTTAAAGTAGAATGGAATGTTTAAAAGCGACCTCAACACAATTCGAAACCCCGAATCTGTTATCGCACATTTACAATTCAAAGTATTTTTTTTAAGAATTCGAGGCGCGAATATTTTATTTAAAAAAAGGTCTAAAACACTTCTGAGAAGTCTAGATCTTAAAGCGTGTTTAAAAACATATAAATGTATTAAGAGTGGAGAAAAGGTTTCATTCATACGTAGGTGAAGTAGCTGTAGCTGGGGTTTTCTTTGGCGGCCGGGTAGGAGGCCCATGGTGGGTAAACAGGGTGGCACGATTTGTGCGCAGTTTGAGCGGCTTTCGTTCTTTGTTTCAGGTAATGACCCTGCTTTCATCCCGCGCTCAATGGGCGCGAGCAAAGAGTTCGCAGATACCGGCTATGTCGCAACTCACGCTCCGTCTCAGCACTAAGTAACGGACATGTTTTGAGTTACCGATTGTTTTTCACTGTACCTAACTACCTTGGCTGTAGCCACTGTAGGTATCTCCGGTAAGTTTTCTAAAGAACTTTTACACAAATCGGCTGAAGAAAATTTGTTTTTTGAATTAGGAATGTCAATTCTACTTTACGTTAACCCCACTCACAAAAGATACGAAAACTATTTTGCTTTTTTCGTTCGTCGTGGACAAACTTTGGGGTAGGTGCAAGTGAATTTTGCACGAAAAATGTTTAAGTTTGAAAAAGTCACACTAGCGTTTCAGTCTCCCCATTCGAAACGTTTTCAACACCTTACTAAGGCTTAAAGTTGACGAATTGCCTTTGCATTTTTCTATTTTATCGCTCGGCGCACGTAACGATATTTTCACTTGCATTTAACTTACGATGTTTCTTTTGCCTCAGGTTTGTATGCAAGATAGTGATAAGTTTTTAGTGTAGGATTCTTCAAAATATATACTTATTAATTGGTAATTGATATACAAAGAATATTCTTTATTTAGTGTTTTTAGTGTAATAATTAGAAGCTGATACTGTACTTACTGATTATCTAATTTAATCAAAGTGATAGGTAAAATAATTTAGGTCCTACCGACCTAATTTAGCTAGGTTAGTACTTTAGGTAAGATGTGCAACTGTGAATTATTTTAACTAAACATACAAACAAGAGTAATTAGTTCAAATTGAAGTAGAAAATAGAATAAAACGTCATTAAATTAGCTTTTTTTACCTCAGCTCAACTCCAGACACTTTTTACGTAGTACATTCAAGACAAGTGATGATTTTCACGTTATACGTGAATGGGCGTGGCCACGTTACTCGGCCCGTTCTCACTGTAATGACCCTATAACGGTTCGCATTATTATTTATATTGTGTAGCTGAGAACGGCATAATAGGACCATAAGAATGAAATAAATTCTCACAAACTTTGAGTTCTTGGCTTGCCTTGAAAGCTGCGATAGCATTTATTGTTTCATATTTGTGAAAATGTTTTTCTTAGACGTGTTTTGCATGTGACGATTATTTTTTTATATTATTTAGGAATGAATAGTATGTGAAAGGTGTAGAGTAAGTTACGTACTTACCGTAAAAAGTTGTAAAAACAGTTTCAAACTCTAAACATAAAACTGCAGGGTGCAATTCTGTCTGCGACTGTATACATCGAATTTTCTCACCCACTTGTATTAAAAATACTTGCAACAATACAGTTTTCTTTAAAAATCAAGTGAAACAACCCTTACCAATTGCAGACACATTTAAACTCCCAACGCAATCTGGGATTGCTATCGAGAAAATCTGATTCCAACTGCTTCGCCTAGATGGCGCTAGTAGTTACATCGCAGACATCGAATTAAACCAAATGTGTCCTTTTATTAGGAGCAGTGTAGGGGTAAATGGACGACCGGTAGATACCTAAGTGACGTTGGTAAAGCCTTTGGTGGAGGCCACAGACCGAATCGGTCCATCAGTTTCCTGTTACTTTACACAATACCGCAAATAGGTCTTTAGTTTCCAATCTGGTTAGGTACGGATTTGTGTGATTGGTCGTCTATCTTTTCTACTGTATTTTTTTAATTTTATTTATCCGTATCAATTTTTTCGATTTGTGTCCCGATCTAAAGCTGTTTCGGTGGTAAGAAGTTTTCTTTTACGATACCAAAAAATATAATATTTCAATTACCTACATCTTTTTGAAACGTTAAACAACTAAATCTACTTCCATGATATAAGTCTGAATTTATTGTACGGTAAGTTCTAGTTATACTGTTCTCAAAATAACTAGTTCACTAAACCACCCCTTCTATATTATTGATGGGTTGAAAACGAGAGTCAAGATCGTTGGTCCAGGGATGAGTGATGACGAAAAGAAAAGTGCGGTTTGAACGTGAGAAGCAACTGTAAGTCATTTGATTAATGTTCTGTTACTAGGTGTTTATAGGTACCTAACACTCTATTTCAGATTTGAATTCTAGTTTAGTTTCTGTAGTTTTATTGTGAGAATTTTATTGAGGGAAAAGTTGACTTTTAGTCGCAGAAGTAGGGAGAAAATTTCGGGGTTTTTCATAATATTTTTCTCTAGTGGCTGGAATGAAAATATTTATTTATTTATTTTAAAACGATAGAGACACCAATTACATTAACATAGACGTGAAATTAAAAATAGGAAAAAATATGATTTCTGAAAGTATTCTTATTATTTTAAAATCGCATATGAGTGTTTTGTATTAATAAAACAAACTGAATAAAATAGAACATAAAAACTTACCGATGAAATTGGGAACCTATATTTTTAGTAGGTTAAAGATGTGGCTATTAATTTCATAATTTAGAAAGATCTTCGTTAGTAGAACGACATTTCAAATCCCAGAAAATAGTACTTCTAGTCCCAGTCGGTATATTTTAGTATTTTCCTCAATAACAAGTTATACAAGTGAAGTAGTCTTTCATAATAAATTGTTGGCGATTCGCCGATACCGTTATGAATACCTGATGAAGAGAGGTCTCCTAACAATATCATCATCATTATCGCAGGTTATTGGAAATCCAGGGAATAAAAACATTCGGTTTATCTTTGAAATATGACGATACAGTCCGAGAATATCAAAGTAGGTTGTGGGTTCCGATATCCCCAGAGTTGCGAGCAACTGGGGTAAGTACAATTTATATGTTATCAATTTTGGGGAAAGATTATGAGCTAGTGGTAAGTGATATTACGAAGTATTTGATGTTAATATGATTTGATCATACTTTATCAGTATTTTCATTTTTATGTTGTTGGTTAAATCTGAATGGGGTTCTCAGTATCTCAATTCAGTTGAAACTAAAAATCAAGGTAAATCAGAAAAGGATATAAATTTGTTAGGTGACGAATAAATTTGTTAGTGGACACACAAAACGGTTTGTTTTTCTTTTGCCAATTTTTTGAAACAGTCAGTATCGCATTTTTGTTTCACACTTAAAATTTCGTATTATTATGTATTGTGTGGATGTTTAAGTCCTAAAACCTTTATCGATAAGAAGTATTTTATTAATTTTCCAAGCAAATTTGGCCTTTCATATTTGTTACAATATTAATAGAACATTTAAATCTAAAGCTTGCCGTCATATATGAGAAAAGGCTGAGTGACTTTTAAGCTGAAACGTACTTTTAAATATGACTTACATTTTCTCTTTTCGCTTAACATATAAATATTTGATGAAGGACAAACAAATAATCCTTACTCGAATAAATTTCTGAATATAAATTATGAACAACATAATTATGTATTCAAAGTACATACATGTATATTTGTTAAGGGATGACCCGTATACAATTAGTAGCGAAACCTTTGCTAAAAACCACATTTGAGCATACATGGTCGAATATCATTAGATAAATTTACATGTAATGGGGTCGAATAATCGGTCACCTGTTAGAAATGACTGTCATAATTATAGTAAAGGTTTGTTGCCCGAAATTACTGGTTACACACAATTCTCACTGTTCATTATGTCAGTTTATCGTGTTTGGTTTTATAATTTTGTTTGTTATATCATTTGTTAAAAAATAGATGTTAGAAAAGAGGGGACTTAATTTGTCGTTTTTATTTAATTATTATTAGGTATACCAACAGCATAACATACATTTTTAACAAATTAGAAATTTAGTAACATAGTGTCTCGTATGCATGCTATTATAGGTACACACAGCATTTATATTATATTTAAGGCTATGGTTTTTTTTCTTTGTATAGTATAAAACTTAAAATTAGGTACCTATTATTTTATAAATACGTCTATTTTGTTTTGATTGTAAATACCTCTATCTTTTTTATATAATATGATTAACCCGTAGGGAAAAATCATTGATTGTACACTAGAACTTAAGTGATGAATAGATTCATCATTTCGCTGCAATAAACTTCATCGTATTGGTAAATTATTTCTTAGTTCCAGAATCAAAAGTAGATTAAAACATAATACTTATACTGATATTAAATATTTTAAAGAAGAATTTCTAAAATTCGAAACCTAATGACATTAAAGTACATTAGTTTGTAGAAACTAACCTCCTTGGAAGACTTAGAAAGAAATGCACAACGAACTCGAAGTTAATAAATTAAGATGTGTTCCTCTTAATGTTTGTGGATATTTAATAACCTTGTGGCTTCGTATTAACATTATGAAGATATGAGATATTAGAAGCTTAGTGATGTGACAAAGTAATGGTAATGTAAGTAATGATGCGAATATAAGACTGTTGTGGTAAGCAGGGCTTATATTTAATAAACGCTGTTATGTGTTTTTGTTACGAAAACAATTTGATAGATAGATAAAATGTTTGGTAATTAATGGTAACACAATTTGGATACAGTACAGAAAACTAAATACAACAATATAAAAAAATATTGAACAAAAGTGAAAAATTTTTGAATAGAAGGTAATGAGATTGATTTAGACATTTATTCTAAAACTGTATCCTTCATCAAGGTGCTTATCATTTTGTCATTACAAGTACATGGTGATATCTGTGTCTATTTATCTTTAAACAGCATGTGAAACATTCAAAATAACATAATAATATGCTCAGCCATCAAAACTACAGAATTGGTAATTTATAATTCTTAAACTTCACAGCAGTTACGTCTTTAGTATGAGACGTGAATATAGGGTTGGCATGACTGTCCTAAATAATGTAGTACTTATAAAAAACCTAGGTTCGTACAATAAAGTAAAGAACAATTACAATTTGTCAAAAGAGCTTTACAAAAGCGTTCTTTGTAACAACACCCTTTATTGAAAAGTAAACCATCTTGTGTTATTCCATAACCGGAGTCGCGAGAACCTTAATCGACTATATTCAGTGAAACCTAAATAAAACCTTCGATCGTCGATAAAGAAAATTAGCTGCCCATTACAATACCAAAGAAAAATGACGTAAAAAAGGCACGCAAGCCATTAAGGAGCCTTAACGACGCCGATCAGATGAATAAATGATTGAATTTTCAATTAAAATTAGAGAGAAAACGTTAAAACGAAGTCTGTTGACAATATCGGTGGCAGGAATTGGAAAGTGGTGATATTAATGCTGTTTCACCTTCACATCTGCCTTGATATTTGTAATTGAAGAGTTTATTTATTTAGATTCAAATGGTATTTAAATACCTACTCTATTCAACGGTGATTTGAGTACTAATTCACTTTTGAGTTAGTATCATATGAGAATTTGGTGTCGGTTGACTGTTGTCTAACGGTTTTTTTGCTTAACCTAATATTTTCAAGCACACTTGTGGGACTGTGTCTGGGTCTGTTCAAAGTAATGCTAGCAATATTGGATTAATCTGTGAAATAAAACAAAATATTATACATTTACGTGCTTTTTTTAGGCTCCCACACATTGGCATGCCTCGTAGACTTCAGAACACTGTTTAATTGCTTAAAACAAAATATTATCGATTAATAAAAGTCCAAATATAATTCTGTACGAAAAAATAGTCTTGATGAACAATTACAAACAAAATAATGACTACCTCAAATTATACATCTCTTACACTTACTAAATAATACAAGTGTGCAGGGTATCTCATAATTTTCTTAGAGTCACGTGCGTTGTCGCAAACAACTGCTCCTTAAATTACGAAGTAGTTGGTTCTACATGAAAATAACAAATTAATGTGCGAACACTATTTGAAGCGACTCATTAATTTAATACCTGACTTGGGTACTAGATAGTTCTGTTTTTAGTTAGTTTAAATGTTTTATAAGACTTGGTTGAAATGTGTAATTGTGTGCGGCTGTTTTTTATGAAAGCGGGGATTATCAATTTTAAGGTAAGATGATAATTGAAAATAACATAAAAATTACTGGCCTGCACATTTGAATGTTTTGGCAATGCATTCTATTACAAGAATAAAAACATTTTCTGAAAGAAAATTCGAAACTCCCGACTACAAAGCGAAATAAAATAAATTTTAATCCTTATTGTAGTTCTAACATTTTCATGATAAATAAACAAAGCGTTTCGCTAACTGTATTTTTTATGAACTTTATAATAATGGCAGGGGTGGTCCACCCGTGTAAAACAAAAGGGGTCTATGTTGCTCATTTATTCAGGCGAAGATTCCTTACCCCAAAGAAACTTTCTTATTTCGTTTAACAATAATTAAATTAAAGAATTAGCGCTCGAAATTAGTTGAGAATTACGACGATACTTAGCAGCACATTGTTAATGTTTATTTTTTTAAGAAAACAAAAGGTAGACAATCTTTTGTTTTGAAAACGAAAATTGTTAATTGTATTGCATTTTTTTTACTTTATTTGAATTGGATTTTGGAAAGTAGCTTTTTTATGACTACTTAAAAGAAACGTAGATTTTTTTGGGGTTTATGTAGTATTTTGACATAAGTACCGACTTCGACCATCGTTTATAAATGTTTAGTTTTAACTAATGAGCATGTTACTAGATTTCAATCTACTACGGACTTCTTATCCGATGCTTTTGACAAAGTGGTCTTCGTCATGTAGTAGCATCTCGAGCAGATGTTATACGCCTCATGAATATCACTAAGATAGAAAGATACATTTTTATGTTTATATTTTATTTTCTTTATCTCTGCAAGGAATCTAAGTAACTCAGCTAATCGCCGGCCAATACTGGACGTTAAAGTAACACCCTATATTGAGTTGAAGTTAATCATTTTGACACTACCATTAACAGTCAATTCAGTAGATTTTATTGCAATTTAATTATGATTTTATTAAATGTTAAAGTGTTCATTAATATTTAATTACCGTTGTATAATTAAGGCGGGTGTAGCCAACGTGTTGTTGACGATAGAAATATGTAGAACATGTCCGCTTGCTTGTCTAATTATAATCGATCCTCTGGAGATTGACATATGTCGTGAATGTACAGTTAGCAGAGACAACTTAATGGCAGACTCATTAAATATAATATAAAAATACATTAATAGTATAATGGTTTGTTATGTGTCATCAACGGTAAAGAAAAATTATAGTTATCGGTGAATGTAGACGTTTTGGCAATATCTGGATTTTAAATAATACTTATTGTCTGAATTCTTTAAATTTATGTTGTTGTTTTTTTACTAGAAATTGAGGATATAGGCAAAGCTGTACTACATTCCCAGGCCGGCTTTATTGGTTATATCTTTAAAAAAAGTAACGTATTTTTAAGGTACTACATATTATTCAATAAAGAAACTTTTAACCTCAAAAGTAGGTTAAAAAAATACAAAATTCTCTTCGTATTTCGGGAGTCATTTGATACTCACACGTTTCCCTTATTTGCGGACCGTACGCGGTACAGTCATCAAGACAGAAGCGTCTTTGACTATCCGTCCCGAGTTGACGAGTGACAAACCTTTTTTCTAAAAAAAACAAAGTAACCGATTTCTATTTGTGTACCCGACGGTATTAAAAAATAACCTGTGTACAACATATGGGGTGCACGTGTCTTAGGAGTTTGCTTGAATGATTACTTATTGTTCGTTAATAATTGTTGTTACGTTTTGGTGACCTTTTGAAATAAATAATAATGGTGTTTTGTTTAGTGGGTTTTTGTGGTTTTCTTTGAATATTTCTGATGTTTTTGAGGTACTTTCTAGATCAAAGTTTTACAGATTACTCACGTAATTTAATGTTGAATCTGAAAGTATTGAACTGCACCTAATGTAAAACCTCCTTGAACATAGTATTTACATTTGAAGAAAAGAAAAATAAAACTACAAAATATTCAATAGGTTATATATTGTATTAAAAGTACTTTAGCAAAACTTGCTGCGTATTATTAAATGAAAAAACTTAAAATAAAACATTGCACAATTGAATGTAAAGTAGATTATAATTATTCTCGTTAAAACGCTACAAAACTACTACTAGTTCACACAAAAACGGTAATATACCATATCACAGTAACAAAATAAAATATATCACAGACAGACACAATTATATAAATCTTATTTCTTAACCCTCCGCTGACTTATCGGATGCACGTGTCATCATTAACATTTTGCTTTTGAATTATGACTGCTTTTATTTTTGTTTCTCTTGTTCTTAACAGAATATTTATTCACCTCATAATTTATATTCAAACTAATATGAATTTATTTATTATTATTACAACAATAAACTTTCTTTTCCCACGTTAACATTTAATTTTCTCATAATTTTATTTCTCATCTCATAATTTTATTAGAATTATGAAATATAAAATTTATTTTGCTATATTTTTAGACGTGCTAACGTATTCAAAGGGTTAGCCCACAATTATAGGGTGCTCTTTCTAATTTCTCAACTTTTAGTCTTTGGATTAAATATAGATGAAGTTGTTTATTAGGTGTGGTTTTCAAAAAGGTACGCTCTCTGGGTTTCCCGAGGTTTTCCGGAAGGGATTAAAGTGTGAGCGATAGAATTTTCAGTGTACCCTTCACAACCTTTTGAAACGTGTATTAAATATGAGGATGGTTAAATGCCTAATTGTTTAAGCAACGTTGTTTTTTTCCGGACCTTTGTAGGTACTTACTTATTCTATTACTAATGTATAACAAGGCATATCCCATTGAGCATAACTGAAAACCTGTTTAGTTTGTACACAACAATATCATTAAATAAACAAACGACCTCTATTGGTCTCGTGCTATAAATGAGTCTCATCTGCCCCTCCCGATACAAAGATCGTGTACACCGCCATCTAGGGAGCAGAGTCCGACTCATTTAGTCACATTCTACTGCAATGGCTCGGTCGTATTAAAGTGCATCTCAAACTCGAGGTTTGGAAACGACTTTTTTATGACTTACTCAAATGTTTAGTGTAAAACACTTGCTCTACGGATTCATTACCAAATGATTGTCTGAATTCTATCATAGTATATTGAAGTAAAACCTCTGTACTCCAAATGACGATAGATTTTCATATAGCCGACATAATAATGCATTATTAACTAATGAAATGCTGGCGATGGATGGCTGCACCATCAATTTCTCCAAATGGTTCATTAACTGACTATTGATTAGATTTATTGCGCCCAGTTTGTATTATAGCTGAATTACTAAATGCGCTACTGAATACATACTAGACTGCACCTAAGCGACCTAATAAAATTAGACTGAACGTCAACAACCCACAATACTTATCTTTTGCCTCCGTTCTAAATTGTTGTTGTTGTAATTTGAGCTCTATTGCTTGGGGCAAAGGATTTCTTGTAACAGCAAGGAAGCCCTTAAAGGCTTAGAGCGCGGTCGCAGCAGCGGCGTAGCGTCGTCTATTTCGACGTCGGCGGTGCGTTGACCGGCCCATTTCGACGCTGCACAACACTCGATAATTATGTTGTCAACTGACTAAAGCAAGCGGACTATACAAAGCGGATCTGGGCCGGATCAGTCGCTTTTTGTGCACGACAAAGGCCATTACGCGATCCGTTTCCGAGCGTAAAGTCAACACTGTTATGAAGTTTTCATTGAGTTTACGCTGGAAAATCGGCTAACGTGGGAAAGCTGCGATTGCGATTTGAATGGATAATGAGCTCCGGTGTATTCGTTAATTGAGTCGATATGTAAATAAACAGGCCGCGATCCTCACTCAATCATTACTCGACTCAAAGGGTAGTGCTATTTTATTGTAGCCAGCACTCTGATTGTCAGCAAACGTAACGCTGCAGCTCGCGTATGTATGTACTGTTGTGTTCCTGCTTAACAAAGGGGACAAATTATTTGCTCTACGCACTGATGTGGTCTGTTTACGGACACCATTACCAAAAGTTATTAATTATTACAGCAGCCTTATAAAATTGTAATTTAACAACCGATTTTATTTTAATACCGATGCGTTGGTCGCGGTGAATATAATAAAACTGTGTAAATATTAAAAATGCAAATGAGTTATCATTGACACAGCATTTTATTTGCCCACAACCGTTTACGTGATAAATAGTTGAATATTTTAATTTGGCAAAACAAACAAAAACAACATTTTCTATCAGGATAATATCAGTTTTATTCGATACACAATGACATATCGCTTAACAATTCATGGTGGTCTCGTTTCAATTTGTGGTCTATACAATGTAATAATTAATTTATTATCTATTTACTCATTTGGGACTGAATCAATTAGCGGCACCGCTGCAAATTAATGTTGCTATCATTTTAGAAATGTATCAAGTCGTGTGTTTGCTCTGACAAGGTTTGGCTTTTACTTGATTACTGGAAATAGTTAATCACAAATGCTGCAATCATTTTAATTATCTACTAAAGAAAAAAGAATCAGACTCTACTTATCTCAACCTACATATACCGAAAATGCATTTAGAATGTTGCCTGTTAGTAAATAATATAAATAATAAATATGATATAAATTTTGCGATTTTTTTATAGTAACAGTTCAGCATCTATGGTTCGCAGTTAATAGCGAGCGGTATCAATTAAAACTGTCTCCTCTGATTTATTTTATTGGTTCAACAATTGATTACATTACGGCAAATTGACCACAATGAATGGTAGTCTCACGACACCGCACTGCGATCCAACTCGTTCGATAGTTGCGTTTTTATTAAATTGTCTACTTAATTTTATTTTGTAATTTTTGTTTTGCACAATTCAATGACCTGTATTGTACAAAAATTGAAATATCGCTATTAGCGATAAGACCACCATTGTGCCTTACACAATATGCTACTAGTTTCACTGATGTCATTCTATGGTGTACAATAGATATTATATTCGTAAATAAAAATATTAGTACTACTATGTCTCCTTAAAGCAGTAATTTAACACTCCTTGGACATAATTTAAAACAAAACATGCTACTTTTAAAGCACGCTGAAAATGAACTGTACAAAAAAGATTGACCCATAATCATAACCAGTTCCAAAAATAAATCAAAATGTTAGATAGATTGATGTATCCATTACAATAAGTAGTTACGAAAACACATCAGCAGTGTCCTAATGCTTTTAGAATGCCTATATAAACCACTAATACACGTCCAGCGTATAGTGTAATCACGATGACGGTGGCAACACCCCACGGCAATATAGCGAAAAGGGATCGCACCTATCTATAACAAAAAAGGTATTTGGTAAGTATCTTCGGTTCCTGCTGGAACTATCAATCACCTAGCTAATTGCGTTATTTATCTACCCTCATTCTGAAACCGCGTTGTCATCGGCCTATGTAATTTCACTTAGTGGCCTCTTTAGTAACGTATTATTTCTTAATAATTTTCCGCTATTCATTGTTGAGGAAATGACAGGTTTTTCGCGATGATCTTAGACAGACTTTTAGCCTGTACAAGTCAGATAAATCTGTAGTAGTTTTATTCTATCCTACAACCTAACCGATTCGATTAAATTGTTTAAGTCTTCCAGTTTATTTGATATCTTCAGTGTTACTATAGTCGTATATTCAAATAAGTAATCGAGTCCTTGTGTTTCTAGTGACGCTCTAAACATACATATTTCATGATTAGACAACTTTCGAAGTAAAGCAATAACGCATTAGAGTTCCCAACTCGTATTCTAGAAACGTTATTTGCGGCTTTCCGTACGTACCGTACTCGAAATATAATTGACAACCCTTTCGCCATTAACTAGAATTGGGTTGTCCAGTCAATTTCTGAATGAATGATGCCCAAAGTCACCGGGTTTTGGGTCGAACAAATCCCAAGTATGCGTGACGGAATACTTCTCAGAAATAATTTGTATAGTTTGTTGTATGCGCACGCAAATGAAATGGCCCAAACATTTGGTTTGAACTCGTTAACCAACTCGTGTTTCTGACGCTAAGATTCGTTGCAGAGTTAATTTAGGTTGTCGATGACGGCTTTTTGAACCGATTATACATGCGTCGTTTTGCACCACGTGCTAATGATTTGCTAGAATTTACAGACCGTTCATAATGTGTGTTTATCGACGATTTGGGTCAGGGTATTATTAATATGAATAATATAATTCTAAAACTAATTATATTTTGTGGCAACACCCATTATGATGTACTTTTGGGCTTGTATCCGATTACAATCAGTAATATGACGCTTATGTATCTTTAGCAATTTAGTACGACCGCAACGTTGTAATAAATTTGCTAATACCTTAATTAATGCCGTATTAAAATAGGGTATTATACGAAGAGGTTAGGTACCATAGCAACGGTGATTTGCTTAGTTAAATATTTTCAGGAGGCTCCTCCGTCGTGAGGAGGGTTGCCGGCCAGCCCCGGCCATCCCCGGCCATTCCCGGCCACCGCGGGAATCGTGGCGATTGTGATGATATATGAGGGCGCATTATTTTCTTATCTTTTCTTTTTCTAACTCCACCGCCCATACTTCATTCCCGCTCGTATTATAAACGTTTTACTTTTCATATCTCGTAATAGACGCCTTGGGCCCGAATGGTGTTAGTATTACGTAAATTTCGGTAATATGTCATAGCTGTTGAGCCTCTCAACGTTCTTAGGGCTCGTGATGATTTCATTTTGAGCGGGGAACGATATAAATTAATTTTTGTTTGAGCATGACTCAAAGGAAATTGTTTCTTGAAAATGATACCGTATTGTAGATGAGGTTATCATAGTAAACAAGGTGGCGTTGGGACTGGGAACGAAAATATTTTCATTCTATTGAGAGTTGGCGTAATCTTTTAATATACACCGCTATGAGGTTTTTACTGCTTGTAAATGGAACACCGTTGGTAAACAAATTTAGTTTTACGTTACGCTTGCGGAAATTCGGAAATGGAGATTTCCTTTTTTCTAAACACGTTGCATCTGTTTAAGCTTTGATTTCGTGGTTATTTTTGGTTTCATTCAGCGTTCCGAAGTAGAAATAAAATTGCCTTACGCGTATATTATTTTTATAGACAAATCAACGTCTGTTTTCTATTTCTCACACATGAACGTATGATAAATTTAACTTTCAATATGACTTACAAATCAAACTTTTCACTTCTTCAGCAGTATTCTATAAATCACAAAACTCACCAACAAATGGGAGCACAATTCACACTAAGAGACAAATCTTTGCGCGAATTTCAGAATCAGTAGAATAAAATACATGCGATTATTCAAAGGGAGCGGATTCAGCACTTACGTACCGTTGATGGACAGGGGAACAGCATTACCATAGTTTTAAAAGTCAAAACTGAGTGACAGTCAGATTGGAGTAAACAAGTTGACCTTGTTCCCACCTTGGGGCATACCAAGACATCTTTAAAAAAAACTGTCGCAACTGTTAAAGAGAGTTGGAGCTCTACATTGTGTATCGCTCTGTCTCACTTCAACGGTTGCTTCTGTTTCTTTTTGGTGATGATAGTAGGCCACCTTGACGTGATCTTAGATCATATGCGGACGAAACACAAACCTAAATGTAACTTGGTATCGAATACAGATGAGTTGATCGAATCGAGGATAAATATATGCGGGATTATTTACCTATTTCATATTATCTTGGATTCGGGGTATTATTGTTTTTATGTTCCAATTCAAGGGTCCTGTTTATAATTTTAGATGAATATGTTGTGGGTTGTGTAATCGGCAGATGATTCTGTACCTATTGTGTTATAGGTACATGGGTTTTTCTTTTTAATTTTTGTTGTATTATAATAAATATTTAAGAAAATCGGACGTGTTGTGCTTATTTTAAATTGAAAAACACTTTTGTTTAAATATTGGAGTATTCAATCCTTTTGCGTCAGGTATTTCCATGGCGATGAGCTAATAAATCTCAAATCGCTCTCCAAGTCGCATAATTTCTAAAAATGACAATTATTTAATTTAAACGCTACAAAGGTGAGATGTTTATCTAGTCAGATACGGAGAGCATGTTTGTCGAGCAATTAGATCTCACAAAGGTTCTATTAACAATAGTTATAACTGTTAATGATCAATGAAATTGACTACTGCCTCACAAAATTATGGAAAACAGGTTTTAATACTCTAAATATTTTACTTCTTTTCTAGCCCCAGTCGGTATTGGTTTGAAGGAAATCATTTAGCAAACGATTCTACAATTTAACGTTCCTATGTTAAAGTTTCATTGGATAAGCACTGCTTAGTATTTTAGTGGGCGACGTACGTTACTACCGCTTCCAGCAGTTACTTGGTAAGTTAAGAGGATGTAACTCTCTTCTCAAGAAAGCTATCTCTCACTTAGTTTTACTTGCTTTAAGTAAATAGATGCAGATAAAACTAGATACGTTATGATTCGAAATTTCAAATAAGAAATGCAAATACTCCCGTCGATATTTTGAAATAAGAATGAGAACACATTTTTTTTTAAGCTATCATTTAATTGTATTAGAATATTGGGCTTTTTAGATAGTTCCTTATGAACAACCAATTTCTATTTTTAGTTTATTATCAACGTAGTATGATCTATGTTCGTAACTTTCTTAAGAAACCTTTTTTCTAAAATGCATTATTGAATATGAATCGTTGATCGAGTATGCATATACATATTATATTAAAATACAAATTCAATCAATGTACAGACGAGTAATAATCTATTCTTTAAAACTCACCTGACGTCCGGATTCGCCTGTTATTAGTAAAGGATCCTAAAACAAAGCGGATCATGACATTATGCTGAAATAATACTCAGATTTAAAAGAAGATTTCGTGAAAATACAAAGCCTTTTTCCTTAAATCGAGAGTGAACGAACAAAAATACTGCCAAGACTTACTATTGAAGCAATTGTTGGACGGACTGCGGTGAACTGCGAACTAAATTAATTATTTAATTAGACGTAGAACTTTGTATAGGTATAGTTAATTGATACCTATGTATATGTTAAACATACATAACATTTTATGTTAAAATTTCAAGTATTTCCTAGGATGCTAAATGCATAAAAAGTCTAATTACCTTAGTATTGATTAGTTTAATAGTATTATATAACCCTTGTCTAAAATTGAATAAATAAATTGCGACACACAAGACAAGAAAACTATCAACTCAAAAAAAAACATTTCATAATTTGAAAACGGAATACCATATCCAATAGCAAGCCAATTTATTTATTACTCTTACTTAAATAAATAAAAAAAGCAAATCGCTAACCATAAACAAAAGACTCTCATCTGTCATCCTTAAAAGCATTTTATTTACAAAATATGTCATCAATGTACTTTTAAAAAAGGAAGACGACGTCGGTATTTCATAATTGTGGAAGGAACAACGTCTACAAAATGTGTCGTTATGCGATCAAAGCTTAATTACATTGACCGCGCGCCCGGACGTCCGGTGATCCACGGACAACGGAGAAAATGGATTAAAAATAAAAATAGTCTCTGGTCGCTACCTTAAATCGACTTTAGGTTTAGTCGCCTTGTTGTGTCTTAAAGTTCAGTTAGAGGATCAGTGGAGTTGTTTTATTGCCGGATTTGTGGATGGTTTCAATGAAAACATTTGGACTTATATCAATGAATATTTTTTTAAATTCAGTAGTTTATTCAATCAGGTTAATGCTGCAACTGACTCCTGTAACATTTAAACATCTACAAACGAAAATCACAAAGGAAAACACAAAAGTAATAAATAAAAAAAAGGTACGAGCTTATAGGCGAAATGGCAAATGGAGAGGCTTACTTTTGCGAGTTCAATACCAATACAAAGGATTGTAACTTCAATTATATCATAATCCACGAAAAAACATATTTCAAACCGAACAAACACAAAACAACAAAAAGGTGAAACAGAAACGTGTCTAGATAAGTTCGACCGACATTCATTGTTGTCGATATAAAAATAACGACTAACTTGTAGAACAAAATCCTTAACTTTGTATATTCGCCGTAGAGCCGGGGGTCACATTCGAGTTGTCTCACCGCTGTCCTTGTACGCGCTGGAAGCCGCAACGGAAAATAAAATTGATATCACTCGGGCCGCGGGCGTTCCGAGAAAAAGCATTTCGAAATAAATGACTTTTTAAATTTCATCGTTGCACACAGTTTCTCTATCAATTGTCGGGGCTCGCTTCCCGTAACTGGATTTTGCGACGGGCATTTATTGTGTGCGACACACAAGACATTGCGACTTTTATACTGCGGACGTTGATAAGTATGAAATAAAGGACGCGGACGCAGTGCCCTCGACTATTGGCAATCAGTACAATTTCATAGACCGCCTTTGACTTGGCTGCATACTGCCGGACGGACGGTTTAATGCCATTTATATTTATACTCATGTGAATTCAGACAACAAAGGCTTTATTATATTGCAAGTAATGCTCTCGGTCTTTATTTTATAACTGGATATTTTAGTCTCATTGTTTATTCTTTTCTATTCCATTGTTAAGGTCATTTTTCACAACCTTATCATATGATGCAGCCAGGTATAGTTTCCTCCGGCAATTTTTTTTTCACGTCATAATTTTTATTGTATTCTAATCTCAACTAGATCGTATTATAATACCGAGAAACTTCCCTACTTAATCTCCAGAATATACTTCGCTAAGGAACAATGACCATTATACTAAACTAAAATACTTTTATCCGTTTTTTCTCATTACAAACAATCGATCAAGCTTATTTTGAAACTCGACATTAAACCCAGTTTCGAATACAATTATAACAAAACAAATCCTGTTCAAATAATAAATAATTTGTCATTCAACATTATTATAGGTTTAAAATAATTCAATTAATTGAAAACTGCTTTGTAATGCCTTTTAAGGTTTCGTATGCGAGTGAACATTGTTGTGAAAATAAATTGGTGTACATCCGTTATTCATTTGTTATTATTTTCTTTTACAATTACGATAATTGGATAAATCGTCAACATAAATTAAATAGTACATAAAATAGTTGTGTGATTTTGTTATTGTTATTTTGTATTGGAATTTGTTTTTAATTTCCGTTTCGTATTTAATGTATGACGTTATTAATTATTGCGAATGAATAGTTTTTCGCTTGATGTTAATAACATTGTGATTAATTTTCGTTCCTATAGAATATACCTATATATTATTGCCAATAGAATCAATCACGTTTCTGGCAATGACGTATAAAAAACATTCCTTTTTTGTTTAGTAAAGTTTGGTTTGAAAGTGTGTTAATCACTTCGGATGGGACTAAGCTCATTTCTGCTCATTAACAAGTATAGGAAGTTAAACAATATGCTTCTGTCAATGCTGTGCTACCAACACTGTGCTAGCAACACTGCAATATACAAGGCATAATTTACCTATTTCAGAAACATAAAATATGCTATAACTATATTGCAACAGTAACATCTACCAAAGAACGAAACCGCGATCGTAATAGCAATTGACACTAAACATTAATTCGCTCATCAAATTCGAAAACTAGATTTTAATGTCATTATAATGACTGAAGCACTAAAACTGGCAATTAAAGACTGTTTAGACTGAACCCAGGTATAAAAGACACTTGTCAAGACATTAACGGGCTATTTTACGGCGGCAATATATAGTAGTCAATATGCCTTAATAATAGCATGTTGTAAGATATAAACTGTACATAGTTGCGAAGTAAATGCAATTGCTGTAAACACGATTGTGTGACATATTCTTATCCGTAGCAAGAACTTCAAAAAATATTTAGGACTGGATATTGCCCGTGGGTTCGGCTGCTACAAATCGAAAATGATCCCACGGGAACATAAAAATGGGAGTAAAACTATACTATGTGTTAATCAAGGTTATAAACAATTTGTGAACCAATTTTCATCTAAATCTGTTCAGTAGTTTTTTCGTGAGAGAGGAACAAACATTGATGCATCCATACATACAAACTATTATAATATTAGTAGGATATGATTAATATTACATTCCCCTTTTATGCTCAAATCAATTAGTCCTACTAACAAGATTTTTTATAGCAACTCGATGGTTTCAAAAGAATCAAATCGTATGCAGAAATAAACCAAAACTCACGACAATCATTCGTGGATCACACAAACACTTGTCCTATGCGGGGATCGAACCCGCGACATATAGCGCACAGTTAGTTTTTAGCAGTGACCTCAACCACTCGACTATCCGTACAGTCAATTATACTTACTCATAATTATCAAGTCCTAGAGCCTCTTTATTCCATTCAACCAGTACATTTATTTACTTTCTCGAGTAAATATCGATTGTACAGTCTAATAACAAATGTGCCGGCAGTACCGATTATCATTACTTAGTATAATATTTGCTGTGGGATTGATCGGATTAGCCCGTAATGGGTGAGATTGGAATTCAATATAATATGAGTCTCCGAAGGACAAGGATGATGTAAGGAGGTTTTGTATGTGTACCTATTATTTAGGATTTACTATACAGTATATTATGTATGTTAAATTTTTGGCGTCTTTCATAACTAATTGTTTTGCTCTCTTTTTTTTTTATAACAACTATCGTGAGACTGATTCATTATTAAATGATGTAACGGTTTACTCACGCGTATTTATCGGGGTAGCCCGGCAGACGTCGACATTAAGGTCTCCGGTTGGGTCCGAAACTAGTCGGGCTACCCCGATAAATACGCGTGAGTAAACCGTTACATCATTTAATAATGTATTGCTCTCGCTATTTTCTTTCCATTTTAAAAATTAGGTGTCTTTAGTTATAAGAGAAGTCTTCCGACATGCCCAATGCATACTTTATTTAAACGATACCATATCATCTTGACAAACATCAAGATTTCAAAAAAAGTTCTTAATTTAAGTACACCGTTTATTAGTCACTTTTAAGACTTTACAATAATTTAGGTGCATGAAGCCAAAAAGTCGTGAAAATCCCACAAAACTTGTTTAAAAGTATAATATAAAACATTATTCAGTATTATTCATACATTTATTCAGGCATTGTAACCAAGAACGTATCTATTACTAAAAAACATTAACACGCTGCGGAGTCCAGTAATTTTGCATCTTCACGTAAATTCTCAAAATTGTAAAACCCGTTGATCCTCCTTCAAAACAACGCCTAGTCTACAAGACTCCAAAAAAGCAAAACAAACGAATATTCCCGTTCCAAAATTCAGTTAGCAGCATATTTTTATTTTCGTGCAACAAAACAAAAGTTCCACGTGAAACTAACTGCGGAGATTCGATAAACAATACACATATACAATACTATCTATATATGTATATATAGGTAGACGGTTTGTCTGGATTTCTGCTAATCCCTCAGAGACTAGTATGTTGACAGTTACGTTATTTTATTTCTCTGCCGAGTCGATTGCGGAAATTGTGATAGTACCGCGGGTTGCGTCGTAAAACCTAGTTACGAACTTGTTTCGAGCTTTCGATGCAACCGAGGTTATGCCTATAACTATGCTTAAAGAGGTTGATAATACCTAGTCCTAACTATGGCAGATGTCACTATAGGAAAAAACGTGCTACTCTGAAACAGTTTTTTCATCCCCTTTATATCAATTTAACGGTATGTAATGTTATAATGGGCTGTGGATCAGTAGTAGCTTACAAGGTAAGTATTACAAATCTTTAAAATACCTATGAATGAAAAACTCGATTGTATATTTGCTACTACTCAGATACTGATCAAATGTTCAAATTGTTTGAATTTCGGCAAGGAGTTCGAATTTATGTTGTAGCCATAATATAGGAATATACCTATATAATTTGAATTTTGTTTTTAAAACTTAAAACTTTTTTCCCCTAATTATAGCGTATTTCTATCGAGTTCTTTTAAACAAACATCATTACTTCAAACGCATTTCGGTACTGAATATTGTATACTTACCTACCTCTATTACACTACTCTATGTCGAACAAGACTTACATACACATTACTCTACTCTGCAGCGAAACAGACTTGAATTATAATACCTGCAATACGTAAAATAACTTCTACAAAAACACTGGAAGCGCTTTATCAGTGACGTGAGTCTGAATCTAAAATAAAAAGCAGATAGAAACAAATTCAATGAACGCCTTACTTGGCTCGTTCTTACACGCAAAATCCTTTGTCAATAAAGTTTATTCTAGTAGTTTAGTTTAAGTGTTTTAGCAAAGAGGTTTTTTTCTCTGCACCAAACTTTTTGGGAATGAAAGACTCGCTTTTGTTTTGTAATTTATTCAATACCTGTAGATAATACTAACAGATTACCATTTGCTTTTAACGGCGTCGTTGATCTAGTTGCTACAAGTGCAAGTGAACCCATGGGCTCAGGTTTGAATCCCAAATATAGATTTTTCCTGGTAAAGGACTGAGGTCAAAAATTGGTGCAGATAAACTTATTACAGAACTGGTAATATATCACCCATAATAAAAATTTAAATAAACCTTTATGTTGAAAAAATAAACAAATTGTTTTCATTTTTAAGTTAAGAATGCATTCTCATATATTAATCAAGATTGTTCTACATTCAAATGAAAATTAAATAAAAACACAATTTCTACGCCTATTTATACTACTGTTACACACTCACATAATTAACATACCCAGTGATGCGCAAATGAAACCCGACCTTACAAACATACAAACTAACAAGCATCCTAGTTAGACAGAAAGTGTAATCGAATATAATGTTACGTAGTTATTTAATACCTGAAGGTGAAAGCTTACACCTGGTGACTGCAAACACAAAAACACGACGGGCGTCGCCGCGGTATGAGTGACGTTAATGAGATGCGCGCCAATTTGTTCACGCTCGCTTGCATAAGACTAGAGGTTTATGAAGTATCTCTTTCTGAATGGTTGAAATAGACTGTGTAATGTGTATTTTTTGTTTATTTAGATAGTGAAGACTACTGCTGAAAAATACTTTTTATAGTTTTTCTGAGAAAGTAAGGATAAGCCAATCATTCATACTTGGGGATAACACCCTGTATCGTGTTGCATATTATACACGGTGATATTTTAGTCGTCTTACAAAAGCAGCCCAGTTTATGTTTCCGACGTAAAATACCCCTAGGCGCGATTATTATTTTTTTATCATCAATAAGTACGAAGAAAATTAAACAAGAGAAATCTGAAATATACTCTTAAAAATGATAAAAACGCCGCCGCCTGCGCCCCTCACAATTGTTACAAGGCTCGGACCGCGCTCGCAACAGAGCTGTTTCTAAAAAACTACGAATTGCATCATAATTTTGAATAAAAAATTGCATTTTTTTTTTCAAATCTCATAAATACCTATTTTTTTTATCATAAACGTGTTCTAGTCATTGGATACATGAACTGGGCTGCTTTTGTAAGACGACTAAAAAATCACGGTGTTTAATGTGCAACACGATACAGGGTGTTATACGAATAAAACATAACAGATTATATTATACATTGTGTGTTATATAAGACATTAATTATATCTATTTATTTTGAAATTTGGGTTATAATTAAAATATTTCTGACCTGGGAGCAACAAAATAAGCCAGAAAATAATATTTTATAGGACCTATATATTTATCTCTGTTAACAAATGGTGAATTTCAAAATCTACCCAATAGTGCACACAAAATTCATGGACCAATATGAAATTTAAATTATACGCTGTAATAATTACATATTCAATACACATAAAATAAACAGGGTAAGTAACCTATAATATGACAGCGATTCCACGAATCTCTCTCGAATAGTAACACTTATGAAAATAACACAACAATTACTGTGACCAACAAATTATATAATTGACAATAACAGGAAAAGCTAATAAAACAAATTGCAGAGTTTAAAGAATAAACAATAAACGCACACTCACTGAAACGTGACATTAAGTTTAAAGAGAATCGTAATTAATTGGTACAATTATTGTTACGCACTAAGGCGTTGGGATATCAAATCTGTTTGACGTAAATGTTACGTGTTTGACGCCGTTTGACACTCGTTTGATAGTCCTTTAAACCAAACTGAGTTATGAAACACAAAATGAGAAACACGTTAAAAGACTTTAAACGAGTTTTCGGAATGTAATTATTTAAAAAAAACCTCTCAAATCACCTGCTTTGAGGATCAAACTAACTGAGTAAAACTTAAAGCTATAGAGTTCAATACGTGTTCAAAAAAGGTCGTTGCGAGTTGAACTCGCGACACTAAGGTTTCCGTTGAAATAATTACGCTAAAGGTGTGTACCCTGAAAATCATTTCCCACCCAACCAATTTATTTCATTTTCAAAACCGATGCCTCGTGTCTTATTTTCATTTGTTATATATCGACAACCAAAATACATCTTGTATAAAAAATTCAACTTTCTAGCTATCACGGTTCTTAACATACAGACACAGCCCGTTACCCGACGGTCTGACAGCAAAGCCTGAGGTATCCCATTTTACTCTTAAAAACAAACAAACAAACTTGAATCAAACCAATAACTACACCTACACATGTCCATCACTCGCTATAGAAATGATATTCAACGCGGACGTATAATTTCACGGCTAGCTCCCACAATAAGGAGTGCAGTACAATTAAAGCTGTAAGTCAACAAGCTGTCACGAGCCGTTATTTCCATAAGTCACGTAGTTGCCGTAACGAGGAAGGAAGGGCATCGGGCAGTCCTATTCTGTGATTTACGAACAGCACTGAAGTTAAACGGCCTGTCTGTTTCGTCTTACGTCTGTGGGCAGGACTATTCTGAATTTTATTATTTTAAACCAACTTTGTACGTTATCAATAGTCATACCTTCTCTGAATGGGAAAAGCTTGTATCTAATTTAAATTAATGGACCTATACTGGCTGGTAATAGTTTTTATTCTACTGTTTTTTTTTTCTTTTTTTTATAGTGGCTAATAATAATAAAGACAAATGTTTTGTTTCAATAAAACCTACATTATGATATTGATAAAAATGACTCATAATATTAGGAAAATGATTTATTTTTGTCGTACTCGCTATTTTTAATATTGTATTTCAAAATACGTGAATTAATATCTAATACTATTTATAACTGACTTTCGAAATTAAATAGAATTTTACTCTAATAATTCGTGTTGGTAGAAAATGTGTTAGTTAAATTGAATTATGGTGAAATTAATTTAAGTATATTGTTTCGTAATTTATCGTTAAATGTTTATTGGTAATTAAATTTACTATAATATCTATTGTGTTAACAGAAATGCTAAACTGATACGCTGTAAATTTTAGGTAGTAACTAATTTTAATATGATAACTTCTAATAGAACAATAGCACTCATTTTTTTAACTGCATACCATATTATATCTCTCACATGCATCGTCTAAACATTTTTTGACGTAGGTATTTTTTACTCCGCTTTCAAATACAGTATAAAAGTTTTCTACGTTAAACCTATTGAATTCTTCAAACAGTATTATTCCCAATGAAATTCAGCTCTGATATTTCTAACTTGATTCTAAATACGCGATATAGTAAATCAAATTTTGCGCACTGCACAAAAGTTTTCACATCGAACGAAAAGTAACTTAGTTATTTCTGATGGAAATGGACACTGCGCGGCGGCCGCCGGCCGTGCATTCCAATTCGATTACAGCTGCGTATCCTGATACTATAGTATTATAGCGTTACAGTTATCAGAATAGGGCCGCGGCTAGCTGTCAGTCCCCGTCCAAGATCACGGCCTCTCCGGGCGGATTATGTATGTGCCACGAATGACAATCAGCTGCACCGCATAAGTTTCCAACAAAATGTAAGTTTTAACTGTATTTGAAATTGAAATGACGGATTGTTTGCGACCGATTTTGAATTTCAACGGTACTCTCTTACTTAGTACACAATGTTTATTTCATTTTAACGGATTTTTTTGTTAGTACTACTGAATTTGATATTCCAATTGATGAAGGTAAAACTTTGTTATCTGCTCCATCAGAGTCAATAGAATTACCGACTAATTCTTAATTTAACGGTAATTAAACAATGAACCGCACATCGCCGGGCCGGACCGTACATGAACATTTTATAATAAAATTATTTCTTATGACTTTCCTCATTCTACACGAGTCTGTAAGTGCGTAATGAAGCGGACGGGTCCTCGGAGGGCAGTACAAGGAGTCAGTGATGCGATCAGCTCACCGCATCAGGAATCAATTAGGAGCGGCTGGCGGCTACGACGTGCCTACCGCATGAATTATTGACGATGCTCCCGCTCGCACGCGATTTAGATATACTATTGGTACTCGATTACAAGTCGCCATCTTGTTTACAATGCGATTTGGTATTAAATAGATTAGGCGTGAATGTTATTATGGTTTAGGGACGCATGTAGTGAAATACGGTTACCAGATATTAGCTAATACCGGTTTGATTACACTGTATAACACAAGTATATCTTAACACGTTTACTAACAACATTTTTCCGGACAAAAATGTTAAAAAATAGTTTAAAAGGTTTTAAAGTGTGAGTGATGTACTTTCTAGTTCGATTCGACGAATATTTCGGTGGCTGGCAGCGTCGGGCTTAACAATAGCCATGTAGTGGGCCGATTAGCGAGTAAACTAGATTTCCTTGTCAGATTATGCTGTCCGTCATAGGTACTGGACGTAGCGGAATTCGGCTCAGGTGTGTTGCGAATTACACAGAAATCTGGTTATTTCATTTACCACCGTGTCTCGTCTAAATTCTAAGTCTGCGTGACGTGGCTTAGATTTTCGGTGATAAATGTTGTCTGGCTCAAATTTTTAAAATGAAAATTTTGGAGTTTTTTTTTTTTGACTGAAAATTATGTAAAATAATATTTTATATCTGTTATTCTATGCTTCTATTTTAGCAGTGTTTGTCGAGCACTGCGCAACCAAAGAGCTACAAAAAAAATCGTTGCTATTTTTTAACAAAATTTAATGGACTATAGCTAATGTAAATATGAAACTTTATAGTGAAAACCGAAATTTAAACAAAAAAAATCTAATACCATCAAAAGTTTCACAGAAAATGAAAATAATAGTCCCAATGAAAGTATTAGTTTGCTTAGTAAACATTATCTAAATAAGCTTTAAAAAGTCACCTTCAAAGTTGTCTGGCACTTGTGTTTATTCAGCAGAACATAATGGGTTTAAGCACTCGTACGTTCATTAAACTCGAAGTTATATCGGTTTTTGTTTAGCGAAATTATCGCTGTATCGCATAGTTTAATATACAAGTCGCTTTAAGTATAGCGGTATGTGTTGTGTATGTCGCGAAAGTGCAATGAATATCGTTAGATATTGTATCGTCGTAGCATAGAAGATTACAGAGTAGAGGGAAGAGGTTCACACTGCCGTAGTGTCACCAAAATTACTTATTTTCAATGTTCTTTGTTGTCTGTCAAATCCAATGAAAAAAATATCCTGATGTTAATTATAAAGTACATAAATGCGTGATATGGCAAAGACAGCTGGAATGGGATGGATGCGGACTGCCAGAGACTGAGAAGAATGATCTAAACGAAGGAAGGCCAAAGCCCTGCAGTGGGAAAAGGTTGATGATTTGTATGATAACGCAAGTTGATCAATATCTCCTAACAATGCCAAACTGTCGTAGTCTCAGTGCTCTTTCTTTTACTTTTCTGTTTCGTTGTCTTCTGTAAGCGATACGTTCTTTTCATTATTATATGCTTTTGTCTCGATAAAGAAAATACAGTTGAGTGCGATTTAATCATGAGCTACTGTGTATTTATATTTTCGTTCAATATTTATCGCTCATTGTTAAGTTTAATACCTTTGTTTTAATGGAATATTAAATGTTTTAAGTAAATAGTATTTATTTCGCATACGTATATGTGAGGTTACTCACAATGATAAGTTACTAATGGATCTGATAAAAAGCTTTATATTACAAGGTAAAAATTATCTATGAATCCATTCAGCTTCATATTTCGAGAAATATTAAAAGGATGTAAGAAGTAAAAAGAAAAAACTAGTCATTTTGAAAATACTTGAAAGTATACGTATCTGTATTGCGTAAGTAGTAGTTTATATATTAAGTCTAGCTCGCTCTACAAAACAAACAACGACCAAAGTATAATTTATATTGTGGGTGTGTGACAACTCTAGCTTTACTTAGCCGCAAAAATAAATTAAAAACTTATCTCGGAGAGTAAACTTAGAAAGTGATTACGTTCAAATTATGACGTTTAATTTAACCTTAAAATATATTCTAGAGTAAGAGATATGTGATAAAGTTTATTCAAAACATTTCAAATGAAATCAAGAAATATCAGACTATTTTGTATTTTCTTAACGACTATTAAAGGCATATTTTGTAATTTTATTCATTATGATATTAGGGGTCCGTAACCAGAATGTAAAAAACGTAAATCTATACCTGACTCAAATCAGCATGTCGGTCTGTCCGTCATAAATTTGTAGATAACTAATTAATTTGGTTTTTTATCAAATCTCAAATCCTTTTACAATATTCTACAGCAAATTTTTGTTTTGTACATAATATATTATATTGTTTACCTATACTTATTAAATATCTCTATTAAAAATTAAATCTATTAACTGCGACACAACCGAACATTATAATGACGGGAATCGAGACACTTGAAACAGTTTCAAAGTGGGGATTACACAGGATTCGTCTGTTTGCCATCCGTGACCTTGCAAGTTGAATACTCATTATTTTAATACCACAAAGTTTGGTGCTATTTCTAGTTGGGCATACCTTTTTGTGTCTCTATTTTGCGATTGAGAAGAGAAGAAAATGTTGTTAAGACGCGTGCTGATGTTTTTACTGCATTAACTGATTCAGAACTTCTGTTCAAAACCGCTTGGTTAAGATACGACTACGTTAACAGATCATGACTGACATAATTGCATTTTTTTATTGATGAATAGACATCTAAACATTCTATCTCATCGTTTTTCTTTTAATTACTTTTGTATCTAGTTATGCATGAGTAGTTCAATCAAATCTTTCCTACACACTACAAGCTAATTACAATTATCGTTTAACTCGACCATATCCCAAGGGTACAAACAACGCCTACATTATTCACACTTCATAGATTACATTAACAATGACCAAAATAGGTAGCTGTCTATATAATGGTCTATAATAGTCTGGAATAGTCGGCCTATCGATTACGTATGTTAATATTTCATCATTCAATTATCGGTGTGCATCGCGACTGCAGGCATCTATCAAATAATATTTAAGTACATTTGGTTTGACAGTATTCAAATTTGACGATTTCATTAGGCATTCATATTGGATGGAATAAATGTTATCATTATTAGCTTCGGGTTTTTTGGTTATATTGACATTTGTAATTGTTGGACTGTATTAAATTTAAGTGTCATGATTGGCTGTCGAGCTTTCGTAATTCGAATTAAGTTGATAATAACTTTTGGTTTAAGCTGCGAAACTTTAGAGCGTTTTTTAATTTTTTTCACGCGTTTTTACTGCCGATTAATAGAAATGAGTTTTGGTTACAAATTTTTCATCAGATATGTTAAATTAAAAACAATATGCAATGAGATGATTAGGCTCTACATTTAAGGCTCTAAAATGTAAAGCGTAAGTATTTTGGAAAAACAGATAAAAATCTCCATTTTCTCCTTTTATTTACCTTTTACATTATGTTTTGAGTTCCTTGTCAAATTGCAGAAACTAGTAGAAGCTTTATTAAATAAACTTGGTTATACACGTGACGCTTGATGCAAGTCTGCTGTGGAAGTTGGTCGTGCTTTGATCCCGGCTGAGGTGGGTGGCGTGTCCGCGCATAATAATCTATCCGTAGACTATCGCGGATCATGTGTTACATAGTTATAGGTACAGTGGTTTACAATATCAGATGGAGAAAGTACGAAAATAAACAGGATTGTAGAAAAATATCACGTCAAGAGATCTATTATCATATCGAAGGGGTGTTTTTTTCATGTGCTTATAGAATTATCAAAAAGAATGTGAAAACGAAATTTTATCTACTTTTTGTGCATGTTTCAAACTGTGACAACTGTAGATAGTATACCTAATTTTTTTATAGAGCGTGCAAAATTATTATTAGCCAATATGTTTCCTTTTTATTTATTTTTCGATCTCCTTTCTAATTGACAAAAATCCTTCAAACGAAGTCATATCATATAGTACCTTGCCCTGAAATACGACAGCCATGAAAATACAAATTCCCTTATACAATTATTATCTGTTTTGTAAGCATTTTTACATAAATCCACAAGTGGTAACCGTCATTACAAGCCCATCCACTTACAATACCTGTAATACAGCTGCACTCACTTAGTCCGATGATTATTTATAGACAGATGGCCTTCTACGTCTTAGCAGTTGTGAGAGCAGGACGGTGCTCTATACAATGTAGAGCGGTTTCTCTTTCCCACATGCGAAATGGATGAACAGGTGGTGCTTGTGCAACTAGTCCAGTTGGTCGCCGCAAATTATACAGTGCCAGCCTGCACTTTGTTTTTCATTTATTAATTCAATGCTTGGGGAGTTTTTACCATTGTAACTGTTTTTTTTTTACCTATCTAAGATCTGTTTATGTAGAAAAGTTGTTGGTTTTAGGCACAATAGATGACTTATTTCGTAAAGTTAGCTTTAAAACAGGGTAAATATATAATAGCATTTTTTTACGTTTCTTATAGGTATACGATTCAGAATTATGTATTGCAAGCCAGATTAAAAAAAAGTTAAATTGCCCTAATTTAAAACAGAGATTCTCCATAGAAAATTTGCATAATATTAATATGACCAAACAAACACAAACAGAACGCAAGAATACATAACCCTTTGCAAAACCCACACAAATCAACATTGTCCTACAAGTACGGATGATCAAAAACAAATGAACAATAACAAAACATTACATCGGACGATTTCAATCCAATAAATACTAATCGGATTGCAGCTGAACGGTCCAGAGAACCTACTACCACATCTTTAAGTAATATTATTGCAGTCGTTTAAGCGAGATAGCACGCTACACGGTGTAGAGCGCTCTCTCTTACACAATTGCAATAGGATACTTTGAGAGGTGCTGGTAGCTCCCAGCTCCGAGCAGCTCGTTTACAGCGCTTTGTTTATGGAATTACCGAAGAAAACCAAAGGCATTATATTATGGTAATTATCACTTTCATATGAACAGTTTTATTAGCGACGCGGTTTCCTGTATCGGCTTTGTTCACAATAAAACCAGAGAATTGTACGCTTTTCTCTTTTAAATGCACGTATCTATTGTTTTAAGTTTATTCTCCTTTGTTGTTTTGCATAAATCAATGAGGCTTATACAGTTATTAAAACTTCAATTGAATGTTCGACACAATTTAGGCACCCTAAAATTTTTTGCGCCGATCGATCGGTTCATCACCATAATCCCGTCAGCCAATAGAAGTCCCCTAATAAAATAAGCCTCCCCCGGCTGGCATAACGAGCTGTTCCGGACTGCTGCTACCTACGATTTTATCTACGTTTAGTATTTGAATATTCAAAAACTGCAACAGTGCGCTTAGCTGTGTCAGAAACGTTTTATTTACATTACATTTTGTTCGGTGATGCGCCCGCCCCGTGTTCCATGTACTTACCTATAGATGGCGCTGTGTCGCACACTCGTTCCGCGAACGTCGTAGTTAGGAAAAAGAAAACGTTTCAAGACGACTCTCTTTTCCAAAGTGCTTTGCGGGCGCAAGTTGCCTACTTAGATGGGCACAAACACATCGAAACTACCCAGAGTTTATGTAATCCGAAGCGACACCGCTCCGGCTCAGACTATGAATATGCGGGAGTCCGATAACTTATCTCCAATTCTTTGAATTATGTACCTACGTAGGAAATCGTCTTATAATATATTGGTATTTGAGATTGAAGTTGACTGTGAAATATGGCTTATTGGTAAAGTTTTATTGTACTTGTCACAGGTGCGATGCTCGGATGTTTTACTTTAGTTTTACCGTTACTCTGTCTATAGATTGAGTTTGGAGTTACGCTCGTGCTATTTCAGAGTTTTACACTTTCGTGTTTATACGGTAAGTACATACACGAAAGTGTAAAGTTTCCGTGAGTAGATTATTGAAAATGACTACATTTTTTTATTATAGCGTAAACTATTCTAAGTGATCACACATATAGGCAGTTTAAACTGGAATAAACCACAACTCACCTATTGTGTTTTCTATATTTGTACGTATACGTGTTGCTTTTTCATTATAACTTTATTCGGCAATGGAGTGTTTCCAAATTGCGTTTACAAAGTATGTTTTATAAGGTGTTACACAGAATACAAGCCGCGATATTTTCAATTTCACGAAACAATTATTCCGCCATGTCATCAATCGGATTCCCGCTTTGATTGCGCGGCAAATTCGTTTTGTTTGGACACAAAAATTGCAATATAAAGAGCTGCCACATCATTCCCTTTTGGGTTAACGTAGATTGCTTCCAAAATGTAATATTGTTTGCAATTCATTTTGAACAGGCGATTGCCCACTTTTATTTCATTTATTTTTCTGATTCTGACACTAACTTAATATTTAACGCGATCGCAAAATAGATCCGTGAAAAACTACAGAATTGAATTCATATTATTTAATTGAACGGAAAATCTCGCCGAGGAAATTGTAAAGAAAGTTGCGGAAGGCGCTAGTAGGGAAGTGCCCTGGGCACAATATAATACTTGAGATAGAACAAATGCAAGAGCACCTTGTTGCGCCGACTTCTTTGTACGAGCGTCAATAATAACACTTCCCCTTACTTTGAAATAAAAAGAAAACTTTTTACAAGCTTATATTAAGATTTTCAAGAAATCTCATTGCGAAGTAAGCTCGGAACACGACTTATTATCACTTCTGATATGTGACGGAGACGGATTCAATTTGCATATTATTGACTTTTCAAGATTAGCGACTTTTCTTTGCGAAAAGAAAGTTATTTTTTCCTGAAAAAAGTGTATACAAATCCTCATCACAGAATCGGAGGAGACTGCGACGGGCTCCCTTACAGCGACGTAATCAGACTGCAGCCTCGAGCTAATCTTGATGTACTATTCCTAGGCTCAGTTATGTTCGTGTTATTGTACTCTTTTCACGTTCCTCTTATTACCGGCCTCGGCTGCGTACGTACTTGAGAAGACTCAGATAATAGCGCCAGAAAACGCGCTTGATATTTATTTAATTACACTCAGAATGTCAACTTTACATAATGGCGTTGTGACTTTAAAGAGTTTTTTACCTCGTCAGATATTGCGAAAACTTTTCGAAGTTGCCTGTGTAGTTGTCAGCGTCTAAATCATAAATAAAAGCGAGCGTTTAAAGCGGATGAAGTTTAAAGGACTTAGCGGGATGAAAGTTAAAAAGCGCTGCAATTCATGCAGCGCAGGTGACCAGCGGTTTATCAGCGGGTCGCAGCCGGCGGCCGGCGCAGGATGCGCGGGCGGTGCGGGCGCGGGGTGAGTGCGGGGCGGGAGCGGGGCGGCGGCGACGCCGCTGCGGCCGGACACCACACACCTATCGCGAGAGGGACCTGCGACGCCGCGCCGCGGATAATCGCCTCATTTATAAAGTTTAGCGGGACAAAGCTGCGCGAGTTTTTGATTGAAAACAAACTTAGAAGGGACAGCCTCATTTGAATAAGTATTCTGCGAATAAAGTGTGGCTTTATGTTTTCCTTTAGGTGTTTTTTTTCCCTTTGTTATGCAAAACATTGTTCCACCTTGTTTAGGTACTACAACACGCTTTATTTTTGAGTGAAAGACTCTTTTGAAGTTAAGCTTTCCTGTATAAATTATTTTATTTTCACTGTATTGTTCTAAAGAGCCAGCCTTTTGAAACTTTAATGGTCGTTGCGACTCTTCATCTTGGAATCTCAGTTTATCATTGTTGGGTTGCAGAATAATTCAAGTCGTTGTGCAACAATGGGCCGCACGTTGAAGTATCGTTTCACTAAATTAATAAGTGACAATCGGGTGTCCGGGTATAAGTAAAAAGAACTGGTTAATACGCACTCGGTTGCGGATATTAGGTGGGTAAATGGAGTGACAAAGTCGTGACAAAAACCTGCGCCGGGGCGATTTGTGGCGAGCCGCTAATTATTGTGTCTCCCTCACTGTGCTAATCGCGGACCACTCTGGGATATGTTAACTGGCGACTCCTGCTAATTGAGACAGTGTAGTGCGAGATTCGGCTGATCAACGTCATTCTCACTGTGTTAATTCGAGCACGGTTTCTTGTTTGTGGTCTGTAATTGATAGACTGAAGGATGCTATTCACGCTTTTTGTTGTTGTCTGTTTTGCGTGATTAGTGTGTAATTGGTAATTGCATTAATGTTTTAATACCCATCATTTAATAAAAAGATTGTGAGGAGCTCGTGGCTAAGCTATAACTGCATAAGTGATTCGATCACAGGTTAAGCTATGCTTGACGCGGTTGGTCCGTAGGTGGGTGACATCTTTGTCATAACGAGTTCCTCCGTGTTTTGGAAGGCACGTTAAATTGTGGGTCCCGACTGTTATTCCTACATCTTTGACAGTCGTTACAGGTAGTAAGAAGCTTGAAAAAGACTGACAGCCAGTCTAACCAAGGGGTATCGTGTTGCCCAGGTAACTGGGTTAAGGAGGTCAGATAGGCAGTCGCTCCTTGTAGAACACTGGTACTTAGCTGAAACCGGTTGGACTGGTAGCCGACCCCAACATAGTTGGTAAAAGGCTAGGCCAATGATGATTTAATAAAAAGAGTATGACTTTCTTCTTCGATTTTTTATACATCTTTCTCCAGCAATGTCTGTTCCCGGTAGTCGTCAAATCTACTTTTTACACCCTACAACTTTGTGTGAAATCGTATAGATATAGGATAATTTGTATAATCTTAGGTTTTGAAGACAGTATGGAGCTGATATGTAGCTTGAAGGTCGGACTTTTTCACAAAAATATTAATTTAAAGAAAATTCTCGAACGAGTTCAAACTTGTCATTCCCCACACCGACCCTTAATTGATTAAGATTATTTTAATCAAATCTTTCTCTACAATACTTTTTCCTTATTCTATCGTTTAAAAGCACGTTTTGGTTTAGAGGGTCGAATTCCTATTAAATTTCTCGTCGTGTTAAAAAGAGATGGCACTTATAGCCCTTGTCTGTTCACACTAACAAGTTACTTACAATCTTTTAAGAAATATTTAATGAAGGGGCGACCGTCGACATTTACAGTAACACAATTAGAAAAAATCAATACCAATTGCCTTGTTATTAAGGTATATATTCTATTGTAACTTCATATGTTTTTAATGAAAATTCATGGAAACATTTTCCTATATTAATTGATTTCTGATTTCTTATTTGATTTAAAACAATTGACTCCCAATCACTGTTATTGAATATCTGTCGGGTTTCAAATATAATAATTTGTACAAATAATATCGATTTAAGCCGAACAGTAAGACACATATACCTAAAGGCTGGTATTAATTTATTATTATAGAGCCTAAGCAGTCCCACAACTGGGCAAACTCTTTCCATAAAGGGTAGGTTTAGGCATAGATCATTGATAAATTGTACGTTGAAATAGAAATAAACAGTGTCCTAGTTAGCCTTTGATTTTAGGTTTCATTCAGCGTCCATTGCCTCATTCGTATACAAGAACTCGTCAAAGTAATTACTAATCTGGTAATGGACACGAAAGTGTAACGTACATTGATTACGTGGTTTTTTACTCCACTGCATAATGTGTAATGTACTACTTACCTAATAACCCTTTTTCATTTAATTAATTAAACTACACGTTATACAACAATTAACGAGGGTGGAAGTATGTATTTAATAATCGGTCAAGTGTGAGTCGGATATGCGACAAAGAGGGTTCCGTAGAATTAGGCAACAAAAATGTTTATCAAATTTAACGTAATTTTTCCCTAATTTTTAATTATAAATATTTCAACTGTCAATCTATTTGAACATGGTTTATAATGTAGCCCGACATTACCTAATTGACTGACAGAATAGCCAAAAAAAAAATTGGTTTTAAACTAGACCCTTTGTGTACGGAACTAAAAAAAGGAACCAAAACTCTAATGAAGGTATCTAATATTTCATTTGACAATCGAAACAACCAATTAGAATGTCACATACGCTTAAACACATCAAAAATTCCCGCGTATTATGATGACACGTAGAACATATCTGATAAAACTATCAAACTCTTTGTCACGCTACCGTTGAAAATGGTTTATTTGCTAGCATGTGCAGTGTTTAACACTTTTCATAATAGTCCTGACGATTTACGCATCAATAAAATTAAAAAATGACGCGTTTTGTTTTACACGTCCAGTGCGGGCTGTGCTGAAAATTATAGCTGTGATTTGTTACGTTTCACGGTCAATTGTAAGGTATTATTGATTGTAGGTAAAATAGAATGATACTAGTTTAGTACTTTGTGATAAAAATAGGTGCGACTGATATTTCTTTCAAATACCTTGATAAGTTAATCATTGATCTGTTTAGTATTGACATGAGACTAGGTCTGACTGAACGAAGGATGCATTAATGCTACCTGTTTAAATTTTTTCATTATGTATAAAATAGAAAAACATTAGAAAAATATTTTTTTAATTATTTTTTAATATATATAACAAATAAATAGTTGTTTTAGTGGGACCAAAAATACATCATCTGTAAAAAATATCTTACTAGCAATCACGGTTTTTAAAACACAGCCTAAGTAGTAAGGCTTTGAATTTACCCTTTGAGTACCGATCCCTAAAAAATATGTGATCTAAAATGCGACTGCATAAAAATATCGCAGAAAAAGTCAAGTTTCAATTTTATGTTTCATATTACTTATCTTGAGCCAGCTTAGCTCTGACTGAGCAAGTAGCTTAAGACATGCGATGAAACATACACCGGGTTTACTTTAACGATCACCATAAAACGATACAATTTAACTGCAGTTGCTAACCGCTAAGAAAGAGACCGTGTCCGTCCTCCCAACAATGTCAATTCAGGCATTTTTTTAAAGGTTAAGAAAGTTATAAAAAATAAAATAAAATTTGGGTAGGAGTAAATCGACTGACGAATGAAGATTAGGACAACTTTTAAAAGCTATTGATTTTTATTAAAATTATTATGTCGTCAAGAACTAGTTAGTGATAGATTTGGCAGATTCAATATTTTCTCCTTTGAATCTTGATCGAGCAAAATGATTACTACGAAAGTTGTGGGCCTGACCTAGGCCTTAGGAATCCATAATAGACTCCAATAAAAAACCCAGTAAAATTTACAAATTAATAGTAAGAGTGACTAAACTATAATAGTAATGGACAACAACAAATAATTAACTAGAACTAACATTATCTACTAATAAACCAACACAAAAACAAACGCTACAGATTATTCCTATCTAAAGCAGATGTAACTTAATACCAAAATTAAAAGCTCAGCCAAACATATCCCTATTTCCATAACGAGCCTTTTGTCTCCAATTCAGTCCCATCACAATGCTTTATAATTAAAGACAAGATGGCTGCGAACCGTATCATCGACTACCATGCGTTCATCTAAAATTTATAAACCATTCAATTTTACGACATAGCTCAGAGGTAACTAAATCACAGATAGTTGAGAAAATCCAATTATCGCCTGCACAATGGGTCACGAAACAATCTAAACTAAGAAAATTAATCTTCCGAGTCCGAAGAGCTGTGTCTGTGCAAACTTAGACAATGGATTTATAGTTCATCGATTTGGGGCCATTGGTGCGGGCATCAGCCGGTGGGCTTTCACGGAAGACTCACGGTCGTCTTGCGTAGAAATTGTACGTTACCCGACACTTACGATAGTGTGGGTTTCAATACGCTCTGATTTGTACGTACGAGTGAGTATTCTGTGAGACTTGGGTATGTTACATGTTTGTGGAAATGGTATAGATTTTGTTTTGTTGTTTTTTGCCTCATGTTTATGAAATCTTTACGATTTAGATATTTAAGAGGTATGATGAGTTAAAGTGCGTCATTTGCTTTCAATAAGCCTGTCCTATAATGTAAAAACATCACTTGAAACACTCAGTAAAAATCATTCGAACTTCACCATAAATTTTTAATGTATAAAGCTACTTAAAAAGGATTTATTAAATTGAGTAAGCCGAAAAACGGTTCACTAGAGCTCGCCGTGCATCACGAAAGGAAGTAATATTATATAAATTGAACGCAAAACTTCTTGGCAATCTGAATCTCGTTGAAAATGAAGCAAATAAAGTAAGAAGGCATGTCGGTTGAGGGTTGCGATTGCGTCGGCCTAGCATTCCGGAAAATTTGTAAATTTAAATGCGAAAAAGTCAAATTTATTTACAGCAAAAATATGAAATAGTGTTCTTTCTGCTACAACAACAGACTTGGCTTTCTTTTTGTTATTTGATTTATTTTCACAGTTCTGCGCGTGGCTTTAATTTTTAGAATGGGGAAATTTATTTTCCTACGACATTTTTTTGCTTATCTTAAGTTCCATATCTAGTATTATTTTAGGAAAGTTTCGAGTCACAACGTGTCGAGAAACTAAAGAGCTACATTACAGAATCATTATTTTATTATTAAATCAGAGTGGAATTATACAATCCAGCGTTAAAAACGTGTAGCCACTGACTGGAAAAATGTATAAATATTTAATTTAGCTATGCACCTCAATTTAAATGGGACGTTTTTCTCTTGTTTGTATCATAAATATTTCACGACTGCCACCGTTGGAGGCTCGAATGAGATATTCACATATTGATGTTGCCATTTTCAAACCAAACAATGCACGCAATAACGATTGGTTGATTTCAATCTATGAAACCAATGGTTTTCAGTTTGAAACAATAAAGTTACTGAATAAACTATCGAAAATAATATCAAATTAAATTTACAGTTTAAATGATGTAAAGATAATGTTTGTTTGGTTCTTGTCATACGTGGTTATGTTGAAAAGTTCAGTTATATTAAAATGAGTAATGAAAATGTATCAGTTATAAACCGAATTTATGAGAAGATGCTAGGTGAAATTATTAATTGTAATTAGTTATGTTTCTAACACTTCTATTAAGTCAGATGTGATCCCTGAGGCATTTTCTACTCAAACATCACTTAAACACTTTATCTGAAAGTGTTTATATTATATTAATTAATTGAACTATGTAATAATCAACAAAACACAAAGTCGTATTGGATTTCCGTCGCCATGTAAGCCTTAAAAGAATGGGATTACCCTTGAAGTTATCCAGTGAATTAAAAGAGATAATACAAACAATATTGATGACTACATGGGAGCGCTAATAGCAAAAAGAACTGAAAGATAAAAGGTCAAGGTGTAAACCTAAATCTTGACATCATTTCTTGGAATTTGCTCCAAGTTAAACTTTAAATAAACGATAACGAATTCAACAAATAATGTAAGCAAACTAAGTATTAAAAAATTATATTTTCTTGAATCAAAACGAGCGGCGCTGCATTCGTGAGATACGCTTGGCTGGGCCCGTTTCCTCCTAGCTGTCACAATTTTATCTTTACCTATTTTTAGTTATTACTGCTTTACATTTTTCCCTTTTTAACGTTATGTTGACGTTAATTTGACTTTGTATTCTATTATATTTTTCTTCTTGTTATTTTTTTGCAAGTAACTGCTTTCTAGTGATTTATTTTTCGGTTTTATTGAACAAGGGTTTTCTTTGACTGCTGGTAGTACGGATGTTTTGAAATACTTTTTATTACTTCAGGCCGTTTTTATTTTGTCAAAATCTGATTATCTGATTTCTCATAAATGTTTTGTTGCAACTGAAGGCCTCTGATGGGTGTTACAACATCCTTTAGAGGTTTCTAGGAAATATATCAAAAAATTCCTGAAAGTAAAATTATTTTCTGGTAAGAAGAGAAAATATTTACTATTCTATTTACCTCACCATTATGCCTGCTACCAGCGTAACAGCCTCACTCACTTCTATACAAGTGAGGGTTATAGATTTGCATAACAAAACGCGTGAACATGTTGTCAAAATACATCAAGACCCGTTCAACCGAAACAACTTCAAAATAAAATAGAAACGTTTCAGAGAAAACATAAACTCACAATATTCACGTGATTACTGGAACAACATTGTTTTTACGAAATAAACGTATTACGTCAAAGCATTTGTGTGATATCATATATTTGGGGTACGTCGGCGCTCATTTGATTTGACACAGATATCAAATTGTCGAGCCGCTGTCCCGTCGTACTGTCATTCCGGCACGTTTAATATTTTAAGCATTCCGCTCACGCTCCTTCTTCAACGGCCGTCCTGATTGCCGCTAAATTGAACTAAAAACTTCTTCAATGCCCCGAAAACGTTTCAATTATATCTATATTTTCATAAATGCAAATGTTGATCTTATATTTTATTCATTATACAGTAATCCTCCTATCTCTCGATACTAAAATTTACGAACAGATTGCGCGAATGACATCGTTTTAAACGTTCGTCCGACCATCTGTTTAAATCATGCCGTAATTTTAAATTTCTGCCTGCATTTCGAGATTAAATTTTAACTTTTCCCGATTGTAAGTAGTTTACTAGACGGCAATTTATTACCATGGCGTGTAGAAATACGAAAGCGTTAAGATGATTTCAATAGAACGCCAACAACGAGATGAAAGTTTAGCAATAGTGCACTCTCGGATCGCGCAATTATTGCCAACCGGAGTCCTGATTGAATTCTTAGGTTTGCGCAGAAAGTTTGCATAAAAGACCCCTTGGAAATTAACAGACAGCGAGATTTTTTCTTGTTCTTAACTGAATTTCTGTAATTAAAGGAAACACTGAAACAGGCTTACAGTTAGCCGCGCGACCGGACGGATCCATTAGGGTCGCATTTTAATAGAGTTACGTAAATTCGACGTAAGTAAACTGTGTAAAATGTTCACGTTGAAATTGACCAAGCGCCAAAATTTCGTTAACACGCATGTCATGTCTGGAAGTTCCGTTCGTGTTGTCGGTAGACTATTCGGAATTTAAAATGGATTCGTTTATAAAGGCATTTACTAGGGTTCGCATTTTCGATGAGGGAGAGTCGGCAGGTGAGTGACTTGTTTGCCGGTGGGTCGCGCTCACTAACACGAGCAAAACTCCGGACAGTTTAGTCGGCGCCGCCGTAGAAGCCCGCCCTCTATAAATCAGCCGGCGATTGACGCTTTCCTACAGGGAGTGATCTATTCTACCCCCACCATGATACAGCTTCACTTGCAAGGATTTTTCACGTACGGACAAGTTTCGACGTTAAAATTCACTACTATGCACTTACGTTGACGATGTTAAGCACGTAATTTTCAGTTTGTGAACCGGTAACTGTTGGAAACTCTTACGGACGGAAAGCTGTTATTTTGTATTAGTTTGTTTTTAATTATGGAGGATGGGAGTTTCGAACTAATAAAATAATACATTTAGTAGTAGCATGGTGGAACTCTACCTCATTTTGGGTATAATTGAATGACTAAAAACTTGTTTTTAGCTCTGAATACGCCCATTATGAACGCAGAAGTTGCTTTGCCTATTCCTCGTGCCTTTATTCTGGGCAAAAAAATATAGAGCCATTTATTTGCAGACGTAAGGTCTTCTTAGTATGCAAGATATGATAATTCCATTGAAAAGAACAGATATATCACAAGAGCCAAATAAACTGTACAGAATATATTAAAAGCAAGATTTTCCGTGGTAAGAATAAATATGAGTGAATGTTAATCTACAAGTGCCGATAAAACTTCAGTGTTTAACTCATAAAATATTATTCGTTGGTTTATTTTATGGGCTATTCTTTAAAATATTTTTAATTTAAGTATTTACTCAAAACATGCATTTTATTTTAACATTCGATTGTTTTTCTTCAGTTATTTGGTTGGTGACAATACAACATTTTGATACTTTTAAGAGGTACATGAAGTGGCTACAGAAACGCTATATTGGGTTAATTGTAATGCATAATAAAAAGCTAGTATTTGTTTTATTTTAAGAAACTGTAATTCGTATATTCAATTAACAATTCTAATGGTTTTATTTCTTTGTTACAGGTAAATGATAAGCGGATGCTGATTATCTGATCTATTTTCTTAGGATCACAACAGGAGTAAGGTTTGACTGAAATATAAAAATGGGTAAAAAAGGATGTTGATTGTACCTTATTCTTTCACGACAAAACATGTGGAGCCTATAACTTTTAACCTAATTTAAAAAAAAATGGCTCCTTAACGAATGTGGAGGTTTTTCTGACATTGAAATGCATTTATCGTTTAAAATTACACACAAAAAGTTCAAAGATTTATAAATGCCATTGGATGACAGATTCTACTTTTAAAATAATAAACGTTCGAATAAAAATAATTTAAATTCAGAGCATATATGAATAATAAATACACTTCACAATCTCTTCCAATTTCAAATAATAAATAGTTAGCAATATTGTTAGTGTGTTCTATTCTATTTCTATTCGATGTATAGAAAAGTAGATCAAAAATAAATCTTAGCCCAACCTTTTTGGATGTCATTCAAGTGAAGTAATCTCTATGGTGTATTCGAAGAATAGTCTCATCGATTTCTTAAGGGTTTGTGATAGATGACTATTGCCTTCAAAAGGTTCTCCGCCATTCATGAGAAAAATATATTATGAGCCAATGTTTTATACTTAAAAAGGAATTTATTTTGTATCCTACGAAAACTTCTACTTTTTTTTTGTACTTGGTCATACTCTAGTTGTACATATTTGTTAAATTAAAATTTGGGTTTTACTTTTATTGTTGTCATACGTTTTTGGATATTCACGTATGATTTTTATAAGCAATTGCCTTTTATTTATTCGAAGATACTTTCATACAGAAATCGGTTATTTAAAGGCTACTTTAACTAACTTTAGTTTACGTATCTTAAAGGAGGCAATACTGAAGATTTTATTTTACAAAAATATCCGCAATATTATAAAATTAAATAAAAAAACACTTTAAACTAACAACATTCTAAGACATTAACAAAAACATTTTCGCTCCACTTACGGAAGATATAATAAATATTTATGGCCCACTTGTTCGATGCACATTGCTGTGGCTTGCTCACAAGCGCCACATTTAATATTTTACGGAGTCCCATCACGCCCCGTCTTCAACGGGCCTTGATTGCCGTCCGATCGAAATTATATTTCACGGGTGCATTCAAAGCTTGCTGGACAAGATTGCTATTCGCAGAACATATACTACAAGATATATTTCAGTTATATTTGAAAGGATTTTTGAATTTCGGACGAATATTTTTTTTCATTTGGATATTTTGATCTAATAAACATGTTTTTTTTTTTAATACTGACTAAAGGGAAGGCAATTTAGAGTCTTTTTCAAAGTTCGCGGTTCATTAATTTAATTAAAGACACATCAGATACCGAAAATACGCTTCGTATAATTCTAATCCAAAATAACAAACGCCAACCGAAAAACAAATGAATTTTCGCGGAACGTCGTATCAAATCACATAAATTAGTTAGTACCCAAAATAAAGTAGTATTAAATCGTCCAAATCCTAATATCTATTCTCATTTTTTCTTTATTTTCTCGACATAAGCGGGCATCGCGTGACAACCGGCCATACCTCAGGCCAACCAGAAAGAGTAGCCACCGTGTTTGTTAATCTTGCTTTCATTGTGTAAAATATTTGGAAATATACCTTCAAAAGCCTTTGTGGGCCCGGCCTGGCGGTCTATCGTTTGCTGGCAAACAATGCACGTTTAAGTGTTAAAACTGGATTAGGTAATTGAATTTTATAATAGTCGTTGCTATGAAAATGGTTTAGGTAACACGAAAGACTGTCGACTGAAAATAGGTGTCGTTAACGCTAAAATGTTGTGCCTAATACAATTATTTTACACGTCACGTAGCGTGAAGATAGGGTAGCTATATATTGACTAAAAAGATTTTACTAAAAGATTCTAGAAGTTCTTTTTGCGATTTAAAGCTTTTCGAATGGTCCTATTTCTGACCTTCGGATATTCAGCCTATTTTTTTCGGTATGTTCCATATTCAAAACAATGTATGTTATTGAGTAGGTTTAAAAAAATCGAACTGTTATTAAATATTTCTTTGTACTCATTTATTGCCGTCATGTCATGTTCGAAATTTAATTTCACGCGCCATTTCCCCATCATTATTTTCGCGAAAACAAACAAGCAATACGTCTGTAACGTTTAGTTAATAATAAAAGGTTGCGTTCATTCCTATTGGGTCTTTATCAAATTGAGTTCGTGATTGGCTACATTGGAAGTTCGACTGCCAATTATTGAAGACATTAGTGGCGGGCACATCCCTGTAGAGTCGCAGTCAGGAACTTGAGTGTGGTATATTCTGCAATAATGTAGTCTGCAGTCACTGTTGTGCTTTAGTAATGAGAGCCATATAGTATAGTATGTTCTAAATTCAACAATACTCATACAATCATAGTTGCAGAATCACCCAGTATTTTTGAAATCAGAACTAGTGAAGCAGTGATGTTCCCAATAACTTCAATTGAATAAATCAACAAGGATTCGCTCGTTCCGAAATAATACTACTAAATTCGGCTTAAGCTTACGAAACGCTATCAAATTAAACTATATCGTACAGAGCTAACCTTACAACGAAACCCAAAGATATCCCAATAGTATAGTTCAATAGTTAATAATGAAGCAACTGGAGCTATTTTGGTACCCATTTCAATTTAAGGACAGGGCTTGCAGAAACTTACCCGAGTTCCAACTAAAGTTTACAAGAAACTCCATCCTTAGCGGTATTGTCTATTAAATCTACAAGATACACTTCTAGACATCGAAATGTTTTTGAAGCTCTTAAAGTGTTATTCGTTTGACTTGATCTGAATTACTCTTCTGTAGGTTTTAAAGTGTTATTCTTATAATAATAATGGATTCCACATTTCAAGGATTATTTTTCATCAACCACACTTTAGGTTCATCTTATACTAATATTATTACGAAAAAAAGTCATAAGACTAAGGAATTATATTTTTTAGAACGTATTTGTACTTGAATACGATATAAAAAAAAACTGGAATAAAATGGATGGCGAAAAGCAAGAGACAGATTAAAAAGCATAAATAAAGGGAGACCAGCAGGTTATATTGAAAGCCGATGATGATGATAATATTTAATAACAAAAATGGTTTAATAAGTTTAATTCGTCACCCATTTTTTATATAAGAAGGGTTAATTAAAAAACCCTTACAAAGCAAAACATTTAAGAAAATACAATTATTCCACAAAAAAGGTGTGTTCAATTTATGTAATCAAAAAAATGCAAATCTTTATTCCAGTAAAATTTCTTAATTCAAATATAACAATGGTATAACAGACGTTCGAATTTTAAATTCGAATCCGTAATCTCTCAGTAATACCCTTTATGGAACAAACGAAACATATCACCAATACGATATGCTTTATATCGGTGTCGCCAGCGTTCATTATTAATATCGAAATGAGTTTTTATGTTTATTACTCTTAATTTTATTTCCAATACGTGTGTGATACTATGTAATATTTTGACCTACTTTTGCATATTATAAAAAGGTTTTCAGGCGTCGTAAAATATTATTAAGTGAGTAATGGTATACCTAGATAAGCTTGTGGCAACACTTGCGTTATTTTTCAGGTCAGAGAAAAAAAAAATAGCATTTTTTCAGCTATAGTTTCTGCTTATTAGAAAATTATATTTATAGTACTTTCTAAAATTTTAATATTTAGTGTCAATCAAAAATCGATCATCAAATCAATCAAAAGCCATACTCAACAATATAAAGCTAAGTATACACGAGCAAACTCAATTTCTCAGTGCCTCTTGAACCTCGAACTAAGTTCCGATCAAAGATCCGAACGTCTCGGCCGTCGTAGTGACAGCCCCAAGTAATCCCAGATGGCGTACTCGCCGATGAATTAAAGTCACTCAGAAACTAGTCGTGTACTACGTAGTGCAGTAAACTAGTCACTCGAGAACTGTAGAATACGTATTGTGTACTCAGCCTTAGTTCGGTTTTGTAATTAATTGTTTGCGTTGATATTACTTCAAGTGGTATTAGATGTAACGGATTTCGGTTTTCGGATACAGTAATTTATTTGCGGTTACCAGTTTTGAATATTAATGCTGGAATTGAATTGACAATCTTGGTATTAAGGATTTGGTGTAACTTGTAATTCCGTTTCGTATTTGAGATATTCAATGATGTTACTGTTTTAATCAAATGTAGATGGCAAGTGTTGTTTATTAATTTAAATAATGTCTAATTTTATTTAATAGACGCTGACTTAGCATTTTAAACACTAATTTACGTCACAATTTTTACTAGATTTTTCTTAACTATACTCTACAATATTACTGCGAAGATCTTATAACGAAATTTAATCAGATTATAAAATATTTAGTACTGCTTAAAGCTGTTTAACAATGTATTTAAATAAGAAGGGATAATCCGCATAAACAATAGCACAAAACAATAAGTAAAATCAGTAACAACATCACACGCGCCCACAAGCGTATATCTATACAAACAAGAGATCCCAACTTGAGGCAAACACGACACGTCTACATAAGTCTGGTGTACTAGAGAAGGCAACATTATAAACAGGCCCAACTTAATATTAGACCACAACGGCACAGTTTATTCATGTCACCAGGTGTAGAAAGACGGCCTAACGCTCCAACTTACCGTCATATTATACGTAATACGATATTCAGACACATTACACTCAACTTTACGACTCCGACTCAAGTAGGAAGCTCACGTTTATGAATCTTTAAACATCTTTTAAAATCCATACCGTAATGTGTTTTATGAACGCAGTCAGCTCATATTCAGCACCCAACACCTCTGTGCAACTTGCAATTATAAATCGACACTAGAGATATTTTACATGAAAACAGAACTCTCAAATATTCGCAACAAGTTTTGAAAACCTTGGAGCAAATAATTATTTTACAATACGAGTAATAAAGTTCGTTAAATTCGTTCCGAATTTGAAATTCTGTTAGTCGATTTTGAATTTGGAACAATAAATAGCAGGAACACATAATAGGGCCGTTATTTATTGTCGTGTATTTAATTGCCGGTTCTATTTCCAAATGTAATTTATACGTACAATAATAAATTAGTGTCGCATGTACAGAAACCGGGCAGAGTTTTATGCTGCCGATCAAAAATGCGCCGAGTATTATCACCAGTATTGCATTTAGATAAAGTCGATAACCGCGTGTGCAATACCAGTCAAATGTCGGGTTTATATTATATAGAATGTGTTTCCTGTAGTTGTCTGATCCCATTCACGTTTGGGATTGGTAAATGAATGGATGTCACGAAATTAGCAACGTATCGTGTGCCAGCTCATATCTCACAGGAGACAGCGTCGGTTGTTCACAGAGATCACGACAATTATACGGTATTACCTGATAATATATGGTAGGTGCGCTATGCAGCTATCGCCCACTCAATCATTGTGAGACGTGACGTCAAACGATATAAATCGCGCGACGTTCGCATAAATTACTCGAGTATACTCAATGGAGCCCTTCGTTTAATTAGAAATTATTTTTCTGTGACACGTGTTTTTCGTAATAACCTTGTCGGGCTGGCTTGATGTAAGTGACCGTCCAATTTCCATAAACATAATATGAATAAAGCTAAATTATAATTGAAATGGATATTAGCTACGGTATTTAATGTAATCATTTCATATTCATTTCCCGTGCTGTTATTACGATAACAATTACGGTAAGAATATTTTGTGCCTTCATATCAGTAACATCAATTTATGTATTCTGTTATAATATGTATGGATTTTTCCGTACCATTCTCATTCCTATTACGACTCGAATATATTTTTTGACAGTTCCTTTTCATAATACTTACCAACCTAATCGAAAGAGGTTAATATGAAACAATACGGAACTCTTTTTAAAAGTTGATGTCTATAATTCGACGATCATTTTATTTTTGACATTCTAATTTCAAATCAATTCTAATTATGTCAACATTTATTTTATTAATATTAAAAGTTAAATATTATTTCAATAGTATTCTAAGTACGAATTCTGACTTCAAATTCTATTGGTACGAACTATGAATTGAAATTCATGAACAATTTCCCTTTCTATTGGTTTGAACTGAAACATCTGAGTTGGCTGAGATTCTGAGACATTCCTACTGTTCCTATTCCTAGGTAAATATGTAGTGTTGTAGACTAGATACAGAATTACTGGCGGCTGTATATCTCGGCGTTGTTTGTTAGTTCACAGTGTCATGACGAAGTTTTGGCAAATAGTTGTGTTTTTGATTAAGAGTGTATGAAAGTGGAGTTTATCATACATTTTTTATGAGAAGTATGACTTGAGTAATAAAGTAAAAGTTTTGTCAAATTTGGTGTTTGTAATTATTTGTTATCGAATTAGTAGTAGGAAAGAATGAAACAGCTTGCGCCATCTATTGCGATCCGCATAAACTAACAACTCATTAGTCGATATAAACTTACTTATTTCTGTCTATTTTCTTACATATAACTAAACTGTCTTATAAATATATTTTCGATAACATTCTAAATCCAATACTCAAAATCCGTATAAAAAGATTTTTCTAAGTTCAAATTCAAATTTTACTACCTAACTAAAATGTAACATCAAAACACAACATTAAATTACAAACAAACAAGCATTATCAAAATTTATATAAGGTACAACCCACCCCCGGTTGTTCCCAGCGGTTGCGAGGTTAGTTGACAATGTCACATGAACCAAGTTCGTTCAAAGTTCATCCGCTAGAAGTTCCCTTAAATTGAAACTGTACAACATCTGCACTCGCTTTGATAGTTATTGGGAATAAATTACTCAACTACCGCCTTTGACCTACATACTGGCTTTATGTCATGTAATTTAACTAACAATAATTAATATATCGACGGAATTTTGTGTAGGTACATAATTTAAATTTAGATAAAGATATATTTTATTTAAAAATAATTAAAAAAGTCTATTAGACTTACTGAAAATTTAATATAAATTATAAAAGAAATAAAATATAATTTAGAATTTAAATTCGGGATGGAACATGTTAATGTTTTAAATTAAATTTATCGATTTCGCAAGTCTTTTCAAGGATTGCCATATTTTTTTATTTAATATCGAGTAATTGATTAATTCCTATTAAATAACGTTTAAATCAATACATCAAACACAAATTGACATCCGAAACTCACTTTATAAACTAACCATTATTTTTTATTTACAATTTTACAGAGTTAAATATTTACAGTACAATCATTTGCTATATACAAAAAAAAATCCTATTTTACAATTAATTTAAAATAATCAAATTTTGTTTAAGTGTCTTACGTTACGTAATAATAGGTAAAAGTGAAAAAAATAATTAAATTATATATAATTTTGATCGTGTAATCGTTCGACGACTTAGTTTTAGTGCTTTTAACAGACCTAGTTCTTTCATAGGTAATCGATTGGTATTAACTTAATTATTTAAGCGAACTGATTGAAATTGATTTTTGTTTTCAAGGTTAGAACATTTTCCGTTTTCTTTTACAGTAAGAATAAAAAATTACAGGTTTCACCTTTGTTAATTTTTCACCCGATCGATTTGATTTCGCCCATTTCTTTCGAACCCTTTTTATGTAGACCACCTAAGTTTAATCATAATTGCTTCTTTTCTGAACGTTTCTTATGAATGTAATATTTCCATGAATCTACTTATATAACAGTAGGTATACACATTATAATAGAATTCAATGAAATTTCATTCTAATATTACTATAAATTATTTATATCTAAAAATATGAAGACCTTTACTTTTCAATAACAAACGGAAGTCACTCTTTACGGGTAAAAGGATTTCTATAAAAGTTCCAGATTCATTTTGTTTCTTTGATATGTATAGAAATAGCTTCTATACTTAATACTAGGAAAAAAAATGATTAAATAATGATTGTATTTTTAGCCTTTCTTTAGTAATTTTTTATATAAAAGAAAATTATAAAGGTAAACTCAATTAAACCTACCCATACGTACAAATATTGGTACAATAAGAGCGTATACAAAAAATTAAGTACACCTGCCACAACAACACCCCACAAGGCACGGAAAAACGAAAAAAAAAACAATATATTACGATCGTGTATATTATGGGCGAATCTGAATGTGTCAGTGCGTAATTTATCGCGGTACGTGTTTTTTGTGGAGGTTCTCTTGACCTCATAAAACACAGAGCCGGGTGCAGGGACGAAATCAGAGGGCACTCGAACGAGCTCGGCCCGCGGCGTTCATCGAAAGTGGGAAAAACAAGCGATCGCCACTCCACTGAGACGCCCCAATGGCACTTCACACGTCGTAGTGATTTTTACAACGCTCACACTCCACTGTGCGGCGTTTTTCGCCCGTAATCACTTTGATGTACGCGCGTCCCTTTCGCGTTTGCCGGACTTGAAGATCCGGAATCGCACTTGAAATTGAAATCGAATGTTTCTTTTCATATTCGAAACAATATTTTATTTGATTTTCATTGGACCGAAAAGATTTTCCTTTATGTTTGATCTAAGTTTCGAAAGTATCATTTCCTCAGCCATCGTCAAAAGAAAGTATGCAAACAAATAAAACACTTCTCATCATTTGAACGCTACAGTAAACTTGTTTATTTACACGACTCACGATGCATAATGTAAACCAACAGCAAAAATTTATGTTGCCAGTTAGTGCCAACAAATAAATAAGCCTAACCAAATCACAATTATTCACTGTATCACTGCCAAAAACAGTGCGCTAAAACTTTTGAATCGGAATCGATTCACGTTTATCGATATTCGAATCGCAACCGATTGATTATTCAATATTTATGTGTCGATTGTCGAATCATCGCAGACGAATGCAGCGGGGCGAGTGAGAGATTCTCAGATTCGGACGTGTGGCTGTACGTGCCTGGCAACGCGCCAACCGCAATACACATTTAACTGGGTGATTTTATACGCAGGACACAATTTTAAAGTAGTCTATAAACGTTAAAAGTAACATTAAGTAACTGTGCTGCTTTGTTTTTCCTATTTTCTTTTCAAATTATCATCAATGTTTTGCTGTTCGGAGATATAAATGCAAATAGTCGGTAGTATCGTATCTGATACGCGGGATATACACATTTTATACATTTAGAGCATTAGGCGAACATAATGTGTGGTTTATATTGAAGTCGTTTGTGGTACGTGGATTACCATTGAATTAATGGCTATTTTATTCAATATCTAAATTTGAATATTTAGAAAGCAGGGAAATACCTCGAACGCATTTGTTCTTTTATACAAACTCGAAGGCGAAACGGTAAAATGTTTTGTTTTCATAAAATAAAAAGGGATTTGTGAAATTTCACTTAAAAATAATTATTCAAACGCAACGCGAGTCATCTACATTTACAAATAACAAAACGTTGAATGGGTTAATTAAAAAATGTACGTGCAAAAAAAGTGTTGTACCTATAGTGTGTCAATTTAGTTCGGGCCGTCGCAAAACTATTACTGCGCCACTTTATTTGCTGACACTAGTGAAAATTTGCGTCAGGCTAAGTGCCAAATTTATAACATTGCACTGTACTATGGAAGGTTTTCACGCTAATTGGTTTGGTGGTACAAGGATTGTTAAAGATAAAATATGCGATGCGGAATGTTTTCGTTTACATATTGATTGATTGCATCATTACTACCGCTGTGGATGATGTCGCATACAGGTGCTATGATTCGGGTGACGCATCGATGCAAAAACTTGTCACTGGATGGCTTTATGCAGTATAACAATCCATCTTGATCAGTGACGTGGGATCCATCTCTGCATAGTATTAAGGGAATAAGTGGTGCGGTAGAATTTAGGAAATTGGGCAGATACAGGATGTAAAATGTAACTTAGATATAGTTTTAAATATAATTTGAGAAATAAACTTAGGTTACTATGTTTGGCTTAATAGGGTGTTTCGAAAAGTTATCTCTAGCTATTAGAAAACTGACATTTTTTAAATCTCAGACGCAGATTGTGGCCAATACTGGTTTTAAAATACATCTGTGATATCCTATCGGTAACACCGACGCGCTGTCAGGACAAAAGTGTCGAGTTCGATCCTAGTACACTTACTAAATTTTCGAATGTTTTGTGCATAATCTATATCTATACTAATATATAAAGCTGAAGAGTTTGTTTGTTTGTTTGAACGCGCTAATCTCAGGAACTACTGGTCCAAATTGAAATATTCTTTTTGTGTTGAATAGACCATTTATCAAGGAAGGCTTTAGGCTAAAAACCATCACGCTGCGCCTAATAAGAGCGAAGATACAATGTAAAATGTGAAAAAAACAGGGCAGGTATAAATCATAACTTATATCTTCTACCCACGGGGACGAAGTCGCGGCTAACAGCTAGTTAAAAATAAAAATCACAGCTTCTGTATTTCGGAAAAGTAAGAAAAGTAGTCATGTAATGCGTTGCGCATACGCTAGTGTATAATAGGGCAAAAGCGTATCAGACACCAGCCTCTACAATTATAATACTCTTCAGACACACACAGTACAAACTTGGCAAGAAATTCACCGTTTCCAGTTCAACCTGTATTTTTGAGCATAGGGCATCGCACACACGTAATTGGGTTACGACCATCATATACCACTCACTTTGTGTACAGAGTTTAGCCACAGCTGGTCAGAGAGGGTGCCAAACCCGACATAGTCTGCGAGTCTAGACTGATGTATGAGTATGGCATAACTTTTTTAGAACAGCAAAACTCGAGCCTGAGCATTGGCATGCCTTGAATTATAGCCCCAACATTTTGTGGGCAAAGGTTGTAAATTATGCCGATTGTAATGGCCATCCGTAAGTCCATTGGTCGCGAACAAAACAGTTATCAAATTCCCTGTGTTATAAATTGAGATGATTCATAGTTATGAACTTGTATTGCTTGTTGGAGGAAGATAACTATAATGAGTTTCCTCTTTTACTATAGTTTTAGGGAAAACAATGTGTACTGAATTAATAATATAGGCAAAAATTACTACTTGAATATGTAGTAAATCCTAATTGTAAGTATTTTACATTAAGACTTAAAATAACTGCAAAAACGAAAGCTGCAAATTAAAAGGAATTAAAAGGGGTTTAATTCATACAAGCAATTATGAAGAAGCATTCACAGAGTAAATAAAAAAAATACCTTGATATTAACTTAGTTTACCAAGAAAGAGTAAGATATATTTAAAAAAAAAATGAAGTAATAAAACTTCTTTCTTCTTCTGACTTAAAGCTATCTAATACCTATAAGTAAATGTTTTCACTGTCATTCTTGAGTTTGACTTTCTCTACCTACATATTACCAAGATTATTTAAACTTTTTTGTTCCTCAATGTTACGCGTGTTATTGATCAAAATACAGCTCTAATAAATGTTCAAGTATGGAGATGATCCGTCGACATGTTTACATCAGAACATAAGTTGCAATATGTGTAGTAACGCAGGAAGCGTGTTTCTGTGCGCCGTCTAACATGTATTAACGTTATTATATAATTATACATTGATTTATATACGACTATGCGGAATAGTTATGAGTATAGAAAGTTGGTCTTTAAGATCACCAGTCAATTCACAGGAAAGGAATAGGCTTTAGAACTAAGGAGGCTATCATTAGGTCTCAAAAAATGGAGTTCAACTTTTTTTGTAGAGACTATATCAAATCGCAAATTATGTAGACAAACAAAGTGTAGTTACAAAAATTTACGTATTTTTTGTGCAACGTTACCACATAGAGAGGGAATGTGAAAAAAAACTGAACTAATAGTTTTTAATTTTGGCCGCCTCTATCATAAATACTTTCATCTATACACAAAAACTAAAAAAACAATATCAACTTTGTAGGTACGTCACTTCCCTCATATCATTGAAGTTGATTCCCGAGTATTTTCAGTGAAATTCATGTTGACGAGTTCCTGAAACCGGGAGAGCATTCGAATGAGCCACAGAGAGCGTCAGGATCAAATTGGATTATTGCAATTAGATCGGGGCATCCTGCGTAGTAAATAAATATAGATTTGTTGATATTCCCGTGTAAGCTGGATATGGATCTAGCATTTTGATTTGTTGCAGGTATTATATTGGTTATAGATGGTTAAGGAATTATTCGACTGATGCTTGAATGAAAATGTACCAGTTTAAAATTGCTTTTTAGAATTAATGGATTAAAAGGTGTAACTCTTACAATGACCTGTGGTATTGTGAGATAATGTAGTTTTAGACAAACCCAAATTGCATCAAAATGTGTTGAGTGGTTTAGCCATAAGAGTGCAAAAACTAAAATCTCATGCTGTCTGTGTTTCATATAACTCAGGATTGAAAAAATCGTAAATTAAAACATCATTACAATTTTTAAGTTCTGTTTAGTAGGTATTCTTTTTAATAGTGCTTAATTACGCAGGGAACAAAAGTAACAATATTATTTTGTTAAATCAGGAAAGCTTTCTGTTACATTTAATATTGTTTTTAGGCGTGTAATGTGTTCGTTCATTTCGGCTGGACTCGGCGGCTAGTTTCCAATTTAATGGTGGTTGCACAAGAGACCCGCTGTGCATAGGACGAACAATTTGGAAAACTTCCGTTAAACGTAACAAAATAAAATATGCGGGAAATAAGATCAAAACCCATTTTTACGCACAGATGGCGTTTATTGAACATCGATATTACCTATACTCATTTATCGATAAAATTCTCTTTTTATGTTTTCTTTTGTTATTGTCTCGAAATGTTCTATTCCTAACGTCCGTAATTAAGCTAGGTACATAATAAGTCATTGAAAATTGTTTCCCAATAAAACGGAATCCTCATTAATATTAACATTATTCTCTGAATAACTAGTAATTTAAATGTCAAATAAACCGAAGCGAGAATCGTTCTCGAAACTTTAATAAGAAATACTGCCTATTCTAAAACACCATAAAAGCGATCCAAATTTAAATCAAGCAAATTATCCTCTCCAGTCATTATAATTTGGCAAAATAAATTTATAAATTTCAGTTAGACGGTTTTGATTCGTTTCGCCACGGACCACGACAAGTTGTTCCCTACTCTGCTGAATTCTGTACAAAAGTTAGTAGATTAAAACTGCCAATTAGGGAACATTTGAATTCCAAGTTGTTTTAGAATTCGCGTAATTATTGTTGGATGAACAATTACAGAAAGACCGGAATGGATATTTGACATTATATTATTTTTATAGCTCGACGATCTGTAATTGTTTTTGTTGAGATTTATTGCTGATAAGGATGTCTGATTTATACTTGGATTTATGATCAGCGTTTATTATTATTAGAGTACTTTCATGCACTGAATTAGAGTCTACTTTTTTCGCGATCACATTAGCCATAATGGTGACACCATTATTGTAGAAATCTATTTTTCTTATCGACAATAATAGATAGATATTCTGTTTCTGATATTCTATGCTGACACTTATTTTTAAGATCTGATTCTGACCACCTGTCTTATAAAAAATCAAATGATTCTAAATTTAAATTAAAGATATGACGTCAAACGTCAAATATCTTCACACTTACAATACAATTTAAACACCTATTAAACAAAACACAAACACACGTTCTAATTAAATCTATTTCTAACCACAATAACATAATTAGTATGAAATCGATCTAATGAGATACAGTACTGCTGTCCTCATCAAAATTAAACTAGCATAATGACAGTGTAATCCGGTAGCAAGGTGCTAGTTCGGGAAGTACGGGAAGTTCCAATTTAATGGTGGGTGAGCAAGTGCTGCGTTGCCACCCCTCCCCACCCCTCCACTGACAATATTAATAATTTTATTGCAAGCTACACGTAATACGTCATTAAATTGTAAAGAAACGAATAAAATGTTTTTGTATCTGGCAATAAAGGATATATTGTTGTACCTTTATTGGGCTGCTAATAAAAGTGATTTGTTTTGGCTTTCTGTTTTTAAAGTAGTTTCTTTTAGTTTAGGATGTAATGTTGTGTGATTAATTTTAGTTTGTTTCTTACACTTTCACGACTAAAATTCTAAATTCCAATTATAATAAAATTTAGTACACTAAATACTTTGAACAGCGAGAGAGGACCGTATTAGTAGGCAAAATTTTAATATTTAAAATCGCATCGTATAAAAAAATCACCTTTTTAATGTACTTATAACAAAATCATCTATTAATTACATTACCATAAACTTACATCGTCCGAACAGAATGATTTATAACTCTTCACTTCCAATACAACTGACAGTAATATCTAACCCCTAACAACCCACGGTACAAAAATAACATAATATTATCCCAGTATCTTGAGAAGAGCGGCCGAATAATTCAGGTGGCAGGTTGTATTCGGATGAAAATGCTACTCGCCAGCCAAATGCTAATTTTATGGTGGTTGAACAACTGTGCCGAATCCAGTCCTGTCCTTCGCAGTATTGCCTAGTAGGCGTCATCTAAATAAAATATAAATCCGGAGGGTAAGATAACAAGGGTACGAATAGTTTAGCGGGTTGTGGGCCCATCATTGTTTCTTAATTAATTTGTATTTCGTGTGCAAGCATTTGAGGGTTGGTTTCATGTTCGAAAAATATTGTTGTGAAATTCGAATGCTGATTTGAATTATGAATGGAATTTGAAAATTTGCAAAAGGATTTTCCTGTTGTCGATTTAATTTTTGATGAAAAAAATTAATGTATTATTATGTTTCTTTATAATAATAATTTAATTAAATTTCTTTTACACGATAATTGTACAAATGCGGAGATATATTTAATTTTATAGGAATCAAAAGAAATATTAATCTCAATAAATATGGTAAGCTGCAAAATAGGAGTACAAAAGCATAAAAAAATAAAACTTAATAAAGTAAAAGAAAATAAATTATTTATTAAAGTTCCAATAAAAAGTATCGTAGTTCAATTAATTCTGTTCGTTAGTTGCGAAATTGTTTGTGCCACAGTTGTAACTATATAATTCTTGTTATAACCTCTATAACTAATTATAAGTTTTTGATGTTAGTATTTATTTTATTAATTCAGTTATTTTTTTTGGCTTTTGGTGCTTTTAATAAAGTAGATATTAATTTGACTTTTTATATGTATAATACAAAGTCTGGCAATTTTTAAGGACAGACTTTTCTTTTCATTAAAATCAAATTTTAAACAAAATGTAACTGTAAATAAAAGCCGTAAAAATATTTTTCTACACTCAACAAAAACAATTTTATATAAGACTTAATTGCATACAAAAAAAGCCTTATAAGCCTCCATTATTGCGGTAAACAAACACTCAATGTAACACGTAAAGAACGGGGTCATTCTTCACAAAATCTAAAAAGGTACCCTAATACATACTGCTTGTGATTAATGGAACAGTCAGCATGCAATCGTTACTTTTCATTACTGTTCCGAAGTGCAGAACCAAACGCCGGCCAGCGGTCAGATTAGAAAAGTTCCACCAAAACAACTCTAAAATCGACTTTAAAAACATAGAGCAACATTTGGTTTTAGAATCACCACCGTTATCGAATTGAAGGCAAGTTTAAATTGGAATGTATCCCGCAATAAGCCTCTCGTGATTGGCCTGTTTGTTCTTAATTAGTATTAATCGGGAACTTCACAGGTTTACACTGAGTTAGTATCCGGATTTTGTTTCAAATATATTTTATTTGATCTGGTAGATGGTAGCGTGTGTGTAGAATGTGGTTGTATTTTTTAATTACGGACTGACTTATCTGCTGTTACTTATCATAATAAAACAAATATAGACCTACAAAAGAACATTAAAAAATAAATTGAATAATTTATTAAAAAAGAACTCAGCATATTTTAAATATTTAAAATGTACGTTTTAATAATGTATAGATTCCATCAAGGAACACCAAAAGTGATTAAACAGTATAACGTGTCGGTTGCTGACCGGAAATTATGTAAAACACACCTAAAAACACGGCCGTGAGAAATCAGCATATTCATTTTGGAGGGGGCCAACCCGCCCTATCCATTAGTGAGTCACACACCAGTCGCAAACAAATCTCCACGTAGATGCTTCTTGCATGTATTTAAGGCGACGTTCGAGACGATTTAACAAGCCAATATAAATAGAAACGTGATACTAAATACTCAAGCTTCTGTCGACGCAAATCTTACGATAAACTGCTAGAACAGTTGAACGTTTGACGACGCTTAGCATTTGCCTGACGATTCCTCCAGTCATTCGAAGGGAATGACTCTTATCGTTTTGCTTTTATGGACTGCGAATCGAAAAGGCTTCAACGTTACAAAACGAGACCCTTCTATTGTGTAAAAGTGTTGAGTGAATGTGCCATGAAAGTTCTTTGTAGTTGTACCAATGCGTATCGAAAAAAACCGTCGTGTATTTTGGCCGAAAAATAAAACCGAATTTAGATAATGACCTACCTGTGTTTATTATTCTTGTTTCGAACACAATGTTTAGAAAGCGGACTTCTTTTGTTATTGTTAGAATTTCTTATTTCTTCTCTTAAAACCTTACTTTAAGTGCACTTAACGCTAAGTCATTCAATCTACAATTTAAAGAACTCCATTGAAAAACAACTTACCTGCAAGATTGTTGCTTACTTTTATCTGCAGAGTATATATTTCTCGTGAGAATCTTTTAAATACCCAAGTACAAATACAATTTTCTTTCCTTTACAGAAAGTCTTCGGGACTACTTTAGCAAATTCGGCGAAATCACAGAAGTTATGGTTATGAAAGATCCCACAACGAGGCGGTCGAGGTAAGTTCTGATACATTCAGTTTACTAACTTTCGTTATCGGCTTTTCCCAGGAATACTAACTTCACCTTGTTTACATGTACTTTGAACACTCTACAGGATAACATAAATTGACAGTCAATGACCAATCCGCGGTCATTGAAAGAGTTTAGGACTATTTACTGCATACTTCTCTAACCTAAAAGTTAGAGTATAATAGAAGCAGGATCACCCTGACTAACAGCTAGACCGCGATTTTACCAGTACCTAATTGGCAAATTTTGAAATATTGTAACAATATCTGAGGCAGAGGAATGCTTTGTTGCATAGTTGGGGAGCGGTGGTCGGCGGCCCAGGACGGCGTGAACTGACCAACTCGACTCGTACTAAAAGTTATCGGTTTGCAAATAAGTTTCATTCTATAGAGAGGCACACTCGTTTCGAAATTTGCGGTTACCTTTGAATTGTAAGCAGTTAAATGTTGGACTTCAAATTTAGGAACTTAACAATAGAACTCGAATTATTCCAACTGAATTAAGCGTTTGGACGAGTTGAATGAGGATTTCGGTATACACTTTACAGGTTGCTAAAGTGAGTTCCTTTAATAGCCGTATTGCTTTGGGCATAGCTCGAATATTTCTCTACGTGTTCCTCCGACCCTTGTTTACCTTAAAGTTTTTAAACGTTCAATACCTTTAATATCGTTGAGGAGTTTTCGAATAAAAGCGTACGTTATTAGTCGGGAAGCGAAATAGTTTACGTGCTTTAAAAGTTAACTGGAGCTATTACAATCACTATCTCGACGAACAACAATCAAGCCGCTACGTACACAAACTGAGTGGCTTAGCAACTCTTGAGACAAGAAATAAGTTGTCAAAGTGTCGAGGTAAAGTTGCTCCGTTAGCGTCTCCTGTTAGGTAAATCGTCTGTTTCACAACTCAATATTGCCCCGCGTCCCTCCGCCCTGAAATAATATACCAGCAACCGATATTGGAGCGCCTCAACTGGGAATCTGAATGCAGCCTGCCAGCCATTACGTGCTCTGCCTCTCAGCCAAATGTAACGCAAACGTCTTTTGTGCAAGATTTGTCGTAACGTGATTTTAATTAAATAATGTTTGTTTCTTAACTTACTCGTCTTCGTCACTTAAATAAATGACAAAAGAATATATCACACGTATGAACTTAACAAAAAATCTTATAGTATTTTTAGTTTTAAATCTTGTGCGATTGCGTTCCGCGTAGGGAAGCACAAAAGTTTTTAGGTCGACACCTTATCGTAATCGTAAATCAAGTGGACAACGGCAAAGACCGAGATGTACCGTCCTGGTGTCCCGAAAGTGATAACAGTTAGAAGTTGTTGCCGTAAACAACGATATTAGAGAGCTCCGTGCATAGTTAGATAAAGATATTTACACTCAGCAATAAAGTTGGGCAACTTATTGATACAGAGAAACAACGATAATAAATATAAAAGTTTGTTGTGCAGAAAATATGATATGAATTGCGGTTATCATTCAAACGAGCGCTCGTCCATCAGGGTTTGCGTGCATTAAGTTCAATCAAGATATACGAAGCGAAGTTGCAGCTGCTCAAGTGTCCGACAAACCAAGTTCACCCTTAATTCTTCATCTCAAAGAGCGTTTAGTTTGCTCGCGGTTGCCCCAACTACAGCTTATGCAAGCAAAGTAAATCAATATCCAAAGTCAATGAATCAAGAGTAATATATACGGGTACATAATAAATGTGCTCTACCTGAAGGCAATATCTGAAAAATTTGCCTGCTCGATATTGCTTACAAGGGAGTTTCCTTTCTCCCCAAAATTTAATGCGTCGTTCGCATTTTTATAAAAAGAAGTAGGTAAGTGAAATAATTTGCGGTCGGTGCTTTATTTCCTTTTATTTATTTTAATGGTAGGTCTCCTTTCATTGTTTTTTCTTTAAGGCTTAGGGAAATGAGGGTTTTCACGAAGAAAAAAAAAGTGTGTTAACTTTGTGTGTACCTATCGTTATAAATGTCGGAATTTATACCGAGGTGTGAAACAAATTGGTTTAGTTATGATTGTAAAAAAGAAAATTAATTACGGTATTAGAGTTCTCTCTGGGAGAGGAAAAACGGATTTATATCGGATTTCTTTTAAATGGATAAAGGTTTTGAGCTGAATTGTGACATTCTTAGAAAGGTTTTAACGATACCTAAGGGCTTTTTCTATTTTATTTGAATATTTTTTATTCTATAGAAGCAACCGACCAACGCTGTAGCTGCCTATCTTTTTAAGCTTAATCTAAATGGCTTTACAAGTCTCTGACTTGATATTGAAATGGAATATAAAATGGATTTTATGAAATAGTCGCTTATCTATTATAGTACCACAAAAACTTATTTTTCTAATATTCTTTTATTATTTAGCGAAAATTGCGAGACGCCTATTTTTTATGACCGCTTTCTAATGATTTAAAGAAATTGATAGGCACCATCGACCACAATACCAATATACAAATGAACCGTCAAAGATTCTTATTAAAATTTCAACTTTCGCTCTCGCCCATTTTATATAAATCTAATTTAAAATTTCCACAAAAGTATCGTGTTGATAATACCGGGAAACTTTATTTGTAGGCGTTAAGTATTTAACCACAAACCATGGTTTTATTCAAGTCGTAAAAACGTAGCCTTTTATCATAATTTTACGACCCTGAGTTCCTTAAAGCACCGACTCCGTGTTAAGGGTTCCATTAGATTTGATTTAGTAATTAACTAGCTTTTAACCGCGGCCTCGCTCGCATAAATGGTATACTGAAATGTGGCAAAGATATATCCTCCAGATTGTGAACTCTTTAGATGGTAAAATGAAGCCAGAAAAGTTTGTCATAATTGTTTTGGTACTTTTTCATAAAATAATTTAGACGAAATAACAAGTTTTGTTTTGAAACTATGATACTTGTACCTGTTGCGCTAAAACGTACAAATAGGAGACCTAATAACCTGAGGAATTCGTCCTAAAATTTTCTTTACTCTTAATTCTGGCCTTTTATCTTATTTGAAATAAAAATGAATATCTTTGCAATCTATTCATTTATCACTGGCCAGATAAAAGCGCTTGTTAATTGCGGAACACACAAAAACACGTATTACTTGAGAGTTTTCTGATATGTTCCACAGTGAATAGCAGTTTATATCATCGCGAGGCTTACGCCGGCTTTAAACGGGCGCGTCTCCATTCACGCCCGTTTCATTCGTTTCGCTTTCCACTAAAAATCTAAAATCAATAAAGGATCACGGCATAAATGCAAAGATTACTGTTCGCTTCAGTCGTAACATGAAAAATGTAGGCGCCTTTACATGAGCCGTCCGAAATAAAACCGCATATCACTATGAGACTGTAAGTAGCACCATAAAGGGAGGATCCTTGGTTCAAATCGCTTCGGCAAACACCTACAGAGGAATAGAGCGGTGTTAAATGAGAGGGATTGCGAGTCTTCCCCTCCGTCCTCTCTACTTAAGACGACGTCGTATTAGTAGCCGCGGAAACTCGCTCAAATACTTTTTCATATTTTAACGAATCATTAAGCGATAGTTGAAAAGATTTCTTCGCCTTCTTATTTGCTTAGACCCTTCAAAATAATTGTTCTAATAGTTTTTTTTGTTTGGGATTAACAAACAATCGTACATTAAATCTTAAAAAGTTTCCTTGTTTAACCATATAAACAGTTCTGTTACCTCGACTCCTATGGCCGTCTAAATTTAAAATACGAAATTAGTTCCGAATATCCAATCAAGCCCAAAATTTTGCGGAATATTCCAACATGATCCCATTAGCAATAGGTTGAATACCACCAAATCTATATGGCGGTAGAATAGCGTATCTAATAACAATGTTGAGGCACCGACGCGGCATTATTCTGACCGATTGCGCAGCTCTATTGCACTATTGATAGCTTCCCCGTATGCTGTAGTTGGTTGTAAATTCATACTACTAATTGATATAATGAGAGGGCAATCTATTAAGATGCAATTACGCTGTGTCGTCACTCTATTATAAATTATGGGAAATAGTGTCCTATTACGGTCATATACGATACATTATCGTTTGCTGGCAATTATGTAGTCCGATCAAGAATTTATTGAGATGTAAACTGGAATGCATACGTTCGACTTTAAGTTAGGTTTTATGAAATTATTACGGTGTATTTGGTAGGAAGTATGAGTCTGTTAACATTTCATAAAAGAGAAATTATTAAAAGAGCACATATTTTTTTTATTTTTCCCCTTGCTAAAAATGTCAGACGAGATATTTTACCCGTGAACAAAAAACTCAACTCATCACACACACCCACATCAAAAACAAAAGTTACAAAATTTTCTATGTAACGTTCATTAGTAGTTCGATAATCGGTCTGAAGTACCGCGGATGCATAATCAAGTAGTCGAGTCTGCCCGTAGGGGGTAGACGGGTTGGGGAGAGGGTTACTCGTAAAACTATTACGGCAACGTTCTGCGGCAGTACGTTGGCTTCATTAATCGGCCATCGTATGAAGCTATCAAGCAGTGTTATGATATGACGTAGGTCGACATATCGCTAAGGCTACCGTACCGAGTGTCTAGGTTTTGGAGTTAATTCCAGTTGATTGAGTTAGTTTACAAAAGTGACGTACACGGCTGCCGGTAGAACTGAATGTGTATGATGTGAATAAATTGTGATGTTTAGGATATTGTTTTTGGAATTTTGAATTTAGTACAAGAGGAAGTATCTTTATTTTGTCGTTTAAAAAAAAAGAGTGTGTGTAATCGTCACACGCGTATAACTTCTTTATTATTATTCAATTTTAATTTTTTACTAATCTTTTTCCGGATGGTACAGAAACGTGACACCATATTAGTCGCGCTTTAAGAAGTTTTACTTCAAAAAACATATTGTAATATACATAACTATCTTGTCAACATAGTACAAAAAAATATGCTAAGTGAAATTACCGCAAGCTTTTACACGTAAAATTAATCAATATGATTAACATATAATAAAATACATGGCATTTATGGCCAAAAAAAATCTCAACCCAAGAAGAAAAAACAAAAAACCAACCTTCTTAAAGAAAGAGAAACAAAGTCGCATCTAGAGACTCGACATCTCGGAAATAACTCAATTAACGCGAAAGCAGTACAGAACAAATTGGTGGATCAGGTAGCAGTGTCGATGGCGCGATGGAGCAATCTTCGGAGTGGTCGTCGCTGGAGCGATCGCGCCCGTCGAACTAACATTTCTGTTCTGGTGCGTCACTGGCTCACTGCGCTCGATCGGATTCAGGCCGACGTATACTGAGTACGTAAAGAGATTTTTCTTGGCTTTTTTTTTAAGATTCTGTACACTTTATGGATAATTTGATGGAAGATTTTGGTTTTAAGTGGAGGAAATGAAAAGAATAGACATAGGCAAAATAAAGCAACATTTTTTTACAATATCCCAGCAACAATAGAATCGTTAAGTACCTACTAAATGTAAACCCTTTTTTGTGGAACCTAATTAAGTATAAAAACAAAAATGAAGTAAAGAATAAAATTGATAATATCACTATATAACTACCTGAGAATTTAATAGGACATTTTGGACTCTAATACTATCCAAAGAAAAGGTCCCAACACAGTACTTTCATAAGTAAAGCAACAACAAAAAAAAACACAAAAATTAATTTGTAACCTGAGAAGGTGGAAGTGTGCGCGGGGTCTAACGGTCGCGTCGGGCCGCACCAGATTGGGTAGTCTAACAAGACCACCCGGGTACTGTTGCATTCGCTCGCTGCACCCCACCACTCACTCCTATTGCCTATTTGGTTAAATTTACCAGGATTCCAGTAACGTAAGTGGGTATAACGATTTTGCTTAACGACTTCTCTTGGTATCGGTCAGATGTTCGTAGTTTCTTTCGTACGGCCATTGCGGCTAGAATATGCATTTTAGAATGATGTTTCTTCTTTGAAGTTTAGGTTTAAACTTGTTTTACAAAGTATTAGACATCCTTTTTTGCCTTCTCTTCCATATATTTTGCTCTGACACTTATAGGAAACCCGTAAAGAGATTTAAAATATTTAAAAATGTAGAGTACTCTATAAGGAGCTTTCATACAGATTTTTGTGTATTACTTCAAATAAAATTATGAACACACGTTTTAATAATGAGAAGTTCTATAGAACAAGTCACCTCATAAATATGAATAAATTAATTCATCCTAAACGAAATAGAAAACCAACAAAATCACGACAGTTTTTGACGAACATTCATTTCGAATAGCAAGATAAAATTCTATTATATTAAATACCTCAATACGACCTCTTACAGATTTTAATAGAACATTAAGATAATAAAACGAGTATTCTGTTTTATTATCCTAAAAGGTATGTCGAAGTTAACATTTAGAATATGAAATCATAAAATTAAATCAAACGTAATGAGTTTTGAGATGTTGAAATTGCTTTTGTACTTTGCGAGGTATTTGAACGTACAATTCGTTTATTTTGAGAACGATTTCTAAACAACTTTATTAGGCCACTTCTGAAGGCCTAGCATGACCTCTTAAAGTTGTGTCGGTATGGAAAAGAGACGCAGATATACGCAGTTCCACAGATGCATTAGTATAAATTACAATTGTATAACCTCTCCTATGTCCAATATTGAAAGAAATCAATACAACAAATTCAAAAGCTTTATACAACAATGCAATTTGATATTTCTCTAAAACTTAAAAAAGACTTCCCAATCGGATACAGTCGCCAACGCAATTAGTTATACAATCTGTCAATTCTCTTACATACACGGGAAACTCGCCCTTATGCCGTGATCGTATAGGCTACATTTGCATGTAGGTGTAGCGGGAGGATTTCTATACCGATTGATATTTTTATGCGAACATGCCGTTAGCAGTGTGCCAAGGATTAAGCATTGCAATGGTGGAGTGAAACAAATAGACATCATTACATATTGGAGTGATTGATTCGCGCGTCAATAACGTTTCCTATGGCGACTGACTTAATATGAAATTGTATAATAACTCGCTTTGTTATTTGTTGTGGAGGAAAATGTATAATTTTGTTAAGAGAATGTTACTTGTTTAGAAATACTAGGTTATATGGCTAAGCTAATTTTGAAGTAGGAAAATAATAGTTATTGTTGACAATTGTATGACAAATATGAAATGATTGGACTGTTGCATCATTAGAATATTAGAATAGAAAACTTAGCTTAATGAAATGTAAAATATTTGCAGCCATGGGTATGAAAAAAAATATTTCGACTACCAAATACGATCTATACGAATTACCAAAACGTATATTTTTATTATAAACCATCACAACCAATAATTCGTATAAAAGGTTACTCAGTTTCATTGCTCACAAATTATAATTAGTTATAAAAAGACAGCATTAAATATTCTGCTATCCTTGCAAATATCGAACATATTTGAAACGAGAGAGAGCGTTACATTACACCCTAGTATGCAATATCGTTCGGTAATATGATGTAAGTACACACAAAATGCTGATTTGGATTTGCCGAAACCCACACAAACTTTATAAATGTTCTATATCTGCATTTCTATTCAAAACTGGAGCACCCAAAATAAACTAGACTGGATTCGACGTCCGAACGGTTTTACAAGTGGAAATATAATGAAGGCTCATTGATTGCATTACATATTATTATGGTTTCGTCCGTTGTTATTTCAATAGATAATGTACATGGGAAGAATGCCAATAAAATCTCTTAATTTCAACAGTGGTCCGCACAAAATGAAAACTCGTGGACTTTGGGTCTCATATTTTTCCAACTCATGTATTATTTATATCGTGAGATAAGCAATCCTGCCATTGGAAGTCTAGACGCAGTGTGAATGAGACGAATTAATGAAAAATATATCGACTCGGTACAAAGTGTTCAGGGGGCCTACCACTTACTTTCACATTAAGATTTGTTCAGCTACAGAAAAGGAATGGCGCTCTACGCGGTATAAAGTGGTATCTCTTTTCCTCAATTGCTGCAGTTTTGCTTTATGACATGATGGTAGGCCCCCAGGTTTATTGGCGCTCTGAAGGTGAACTTCGATGCTAGTATTGTTTCACGATCTCAGAACTCATATTGAACTTATATTGTAGTTGTGTATTATTCTCTAAGTAAACGATCGTTTTGTACTTTCAAGAATGAGAATTGACTGAGAATCGATTTTCTTTTATTTTTATCTCATTTTAAATTTGGGTCATCTTTATTATTCTTTATTTAAACTTAAATGTAAAATTAGGTAGATTTCGTTTCAAATTAACGTTCCTATGTATCAATCACAGTTGAGCCATTTGTAACTATGCTTATTAAATTCTAAATACGTCAGTTATCAATCAAGTTTAAGTAAAGTATAACAATAACTTTTAAATCCTTATCTATTTAAACTGGAATGTTTAAATATTATTCCCTTACCATAAACTTGGAATAACTGCATCATATCGTTTCAACGTTATTAAATATGAATTTAAAATTTCATTCGCGTAACCAAGATTTATTTTTATTTTAAACCAGTACTTAGAATGATAACGCGTAGAGCCAATGAACGAAATTCATTCGTTTAAATATAAATTTATTTAAAGAATGAAGTGAAAATAATAATAACAAATAACTACATCATAATTCACTGAAATTATCAAAAAAGGTTTTATGCATTTTGAGGTCTCAACTTTCGTTGGCGATTCTTTAAAGCTTTCTGTTCAATAATTCAATTTTATAATAGAATAGATCACAATAATTGAAGGGGACCTCTAGCCTGATTTTATTACCTACACGCCGGTCTCATGTGTGAGAAACGATCTATGATTTTTGTAAGATGCCTCTCGCGTCATATGGCTCGAAATAGTTCAGACTTCTTTTACTATTTCTGTAAAACATCAAAAATTATTTCACTGGCTACTTTGGTTTTTACTTTCCGTGGAGATATTTTATGTATATGGTATCTTACAATATAATATAAATGTTGCTTTATCTATTTACATTAATTTTGAAGTTAGCCCCGAATCGGCATGGCGGCACGCACTCTTCGTACAGAATAAACAATATACGAAACAAGATTAATTTTGTAGAAGATTCCCTTTCGCAGATATCTCGTCTGGAATATACGATTACGTGTCATAAGTTTTATGCCCCGAAAGTTTCAAAGTAAATTCGAACATCCATCGATAAATCTTGGCGACGCTCGGAACGATTTCATTTTCGAATTTCAGGAGCGATTGCCTCCACTGTTAAAGTTTGCCTGAAAAATGTTCGCGGACGATTGACTCGCTATAAACGGAAATAAAAAGTTTTGTGTTAGAGCAATAGCGTTGTACAATGCGCATATAAAGCAAAGAGAGCTCCAAAGAGGATCACAATTTGAAACCCTCCTGAATTTTACAGACTTGAGTGTAACTAACTTTTTTCATCCGACGGCTATTGTAAAACAGTTGCAGCCAAGTTATACTCTACATTTCAGAGAATTATACAATGTCTAATTCAATTTTAGTTCTAATATAAAATAATTATCAAGATGAAAAACAAACTCGCCGTGGCAATAAACGTAAACACGAAATTCATATCGCACAAGTTTAATTCAGTTAGGCTAGTGTAGAGAGAGCTGCGTTCCGCATTATCATTACTAAACAGCTTTTATTATTCCACGATATTTGGCTAGAGGGGCCTCACACGCGCGCTAATGGAATAAAAAGTAAGGTTACAAAGTAAAAAGATACAGAGCACCTCCCGCGGCGGCGGTTCGTGCGAATTTCGACTGAAAATTTTATACGTTCAATCTATTCTGAGCGCCTTTATGCTGTGTCTCGCGATCCCGCCCCCGCGCAAAACAGTTTCGTTTTCAATTATTGCCCACTTGTGGAACGGGATTCGATGGAAAAACAAAAGAGCTAGAAATGATATTTTATAGACAAGTCGCTTTATTCGATGTTTACTGCACCTCGATTTGTTCTCGAGTGAGATCTGTGATGTTTCAAGGAAATTATTGGCGGAACGTGCCGGGATAGGCCGGGCAAACCAAGCGCGGAGGATATCAGGTCGAGCCCTCCACCAACTCTCTCTTACGAACCGATTGCTTTTAATGCCACTTGAATATTTTGTTTGGTTCGCCAATGTCTTTCTTCTTATAATGTAAATCTACCTTTTTCAGAGAATACTTTTTAGAGGCAGTAAAATTATATTGTCCGTCGTAACTTTAATTCACGTAAAGCGCTAAAAGAATTAAAATTCCAGCGAGCTCTGACAAATAAACGTATTAGCTTTTATGCGCTCTAAAAACATTTCGTCCAAAAATTAATTCCGCTAAATTAATTTAAATAATTACGTTGTATCCACTAGGTCTTTTGCAATTCAATTAATAAGTACGCTTCATAACCGAAATCTGAAAGTAACATTAGTGGGATTAATACATTATGTATGTGTCGTGGCGAATATAAATAGGATCTAAATATTTTAATATTTATTCTTTTTTTCTATAAGTCCACGCGCTCGGTTCAACTGTACATAAATTTGACTTTATCGTGTATAAAGTTTATGTTTGCCTACATAATTATGTAAATGTAGGCGATCTTTTAACGTAAATTATTTTCAACGTTTGTATGCTAGCGAAATAATGCAAGGGAGCCTTTCATTGGGGGAATGCACGCGTCGTTTTACATGTATTTTTGTAAGATTACAAATTTCGCACATACCGACTTGGTGTTATCGTGAACCGACTGAATGCTATCTGACCCCTGAATGAGTTCTTGCTTACTGCTCTATCTTTTGATGTAAGAATTTGAATACTTGTTGAAACGTAGAAGCTTATAAATTTGGTTTATAGCAAAGTATACAATTTTAATTTATTCTTGAATGCAATGTTCTCAAGAGTCCTTTTGAATATTTTCAAGTAGCTTAGTAATTTCTAAGTTCTAAGAAGTTTTTCCGAATCAAAGGAGTCTCAAAGGAAACTAACTCCTTATTTTGATTCTTTCCACTTTGCAATAAATAAATACTAGCACTTCGCAGGAATTTCCTAGTCCAGTTAAAGGCATGCAGTTCGACTTAACTACATCATTACGGGTGTTTGAGACTTTTGAAGTGGAAACCACGGTTGGAATCAAGACTTTTTCAACAGAAAAACAAGCTGATTGAATAAAACCGTTTTTGTGGATGGCGATGTTCTGAATCAAAGGTTTAGCAAACGTGTGCAACTGTTGTTATCCCATTTGGTCTATCGGAGGAATAAAGAGTGCAAGTTAAGCTGAAAAACAGCCCGCAGCCCACAAAGCTTTGAATGGAAGAAGTGCGGAACCCGACGGAGGACACACGATTCCTGCGTCCTGTAATTTGAAGTTGACATGGTTCGCTCCGAGCGCAGAGTTACAACTTTAGTTGCACCGCACAAGGATTATCTTTCACTACACTTTTGTTCAACCAACATCCATTTTTAACTCGCCTGACAAATAAACAACAGGTACAACTCGTACATACACAGGTGAACACAATTTTAGACGATTCAAATATGCACAACGATATTTTCTAATTGAAACACAACCACATTTGGGCTGTTTGGTGTAGATTGACCCAATAAAACGGTCTAAATTGATCCATCCAAAAATATGAAATTATAGGCACTGACCGTGTTCGTATTTATATAGAGCTAAAGTCGAAAATCCGGCGTAAAATGCTGACAGTTGTGCGTAGGCACTTTAAGCGATCACATCGGACCGTCACATTCATTGTTACGTTTATTACGTGAACATTGTTGGATGAACATTGCCAATATGTGATAAGGGGGGACATTTAAATGAGTATCGATATAACTCGGTAGTTGATGAATACGAGATATCGATTGTAGCAGCTCGTCGTAGCGGATCGAACCCGCGCCGTACGCGGCGCAGTCCGCCGACCGATCAATGCAATACGAGTACATTTTACATAATTGATGCCCCATTCACGGGAACGGAACACTTATTCATATTCATGAATTTTACAAATTTTTCAATTTGTGCCGCCAGCAAGTGTATTTACAGTATTGCCATGTCGTATTTGCTCCAATACAATCTGTGTAAAAGCTGAAAGGGGAGTCGCCTCGTCCGTGCCGCGGCACAAACCACCGATAAAACTAGCCTCTAATGCGATATTTTTGATGCTACTGCCGTCATCAATAGCGGTGTCGTCGCCATTGTGCCTCGTGTTTGCTCGCTGGTTTTAAATTTTATATTGAACTTTGTCTCGACAAAATATATACCTACAATTTTCAGAAAACAGTTGTACATTTCTAAAAATAACAACTCCTTTTTTAAAATCCTCTTAACTAATAACGCGAAAGAGGATTACGACCGAGGAGAATAACATTGATCAGCGTCGAAACTTGATGGACACGAAAATCGTTCAAAAGGAAAAAACTGTAACAAAACTGATTCCCAGTAGCGCTGAAGCCTTGAAGGTAATGGGAGATTGTAAAAGGAGGCAATAAAAGCTTAGTATTGTGTGTGAGAACCGTAGGGGAGTCCCTGTATTGTGTTCGGGTCCGCGGAGGCCCCCAAGAATCGTCTGACCACGGACGCGGTCAAATTGTACAGAAATGAAATTATCAAGGTACGCTGCCGATTTTCCGAACCAATGAATCAAGATCCAATTCCCTTTTGTAATAGAACATCGTCGCGAAACGCGCCCATGGAGTTACACTACCCACTCAGTGGACGCTTAGGCGGCGTCCACACGAGTATTATACAGCTGCGGCATTATTTATTGTACGTCATGTAGAACATTCCATCCGATTGTCGAACGGTCTCGCGACACGCAATCCAAATAACAAATCGTGTTTTTAAACGTAACTTATTTGTTTTTCCCGTGTATTATACGGTATTTAAGGAAATATTTCTAGATTAAAACTTCACGATAGACTCGCTACATAAAACTATTTCAAAGACGTTAAGTGCAATCAACTGATTTCATTAACACGTTTCCACAAAGTTGAATTGAAATGTAAATATTTGTGGAATTAATGTTGTTTCAAACGGCCTAATGCTATATTGACTGCATATTTAACAGAGCTTAAGAGTGTTTACTTAAAGTACTTAAGATTTGGAAATCAATTCTCGCTAGGATTTTGGTTATTTGAAATGGAACTTCTACGAATATACGCGTTTAGTAAGATTCTGGTCAGCCGGCCCGTAATCTGCGACAAATTGACTTTTCCGGCAGAGAGCTGACGAGTCTTGGACTGTAATATTCCATAAACGACCCAAACGTATTGGACCCGATGCTAGGAGGTTGATAAATTTCGTTGATATTTGAATGCGTTATATTCCTCTCGGGTTATAGCCGACCGTCCCTTCAATAAATACTCGGAGCCGCGAAAAATTTGTTGACTCTTTGTAAGCCTATATTAATGAAAACCCACCAAGAGATTCTATCACAAATGAACCATTTCGAACTAAGCATTTATGTATAAATGATTTAATAACGCTTGTTGCGGAAAGATGCCGCATCACCAAAAGCTAATAACTTATTCCAATTCAAATAAAAAAAAAAACAATTTTCTCTCGAAGTTATAAACCTACAGATTTCCATTTCTTCGCAGAGTTGGTAGAAAGTAATTCCTCCAGTTCGAAGATAAATTTTACGTCATTTCCTGTCTTCTTGGTGCTCGGCAAAAATTATCAGGCATCGGCTCGGCTCAGACCATTTAAAATTAATGAATAATGTTATCTGATAATGATTTTGAAAAGTTTAATTAAAGTTTTCTTTTTCGAGGTTTCTTCAGTTTCTGATCGCATGAATATCTTTATTATTTTTTATCTCGGAATAAGCGGCTTCTTAAAAGTTTAACCGTGAATAAATTTGATGATAAGCACAGCTTAATAACATAAAGATTAATCTTAAATTCTATTTTGTATTTTTTATCGTTTGGTTTTCGTGATGCTGCGATTGAATTAAGATTGTTGAACAATTTGTGTCTTAATATAATGAGCAATTTTTTATAGCCGATTTACGCTACTACTTCTACAATAGATCAAATATTTTGCATACTCTAAACCAAGCAATAAAATGACGACTCACAACGCACTAAATAAACAACTCTCTATTCGGACATGCCCAAAACAATACGGATGAATCCGAACTATTCAAGTTGCAGTCCAGTGTGAATACGCATTCGATTTTTTACAAAATCTTATCGTACCACAAAGGAATCGTGATGTGTGGTGGGAAAAGGCGAAAGGCAAAGCCAAATATAAAGAATTTAGATCAAAAAGAGCGAAACATTTGGGAAATCGCGATAACATCATTCAAAGGATGAGGAATGGTGAGCTCATACACCTTTGAGCGAGTAAAAATAAATATATCTGGTGGCGCGGACGTTAGTTCTAGGAAACGTTCTCAATACTTCTTGTTACTTAGACTTCCTGTTTGACTTTATGTATCTTTATGGAGTTAGAGACTTTATGACTTTCAGTTTTAGGTCGAATTTAGGTAAATACTTATTTACAAAAACTTAAGCGACATGGAAAAAAGAATCGTGTAAACAAATTGAAATGGCATTGCTTCTCAATTATTCATTAATGATGTTCGTATGCCAACTATTATGAAATATTTACCGTGTAAGCGCAAAAAAACCGTCACGAACGCAAAAGGTGAGGGGAGGAGGGTGTCGCAGTAATTGCTGGCAATTTGTAATGGCCGTGTGATTGCCGGGCGGAACGTCGACTCTAAACTGTGCTATTAATTTCGTACATTTGATTAACGAAACTACTTGTTATGCTAATGAACGCAAGCAAAGAATGCACGCTAACGTGCTAACGCGACGCCTTGTCGACACGTTGTCGAGCTTGCAATATTTTCGCTTCGCTTCCTCTGTAATTACTACCACGAAGGTTTGAAATTTTAAAACTTATTTATAATTTCACTAATGAACGTTAGTTCCCGCGCGTCTAGACATGCGTCAACAGCTATGGATACACTCTATATATTACTCGATCGTTGTGAGCGTGACACATGAATCGGGCAGGTGTCATCGCCCTGCCTTTTGAGACAATTTATCTAGTTAACTCCGCTAACAAAATCACGTTTGCCTCGTGTACCTCGTGTACCTCGTACGTCATCGGACGCTTCCACGTTTGCGGCAATTCATGTTAAAGTCAAATTCGTGACTAGTCTATACCGCATCGATATCGATTCGATCTCAAGACAGACAGGCCGAATGAAAAGTTTACAACACGGAAAGTGATCGAACGCACGCAAACCGTTATCCGCATGGAAATAAGGAACCCTAAATATCGTTGTAAATGCTAGATGTACATACATGTCATGACTCCGCGATGGTAAATATGTTTATCAATAAATCTTGGAAATTACGACAATTTCCGTTTTACGTCGTAAAGGGTTGAAGTCACGTTGCCGCAACATAAATCATTCATCTATCAATTGCAAAAACGTATTGGGAAGCTCACATGGCCGTTATGTCGTGTGTGCAAACCTCTTTCGTCCGAGAGACGACTTTGACGTTTATTGTAAGTGCATAAATATCAGAACTGGTTGTCACCAATTTACCAACATGTAACAGTCAAATTAAAAGAGAAAGAGGGTCGATTTTCCCTTTGTTTATACCAGTTTTACGGAGGGGCGTCTCGTCAAAGGAATCGAAAGTGATTTTATGCATTAATTAAGACCACAGACCGAGATTTACAATTACACGGTCTCCTATAAACAAACTTGATTGCTTTACAAAAACTCAAATAACTAAGGCAGTGTCTCAAGTAGAGGTTCATTTGAATATCAAAGACGAAATTCAAATTACGGCGTTTACAATAAAGGCTCAGCCGGTTCGGTATTACGAGCTGATGTAAATTTCCGATACTCATTTCGAGGATGAAGTTCAGATGTCTTAGTCGCAGTACTTCGAACTAAGTGCGCTATGAAAGTGTGAAACGCCGATACTTTAACAAGACTTCTCTTGTATTTTAAACGTTCGTTCCGCCTATCTGCGCAGTAAATCAAATCATGGCTAATTTTCTTACATTAAGACAGTCTTTAGCTGGTTAATTTGAAATGTTATACGACCGAACATTTTGAAGGATGAAATATGTTACTTGTAGACTAAATCTGGTTTCTAGCATTAGTTTTACGGGTACAAATGTATTTTATTACAATTTACTCATATTTAAAACTAAACATAATTGTTATTTGTGATGAAATAGACGTCATAATATTCATAGTGTGGTCAATATCACACTGCAAATTCTACCTAATTCAGTGGCCAAATAAACTGTAACCAAGCCCATTTAGTTAAGTCAAATCAGCAATTTAAATCGCGAAACCATGCATTACAAATACAGAATCAAGGAGTACGGAAAAAGAAATAAGTAAGTCAGTCAATATTCTACAAAATAAGTTAAAAAGAAAAAAACTGGAGGAAATACGTTCCGCGTTTTATCTGTCCCTTCTGACCTACAATTTATTCGATGCTTTTACGGTTGACTTAAATGCCAAAGCATGAAAGTTAAGTCGCAAATCAAGTTCTCTTTTCGGTCGTTTTACGTGGTATTTGTAATGTTCTTTTTTAACTGAACTAAGGTAATGTGATCTGATAGAGAATACTTTGGTTGTTGAAGGTTGCTTAGGTACCTTATATGTTGTTGTTAAGGTAGTTAGCGGATATAAGCTTTTCGTTTTTTGCAAGAATTTTATGTAAGTACTGATGGAAGATATTACTTAATACTTTTTTAGTACTAGATAAAAGAAGCAATGTTTAACTGACAACACGCTCTGAGCATAATGGGTATATTTACTTTTCTAAGAAAAACAAAATAGCAGAATATACTTTTAAGACTTGCAAACGAATCATCAAACAAACTCGATCATTATTCTCAAGACCAACTCAAACAACATCACATTATTTAAATAATCCTAAAACATTTTCACGCAAAGCAATCCATATTCAAATTCGAAACAAATTCCGTCGGAACGGCGCTAATATAAATAAAATCAAGAGTAAAATTCAGCATATTTAATTTAATATAAATTACACGATCAATTTTGATGTTAACTGAGTTATCGTTGTAAACTTGTTTACTCGCCTCTAGATAACGTGACTCCATTAGGCAGCCATAACGGTCACGAGCCGCTTCCTTTTATTACTCCCTGCAATGCTTCCTGTAGCTCCTTTTTTCTCTGAAATATTCTGCTAATTAAGGAAGGAGTGGAGGCTGAAGATTTCCTGCTGCTCTAGCAGATTACTGGCGGTATCTCCGAGAAAAATGTAACTCTCAGACGGAATTCAGTTTTGTGGCTTAACTTTTTGTACGTCATTTAAAGTTTTAAACCGCTCAGATAGCGTTACACGGGCTCAGATAAGACTGGACGAGAGATGTCCATTTATTGCAAACGTTTAAATCAATTAACGTCAGCTACTCTTGCCTGAATTGCTTCTATGATAACATCTTCAGTGGCGGACAATGGGACTATTATGTGAGTAGCTTCATCTTGTTCCATACGAGGGGAACTAACTGGCATAATACGAACAAGCTATGAATCTGAGAACCGAACTCGCATTGAAATGTTATACCCGGTTTGATTTTGATTGAGATCGACGTCTACGTATTATCTATTGAAAACTCTTGCACTTTGTCAACTGGACAATGGGTCGTTCGAAAACTTTCTCATCTCATACTGTCCAATACTTGCCAATACTATTAAAAATTTGCCATTATACTGATATTTGTTGTCCTTTCAAAACTTTATTTGAAGCAGAAATATTGAAAGTCGGTTTTAAAAATGTTAGATGAAGTTCAAAAAGAAAATTACAACGTGAAAATCGTTTGAGAGTTTTCAAATTCAAAATACAGCACTTTACAATCTTCCTCAACATCGATGATGCCTGAAATTACCCTTTTTCCCCACCCCGCTGTACATAGTCGTCCTGCTTTGTAGGTACGCATCAAATTCGGAGCATTGTTATGCAAATACTCGTGGTTCGGATGCTGGCGTCAGTGTACAAGACAAAGCGACGTTGACGACCGACATCGGCTGTTGCTATCAGCTCCGCATCGTATGGATCCACTCGACTGGCCCTAGTCTTGTTATAGGGTTGCCAGGACTCGATGTAAGGATTTCGGGACGTGTTGATGTCAACATGCTTGCATCGAAGGTATATTTATGCAAATGAATTCACGTATAGGTGCGATATTATTAGGAATACAGGCTGTTGTTTCAATGCCGTCCCTCATCTCTGATCCAATATAAAGGTAATATATTCATAGTGTATTAATGTATTAGGTAATCCACAATCTATACAATGTGTAGCAATATTTGTAACGAAACACGAGGTTGCAAAATGGGATTTTCTTGTATGTTCTATACCTAAAAGAATATGTTTGGGATAAATGTTTTACGAATGGCAAAAAGTATTTCCGCTAAGCCTTGGAGAATTTTCGGGACAGTGGCTTCAATGACAAAACAAGAACTAAATCCTAGGATGATCCTAAATTTCTGGAAATATAGATATAACCTAGGTTTGGTAGCAGTGAGTTTTCATGGTCGAAAGTGAGATTAGGGTCGAGTTACGAGTTGCAACCTGGGTTTTATACAAGAAGTAAATGTAAAAATATTCAGATGATTTTTTCCTATTGAAGGAGAAAATATAGTAAAATGCTGCTCGTAACTATCAAATCAATGCACATTATTTCCAGAAATATTCACAATTTTTTATTTAACAGACTAAATTGTGAACGCTCTAAAGAAAGTCGTAAAAATATAAAAACCATTGCAAACTATATCATTTATTCAGTTTTCGAGATAATTTTATATTCAGACGCTCATGTTTCTATATAGATGCGCATAGAAAAGCGAATAGAATTTTTATTCTAGCAAATTCTTATTTTCTCGAGCACTGTAACAGAGTTTACGCAGGTGCTTCTAAAACGCATAGAATTTCAAATTGCGTTTTCATTTTTTCTCTTGGGGCATCCCAGTATCAGTTGGATGCATAGCCTTGAGATGCAAAGTGTGAGGCGAACGAGAGCTTTTTATATTTGCGGCATCCACGCCTGATTTGCATAATATTGCTTCCTTAACATTTCTCTGTAGGACTATGAAACAAAACGGAACACATCTAGGGTTGGAGTGGATTTACACAAGCGGGGGAATGAGCAACTGTGTAGCACAGAGCAGGGGTCATCGCACTTGCCGAAATAAAATAAAAGAACTCCGAATACATAGCTTTCGTAAAATTCGCATAAATGTTCCAAACAGAGCTCTTTATTTCAACCGAAGCGTTTAAAAATCGATGCAGAAGCTTAAAGTTAAAGAAGTATTACGAGTATTCCGAAGAAACTCAATTTTACGCTGAGATAATAAAACAATTAATTTGTTCGAAAATAATTTAAAACAGTAATGAGGTTTTAATTTGATACTTCAGATTGTTAAGAGTCATGGTTTTTCGCTGTTCAATCTGCATAATATTGCTTCCTTAATATGCCAACCATCGGCAAAAGACTGAAGCGAAATTGCTTTTTTCAGTGTGAGAAGGCAATGAAGGCAATGAAGTCAGTGGTAGTCGATAGTGGCTGCGTCTGATATGTTTGGCTAGTCAAATGCGATGGAAATGCGCCGCTTGAAATCTTAGCCACCCTTTTTTCTAAATGCGTTAGCGTTTTATTAAGTTGTGCCAGAGTAAATGAACTTTGATTTTATTTGAGAATTCCCTTTTTGTGTTCTATTTTCAATTCTTTGTTAAAGGACTTTTAGTGCCTTGTGATATAATTTCCATATTAAATGTTTTTTTTTAAATTTAAAATCTATACAGTACGGTTAAATAGTTGTTAGGTGAGTTGAAACTATATTTACATTTAGTTTTAAAGATGAATCTTCGATTGTGCCAAACTTTTACCATGCAACATGTAGTAGCCAATTTCATGAACACACACACATTCTAAAGAATGTTATAGTCTTATAACATCCCTACGGACCATATTGCAGAGTAATCAGTGTTTGAATAAAGAAAATATGAGGGACCTCTGTTGTGTCCGAAGTGGGGGAGAGACAAATAGGTAATTTGATAGTAGGTACTTGCGGCGTACTAACGGACTGCCGACTTATCACGGCTAGTCCATCAGAACGATATTATGAACCTGATATGTGGAGGAGGGGAAATAACGTCAGTAAGAATAGAAATAAAAAGAAATTATGTAATACAAAGGATTTATTGCTGGCCAGGATGGTGTGAAATCTTATTATAGATTGATTTATTTTTAAATGGCTTAAAATATGTCAGCATCTTTTTTCAAGATACTGGCTCTTTTAAATTTTAATGTGCAGAAAAAAAATCTTATAGATATCTAATTAAAAATACCATTTTATAACTCTATTCGTGTTTTGTAGAACCGTCGTTGGGGACATCCGAGTCTGACCTAATTCGTTGGTCATTAGTCACGAAAAAAAAAAGAAAAACCGTAAAGAGAACCACTTATACAAAGTCACAATCGTAAACGATGATAGTACGAACACCTGTCACTCGATGTAAACGTTTAAAGTTTTCATCGTTCACATTGGCATTCGTCGCGGCCGTAACCTAAAAATCTCGAAACTTAAGTATTACTTTTTTTATTGCAGCATTCCAAAGACATAAACCTTTCCAAGTTACGGAGATTATAAATCATATCTTCGTTGCTTCCGTCATGCAACGAATACGATTATTTAACAGCCAATATTGGCATTTAAAGATATATCAATAAAGAAAAAAAGCTCTTTAGAGTCTTTTATGAGAGATGGAATATACTGAGGGTAAAATTAACAATAGTCCGACTTTCCCGTCACAAATGTGTCATATAAGACCAGGTGCTCCTTTCCATGACAGCAGCGGGGCACGTGAAGGTGACGTCGTTATTTGCTCCCGGGTTTATTTATTCGAAACTTGCGCCCGTTTCGAATGACCACCGTCCACTCACAACCTGTCACTGTATTTTCCTGACCCTTTATTTTCACTTGACAAGAATATTCCGAGCCGCGTCCTCTCGATATTACATTCCGATACGACTTTTTATTCGTGATACATTTTTCCAATTGTCTCCGTTGCACGACTCCGCAGTGCGAACTAACGGAATAGAATTTTCAAACAGTTTTGATTGATAAAGGTAGACAGGTTTTCGTTTTCTTTGTTTGCGAAATTAGATTCGGAAGGTAGCGTGAAACTTCAGAGTTCCACTTGATTAATGGTGATTCGGGGGATCCAAGAAAAAGAAACGATTTTAGGCCATTCGATTTTCTATATAAAACGAATTACAGGATCGCTTTCACTCGGTTGGTTAAATGTTATCAGAAAATAAGCGTGTTTAGTTTTAGATGCATGAGCGCGATATTATCCCATTTGTCGAAACAGCGCTGGAGCTGCGTTAATATTTGATGTGTTCTCGACTTTTCTCGAATTTAACGCGCCGATTAAACAACGCCGGGCGAAGGATTTTATGTAAATATTTAAAATGCTATATTGGTTCTAGTTCAGCAGAAAAAACAAGTCCATTGTTCATGTAGCATCTTGTAACGTTAATTTATTGCTACTGCTCACCAACAATAACCTTTTATGCGGGAAGTAAAATCTCAAGTTTAGTGGAATTAGAGGAAGCTTTTGACTCGCTCACACTAGACTTACATCAAAACGTACGTGTTGGATAGAGTTGGATGTTGTTACATGCAAATTGTACTCTCATATAAAATTGGCGGAGGTGTCAAGAACGGATAACTGCGGAGCAAATTGGACACATTGTTGCATCCCGCAGGTTGGAGCACCATTAAAATAGAAGGATTATTTTTATGGCCCGGTTGGCTCGCTTGAGATAATATCGGTAAATTTTATGGTCGTAATAAAGGGAATTCGATTTTAGCCAGTCATCCGTATGTGATTATGTAAGACCCGATTTGATACTATAAAGTGTACCTTTAAAAAGCAAAGTATTCTTCAAAAAAAATAAATAACAAATGTAAAATATTATCAATTCATCGGATTACGTTAAGAGTACCAAAAAATTCGGTATTTAATTTAGGGGATGATTTGATTTACGGAACTCATAAAAGATTCCTCTCACTAAAGAATAAGAACTTCCCAAAGTTTACATTCACACAATCAGAAAGTGGGTTAATGAGATTCGCTCAAGAAAAACATCTCGTTAAAGCATACATTATTCAAGCTTTCGCGAAGTTATTCCGCGTTCACGCGTTCATTAGGCTGGCGAATACAAACTTGCGATTCCCGTAAAGCTTCCAGACACACCCACTTATCACCCCGGACAAACTATTCATAAGTATTTCGGGTACCGTACCGAACACACGCCTCTCTCCTTGTTATTTAAATTTATCACTCAACTTTTATCCTCTAAATTCATTGTAACAGGTAATATTTCACAGGTTATTAATTACGTTACGCCGGCATCCTCACGGTGTAACTCTTATTACATTATGTCAGTTGCAAATTGAAAAATTCCCGGGGCGTGTGTCCCGTCTCTCCGAAGTATTTTGGCAAAATTATTCTCATTCATTAAGTCGAGAAGTGGAGGGCGCTCGCGAGATTGGCGACCTACCATTCACTCGTGAGTAACGAGGTGACTTCCTGTTATTAGTTATGTTGGCAAATTGTTTTTCTTACGCTTTTATACCTACACCTTAGTTAAGTATCGAATTTATATAAAAAGTTATGATATAGTCTGTCATTCGATGAAATGTATCGTAACGAGTTTGTTTACCTTGGGCCTTTTAATTGTGAGGTCTATTTTTATTAATAGAATGACTTTTGGGTTTTGTATCGTTTTTCCTCTAGGGAGTGAAATGGGTAATGTAATCATACTTTCGGTATCATGTATTTACATAGCGCTGACCCCACGGTCAGCAGTGTCCGGTTGAGAGGTGTGTAACTGAACACCGTCCCCGGCCGGTACGCGTGTCTCCAAGTGCCAATCCATTAATTAAAACTTATTTTGTACCGGTAAACACGATCGCTGAACGACGACAAACAACCGCTCGACGTGCCTAGTTCCCAACTTCCACTTACAATTATGGAGCACATTTGGATAATAGATTACTGGGATTAAGTAGCATTGATTGCGTTTAAGTAAGATTAATGCGAAAATGCTTTATTACGGATGAATAAATAAAAGTTCTGCAACAAATAAACGTAAATAATTTCAAGAATCTCTGAAACATACGAGGATTTAATATGAAACATAAGTTTGAAAAATGCGGTTCTGCCTTCAATTTCGACATCCAATACAATCCACCCCAAAGCTTCCGCAAAGATGGAAAATCTCTCAAAAGAATAGCGTTTAGTACGAGACAAAGACCGATTTAGATCTCCTCTGGCGAAGCCTTCTACCGGGCCACTATTTACTTTTCTCAAGGGATCGCGCACTTCGTCAGCTAGTGGCGTCCGAACCCAATTTTACAAAGCGAAAAAGCAGCGCTTTAGTACAGCGGGCGCTCCCCCCAAATCGAATACGACGAACATTCCAGGTACATATTAACTTTGAAGCTGTATAATGTGAGTGGCGCGGCGCGACAATGAGTGGGGCAGGCGACGTGTCCTACGAGTGCCTTAGGCCATAATCCCGAAGTGTTAGCGTACGTGCCACCGCCGCCATTCGAAGATAATTTCTCCTTATAATTTCCCATGCTTAACTCGGCGTAATGAAGTTTATTCGTCGCTACTTCATTGTGAGTCGTTTGCAGAGGAGGCGGCAAGGAATGTAATCAGTTGCGAACTAATACCGTGTCGTTCGCAAAGCCCCCCTCGCGTATGGAAATGCCTCGTTGGAGCCGCCGTTAGTTCTTTTGATTGCTAGCTTCTCCTTGTCGAATTAAAACCGAGATCGAGCTCGGGTGATTTCGAGAAAATTAAAGGAGCGTTTCATTTTCAGCGATGGCTCTTTACGGTTAATATTAGTATGATTGTGGGTGCTCCTCTTGCTGTGAACTTAAGTACCCACTTATTTTGTCTTCAACGTTTATTTTAATTAAGTGGATTTCTTATCAAGGTGAGGTCTGTAAATGTACGGTTAAGTTTCTATTATACATGAGCCCTTTTTTGAAGTGAAACCCTTTCAGACGTACCGCGGCTCGAACCCTCAAAGAAAATGCAAAACATGCGGTAGGACCGAAAGCGAAGTAAGATATCGCATGCGATACGCCCAAGTTCACGCAAGATTGAGTGTACGCCATTATAAACTTTAAAATACGGGAATAGGATCGAAACTTTCATATCAAAGTGACTCGGAATACTATGATTAATGCATTTTAAGAAACGCTTTAGTTCCAACGGAAAACTTTGACTCGCCGAGCGTGACGGAGCTGTGCGATGCTGCGAGGATTATATCATAAAATAAGTATAATGTATGAAAAATCAACTTCATTTAAAACTTTAAGGAATAAATTTAACATTTTGAAAGACTAGCAAAAGTGAATGTTATTAAAATAGTCTGGAAAATGCTGAACTTACGCTTAAATTTCAGACGAATTTCAGAAAAAGTATGTTTGAGACTACAAATAATCCATTAAAAGTGTTGTCCAAACCGCATTTATTAATGTAAGTCGCTCGCGTCATTAGACTTGCACCCACTTCAGTATCGCTGATGCCTTTATTTTAGCCTAGATGCAAATTAAATTACACTCTAGTCTCGCTGACTTGCCACACTTCGGAAGGATGACTCGTTCTTGTCGCTCGCTGCAGAATATATCGCGCATCTAATCTGTAATGAGCCAACCGTATGTACTCACAAACAGTTCTCGATATGCAGCGAAACTTTACTAATATAACTACACAAACATTCCCGCAAAAGACACCGAAGGGGGCACATACAAAACAACAATAAAGTTTCGCCGGATCTGCTGACCATTGCAAAAAGCGCATCGTTCGCGGCGTCCTGAGCACAATACCAACTTAAATTGTTCGTGAAAACGTTATGCACTCGACGGTTTCAATTTCCTCGCGAACTAGCCATTGCAGATGTTCGGACGACACTCATAAATATGATTTGAAAATCGTTTTATGTATAACTCATAAACTTTTATCTTCAGCGTGGATGAGGCTCTCGGTCTAAACGGTTCCAGTTAGTTTCCTGCACAAAAGCTGCAGACGTTTTAATATTGGACCGTCTGCTAGCATGGTACGTATCTGCCAGTGTAAATTTCGCAGAAGGAAAACGACCCTGCAGCACGCCACCTCTGCCTGGTCAAATAATACCGTCCTAATGGCTAACTATTGCCTAATGTATTTTGGTGAAATGGAAATAATGTTGGAGGAGCTCCACCCGTCCTTACCGGAGGTTGCGATTTAGATAGTGCTTAGTGCAGTGGAGACCGCCCCAAGTACACTGCCGGCTATTCAATTTCAGTTTATTAAAATACGTTATGACGGTGTTATGAATAAGACCCGGGACTTACCAGACGCGGCGAATTCAATGCAGAATGTTGTTTGTTTTTTAATAATGTTGCAATTTATTTGTAACGTGTAGCTTTTTAATTTGTTGTATAATATTAATGCTTCGTAAAAATGAGTTTAAGTGGGTTCATTTAAATGTGATGTGCGATTATATTTAATTTCCGTCCTTTTGGAATTTTATATTTTTCATCCATTCATGATAATACCTGCTTTAGCGAAGTACCTACCTTTTCAGGCACTTCAGGTTCTCGTACGGTCTACCGTCCATTTCCTTCCTGAGTCATTAACATAAACGTTTATTCCATCAAAAGTACTTCAAAATACAATGTCCAATTTTTTCAATGGTGGTACTATTTTTTTTACCTACAAAATACGAAAATAAACTGTGGCGGGCTACGAAATACTACTAATTTCTTCGAACAATAAAAAAATCACATATTTCAGGCTCTAAAATGGTTTAACGTTATAATTTATATAACAGTAAAAAGGTATGTTAAAAGATAAAAAAAAAAATAAGAAAAAAAAGATAATTGATACAAATTAATATACATATGCCTAAACCCTCATAAATTAACATTTAATGTTCATTTTTTGTTTCTAAATAAAATGTCTACTTAGAACGGTGTCGCTGCTGATATAAACATAAATAAATAAGTTACTAAGTTTCATAAGTTTGTTGAAGAGAAACACTAAACTTAATAAAATAATGACGCGTTGGCTAACTTTATTTTCTGAGCTATAGATAGCGAGATCGATTTCAAGTGTTGCGAGGAATAAACTATTTGGTTAAATTTTATAATGAATAGTGTTAATGCGAGACTCAGTAATTAGAGAAATATAGTAATGAAATATAGTCTGAGGTTTGATTGTGATCATGATTCAATACGATAATTATGCATTGACATTGATACATCTTTCTTACATAGGATTTTCAGGTGCGAATAAGTTTGCCAGCTACCACTGTAGACTATGAGAAAATTCATGAACGGGCGCATTATTCCCTCCTAGGAACGATGACCTTGACCACAACCCAAAGTCACTGTCACAGCTTCAAATCACCGCTCTTGGTCGACGTCCGTCCATAACCTATGGCTCCCAGTATTTTAGGAGCTAAGCCTACTGATCGCTTTAGCAATTCAAAGCTCAAATATAGTCGCCGATTGTCCATATAAGGCAAACGGCAGTTAAACCCAAGTGAATTTGGGCTAATCAAATTTGCCGCATGCCGAATGAGCTCTAGATAAGCACAAAGATACAATGGGCAGTCAATAACAAATGAAAACCACTCTTTATTCCTAGAAGAAGATGGCGGGATAAACTCTCGACTCGACTCTTACGCGCAAAGGTCTGTCTGTTCTCTGTTCTGTTAGCCATGGGCCGAGATAAATGGAAAGAGAAAATTGAGTCTCTTGCCTACAGTGTTACACTTATTGCTGATAATAATAAAATAGAATAGAGAAGTACGTTTCAAAATTTACAAAATTTTAATACCTGCCTAATAACTTTAACACTAAACAAAGTGTCTCATGTTAACACGAAATAGTTGTAGTTAACCGTAAATAAAACAATATTTTTTACAAAATACGGTCACTTTTACTGGCTGGACTGATCTTAGCATGCAAGAACTAAACATTTTTTAACAGAATTTGCTCATACAATTTTAGGCACTATAATGTTTCGAAAATTGCTAATAGATCTAAAGAACATGTCTTTTAACTAAAGAACAGCTATGTAATCACTTGCTCAATAAATAGATAATTGAAAACTTATTGTGTTCGGTATGATTGGTTCTTTATAATTGAAAGCTACAAAGAACGAAAGATACCACAACGGCTACTACTATGCTTAAAGTTACAAACAAAAATCAAAGTCTAACCGCCTAACTTTAAAAATAAATTACAAAACAGGCATCACCACAGTAAATAACTAGTTCAACAATAAAGTACGCGTCTGCAATAATCACCATCCATTAATCTACAACAAAGCTTTCCGTTACTGGCCACAAATTAATTACGTTACGTACTACATAGATAACCAACATCTGAATAATTATTACGAATGCATCACCCTTTGAATAATTATTACAAACTAGCTGTTGCCCGTGGGCCCACCCGTTACGAATCGATAATAGGGATCATTTTCGACGGGAACCTAAAATCAGAATAACAACTATCTTATGTGTTAATCCTGCTTACAAACTATCTGTGAACCAAGTTTCGACTTAAACCTCTGCCACGCAAAAACCATCGAACTGATGGTTTTTGCGTGGCAGAGGAACAAACATCCATACATTCAGACATACAAACTTTCGCATTCATAATATGGTGAGGATGCAACACCCCTGAATAATTATTACGAGCGCATTATTTGTTGTGACGAATGATTTCCTGGTTAATTGCGACAATTCGGGTGGCCAGTTATGTTACGATGTCCATACATCATTTATTTTGAGACAGACGTATTTATACGAAATAATTGTAAATAATTACATTTTGTTTAATGATTTTGCCGATGTTTTTAATGTTTTATTTTGTAATCGGTTATTAAAATTAGTTTTATATTGAGATTGATGTACAGATTGTAATAATAACATTTCAGAGTGATTAATAATAACATTTTTACGCGTTCATTTGTGTCGATGGAACCGTAGTAGATTCATAAAAAAACATAAATTTCTTACCATACAAAATGGCCGCACATGGGATTTTGCAACTCTATGCTGTACTTGAGAGGGTGTCCAAAAAGTGGACTCCAACATCCTAATGACACAAAAATACAAAAAAAAAAATAATCGAAATAATTACTAGATGTTTATGTTGTCTCAATACAATTATTTACGATTTTCAAAATGCAAATATATAAAACCCGTAACATTTATTCAAAGTTACAACTATTTCAAGTAATAAATTACAAATATATTTAAATTTAATCAGTACATTTTGTTTGTCACTGCAATGTGCATTAAATAATTGAGTGGGAGATACAATTTTAAAGCGATTCGTGGTGCTATTTCATTCGATTAAAACCTTTTACATGCTGACTGATTTTTTTCAATAGTTTTAAATTTTAGACAAATAAAAATTTAGTTCTATTCGTGTTTTATTCAATGTTTTGATAAATTATGCCACTCGAATTAAATAAATTAGTAAATAATTATGGACTATGTTAAGCATTTTCAAATTCATAAGATTATTAAATGTGATTTGAATAGTTATTTGCTTGGCGTTTGTTAATTTAGTGTTTGCTTAATTTATTAGTTATGGAAACTTTTTTGACATGCGGACAGTCGAGTATGACTTGCACAAGAAAGGTTTTGCAAACTTTATTATAAAATTGTCGAAAAGTGTGTCTGCTGCATGACTTCAACATTTAAAACAAAAAAAATGTTTTTTTTTTGTATTCATATCATCTGTGAAAATTACAACCGTTTAACTATGAGACAGAAATAGGGTCCCTTTCCACCTTTTTGAGACAGAATCGTAAAAACTTGAGAGAAAATATTGTCACGTATTAACTTACTAATATACATACCTACATATTCAAGTATATACTCGTATATAGTATAACTGCATTATAAAGGAAAGCTACCTAAAAGGAGGAAAGAAGTACTCTGACATTTTTACTTTAAAAATATTTTTACCTTTGCTGACACAGTGTGTTGTTTTATGCTTATTATATGGCAGGTTAAATGGTTTCAATTATACTGCATGGAGGATGCATATCTTGTCACTGGAAGAACATGACCTCTTTTTCAAAAGATACATGGACGAAAGATATAAGAAGGTGTTACTGTTATTTTGACTTGACTCAGATAAGTCACCGATAACTCTTCGACAATTTCTTGTACTGTGTATTTATAAAGGTAAAATTTATTTGTAGCAAATGTAGCAATTATGTTTCTGTAAGATAAATTTTAAATTTGATTTTAATCTTATAAGATTCACTAAGAGAGAGCGTCACTAGCAACAAAATAGTTGCAATAATATCTTGCAACTTCTCCAACTAAAATTACACTGACACAGATCATACTTATGTCGTGAAAACAACATTTAACATTGTGTTTTGAGATATTTCGACTAAATAGATCCTAACATCAGACTCTCAAAAATATAGTTCTATTTTAACCAGCAAAGGAAAATCCTATAGAGCCTCAAACCCTATAATTATTCCTTCGTAGAAAATTTTCCAAACAAACATCATACATATTAATAAGGTAACACGTCCAAAGTTCGTGTTAGCACAAACAATCATCTCCATACATTTCGAATAGATTACAATTATTTAGCCAACATTACGGCGTCACCTATGTTTGCAAATACTAGACGTGTGATCAATAATCCGGAATATGTAGCTTATGTAATTATTAACTAAGTAAACAGGCTGTGTGGTATCCTTACTCGTTGGTCAAACAAGATGAAGTACAAACAAATGGCATGAGTTATTACTGATAAGTTGCTAGTGACGGCTGTCATGGTTTAGGTAGGTTAGAAGAATATTAGCAAGGGGCAGATGAAGGGCACAATTTGCCCTCCTCCAGCCACCATGATTAGCCTCGGGCAGTAGTCTTGGGGAAGACTGCTTTACTTTACCTAGGCAAGGAAGGCGCGCGCGATGCTTTAGCACGCCTCTTAAAAGCGATGAGGAAGACACTGCTCTTCGTCTCAACAATGATGCAGCTCTTTTAGGAGCTCCCATGTCGGGGTTCGCGGTAGACTGCGAAAGCGTTCCCGCTTGGCCCCCGACTAAAGGAAGCGGTAGGAGTCCGGCACACTCCTTCGCCTTCCCGAGGGCGAAGGATGTCCATGAGGATTTCAACTGGACAAAAAAAAGTTAGAAGTTGTCTCAATTATTGTTTATCGTCAGGTTTTTATTTAGAGCATGAATTGATAGTTGAATTATTTTGTAACCTGCCAGTCTGATCAAACCGGTGCTAACCAGTTGGACTTGCGACAAGGGTTCTTTAAAAATAAGCTAAAACGAAAGAATAATTGGTCCCCCATATTTTTTTACCCTGTGTATGAAACAATAAAACGATCTTAATATTGGTAAAGAGTCGCAAGTGGTCTGCTAAATTGAATCATACATCGTGCCCTTGCGCTTTTACATTTTCTCTTTTAATGCGTGAGAGCAGTATTCACCACATAATAAAGTAAAAGATTTAAAAAAACATTCGTATAGAAGGACAGTTTATAGAGGAGCAATGACATTTGAGTAAAGTCAGTCTTGAGTCTTCATCATCTCAGCCTATCGCCGTTCGATGCTGAACGTAGGCCTCCCCCAAAGAGCGCCAACCATCCCGGTCCTGGGCAGACCGCATGTCTTGAGTCTTGGGTGACAGAAATAATTTAGCCCAGAAAAACATTTTTAAATTTTAAAGATCATAAACGTGGTTTATAACTTAGTATCATGATGTATTGCGCACCCATCAGATTTACCCTAAGATAACAAAAACATCCTTAAACAGATCATAATAATGGACAATTGGACAGACCATTAATTTTCATTTCAATTCATTTGGTCAAACGGAGCAAAACAAAAGCGGATACCGAACCACCGACATAGCGAAATAACATGTCGTTCGAATCGTTCTAATCGGATTCGCGTATAATATGCATTTAGGCAAGTAGGAGGCTCATTACAATTCCATGTCGACAAATACGGGGGAATTGACGAACTACCTCTATTATGATGCAAAATGCCAGACATGGGCTAAAGGTATTTGAAAGTAAATGTTTGAACGTGTTCAAGCTAAGTTTTTGTAGAGTTTGAAACGGTGTGAGGGAAATTGACTGTTCTTTTAATGTTAAAACGTAAAAATGTTTAAGAAAATATATATTTATTTATTGACCTTTCTGTTTCTTTGTCATTACAAAAACTCTCTAATTCGACAGTAGGTAACTTATTTTTTTTTTTTGCAATCTCTTCCATGCCACAATAGAATGATGAACCTAACTACTTTGAAAGTCACTACATAATTTCTTGATGATGATTCGCTTTACGATATCTCGAAATTAAATAAGACGTTTGAGTGATCATAATTATACACATAGGTTTTCCATAAATTTCCCTAAAACATATTGTAAACTACTAAAACACGAACAGCAAACATTAGTACTGTAGAGCCGACACTACTATCGACGTACAACACAACATTTCACAACAGACGTCATATCGCTACCGAACTTGTAGCAGTCGCGCCACCATCTACCAGGCTACTAGGTTGGTAATAAATAAACACGGTGTGTGCTCGCCCGATAAGACTGACTCGCAGCGACGTCCCGCCCCCCACTACCCCGCACTTAGAACCTCGATAGACACCTAAACGTCATTATACATTACACAACCCTATTGTTTTATTTGTCAGGTCACAGAATGCAGTGAACCAACGCCGCGATGAGATTAGGCCGTCTAAATTCGAGCTTAAATTTTAATCGCCGTTTAAAGCTTACCCCCCCTCCGTACCGAGTTTCTACGTCGTATATTGAAAATTCCGACGTCATTTTCTTGAATGTGTGCTTTTTAATCAGGCTTGGATAATTTTGAGACAGCGTGACGCGATGTTATGTAGCCCTCACAAATACTTATAACGGCATGAACGGCAAAATTATGTCTCTCTCAGTTTCCAATGCGTACTAAAAAGAAGTGAAGAAACAAAAGAAATTATTCATCTAAGAGCACGGTAATCGTGAGCTAGGCGCTTTATTTTTTACTCGACTTTATTTTTACGCGGAGCTACATCGACGACCGGTATCGAACAGGATTCTAATCAATTTAATTTATCAGGGATCCCCCCGGAGGCGGCCATTCACTTCATTTAATGCGCGTATTTTGCGGCAGAGCTGATTGTTTTGAACCATTCGGCTGTACGGTCCATTTAGATTAATTATTGGATTACTTAATTTCGCTGCGGTATATTTTATACCTTTGCTGTATAGAGAATATTTTGGTAAACGAATTGTTTTGTTTTGAGGTTAATTAGGTAGGTATAGTTAGTGGACGGGAAGACGTTTGCTTATGTAATAGAAATAAAACTGTGTGAGTAGGCCTTCGGGTTGAGTTTGTTTCTTTTCTAAGTCCGTGTTTAGTCTAGCGTCTTAATCTAGGGAGTAGTTAATGTTGATAGACGTCGGTTAATTAGTTTTCGTAGTCCAACATTTTTTATGTTTTGGCTGAAGAACTTTTGGCAATGATTGTACATTCAACTCAATGAATGCGAATGGTACACCACATTAAATTTGAAACTAAAACTGAAACGGTCTAAATTATCATAATTGATCTACGAAACCCGAGAATGAATGCTATTAAACTCATGTGTAATTTAATATACGTCCTATACAATGGCACATACATAGCTAATGATTTATGTATCGTAATAGAGAAGCCAAATTCGATATTGTTTGCCTTACAAATTGCATCATTGATTATATTCATGCCGACCAAATTGCGACCGGCAGTAAATCAACTTAATTTATCTACATCAGACGTTTAACAGCTATAGAGGTTGAACTGACCACGTCACTGGCAGGCCTGTAAGGAGCATTAATTATCGTCAAGATTAAATAAGAAATACGCCAATCGAAGAGTGAAATAAGGGTGGTATTACGACGGCGGCAGCATTTGTCCCGGCAACTAATAAAGGAGACAATATTGCACTGGATACGTATAAATGTGCGAGCAGCATTTGGGGCGTGATATTAATTTCGCCAGTAATTGCTATCGGTTTCTACCCGAGGCTGCAGCCATGAACCATGAATACGGGAGTTACCGCTATTTGTTCCTGACGTTGCGGTTTTAGGGTTTTACCTCGACCCCGCTCTCGTATATTTATTTTCTTGGAGTTTTGTCCAAACAATAGTGGAGTGGATTATCGTGCCCGTTTCGATTGTTCGAGCCTAACGCCGCGGAAAACAATAGCTTTATTCCAAAATAACACTATCGTATGTTAAGCGTATGATAGTAAATATTCACGAAACTAAAGTGCGCTTTGAATTTTCATACTTTTTTTAAGTTTTCGTGTTTTCTATTACACGGTATTTTCCTGCACTTTCTGCAGCTCAAAATCAATATTTATTGCTTTTGTTATAAAGTAATATTTGAATTTGTTTTTCAAAAACTTCTGCTTTGATCATGGTCCCATTGATTAAAATAAAAGTTCCTACGAATAAATAAATTCTCAACGATTTTTGTCGAAAACGCGTCATCCGGATAGTTCCATGGACTTTTATTTTCCTTGTCGTACAACCGACGGGAATGACAAGCGATTCGTTTAAGTTGCAACCGGATAGCCGTAACGGTGGCTGTAGTATCAAAATCTCTTCATACATAAATTAAAGGAGAGCAGTTACGGTTGCTGCCGGCTGAGCCGTTTAAGCGCCATTGTGCATGACCAAAGAGGAACAAAACAATAGTTTCCGACACACCTTTTAGCTTAAATGATTCTCAGACTTTACCAGACACTATGTTACAAATAACCCAAAAACTAACCAAAAATATCATTTTTAAGAAGAAGTAATGTAACCACACGTTATTTTAGAAATTGTTACTTCCCAAAGCTTACGAAGTTTGTACACCGATTGGAATAACAAAAACCATTCATAAGCTTATTACCACCGTTTTGTACGAGAGAATTGAGTTGTTCCTCTTTTGCAAGTGGAAGAAAATAAGGCACGTCCCCTTAAAGATAAGTACGACGTAACTCCATTCGGTAAAGGGCCTCTCCACTCGTAGCTCGCGTAGTGGCTCCAAGTTTACGAGAGCCCCCTCGCCCTCTGTATCGGTATGGAGATCGGACGAGATAGGGGTTATCGAAAGGTGTACGGGGGGTCGATTAGGAGTGGTCGGCTTGCACATAGTCGGCTTGATGCGCGGTGTGAACGGAGGCCCTCGTTATTTTCAATTTCCATACACGAACGCCCTTCCCTCTATACGTTTTCGTATACGAGTATGAGATGCGAGTGTATTAAGCCATGAATCTTATAAAGACCGGTGCTGATTTAATACGTTCTCGAAGGAGGCTGATTGTTTTTGGATGTATAAAATACTAGTATTACGGGGTTATTGATGACTCTCCTTTTTATTGACTTCTGTTAAATTTGGGTTACTCATCACATTACAAAGTGAAATAAAAAAATAATCTTTTGTATTTCACTTTCTTCGATACATTAATGTCTTTTGTGTAATTCATGACATTTCAAAGTAAGCCGTAACATAAACTTTAGCGAAAACCTAATTAAGCACGTGATAAGATTCGGTCGAAATCGCAGCAAAATTCAAATTAATTTAAGACATTTCACATTATCATAAGCTTTAAAAAAGGTTTTTCCGGCATACAGTATCACAGGGAAACTCCATTATGAAACCGCTTACGTGAATTTTTAGCGAAATGAAATGAGCGTTTGTGTATAACTGCACGATATAATAAAAAGGAATTGGTGCTTAAGCATTAGTTAATATGTGGGGCTGATTAAATTTAACATTCTCGGATTTGATAATTGTGCATTTACTTTACATGTGTTCAGATGCGAGCAGTAAGTGAATGTACATTTGCGTTCATTGTTTACAAATGAGATCTTTGTATTTTCTTCATGTAAAAATGACACAGTTCAGTACATTTGGATTACACCTCACCACGTTATGATATAGTGACGTAACTCTTTATGTTCTGTGAAAATGAGCTTAAATAAGATATGTACTACGCTTTATGCTATAAACAAGATCGTATAATATTTTTTCCATAAATTTAAAAGACATAGTTAGATTTCAATTTTTTTGTGAAACTAGAAGTCATAACCTATCCTACTTAGAAGTCCAATCTTCATACCAGAAAACCTGTTTAAACAGTTTTTTCTCACTAAAACTAGTCCAGCTTTTCCAGAGCTTAGTCTGTAAAAACTTACAAACAAATCAGTAACAGTCTTTTTATCTTGTTATCTACTACCCAAAGGTCTCCCGCAAATTCATTCACGATTTTCTATCCATAAGGTTTTAAACATCCTAAAAATGCTACCACGAAAATATTATTTTCGGCCCCAACTGGGGTCAGTAGGTAAGATTTACATGTACATTGATAACGTTATTATTAAGACAAATTGCCTTCGTAAGTTGCGAAGGACAATATAAGAATATCATCGTAATATATGACGCGATAACTGGCGGCATTAGTTATCGTATCAAGACTCTTTCCTTATAAGTATTTGGTGTTGTGACTTGGTTAGGAGTGTCTTTAGTATAGTAGGTACATAGTTGATAAAGAAACTGATGTTTCTTATTTTTTGGACTAGTCTACTATGTTCCACTGCCTGGCAAAGGCCAGTAAATCTTTCCACGATATTCTATTCAAGACCACATGAATGAAGCTCTGGTTATAAAAATAATGCTAACTTAGTAAATTATTTTTTGATTGTCTGTAATAATCGTGGTTTGACTATATGCTAATTGTGATTTATTTTAAGCATCTAGTTTAAAACTGTCACCAACATATCAACTCACTTTGCTGTGAATGAGGCAATCCTGTCTCTGCAGAGAAGTAGAGAAATAAATATATATATTAGAAATATAGAGTCATTTCTGACTGACAATGTAAAGTGTAGATAATAAAGTGGTCTTGTAATAAAACAAATATGAAAAGGAGTAGGTAAAGTACATAAAAGTTGAGGTCTAGACCCTCATACATATTGTAACATAAGTACATAAAATCTTGTTACGAAAAGATGACCCAAAAAGGACAACAAAAACGAAAAGAACTACAAATGTATTGTCAAAATGGCAACACGTAGATATCTATTTCGTTATTATTTCCGAGATATCGCTTTAGTTCCACAACTTATAACCTAAAAACTGTCCGAAGCGAGAAACACGAGAGCAATCGGACAATTACGAAACACCTCACAAAGAAGGCAAGTTGGCTTTGGACTTGACAGTTTCACTCGGGAAGGGAGCCACTCAAAAATATTAAGGAAGCCTTGTTATTATAACACATTTCTGGCAACACCTGTAGGTAGCGAGCCGGTGTACAACGAGAAAATTGTATTTCCATTTTTACAATTTCAATTTAGTATTAATTCGAGGCCCGAGAACGGTCGGGCGCGCCGCCACATGTAAAATATGGATCGGCTAAGTGAAATTAAAATGCTCTATAAATTGTGATTTTTGCAAGTCCTAAAGTGGAGAAGGCTTTTTATTATTTATCGCCTCCCGGTCGCGACCAGCGCCCGCTTACTGAAAATCGCTGTGTTATTATTCAATTTACTTGTTTGAAATATTAACTTCAATGTGAATAATCTTTAAATAATCATGTCTTGTGGATTTGGCTCTCTTTACTTGGTTTTATTTTTTTCTGGGCTTAATATTTTATTGTATTATAGAGCTCCTTTTCCTTTTAATATTAATGAAATACAGAAACTATAACTATACATACATGATCTTAATGATAACTGTATAACAAAACACTTGTACCTTTAATTTTAACTAATTGGCGTGTAACATTCTAACATTCTAACTCAAAGCAAAAAACATACAAAACCGAATCTAGGATGAAAATACCAAGGCCTTACTTTAAAAAGTAGCTGAATAAACTTGAAGGTTGTGCAAAACAAATACAAGCGTCATTAGGGTGGCCGTGTCGGGTCGTCGCGCAATCAGCGAGACAGCTCCTATCGGCGTGTCCACTTGTTCCTGTTACTGTGGACACTACACGAATCTAATGTTTTATTGTAAAATATACGGAGCTTTTATATTGTATTCTGATTTTAAGTGAGGTGATTTTATAGATGCTACGAATTTTGTGAGCGAAAAATGTTTTTTTCATATTTGTCGTATTGGAATCAGCTGTTTGTTACGAGCTTTTTATGTATGCCTACTACTGATCGAAATCTCCTGTCATTTATAAAAAGAAAGAAATTATAACGGACTTGTCATCTTACAGAATTTACCTCCTGTCACTTTTTAACAATGAACTCTAGTTTAAATGAAAACTATTTACTATCATTCTGCACATTTTAATTATCAAATTATATGACATGTGTATATTAAACATTATTTTTCTCTTGTTTCAGGGGCTTTGGTTTCATCACATTCGGCGACCCAGCTAGCGTAGACAAAGTTTTAGCTCAAGCAACACACGAATTAGATGGCAAAAAGGTAAGTCTCCGAAAGTTCCAAACTATTTTCAAGTGTTATATGAAAAAGGTTACATACCGAATAGAAGAGAAAAAATGCACTGACATAGTTCAATAGCAGTGTTATAAAATGCGAAAAATGTAAGTTTGTTTGAAGTTATTTTTACTTCATAAAATTCTGCCCAAAGAAGTTGCAAACTATGCAAAATAGGTTTGATAGCAATTTACAAAAAGTAGAAGGATAATAAAGTTACACTTTAACTTCATTTTGCGTTCATTCTCGATTTTTTGTTAAGTTGGTTTAGTTAAAAGATGGAAATATTGAGTACTAGTAACGTGTTAGTAGAATCGCTCGCTTTGTCGTTTCACTTTTTTTGTAGCACAAAATCACATCCGCACTCAGCTTTCGTAGCACCTTCGTAGCACTTATTTTAATCTACGTTGGTAAAGTCTACACGTGTTTCCCCAGTTTCAAAACACTACTTTTACCTAAGTCATGAGAAAACGTCATGATGAGACATTCAATTTTGGTCTTTTACGAGTACCTAAAGTACCGAAAAATTATATAATTTTTAACCCTGACATAATTTATCGACAGAATTAATTAAAATTACAAATTCCACTTACACTTCCGTTTTTATATTCATTACTAAGCATTTCTCGGTAAAATATTCGAGATTTATAACCCTTCAATAAACCCAGTTCGTCGTATTTTCAAGAGTTTATTTAGCGTTAGCTCAGAAACTGCTTCGAAAGCCATTTTTTCTTCGCCTTGATTCACAAAATATATGATCATTTCTTAGCTTCGCATACGATATTTAATCAAAGGCTTTTACTGTCCCTGACTAGTAGATAATGGCATAGAAAAGAAATGCTTGTGCAACGTATTCCATTATGTCATGGCAATATTAAGATGGGTTTACCGAACTTGTTGATTCGGGTCTGTATATTAAAAGCAATAATGTAATGGCAGTCATATAATTAATCTGTTAATAAATAAATGAGGACCTTGTGTGCATTATTTTGGTTGACTTAATTGGGAGTTTGTAGAGTTGGTCTCATTGGTATACTTTTGGCCTAGGCGGTGTTTTAAATGTTAGTGTAAATGTAATCTACTCAAACGTTAAATTATGTATAACATTTCGTAAAAAGTACTCTGGCCATACGAAAATATAAATATAAACATGCGGTGAAATCTAAAAATACTCGTAAGCAACTTTCTTCCTAGCAAAAAGGTTCGCACAAAAACTTTGAAATCGAACTAGAATATAGACAAGAACTCGTATTAGTTGAATCCACAAACTCAAAGACACACATGAACAGAGGATAAATAAACAGAAAAAAAGATTAGTTTCAAATAAATTACGATTGAATGTTGTTTGCTTCCAATGGAGCCTCACTAGAGATTAGATTGCCCACTCAAATCAAGAAATGAACAATTTTATTCCTATTGTTTAACTTTACTTTTTTAACTATTCCGTTGGCTCTCCATAATTTTCTAGGAATTATTCATTTCTGCTGAGCTGTGGTTTTATCATTGGTGATTCTTGAAGTTGGTTTTAGTTGATTTGATTTTTTTGCATAATTTCCTCCTAATTTGAGTAGCTTTTTTTATAAGAAATCCTAAAAGCGTTTTTTTTTTAAATTTTGTTTCGATAAACAGTTTGTAACCTCTTTTATATCTACTGAAGGCCTCTATTTTATTATTACTTGCTTCGTTGTTTTACGTAAGCGCTTAAAATATGCAGATGCTTAAAAAGAATGTAAACGATAAACGTAACATTTTCGCTAAAGTTAACAGACACAGTGACATTAATTACGGTGTTGTATTTTCCCTCTCCTCTGGCCATATAGCCTCGCCGCCACCATATAGTGTTAAATCACGACTGCCTTTAATATTTAAACACGAAAATTTGTTTTCCTACAATTAAATTACGTGCAATTTTAATTCGCCCGGTTGACTTGCAGCCTGCGTCAAACTTACAGTTGTGAATTTTTAATTAATTTCAAGCATAACATGTTTTTACACTATACTTTTTGTTTAACACTCATTTTTATGTTTCATTAACTAAAACGTATATAGTTAAAGAAAAGTTTCGCCTCGCACATGAAATACGCCTAATATTTGTGTATGATGGAAACGGTTTTGTATTTACGCCAATTTATTACGTTCATTGTCCATTTATTTTGGCTTCCAATGTATTTTAGGAACAGACGAATGGGTCAACTGTTGCGAATGTTTTATTATACAAATATAACGAAGTATTTCGATAAAGCGTACACTTTCCGCCGACTGTAGTGGTAAAAACATAAGAGATACTCTTATTTATATAACGTCTTGCCATTTATGTAGATAATAATCATCTTTGTATCTTGGGATTCGAGACACATTACAAGCTCCGTTCCGAGCATTCACTGTGTACAGATGGAGAAAAAAGTCGATTACTATCGTTCGCCACGAAATAATCCAGATAAATTACAGCTCCCGTCGTTGTTTACTTTGATTAAATTGTAGTCGACTGGCGGAAGATTAGCCGAAGCCTCGCAAATCGAGCGAGAAGAGAGAGCATTTTCTCAATTTACATAGAACGAACGCGGAAGATCGCGATTGTGTTTACACGGAACGATTTTATATTGACTATTGGCACTATTGTTATTCGCGACAATCACTATTAATGGAGAGATTGTTATTCCTTCAAATTTATGTTCCGCTTTGATTTATGAAAACTTTTAGTGAAATAAACAAGCTCAGATAAACATAAAATACGTCAGCTTTGAATCTGTCGTTCAACAAAACCGTTGACAAAAGAGAACCGGGAAGTATTAATCGAAAATTTATTAATAAAAAATTCAACGTTCGGCGAAGATTTGGAAGAAAATTAAAATCTTTAAGAGGATTTTTAAAGCTTTAGATAATCCAGTTATTTTTTTATATCATAAGGCTTGCTTATGAGTTTTATATTCCAATATTGAAAGGGTTGTATTTTTTAAAACTTCCTAAACTTAAAAGTCGCGGGTCGTCAACTTGAAAAGTACTTAATTAGAAAAAAACATGCTAAGCGATACTTAAATGATAAAACCTACAACGTTACGTTATATTACAATAACAGCAACAAATAGAGAATTGATACCAAATAAAACGCCGTAGCCCATCCCTTGGCTAACAAGGGTGCTAAAGCAGCAGACCGTTTTCTATTAATAGAAATAACAACGATGTGTTTCTTAGAACTTATTACTGAAGCTATAACGATATGGCATTTCTAACGCCCACCTTTTACTCGCTGTAAAATAAGACAAATATTTTTCGTATCTATTCTGTGGCACTAATTAATATTTTCTTATTTATGAATTTGCTGTTTATTTGCGGACAGTAATTCCTATTTAAAATTAAATAAAGAATCTGTCATTGTTTTTTTTTTTGTTTATCGAAATCGTTTTCTTGCCAGCGCCACAGTCTTTTGTTTTATACTTTATACGGTTCATTCATTCGAAAAGTTAACAATTCGAGCAGGCAATATCTAATAAAGTTAAACAGAAGCAAAATGGTTATACACACTTTATTTTAGGTACGAGGATCGGAATCGTGACAGGATCCAACCTTCAATTGTCTGTACTGTTTCAATTCTATATCTAAACGGAAAAGTTAATCGCATGTCTTTAGATCGTAAATTGTGCACATTTTTCGGGACTACGCCTGAACATAATAGCTTTCTGCGTCATCAATATTTATAGAGAGGTTTACGATTGAACCACTAAACATTGTACATATGGTGCCGACCCCCTTTGTGAACGAAATCAAAGGTTATAATGCGAGACTCGCGACTAAATAATATATTTGCTAGGTTATATTTTTCGTTATTTATTTATTGTTGAATGTATCTTTTATGCTCAGGGTTTTGTGTTTTGAATTACTGAGCGTTGATTGAATTATGTTTTCTTGTATTATTAATGGGTAAAAAGTTAGTGAGTGTACAATAAAAAAGCCTTTTTAACTTTTGAAGTAATGAGTATCAATTTCGTGATTAAATATGAAAGGTTAGAAGCAATTGTTTTTGTAACTCTGAACCTTAAGTTAACCCTTTAATCGAAAATAACCTATTGCCAAATAAACCTTAATGGTGACTTTGAACGTACCAGTTTTCGTCCATTGTTTAACAATGTCATTTTTGTCTCGAAAACAGCAGTAGTGATACAACCTTTGGACTGACATGTCAAAATTCGTAGCCTCAAATCCCTGCACGCCTATCTTTTTAGTTCATATATGTACATATTACTTAGTAATTAAAACTTACTAAAAACGATGACGCGTTTTAAAAACTCTGAGACCAAATTGTAACATGGTCCACACGAAAAAGAATCAACAAAACGTTTTGAGTTTTATTACGAGCACATAACTCATCTAATGTCATTCTCATGGCAGTAAACAGTTTTTAAACGTGACTAAGCTTCAATAAATTAATCATAAATACATCAATAAATTCAATACTATATTGGACGTGTCTGCGAACGGTCGCTCCATCCCTCAAGTATGACTGAACTTTCCCCATTTATATTTTATTAAGAGGAAATATTGAAACTTATTTAGTTCCTCATCCAACTCCGTACCAAGGCTCATCGATTTGAAACGTTTAAAAATAACTAGCGGTTAGTGTCTCATAAATGTAGTTGTTTCAAACAAATATTTTTATGATTGAGTTTTATCGTTGGTATTAGAAAGTTATTTTTTTGATTATTTGATAGTCCGATGTTATTTAGAGTACTTAAATGTGACCTTTCTTTGTAACAACTACGTCTGAAACTAATCGGGCAATCGGGCAACTAGTCGGGCAATTCCGTAATTTGGGCGTGAATCAACCGTTGTGTCATCTACACTTCTACAATTATAAAGAGGAAAGATTTTATTGATGGATTGTTTATTTGACACGAATAGGCTTTGAAACTAATTGAGCGATTTGAAAATTATGTCAGTGTTAGACATTATCTTCATTGAGGTAGGTTAAAAGCTTACAAACACAGCAGAAATAGCGTCCACTCTAAAAAAACTAATCCGACTTTTAAATTTATTTCTTATAGGACGAAGTTGCCGGCAACAGCTAGGTGAAGTAAAAATAGAGTCGTTACTAATTCAATAATCATATTGTATTAATTATGTTTAATTACTTGTTAAAAAGAAAAAAATATTCATCATTGGCCTAGCCTTTTCCCAACTATGTTGGGGTCGGCTACCAGTCCAACCGGTTTCAGCTAAGTACCAGTGTTTTACAAGGAGCGACTGCCTATCTGACCTCCTTAACCCAGTTACCTGGGCAACACGATACCTTGGTTAGACTGGCTGTCAGACTTTTTCAAGCTTCTGACTACCTGTAACGACTGTCAAAGATGTAGGAATAACAGCCGGGACCCACAATTTAACGTGCCTTCCGAAACACGGAGGAACTCGTTATGACAAAGATGGTCACCCATCTACAGACCAACCGCGTCAAACATAGCTTAACCTGTGATCGTATCACTTATGCGGTTATAGCTTAGTCACGAGCTCCTCTGAAAAGAAAAAAATATTATATATTAAAATTTATTAAGAAAAAATAAATAAAAAAATAGGTTACATAGCGTATTTATACACAAACTAAGCCAGATTAAAATAAGTGGAAATAATTTAAAACACTACTACAGTCGCCAAAAACCCGAACTTCAACAAACAACTTTATTTTCATTCAAATAGCTTTCATCATATTTGACACTCATGAATGTAAACTATATTTTTACAAAAAAAAAACGTGAATAATGAATATGCAAATTGATATTTAAACTTCCAATGATTCATAAATCAAATACAAGCTCTACCGAATTTAGGTTTCACACCACTTTTCAAAGGCCGTCAATTAAAATTGTTCAGGGATTGAACACGAAAAAAATACAACGATTTTTACCCAACTTTATATATTTTTTTAATTCTATTGAATGGTTTGCATTTAAACAAATACCCAGATAAATGTATGGAGTGTCACGAGATTAATTGGCTGATACATAAAAATTGCTTTAAGCTAAAGTTTAAGCTTTTGTATTTGAATGATTAGTTTTTTTTACTGTAATCATTAATAGGAGCGTATTTGAGCTATTCTTCTAGATGGAAAAGTGAAAAACTCTGAAGAATATCTGAAAAATAATAGTACAGAACGAAATAGTGAAAGGGCTGTCAAATGAGATTTACTTCTTCGCAACCTTCTAGCAATATAAAACAAGTTCTGTACGAGCTGCTAAAGTACATTTTGAGCTAAAGCAGGACAGTTCTTCTTGTGGAAGCGAGACGCCGTTCTCCACAGTGTAGTATACCGTCTCATTCTCACACGGTAGCAGTTCTGCTTAACAATTTTATGATACAGGACTAGTTCTCAGAAATAAGAATAAGTTCATTTGCACCCTTTCTTTAATTTATTAAATAAAACTTCTTTACGTTTACTTTTAAATTTGCATTACATTCGTAAATAAATGTTATAGTAATACGTAATAGAAATGATTGACCAATTTATACCGAACCGACTCGACATCAGCGGTAGTATAGTATCGACATAATTATATACTATTTTACTATATCTTTATATACATCCTACTACTATTATAAAGGCGAACGTTTGTAAGTATGGATGTATGGATGTTTGCTACTCTTTCACGTAAAAACTACTGAATGGATTTGAATGAAACTTTACCACAATATAGCTTATACATCAGAATAACACATAGGCTACAATTTTTGAGGTTTCTAATGTGAGGTCGTAAAAAAACACATTTTTTGCGCTTACATTGCAAACGCTGACTGAATCCTACAAGATAGATAGAAGGCAGGTATAAATTATAACTTATATCTTCTAACCACGCGGACGAAGTCGCGGGCAACAGTTAGTTTTATAATATGCTCGGACTAAAATACCCTAGAGTAAAGTGGCAGTAATATTTATTTGTCCCAATAACAGTCTGCCTTATGACTTATGGAGCTTGGTATACAACTAGCATCACCATCGTCATCCGCAGCCTTTATTCTCTCACTGCTGGGTATAAGCCTCCCCTTTCTCCTACAAATGTACATGGTATTAACATTTATTTTTATAAATCTTATTAAAAACAGAAGCAATCTGTTCATTATATCCACCAGAACAGACACTTGTCTTCTTTTGAAACCCTTTTAACGTTCCGTCTTACATTTATAATGCAATAATTTTACCAAGTCAACCACAAAACAGCATCAGGTCACAGCTTGAAGCATTGCACGTCAATAAAACATTACGGTTTAGAACTATAACAGTGAATTAGCAGTGACAAGCCACTGGTCCATAACTCGCAGCTATTTGTAGTAACCAATTCCTGTTCACTTAGAATTTATGTAACAAGATGTATGTGTTACACTTTCGTTTTGGGAAGATTTTGATATATTTTTCGTTTTGATATTATATTAGGCTTTAGAGTTTAGAATAGTATTTTTTACGAAGTTAAAAATGTATAACTTTATAGTTTATGTCGGTATAACCTGACTATCTCCCTATATTTATGAATTTTAGTAAGCCGACTCAAACTAAACGCAGAATAATATGGTTTAGGCAATAAGGGCGCAACATTTCATTGATATCCAATAAATAAAACCGTACTACAGCACTCCTACTACCCAAATACATAACAATAGACAAAGAAATATAGAGTAGCATAACAGAACGAATAGATTCGCAGACGAATAGGAAACGACAAGAGTGGACAATCAAAAGGCAATTGACGTGCGTTACGACACGACACAGTCGTCTCCTCCCATCTCCCGTAAATGCCATAAATGTCGTAAATGTCGTTTACGAAGCCGCAGTAATAAATCACGACTTTAAAAATATAGCAGCGGAATATTTCGGAAAATTAAAATTTTCACTTCCACAGGAAATGTTCGATGTTTTATGCGGTTTCATATTGGTTGCTGTTTAAAAATATGATGCACTTTGTAAAGCGGTAGTGAAACACCGTGACACATGCGTTTGACCAATTATTTGTGGGTTTTATAAATATTGTAATGTGTTTCGTTTAATTATATTTTGTAAATATTTGATTGCCGGTAAATTTATGGATTTGTTACTTTATAAACTTGTTTGGTTTGTGTTTTGAAATGTTAGGTTTTTATGTTCCATTGATTAGTAGATTAGTTTTCAGGAATACGATATACGTTTATAGGTATCAAACTTCAAAATATACTAGCCAGAGTTAATAATAATCAATGTGAATAATCGTGTAAATGAAATCATCAAAGAAGTTTAAAACAGATACAATTAGAAAGGATACAGACGAAAGTGAAAAGATCCATTAGAACGTTTACAAGGCAGAGATAACCCAAGAATTCGAATTTATAAAGCCTTACATACACGAGTTAACGTAATACAATGTTCTCCGTTTCATTAAAATAACAGACCGTCCTAAAGAGGTTGCGATTAAACTGTCCTAATTGTTTCAGACTTCCTCCAAAATATGAAAGTAAAATGTCTGTTACACTAACAAGAACTTTTGTATAATGAATAAAGTTTAAAATGGAACACACTTTTCATTTTAAGTGGCCGTTAGGGCCTATCAAGCCATTATGACTATGGAAGAGGAACGTATATTTTTTCCTTCTATACCGTCTGTCTTTGACGCCTTATCTTGCATCTTTCGCGAAAATACGATACGGCCACAACCAGCCCGCGTGAGAGTCAATTAAAAAATGAGCGTTATTTTTTTGAAACATTTCGCTAAAATAGTTAAAACCGCGGTCCGTAACGAATTGCGCCGTGAAAAAAACCTTTTATGTTGTAAGTTATATGGGCTTTTATTTGGAGGCCAATTAAAAATTCCTTTTCCCGCTGTACGCGGTCCCTAGGGCTCCCTTTTGTCGCGGCCGGATCTGTGGAGCCCCGCCTGTCTGGTATGACTCTTAAATTTCATCTAGTCAGCCCTAACGAGACAACGAGAAACTGTCTCAAATTTATCGAGACTTGGACGAACAATATCTTCTGCGGGCTTAGTGTTCGTGTACCTGGGATTTTGTACTCGAGTTTTGTACTGCTTTTGGAAGGCAACCACTTGTAAATAATGAACTTGTTTTTTTAACTTTATAGTAAAATAAAACTGTTATGATTTTCAAATATAGCTTTTATATGTAGTATTAGATACTCCGTGATTCATGAGGTATTATAAAAACTTATGACAGTGATAACATTTTAAAAACTACGTATAAAATAATGATACATTTTTACTGTTGTAATCTTTATTGCTTTTATAACATTAAACCAGTGTAAAAGTTCAAATGTTTGGTAACAGTAGTGGAGCTACAATTTTAATTTAAAAGTGTTCATAAATTTCAAAACAGCAATTGCCGTTAAATGTACTACAGCATTTTACATCAGCTACAATAAAACAGTACAATAAAATGCTATAAATATCCAGAATCGCGACGGAATAATACTAAAAACTCAAAAAGCAGTCAGTAGCCAGTCATCCAAGTGTAAAAAGTGCTTAATTAATTTCCGATGCGTATTCCCCCGAATCACGTTCGCCTTTAAACGCATTTAATTCGCCATGATCATAAATTCATATTGCCACCTAACACGTTCACCGTTCTCTGGCTGAATTCGAAAATGCGACGGCTATACTAGTCGCCGACGTCCATGGAAATAAAATGCTTTCCAATGCAGCCATTGAAGTATGTTACCGTGCACCAGCATAAATTTGCTGTAGTACGCTATTTGAATTATTGCATAACTTGTAAACACGTTTAGACCAGGCGCGCTCGCAACTCGGGGACATTCCTTTTTTCTCTTATCGACACCTTTAAAATATGGAGCGCACGCGTTCTACGATATAAGTACATTTCGCGACTGAGTGTCAAGCCACGCTGAAATATTAACTTTTTTAATGTAGGTTTTACTCCAAATTCATTTAAACAAAATCTCAGTTGTTTACAAGCTCAAATCTCTCGACATAATAAAGTGGTTCCGTGTAGTAAAGTTTCACTTGTAGTACAGAACCTTCACTTTAAGGGATTTAGCATTTTCTTCCGTTTAGAGAGGTTCTCTCAGACCGAGCGCTGCAGAATATTTCTGAAGTGAAAGTTAATTTTCAAATAAGTATAACAAGTCTCGTTCCACGTAAACGCTCTTGTTATGTTATACTCCCCGTAGTTAGTAGTTAGCGGTAACGTCTAGAGCGGCTACTCGGTTCGCTAAGTGATTTTTATCGTCCGACGATTACGTTCCGACAACATTGAGAACACACATTTGTGTGCCACCACTACATAATGTAGTCTCGGCTTGTTTTTGCGCTGGATTACCCGTTTAAACAAACGGACCAGCCGGAACACCAAATAAAGGGGAAATACTAACCAACGCCCGCGTTATTCTTACAAAATTAACTCATAACACCAAGAGCTCGTTGATTTTTTTTCGTCCGTAATCTGCTTTAATGGGCACGGGGCCAGTCGCTTTCGTAAATCGGTTGCACGCGACCACCGCGAAATGGGAATCTTTAAATAGTGTACATACATTTTTGATGTCGCTTTAATGTCACGCCCAGGCCCGATTGTGGCAACAATTAGCGTTATAACGAGTTCATTAATGATGGACGATATAAAGGCAGTTTAAAAACTGGCCTTTTATTTAGTGCAAGATAACAGCTGGTCGTAAACAACTGCGCAGTTCAGAATTCTGAGCTTTATGGGATTGGCGTTTAAATTTTTTAAATCCGACACAAAAAAAGAAATACTTACTACGAAAAAAATACTCCAGGAGAATTTAATAAAGGGATTAAGTTTATGATACATATGTAAATGTATATTAGAGGCGTAGGTTGGAGAAAAACAAGCGCTTCGCATGCGGCCCCGAAATAATAAGTTGAAGTAGAGTTCATGTCGCGCCCGCCCACCTGAAGAGATTGGGGGGACAGGAATGCTTAATATAGAGTCCTTTACTTGCACCGGCTCGCCAAATAACATTGCCGACTTCGCCAGCATTACCTACGAACGCTCCGCTCGACTCTCTCCTTGTGACAGATTTTCCTCAGTTTTGTCTTTATTATTTTAGAGACGTTTTACGGCGAATACATTTACATTTTGCTAAGCAAACAATTTGTTTTGCCTTCAAAGTAGATGAAATTGAAAATACAACAAATAGACAAATAGTCACTTCTTTATTTTAGGATGAATCCAAGTTTTCCAAAATTAAAAGAACTCGCAAAGTTGAATGCGGAGTTTTCATATACGCCGTGACATTGCAAACAATCCGACGTCCGTAGCAACGGCTATACGCAATCCGTAAACTAAATAATATACCAAGTATTTTGCTTGCATGTTTACGTTTGGCTGACAGGCATTCATTCTATGCACGAAAAGTTTCTCCCAGTCGTGTCAGTTCGGAACTTCCCGAGCTCGGACATCAGGAACCGTGGATAGTTGCACAATGGAATAAAGTAACATCGGAAGCTCGTTGGAGTTAATAAATAATACAGAAGCGGAGTGACATGCGCAGAGTGCAGTTCGTACCGGCCCTAAGTCTGTTTTGACTGCAAATATCTGCTCCGGATGTCTGCCGGTCCAGCCGACGTAGATTGTTTGGTAACTAGATAGGTCATTGATCAATCAAACAAACAGGATTAGAGAACTGCCTAGCGGTACGGCTCTGCGCTTGACGTGATCGAGTTCTTGGATTTATGAAGTTGGCCGAAGGATATTGGATGCGAGTGGCATTATGCAGCCCGTAATGGATGCTCTGATAAGAGCATCTGTAAGTAGCGGAGTTCTAAATCTATGAGGATAGGTATCTATCATAGGCAATGAATATCTTAAATATTATGTTTCTGTTATGTTTTAGTATACAGAAATTTGCTTGATAAAAGTGTCACGGAAATGTTTACGACTTAAACAAATAAAAATATTAGCTAACTTACCAGGAGTCTTCACAATCGTTTTTAATTTCCAATTTTAAGTAAATATTTAAAATACGGCGTAAACTTAAACCAATTTTCGCTTCGTTTCACCAAAACATACCAAACTCCATCATGAATGCACCTCTAAAGCTTTTGATACTAAAAGATACTGCCTAAATTCGGACCAGACAAAAGGTGCAACGTATCCAGCCGCTCGGTTATCAACGTTGGCTAGCGGACGGTGCGTAATCTTTGTCTCACGAGACCACCGACCGCATTGTGCTAATGCCCAACCGGCTTTCGTACTGACCTGAATCGCTAGATAAGCTTAAACTTTGTACCTTCCTGTCAATTGTAGAGTCTATTGAATTTTTAAGTGCTGGAGAACGGTTGTGTTTTGTTTTAATAGGTTTAGTTTTGTTTTGGAATTGATTTTCGTTTATTTTTAATGGGAGCGATTGAGAGTTTTGTTCTTTAAATGTTTTTTGGGCGATTGTACTTTTGTTAGTATTTTTTTTGTGGAGACCGCTTCTTTGGCCGCTTTTATTTTGAGGGTATGTGCCTTTCATCAAACATATTTTTAAAGAATGTTTTTTTGGAGTCGTCTGAAATGTTTTCAATATATGTAGCTGCATTTGCCGGATTAGAAATTAATTATTTGCTAATTTTAAACGGACTCTGAAATGTATTCATGGGACTATAAAAATGAATATTAATTTTTCAAAAAGAAAGAAAATACACCGTGTGATGAATTGCTATACGCAATATTCCCAGCCAAGTTCCAAATTATGAACCAAAAGCAACAATTCACAAGCAACAGTAAAATAAAAAAAAACTACGGTAATAAAACATTTTCCCTCCAAATTAATCATATAGAGGTAAAACAGTTATAACATAAACTAGAAAAGCGTGACAGCTACGTCTGGGACGAAGTAAATAAACGACGGCAACACTTAAACAAATGTAAACGAAATTAACAGGGGCATTAAGAAAAGAGAACTATGTCGTTAAGGTCCCTAGCAATTGTAGCGAACGTGTAACACACACTGAAGGAAAAGGGCGATGAATAAAACACACGTTAATAGGTGTACGTCTAGCAACACAAAGCGGCCACATTAACGCCTAACGAATAAGGTGCCTCTGATGGATAAGATTACGTCTCTCCTCTTCCGCCGTTTACGCTTTCGACGCCGGTGCTTAGGAGAAAGTAATATCTGACAAAGTGGATAAAATATATTTCGGTTGCACTTAGATGTGAAGCGCGGCCAAGGAGGGCAGCGTGCCGGTTCCCACGCGGCCGCCTATCTCATGTTACACCCAAAAGAATCCCATTTTTTTCTCACAGAATTAAACGAGCGATAAAATTCTTGCGACGTCGCATGAAAATGTGCGTTACCTGCCTTGCATATTTATGCGTGCCCCAGTAATGACGTTTGTCGAGCCTCCCTAGCCCGGTTTCATTACTGCTTGTCTCGCCGAGCGTTAAAGCAAACCCTACTTTACAAACAATCTGTGTCAAGTGTTTTCCAATCGCGTCGCAACTTGTTTGCATTTTTCTGTACAGAATGAGTTAAAGCTGTATCAATTAAAATAACGCCACGTAACATTGTTGGCGTGCTGTTATTTGTCTACGTTGAAGCGCGCCTCGTTAAGTCTTTCTTGTTGAGGTGTTTCGGTGGCGCTTTCTCTTTCAGCTGTATGGCTCAGGTATTACAGCGTCTCGTTCTCGCGATGGCATTTACACTAGCTTATGCTAAGAATGTGGGTACATAAGTCGTCACTAAACATTAACTCTGGCTTAAGTGTGCAATATCATTTATCTCGGCAGCGAGGGTAAATATTGTTCTTAATTTAATTCAAGTTAGTGGGAGCGCACGTGGATGACGGCGCGAGCGGCACTGCGAGCCGCAAGTCGCGCGTTGCACATCGAATATTTCAAGGGGAAACGGCACAGAATATACTCGCAATAGCTCGCCCCTAATCTTGAGCCAAGTCGAGTGTTGCACCTGCAGCCAAATTCGTTCCAATTAGGAGGAGTTAGAGTGCGCGTTGCTGACTGAACAGCAAATGATGCGGTCCCCACTTAACGCCGCCCCGGGCGACACTCACGTGTCGTCTGCACGTAAATAAATTCAGTTACCGCTTGCACTGAGTGCGCGTCATTAAACTTTCTTGTCCTTAACTCAACCCTGACGTGTGACGTTTGTTAATTATCAGGATTTAACAACATGTTGATCGAATTGCGTTCGCAGTGTGTTCGCATATTAAGTTCCGCTCAGTTTCTGATACGGAGAATGTTTGTTTAATAACCAAGTGTATGTACCGACTTATTAAGTGTTCCCTAATTTGATGCATATTGAAGTCGCAGTACGGTATAATTAAAGTCTTAATTTAAACTTTACTAACATCACATGCAGTGTGTAGTGTCGTCGTTGTACGATGAACTGAAACAATGAACTATTATTGCTGCACGTTACCGCAATGACTTCAAAATACACAACTTCAAACACAACGATAAAACTGTTTGCTTAATATAAAATTTAGCGTAATCGACTAAGCGTCGATGCGATCGTAGCGAGTACATAAAGTGAACATGCTCTTTCGCTACCAGTAGTGATATCCCACTAATGTGCTTTCGCCTACAATCTTTTCTTGCGATGACACGCAAAATTTTTCCGGCTGTCTAAATGAATTTGTATTCTATGTGGTATAGATTAAAGCAGCATTTAGTTTATTTTGGTGGTTAGGAGTTAGGATAATTCGTAAGTTAAGGTGGGTGATGTCAATCTTTATCGCAAGGGAAGTTGTAGGAAGGGGGAGGTCACAGCCGACTGGAGGGTGCGCCGCTGCGTCGATTGTAATCACGCAAATGGCTCCATATCAAAATGTCACATTTGTATCGATATTTTCCTGTCATTTTGCGCAGGAGTATTGAACTTTGAGGTGATTTTAGAAATAGAAAAATTGGCGGGTTGATTAACATTGATATTTGATAACAACGTATCGAATATATATATATATATAGCTATAATCTGCAGTCACACAATCCATACAGTTTCTTACAAGACACTGATGCAGAGAAGTTGTGAAAAAGTTTTGCTGACTCATCAATTTTCGCGAATTCCTTTTAGCAAATCCAGTAGTGAGAACTCTCCTGAATAGTAACTGAAACATAACGTAGACATTTTTTCATGATCAGGTCCAAAGTCCAAACCCCGTACTGTTCATTCCAATCAAGTATACCTACTGTACGTTTGTCAATACCTGCAGACAGACGCTTACGTTGTAGAATCACCCTCGGTCTTGTAAATAAGAGAGCAACCATATTTTATGTATTCAATTACAAATGGAATGACATTTTCGATGTACAAAAGGCGTCGTTTCAAAAAGCAATTATCGTTAAACGTTTACGAAACAATAAAAAAATCACGGGGTCACGTATTAAACAGTCTTTTTGGTGAGTTTGGTTTTATTTTTCTATCGACGCAGGCTGCCGGCTCGCCACTGACTGCGATCGCCTCCATTAAAATAACTCGTTAAAATTTATCATCGACCCGCTTAATCGCTTTAGCGCCACCATCTGGGATTTTATGATTTTTCTGCTTGCTCTGTATACTTTCGTGGTCATTTTACAACGTTTACAAAATTGCTTGCGTGAGGTGGTTAAAAGCTTTCCAACAACATTTTACATCTCCGCTTTTGCGGGTAGTGATATTTTTTGTGTCAACTTCGGGTGGGCCCCGCCGTACGTTATAATAATTACAATTTACATTTTCATCAAAAAAATACAATTTGTCTTGGTGGAAATCCAATTTAATCAAATTATACCGGATTTTCTGCAGCCTTGGTGTACCGTGGCGCACTCAGAAGATAATTAAATAATTAAGAATGTATGAATGACGCTGTAAAGCGGTTTCCCTGATATTGTAATAATGCAGTCCTCTTGGGCAAAATCTTTTAAATTATTCTCTCACGCTTTTGCTTCGTAATTACGCGGACGTGGATGCCTACCGGCTCCCGCGTCTATTGTGCGCTATACGACTTAAAATGTACGTAATATTTAAAGATTTGATGAATTAATTTAGACTATAATTTCTTCGGAAATCTCAGTCTTGAAAACAGAAAACAACAGAGATTGAAAAATGAATTAAAGGCCCAATTGTAAGGGTTTTTATACATAGACAGTCCTAGCAGTATTTCTAACTGTACAGAATTGCACACCACGCCCCCTTCTACATTCGTCATTTTCAAAAGTAAGACTTGCACTAAAAAATCGTGAAGCATTTCTGCTGAATGTGGAAAACGTTCGACAAAACGGTTAGCACGAGTGGAAATGAAACGTTTTACCTCTAAAATGTCAAAGGTAGCTTCTTTGGGTTTATATTTTGCGTTTATAGCGGTCAACGGCGCGTCGAGATACGAGCAAAAAGACCTGGAGCGACCGCTCGCTGCCGGGAGAAAATCTGAGGGCTTAAACAGTGCCACGTATGAAATAGTAGAGCTCGGTTACATGAAAAAGACGAGAGGCGAAATCGAGTGACAGGACCACGGCGCAGGATTTTCAGTCCGATGGTTTTTTGCAGCCGGGATTTTAGGACTGGACATTGCAGCCGCAGAGGCGATGCGAATTTATCGTGCCCGCTTCCCAGACGGACGTGCGGTCCATGATTAGTTGGGCTCGACGCGTCTCAGTGATCTTTTTACATTTACAAAGTCACCAAGCCACACGCTCCCCTTTCAAATTCTGAACCTAACCTCGCATCGAGGGTATTGTTTTAAATTCAAAATGTGCTAAAATATTGTGTTTTCAATTTCAGATTGACCCCAAAGTGGCCTTCCCCAGGAGAGCACACCCAAAGGTAAGCTTTTGATAACATTTCATCATTCTGCGGTTAGACGTAAATTGAAAATTAAACCTTTATAATAAACTCATTCCGACATTATATTGCCACAAAACGGCGAAGCAACGTTGCAAAGTTACGACATATTATGACTGTAAAGCAACCAGTTCCACGCGGGTTGTTTATTTTCAAACATTTACACAAAATATTATTTTAGGCTGGACATAACTCGCGCTCGCTATTAAGATGTTGGTTCACGGTGCATAAATAACTAAGGGCTAATAATTTAGTATGCGGGCTGTGATCTCGGGTCCGTCCGTAACCTAGATAGTCCTGTGATTGAATCGCATAACACTCTATTTAGTCCATTTCCTTTTTCCCTCGGTTTTCGTTAGTAAGGTTATTTAATATTGTAATACAAATAACATTGTGGATGGATTGGCTTATCGATGTTCCTTTTTTATGTTGTTATACGAAAATATCATTTATTCCTCCGTAATGAAGTTACATGAATACTGTTTCCAAACGTTTATTGACATTATTCTTACGCCATACTATCAGTACATTCCACAATAAAACAACAAAAAAATTCTACTAAAATCGGCTTATATTATTATTTATGAGCTATACTAATATCAAATACTTTGAAAATGTTAGGTATTGATAACACTGAATAGTTCTAAATTAATAATCCACCCGATCGAAATTAATAAATAACACAAATGAAAAACAATTACAACAATGAAACGCCCTATAGCTAATAAGACAAAAGTCAACTTTATAAGGTAAAGTCAATACAAACAGTTTTAGCAGCATGGTGTTCAACCTTACGCCGACTATCGTTTACTTTTCACTATTAACACAAACACTTCCGTGTATTTGAATTGAGGGTTCACACTATCTTCCTCACTATTGGGCAAAGAAGAAATACCATTATCATCTTATAACATCATCTCCACCAGTTACCATACAACTTTATAGCCCACGTAATTATCCAAGCTTATAACCCATATAAAGGAAAAATAAACGAATTCTGCTTACCCACAAAGATGAAAGCTTACCATATTATTTCATTACTCAAAGTAAACCATACTAAAATATTAGTAGGCAGTTACATTTTGGCAGTATTTTTATGTTCTCAAAGTTGCAAATTTAACTCAAAGGTTTCTTTAAAACGTGCATAATGTAGACATTTTTGAATTCAGCAACGGGTACTATAATAGCTTCGTCTGCAGAGGGGTTCGGCACATATTTACAAGGGTAATAAAAACAATAGAATTCAGAAATAGCTTGCATGGAAAAAACGTGGAGGAGGCAAAGGACTTGTGCAAAGGTTTTAGTGAGGGGTGCTCATTGTAACAAGCTATTCATCAAAGACTCTAGGGTGAAGATTTGCCAGACCCTGCAATGTTTTGACACGGAGATCAAAAGTAGAAAAAACAAAAAGGAAAACTTTCACAAGAACCTGCAAAATAGCTTTCGTAGTCAAAATTAGCGTTTTATATTTTGCATTGCCATTTATGATTAAATAATAATAATAAAATCATCAAATAAAACAGTGTAATAGCTATTTTACATACATAAATAAAATAAAACTAAAAGCTGGAACGAAAATACTATGACACTTTTATTTAGTTAGCTGCAATATTTCCTCGTATCGTGAACACATATTGCGATCACCCAATTCATTTACCAGCCTGGTGATTATGGCAATATTCTTTTATGAGCGTTCATGCAGTGGGCAATTAGAAGGCCTATGTTTAGCAGCGGCCGGTAGCAAGCCAGAATGATGATTGATACGTTTTAACTTCGATTAATTTAATTTGTGAACTCCGAAAAACCGTGCTCGCTTGGTTTTAATAGAAAATGCCTTACCATTTTCAACTTAATATTAATATATCATGGAAATATCTGAGGAAAAATGTTTTTGCTCAATACACGTCGCATTTATTTGTTTGAAAACAACGTGTTAGAGCCATTCCATTCAGATTTTATGTTATGTCTGTTGAGAGAAAGAGTTCTTTCTTTGTCTTTACGAGAAAATCAACGATAGGATCGACACTTCAACTTACTTGCTCTTTTATTATCGATGACTAGATTAAATGTAATCTATTTTTCTCACTTGAAACATTTTCCAGACTAGATTTTAGTAAGGAATTAGTCAAAGCTATAAAACACTTAATTTTTTCACTTAGTAACAGCACGTAAGTCTGTGCATAATTTTCCAAGTTTTTGTTGAACACAAAATATTAAGCTTACAATAGTAAACATAGTTTTGCGGCTCCAGCGAGTGTAAGTTATCATTGGTGGGTGCAAGCCGCATTTAATGTAAATTGGCGTCAGCCTCGCCCGCCCCGGCCGCATCCCAACGTTTTTACATTCAAGTAGCTTGATACTTGAGGTTTTATTTGACCTCGCACAGAATAGACGGTAAGCTCTTGCTTTTGTATTTGCACTGCTGAATACTAGAGTGTAGTCAATTGATAATTTCCACCCGCAATAAACGGACGCGAGAGAGTTTCGTGAGGTGAAAATGAGAAAGTCGACGGTGTTGTTTTGTATTAACATTTATAAAACTTGAGGTTGTCGGGGCGTCTTGCAACAAGTGAATTTCCTTTAGAGATGCTGGAGATAAGTGAGTCTGGAGTGGCGTCTGAGCATATTACTAACAAATATAGGTATAACAAATAGAGTAACATGCGAAAATTTAAAAATCGGCGGATAGAGTCGGCACGCTACCTCCTTCTTTTTATATGGACATTAAACGTGATGGATGGTTTTAAAACATCACGTTATATTACTCTATCCGGGCAGCTCAGTGCGGTGTTGCGTGGCCGGTCAAAGGGGATGCCGGCTATGCGAATTACATGAATACATTAAGGGAGCACTGCCTCGTACATGTTACACTGTAATGCTCACGAATAAATTTAGACCATGTTCCTTCATCATAGCCCGAACGGCTACTGTGTACATGTAGATTATGAATATAGATTTCGCTTATGACTTCCCAATCGATTACCTCAGCAGCTCGATATAGCTGTTTGAGATAAAATTGAATAGAAAAGTTTTGGAACAAGAAACTGTTTGCTGACATAAACCATTTTGAGAAAAACCAACATTATATTTTTTGTTCGCCTAATTAATTGCTATGATAAACGACGCACAAAATCGGATGATTTTGTCAGTGGCTTGTGGGGGCGAAATTCAAATTTCTGATTATCGTTTGCCGCCGCTTCTGCTTTTCCTTCTTACGCAAACAATGGAAAAAAGGGGACACCGCTTTCAAGGCGCAAGCTAGGAACAAAACAAACGAATTTTTAATATCGTCTTTATCGATAATTGAGACTCTCTGGAAAACCTCTTATTTTGAAAACTTTTAGAGACTGCAAAAGAGGAATGGTAAAATAAAATGGAATTGGAAGAAAAAACTTTTTTCATCTTCTTTGTTTGACATTGACAGTCACTAAACTTTGTATTTTCACAGTGGATCTATTTAATTTAGAATTGATTCAGCGGTATTTAATTGTCCAGTCAGCATCTGGCAGATGTCTGCGGCAGATATTACAATTTAATATTTTTGGAATCTCCCGCCATACCTGTCTGATCCGAGATCGTAAAATGTTTTATTAAGTTTCTTGGTTCTTTGTTTAAAAAGTCAACACATTTCGGAATTACATTTAATGTCACTTAGCAGCGCAAATACTCGGGAGGTAACGGCGTAGTTCAAAACTAACATAATAGCTTAGTAATATTTTAGCCTCAGTTGCAGATGAATAGAATATAAACTGGAACGTGGAGCCAAGTGCATAGGAAATCACGCACAGCCGCGAGGAACATTACCTATCTATTATCTGGCAGTACATACTGCAAGTTTCTTGCGAGTAAATACCGGTCGTGGTGGGAGAGGGGATGCAGGGGAACAAAGGCTAATATGTCATCGCGGCCAACTTAATTGACGCGGTTTCCGCAACGACGCGGCGGAACGCAGACGTCAGCGTTTCCTCTGCTTACATATTTATATGGAGCTACTGCGCTCTCTTCGGCGCTTTGCTGCGCGCTTTTAATTCCATTGGATGCGTTTAAAGTTACTCCGCAAATTATATATTTATTTAAAAATTCTACGCTTGAAATGTACAAAATCTAAATTATTTTTATACAAAACATATCAGAAACAAAACGGTCACAGTTTCAATTAACACGATATTTCCATAAATATGTAAAGCAAAGACAAAATATAGATAAACGGATGATCAAAGGTTCACCTTTTACCGTATCAAATATAAACTCCAAAAATAACCAAGTTACGAAAATGAGTACCTATCTACATTTGAAACGCTCACGGTAAACCTCACGATCGATAGGTAATTTGATTCACGGAGATGCGATTATGTTTGGTTAACATATTCCATTCGTTTGCTCAAAGTTTATCACAGGTGATTTCAATTAAAAAGCTTTAATCGACCCCGAAACGGTCGCCGAAATCGGCGGCATTTGTAATCACCGCGGCGTGAGTTTATACTCTTTAATGGACTTTGCAGAAGTAGTTTCAACTCTACTTACGGCTAAGATATTTGAGGAAAAACTACCCGCCACCTACCGCAGTAAGTGGTGAAGTTGCCGAACTATGGCAGACGTGGAGGGTATGGGCGGCTTGGCGTGGCGCGCGCCGGCGGGCCCACTTGGCGCGATTTAACGTGTTTCATTAAAACGTTTTGTCGGTGTAATCGCAAGTAATTTAAGTGAAGAGAGCCGAGCTTCCGACTTTGTAAGTATTTTGTGTTTTCTTTTTTAATTACTTCGTTTTAACTTTGTTGTCGGGCTTTTAAAAGCTGACTGACAGCCAAATAACGAAGTTCTTTATAACTATTTAGGGGGGATTTAATGAAATTGTAAACTTTTTATGCGATAACGCTTGATTAAATTGCCTATTTGAATGTTATATTAACATGTCTAAATCATTTTTATTACTTCATTTTGAGTTTGAGTAAAATACTTTGTTATTTTTCATTCACATAAAAATTTAGTAGTAGAAAGTACCTACAAACTTTAAATTATGATATTGCTCTGAAAACTAAAGCTACCCCTGGTAAATACAAAGCGTTATAATTTACAAATTCTATCAAGATATCCACGTTAAATACAACATAGCTGTGAATGATGTAAACCGGGGTGCAGCTTCACTCTGTGGTCGCGGGACTTATGCGCCGCTGGCCGGTAGTTATGAGCCCGGTCCCCTCCATAAGTCACTCGTTACATCTGTTCCATCACTCCCCGGCTCTCCCCTTCATTATTTAGCTTAATATACAGAATTAATTTAAAATTTTCACGACAAATTTTATGCTTGTGATATTGTGCTTGTGTTCCAGTTTTCCCTAAAGGGTGAGGTATTGAAAGGTTGGAAGTATTTGACGGGAGGTGAAGGGATCGGGTTGGGATGTCCTGAGGGTTGATATGAGTGGATCCACCCCGTAAGCTAGTTAGTACATGTGTTTCATCACTCCCCAGTTCACTCAAGTTATTGTGTATTCACATGTCTGGTACATAATTGATTTATATTCTAGTAGAGAAACTAACGTTGTCCGTGTTTTAGCGAAAGGTTTGAGACTTGAGATGTAGTGCTCTAATTATTCCAAATAAGGTTTCGACTCAATGAACTCACACTGATCATTATTCAGCCATTTCGAGGCAAAGACACTCCTTTCTTTTTACCTTTTTTCTAAACTAATATATATTTTTTTTACTTTAGCTATGTATTAACTAAAAGGTTAGTTTCGTAATTAATCGAAATATATATTTTTTTTATTTTAAAAGTCTGTTTAAAATCCGTCTCCAGCACCAGCTGGGTACAGTAACAAGTAAGTGTCACGTCATTGTCGAGTCATTTTTAAACGCGAAGTATTTTTGCTAAAAAACCTATTGGCATGAAACGTTTCACAATGAGAGGTTTTTAAAAACTTCGTCATCGTTTGGACGTAACATGACCAAGTACAAAAAGAAAATTAAAAAAAAATTGTAAAGAGTGAGTCGGAAACCGTTTTTGAATCTCAATTTTGATTTTAATTATTTTTTGTTATATCATCTGCCCTCATAATATAAAAACATATTACTTACATAAATAAACAACTTGGTGCCAGACTGACAAACAGCGGTGCCATAATAATAGGGTTCCGTACCAAAAACGATGTTTATTGCCCAAAGAACTACAAAACTAACTTAACCGGGCACAAAAAATATTCGAAACAAAAATCTACTGAATAATTCAACAATCCTTTTTTTAAGTTTAAACTTAAGCATTTTAGGCACTCAATTTATTTTCAACCTTTATAAATAAAGTAACAAAATAGGTGGCTGTTTACCACCCGTTATCCGACGTATTCGTAAAAAAAAACAAAATGTATTGCACGCCAACTTTGGGCATAGCGTGACGGGCGAAGCCGCGGTCTAGTGTTATAGTTCTAACTTCAAGTAACATTTACACCTGACGCAAGCACGAAGACCATGAGAGAAGAGAATCGTTTGTCAAGATGTGTGTAAATCATAATGTTTTGAATAATGCGTAGGTGTTTCTATATTTCAAAGGCTTAATGTAAAAGATAGACTAACTGTCGGTAGTTACGCAAAGTCTATTGTTTACTAAGACCTGAAATAATTTAGTTTGTCAAAGCCTGTAATAAGTTCAGGAGGTGTAAGGAAAATATCGACTATTAAATTATTTTTTTGATAATATTTCGTGTCTATACTAAATATAAAAAAAGTGGACGAAAACTGACAGTTATTAGTTTATGCGGACAAAATTGAGTAACCATTTGTGATTAAAAAAATGTAATCAACACTGAAAACTCAAAATTAAAAGCATTTATATTAAAGTACCTTATTTCAACCACAATCTTAAATTTAATCATAAACTTGTTATATAAAAATATACCCAAAGTTACAACTCTTTACAAAACATTTTGAATATCGGTACGACAAGAATTCGGTCATCTAAAGCAAGACTTTCACCTACAACTGGGTAGCATACTTCCTTAAGAAATTGCATTTAATCACGTTCAGACCTCAGAACTTCGCCTTAAGTTCGTATTATGAATTTCGAACATACTTCTCGTCAACAATTACTTTAATAATAAAAAAAGTTGCTATCATAGGCTGTTACGACAAATACTTTCGTTAAATTAAAAAGTTTTGAGTGTTCTGTAGATTGGGGTATAGCTACGTTTATGCTACGATACTTTTGATAAAAACACGTGTAACACATATTTTTCTAACATATATTATTTTTTTTTTAATTTAGAAACTTGGTTACATGCACTCGGTGTCATAGGATGTTTTGATCGTTGAGTAGTAATTTTGGTCACCTGATTAAAATATTGTTTAAAAAACATATTAAGAGAAAACTAAACATTACAAAATACATTGAAACTTTTCTTAATATCCATGCATTCGTTATTAAAATAAAACAGCTAAATTTCAGGTTCCACTCGCGACATTGAGCTTAAAGAAAACCTAAGTTATAAAAAAAATTGGTCACCGATCAAAATTTTAACCGTAATGTAGTGGAAAAATTCGTATTTTTTTTTGTCACTGAGTAAATATAAAATTACTTTTGATCCCGGATTCTTTTGTACGTAGAGGACATCGTAATCTCCATCACAAGTTTCTTAAGTAAAACTTAGTTCAATTGTATCAGTAGTATCGAGATCCATGAAGCGTACATTTGCGATAGTTTTTATGAACTCCAGTGGACAGTATTACAGTTTCTTTGAACGAGACGCCGTTGAAACTTTTAATTAACTGAGTACTGCAGATTTGCTAAACAAATTATTTTTCACGACTGTAATTTTTTCACCTTTATTTTTCGTGTTTATTCGAAAAAGTTTTCCTTTTCAAATTAGCTTCAGTTATTTAGGGATTATTTGAAATATATTGGGGTAGAAAAGCGATGAGTAAGTTTATTCATAAAAATACACCCAAGGAACATGTTTGTCTCCATACAAACAAAGCTACAGGAAAAGCTAAGTGATCATTTTTGCATGAGGGATAAACTTCTCCTTAGCTTCAAACTACCTCCCCTGATATCCGTACATCACTGGAATAAAATAAGTACATACTGTTTACTTCCACAAACTTCCGTCCCAGTAAGACCAAGAAGGATTCGTAACATAAAGTAACAGATCAACTCGGATACTTTTAAACTAGCCATATTTATTAACAGAATTTTCCATATGCAAGCTCGCTTTCATACTTTGGCGATGAAACGGGAAATGTGTAATCATCACCGCCTAAATAATAACAATATTAATTAATAACTTGAAAGTCAACACCCTTCACCCTGTCATTAGTTTGAACAGAGACGCACGAGTGTATCAATCATTAGTTGCCTTATCGCGGCGGCACACGACGTGCCTTCAGCCAACTTCGTCATCTCATGTTTGTGTTATTTGTTGAATATTTCAGGGAAGACCTAATTTCATTAATTTAAACGTATGTACCACCATTTTCCCGGCAGCGCCTACTCGCCCGCTGGCCTCCGCGACCGGTGTTATTTCGAAACTGATAAAAAATTACACACCTTTTGTTTTTAGTCCGAATTTAACGCTGTAAACTGGATTTTGAAAAGGCCGGGGATCAGTGAGGCTTTGCGCATGCCCACCACCGTTACTTTTCAACCCGAAATTCCTAACCGCGAATTTAATATTTAATCTCACCCTTGTCTAGAACATTTACCGGCCGAGTGTGTCCCGAAATACTTTCCCTATCTGCGGCAGAGGCGTACATTGGTTAGGTACAGTTTTTTAATCGCTCGGCAACCACTTGACGTGCGGTCGTGATGGATGGCGGCCTGTCCCCGGGTCACGTTTTGTCATTTTATTAATACTTAAATTGGTCACCCATGACGTGGTCGAAACGTGAAGAGGACAAAGCTTAACACAACACTTTAATATATTTGTTGCAGCTTGTTGGACCCATGTATGAAATTGGAAACTTGGGTTCGCTGTAATAAAAATTAATTCACACTATTAGTCAAACACGGCTTGTTTTATTTTACCAGCACCTCGAGTGAAACGGGTATTTTTCGGTTTAAATTTCTGTGTAATATACGTGGGGTGTTAGTACGAGTATAAAGGGTGTATGACAGTGTAAACACAACATATTTCAAGTGTAGGTAGGTTATGAATAGCTCCATAATGCAGGGTCGCTTCATTTACAAGCCCCCAGCATCATGTCCGGTTTTCCAACATAGGTACAACTACGTCTCAAAACATATTAGCGAAGTAACTTAACAAGCGCAGTCCGCCTTGGGTTAATGGGGTGTCATAGCACATGATGAGTCGTCCGCCTTACGAGTTACTCGCTCATCAGGAGCGCGGCCCCTCACACACCCTTTTATTGACACTAGTTTTACACTGAAATATTGGCTGAGGTAACGGGAACAAACGACCAGCTTTTAGGAGCATTTTATCACATATAACTCACAATGTTTTCGAACTTCTACTTGATCATTCACAGCTGAATAAATTAAATTTAATATTCGATGATTTGTTGTCCTACAGTAAATAAGGTAGGTAAATGAGTTTAGGCCAAATAAAATCCTATTACATTAAGAAAAGTCTTAAAGTTCTATGTAACATATAAATATATTATTGAACCTTATCGCAATGACCGACAGTTTCAAGAGTGAGTCCCTAATGTGATGTTATCTCAATATAAATGACCCGCAGAAATAGGCTAGGCAGTGGTTCAATTTCTAGAATAATGTAGATGTAAGTGATACTGAGATATTCATTTATTCATTCTCATTTTCCGGCTGTTCAAGGTGGGTAGAAAAATTATTCGCTACTTATTCCAAATGTTCCGCCCTAACTCACATGTCTAGTTACTATGGATGTTACGCTGTATTGCTTCACTTTGAACAGCTATTTAGATAAAAAAAGAAGATTTTTATCAACAGCAAAACTTTTTTAATATTTTTTCCAACAAAATAACCCTAAACTACATAAATTATTTTACACCGTAGTAATATATAACTTTTTATGTAAAAAAAGTTGTAAAATTCACAATTTAAAATTTCAAAAACACTAGATGTAAAAAGTATTTTACTATGAGAACACTTTACAAAGACATCGTCCGATATAACGCGAGTGTTAAGGACTAATGACACGTCATCGCATGAGCCCGCCCACACGCTCCGACGATCGCCGAACACTTCGCCAGTAATAAGTTTATCGACCATCGAGACTGGAGTTCATTTCATCTTTTTAACCGCTTCGGTAGGTAGCATTAATGTTTCAAACTACCTTAGTTTATTACACTTCAAGTATACTTAACTAACACTTGAGGGATTTTTACATTATGAAATAAATTTTCTTAACAGCTGACTTTTGCTTAACACTACTGTGAGTGTTGGAAATAGGTTTGCAATCAGGTAAAGAAGTTTCTGGTCTGTAAAGTTGAAAACAATCTATTTCAAAGAACCAAAAAAAGAAATTGATTACTCAGACCCGTGACCTTTAACAGTTAAAAGTATAAGGTTTCATTTGTTACACAAGTCCCAAAAGTACCTTTTTACTTTTGCAGTTCGTCGGACAAGTTCATAATGTTTTCAGTTGTAATGACCTGAGAAGGGTCATGGGTAGTCATGAGTCTTTCTAAGTAAGGCGTGAAACTCATCTCACATAGGCTGAGAATCTTATCTATTATGCATCCCCCTAACACACCTCCAAATAGTTTTCCCGAAGTAGACCCCATTGCCCACTGCGTGTTGAGTTGCCGACACAGCCCTTACACGGGAAGCGGCGTACTTTGCAAAGCTTACCCGTTCGCATGGAATCGAAATGAGAATTGTATTGAAAAGCTTGCCAACAAGATAATACAATCTGTACCTCATCTTCCGTACAATATAAGTCTCAACCTGCAAAGTAAATGCACCTTCAAAAAGCGAAGAGTAGCAATCTAGCGGAGAATAATTTTTCCGTGCGATTGCGATGTGATGTTTTGGCGCATCGTTCGACAAATAGCCGCGCAACGTCGCAGTCCGCAGGGCGGTCTGCTGACGCTACAATATCTGCCGCCGGCGCTCGCAGAGGCACACAGCCGCCCGGCCACCGGCAACTAGGAAAAAATGCCGAGATTGGCGAGGAGAGCTTCGCAGCCTTGGGGTGTTGCCCGCCAATTCGCCACGTTGCAACACGGAGATTGTACCGTCTGTTTTGTTTGCCTCTTACCGTCTTATTTCCTGAGCGAGAAATTGTATGAAAGTGCACCTAACCCAAAATTGTCATTCCGCGTCTTCCCGAAAAATTCCAACTCAAAACAAAGTAACTCCCTGAAGAACTCCGATTACAAACGAAATAAAAACGCGGAACACGAAAATAAAATGCAGGCACGACAATTCACGTCTTGGATTTTTTTGCCGCAAACGATAGTTAACGCTATCTAGTTAGTAGTTAAATAGCTCATTCTCATTCTTGGAAACGTTCCCTAACGTAATAAACGACAAGAGTAGGAAGCTTCGCGTGAAAGTTGAGAGCGTATGCTATCTCATGCAAATTACGGCAGATTTATCATAAGACGTCTCCGTAATTGCGACGTGAGGAGATATGGCGGGAGCGCTTAAAGCCACTCTCCAGAAAAAAGGCAATTAAAGGGATAAACTGGAGCAGTTAGGTCGGGCGTCACGCTTGCGATATCTCTGGAGAGGTGGCGGGCGCGGCGCGGTCGCGGCGTGGTGGCGGCGTGGCGGCGGCGTGCGGCGTGCGTGCCCGCGTGCCCGCGCCTCCCACCTTCAGACCCCGCCGAACATGTAAAGGGCGTGGAGCAATATCATAGACTACAGACTGGAGACGGGGGTGGAACATCCGCCACTGACGCTATTGCACTTGAAGCTTTACAAAGCTAAAAGCAATACAGTTATTTGATTTAAGTCGGGTGTGTACCACCGCCTTGCGCTGGATTGTGTTTGTTCTGGTTTGGCAGATGTCAAAGTTGTATGTTTTGAAACAGAGCCTCACTGTTGTTTGCGATGTTTGTTTCCAGATAGATGGTATTAGCTACGTATGTGTTGTGTCGTGTGTGCATTAGCCTGTAGGTACCTACGTCGCAACCGCACACCGTATCAATAGTGCACAGGCACTGAGTAACACTAATGACATTCATTATTAACGGATTAGCTAAAACAATACATCTCTGTTTACTCTAATAATACGCGCATAGTAAATGTGCTTTTCGATGTGATGTTTACGACTGCGATTGCAAATAATTATGGGCAGCTTGACTGAAAGCCGTTCAGAGTCCATCGTCGATAACCAAAGCGAAGTCCATCAAAATAATGATTTGGTGTGTGAGGGCGATATGTGACATTCGCTACGGTAATTAATGCAAATCAATGGTCGGACGTGCGATTGATTCGGGCCTAGCGGAAAGCTGATCAATTACGTTAATGAGCTCCTGAATCCATATCGCTGACGTTTCAATATTATGCTAATGCTTACGCTTATTTGCTGAGTAATACCATCGGGCATTCACTCGATATGCACCTTTAAGTTTCTGCGCAATTTGTCGATTATTTCGTGTCCAATCGGCTGTGATATTTTAAGGGGTTGTGGTAATGAGTGTCTCGAGTTTATGCAGTCTGTACGTCTTTGTGATATGTTTGCTTGGGGAAAACTTGATGTAAGTACTGAATGTTATTTCATTTTGAAATTGCAAACTTAAATGATTTACTATAAGTACAATTATTTGCGAGTTTTAGTAAACTAAACGCGGACATTTAAATTCACTTAACATTCATTTAACGTATGCGATTAAAATGTATATAAGTACACTTACGCAAACCTATACGTCTATTAAAAGCCAAAAATTTTCCCCATAGGGAGATAACTTAAACGACTTCGATATTCTTTTGTCTAAAATTTTAATACAATATGTTGGTAAAGCAGAAATGCTATTATCGAGACCGCTGTAGCCAAAGCCGTATTCCATATCGTAAGCCGATCAATGGCTAATGAGCCCTAGGTGTATCGGAACTGTTTCAATATTATGTAAATGCTATCAGCTAGTCGCTTGAAAGCCTTGCCGGCCGTCTCCGCTAACGTTACTTAACGATAACGAAAGCCTTTGCTATATAAGAGGTGTATTTTCATAATTTTAATAGAGAGTCGTTTAAAATTGTTACATGTTTTTTGTGTGTGTAGGATAAATGGTTTTGTGTTTTTTTTCATCGAATAAAATGTTTAGATTATGAAATTTCATAAAGCGTTTTAAAAACTACGGAGTTTTTTTGTTTCGATGATTAACCATAAACAAATATACTATATATTTATATGGATTAACAAGATCGAGGATCTAACGAGATTTTATCAAAACCGTAAACAAACTTACTTTTGGTACAGAAACATCAATTCAATAACCAAAAAAATGTTACAACCACATATCCCTTTCAGTACAAATCCGAAAACACTACGTAGAGAAACATTTTGTTTTTCAAACCGAGTAACAGTATAATTCACGTCCATCCGACTCATACCGAAAGCTAATAAAAAAATACTCACATAAAACCAAAACACATCATAGATACGGAGTGAATCCTGTGAGAAAACATCACAGCTATATACCTCAACGACGATTGTGCCCACTTACAATATTCCACTTACGTGCCATAAACTGTATCAAACAAATAAAGGACTACCATAAGCGTTCTGTTGGACGTAATATCATGTTAGTAGTCATAAAAACTACGCGGATTGAGTGTAAACAAGGGCTGGGTTAAGATGTAGGGACCGCAATGCACCAAAGTGACGTGGCTTCTTCAACGACACTGCCTCGCTCGTTTATCAAAGTCAATATCGACTGTCGACGAATGTACCTACGTCTAGAAACGTATAGCGTGTGCGTATTATTGCACGCGTCTGTACTACACGTCATTGATTTTGATACGTTCCTGGGCTTGTGACAGGTTTTGATCCGAGTTTGACAGACTAATGGTTTGTGGAGGCGGCCTTACATGTGCCTTGATTATACAGTGTGTTTTTATATGAATGCGAAGGAGAGTTTTTTAATTTATCGACGAACATGTCTTTAAAATGTCCTCCTTCTCAATTTGGATGTATAATGTTTATCTTATGAGTTACTTTTAGTTATGAGAAACCTACCATAAAATAAAACAATTTAAAAGTCATAAATCTTCATATTTCAAAACAAAAACCGCTTTTATAAGTCAGTATTATTTTCACTTCAATTCAATAGGCCGTCTCAAAAGTATTTCAAGATATTGACAAAGTAAAAAACCTTTGAAAGTGGATGAATAACTTCAACTGTCACTCTACAGACACTACATCAATCTAGAAGTAAAGCCTACATTTATTTTTGCTCTATGAATGTTTCTAACGTCTCAGTATTAAATTAGTTACACAATACGTTTTGAAGGAGGTTATATAAAGAGTTATTTGATATTTGATACCATAATAACTGGTAGTATTTTATTTGAAAATGATTTTTATTTTTTCATTGCCTAATAGTTTAGTGTTTGTTTTTTTTTTACTAGGCAACACGATAGTAAGTAGTAACTCTTTATGAATACGATTTATTTTAAAATATTAATTCATTATTTGTGTTCTAAATACAAAATAAAATAATAATTTATCCGAAAAAGTTACATTTAATTTTCATAGTGACAGTGTTGTGTTCGAAATTCAAATATTCAAAACGTTTGTAATGTTATAACATCGTTTTAAATGATATTGTAGCTCGTTTTCAATCTACAGCGTACCGCGTAATGGCGTCCACTGTGCGTTTATAGATACCTGTACATTTTGCGTGAATATCCCAGACTAGGAGCAAATACCCGTCTGGCATGGGGTTCGACCCCTCGTGTAGACGTTCATTCAGTGCGTGTAATAGTGATGTTCTAAAGCCATGCTTGAATAAAACCTTTTTATTCAATACATCGTTACTGAGTTTTTGCTTTTCGAAATAATTTTAAGTTATGTTGTTGGAGTGATTATTACATGTAATTACAGTTTTTATGTACCTACAAAGAAGTTTGGAATAAAATTATCAAAAAGAAAATTTGTATTCATCTGCAGTATACTATAATAATATATATTTTTGGCTATATTAATACTATATCATAATATTTGTATCCAAGTCATGCATTAATGAGAACTTGCAACCCTAATATGACGTATACAATGTCGCTTTTGAAGCTGGATTTAATAAGCGACACCAAGAATGCAGTTATAAGCGTTTAGCCGGTTATAATTGCATAATAGTAGATATAACATACAACGTTGATATAAATTAGATCACAATCAAAGTCTTCTGTAGATTACTAATTTGAAAAGACGAAGTATCTATTTTACTTTCTTTGATGTGTTTTCATAAAATTAAAGAGAGATTTTAATATCGTTCTAAATATTTAAAACACTAAGATTTGTAAAACACTATATCACTTGAAACAAAATTGAAAAGTGAAAAACAATGGCAACTTCCATTTACAAGTTTCAAATTATTATTCATTTATTTAACGTTACTCGGCTTTATAAAAAGTTATAAAATTTGGTTCGAATAAATTCATTCCACTTTCAAAATAAAGTTTTCATAAAAATAACAAACGTAATCCGAAGAAAATTTCATTGCCATTATTTAATATTATTTTAATAAATTCTTAGATAAGTCGATCTCCAAGTTCAAATAACTAAAATGATATAAGTCTGTGAGAATTTTATTTGCGATAGTTTTATTAAAATATGTTTTACGCTTTTTTTTCACAAAAGAAACTTTACTTAATACATTTAACTTTTTTTTTGTATTGTATTTATTGGAAGACAAAATAAGTATTTATTGAAAGTCAAAGAGATTTCTGACTTATTGTAGCCTTTTTATTGAATAAGAGTTGATCTAATTATCTATTTACTTTAATGGTGTGTACAGATTATTTGATAAGATATGATTTTGAGTGGTAACTATACCAATTATTTTTACAGCCTCACAACTCTGAATAGGTTTTGCTTTTATTTGTTTTTAATTTTATCTGTGGAAAACCGCCATGGAATAATTTGACATTATTTAAATTCCGTTTAGTTATCTTTAATTTAATAATTGTTCTTAAATATAAAAACAAATATCAGTACCCATATAATATTATGTTGTGTGGAGTATGTTTTCGTGATATTGCGGCCTGGCTATCTAGCGGTAGTAAAACGTGGGGATGCGGCAGACGTAAAAGGCGGCCGTCAAAATGGTCGCGACATTGACCATATTGTTGAAGAAAATAGACTTTGTTATACCAATATTATATAATTTTATATTATGTTACATTTTTTATATGAAACACTACATAATAGGTACCTACTCTCCGTTTCGCCTGCGAACCTTCACAATTTACGGCCGTAGAAGAGCGAAAATTTTACATGCGTTAGCGCCGATCAATCCGCTGAAATGTACGGAAAAATATTGACTTGTCATTTAAATACCTCACAGCGCTTTTTCCAGCTTAGCTCAGAAAAGTTGTTAGATGAAACGGAAATATTTTAAACATTCACTATGAAATGGAACAAATGAGTAACAGAAATCATAAATATTGTAACAAAGCCAACCAACTAACAAAACCAACTTATTTAAATTTACTTTCATCCAGTCATTCACTCACCTCTATACCAAAATTATTTAAAATCGAAGGGAAATTTATAAAAATCCCTCAATGATATCTTAGTATCCGGCTTAAGGTATAAACTACTCTTTATCCCGGTCGAAAGTTCCCGCGGGACATATAACTAATAAATAACCGAAATTTATAAGATCACTCGAACGCGTTTATCAAAAAATCTTCATCCTATCGTATAACTCATGAACAATCTCTGTTAGTTTGAATAATAATATATTAGAATAGTAAAGACAATGATATAAGATCTAAAAATAAAAATATTATTTCTTAAACAAACCACGTTATTAAAATGTTGTTCAAGATTATACCTAAAATTGAATTTGAAACGGCTTTCCGTACTAAATAGGGTTGCCTTGCAATCACATGTCAGAAAACATATTTGAATAACAACGCATACAATAAACGCTACCGTGCATAACGCCACGAAGGCGTTTGACAGTTACAGAATAACCCGGCTCGGATCGTAAGAAACAATACAACTCGCAATACTGACATAAATCAAATTTTTGTATTCGTTCGGACTCGATATTTGTGATATTAAAACGCAAGTCACGGGTCGCGCGTCTCCGAGATCGCCGTCGCTACAGACGGCAACTATTAAAAATAGAGAACACTCCTGAACGTATTTCAGTTGTCATATTTCACGGTTTGGCCGAAGCTGTATAAACACGTTCCCCGTTCAATCATCCCGCGATAGGCGGCGGCGTTGCGAATAAATCAAGTCTCACTTTTTCACCTGCCACACACAAAAGCTTTCACACTGAAACTTGATTCGGGTTATTTCTGACGAAATATCAGCCTATTTGTTATACTATTGATACGGACGCACGTGCGCCGCGTAAGTTTGTACTTGTTGACGAGAGGGGATTGAGTGAAAATTGCTTTCCGACAATGTGCATAGAATTTGATGGCACTCGCTACCGACTCACGTGGTTGTTACGGTTTTTTCGATGAAAATAAGTTCTGATTTGCCGCAAAGGCTATATAATACGATCGTATCAATACAAGTGAAATACATAAAGTAGACACGTACAACACACATTTTTCTTTAGCCTAAATAAACAGACGTATAGTTCGAGTAAACTAACAAGGGGCAGTAAAGGAACCCCTATAACATTCTTTTTATACTTTAATTTCCACGTTACATTTTATGGAATACTAAAAAGAAATAGAATAACGGCGCTTTTATATAGGTTCGAATTAAAAAGACATTTCATAGAATGAATTTCACTTCTCTTCTTTAAGATTTTACTTAATGCTCATGATGAAAATAATTCATTTATCTTGAGAACGTACTATCTAAAAGTGGGGAGCATCCGTGCGCACGTAAAAAACTCTTTACTTTATCACAAACATAACAATAAGTCACACGAGTCGTTGATACCGACAGTGTATCGCGCGATCGTAAATATCACACTCGAACACCTCACAGGCTGTGTCATAATTCAATTATGGCGTAAAAACGCGTCACGTATCGTTGGTGATAGCACAATCTTCGTGCACGATCTAGCTAAGGAAGCTGTGAGGCATCTCATTGCGGCGTCGGTAAGTGCCTATTTAAGGCTACGTAGCCACTTACGTCGACGGGGGCCGATAGCGTAATCCGAATCGAGGTGTATTGTGCGTCCCCGTACGGAATACAGCCGCGGCGCCAAGCCGACTATTCCGAGAGCCTATAATCTTCGCCGTAAATGGATTTAATGCAAATTTCTCTACTGCCGTTTCAATGGTCGGATAAAAACACATACTTAAATCCTTTTGTGTACTTCAAATTGTTATTTCACTTTCTTTTGAAACACCAACTGGCAACTGGCGTTATACAAAAATGGTTCTAATTACAAGCATGCAATTGTGTTACAAGTTAAGGTTTTAACATAGCTTAAGATTGGCTACAAAAAAAATGTTCAAGGTATTTTAGCGATACACACTCACGAAATCCAAAACAACTAATTGAAGCCACAACAATACAACTCGATATTAAATATAATTTTAAATTAAATCAAAACTCAAATTAAGCGTTGTAAAGCATCGGTTTGGTTTAATAACAGCTAATCGTTTGCCGAGAGCCTTATACGTAACCGAGTCAAATTTACATAAACACAACTGTCTTGCGGTTGTTATCATTCAATTAAATAAGATTTTGCGATACCCGAGCCACACCTGGGGGCCTAGTACTGTATCTTAAACTAAGAATGATGCAATTGTGGAAGAGAGATGGCGCTATACGCTTTATAGAGCGCTGTCTCTCTCGCACCTGTGTAAATGTTTTCTATACCCGGTGTTAGGCCCTCTGCTCTTTGCTCTCGAAATCTATTCCGACCTGACTTAATAACTAACCATTTTTGGTAGGGATTTGAAACTTTGGAGTCGGTTCGACGGCAGATAGGACTTTTAGTTTGATGGGTTGATGAGGGTGTATTGGCAAAAGTGATTATTTTTTGAAAGCTTTGTAGTGTTTGGCCTGAAGTAAATAAGCAATTTAGTTTTAAAATAAATGCGTTTTTTACTTAATGTAAAGTGTAAAATTGCGACCGCATAAAACTTAAATTAGTATCGAATCAAACAAAAAAAAAAATGTTACTGACATCTCATTTGGTCAAATATTTAAATCAATTAAAAACCTCCCTACCCTTAAAATGAACTAAAAAACTAAAAATCTAATATAAAATACTTTTAAAAATAATATACCAACTCACAAATTCATTCTGCCAGAATACCCCATTCTCGTCAACGTTTCCTTCTTAATATTCTTCCACAAGATGCAACAAATAAGTAAGAGTAAGTACGGGTGAAATGCGACACAGCCTACACTGCTTTGTCAACGTGTATTATGCTCGTAAGCCCCCACTTGAGATACCAACCAGACATACTGGCCGCTTTTGTCTTTTTATCGGTGCAGTAAACGTATAGAGAATCTTCAAGTAAAATGTAGCTTCACTTGTAGTAGGAACTTTTCATTAAAGTATTATAGTGTTTGTGTATTGTTATTTTTAAGAAAGGTTCTGTAACTAAAATAATATACTAAGAGAAATAGGACTATGTCATTTAATAAGTAGTTGTGTAATTGAAATACATTAGTTTGAGAAAAAAACAAAATATTATAAATACTAGCTTTTAGACCGCGACATCGCCCGCGTAGATGTTGTTATATTGCGTGTGCAAGTGAACTCTTCAAAAGTCCGGGATAAAAACTATCCTATGTTCTTTTTAAAGGTCAACTCTATCTCTGTACCAAATTTCATTAAAATTAGTTCAGTGGTTCAGACGTGAAAGCGTAACAGACAGACAGACAGAGTTACTTTCGCATTTATAATCTTAGTAGGGATTTTTTCTAAGTGTGCATTTTTTCGTTTGTCGTAATCGGTTTTCACGACTTATTTTAACGACTAACAATTTTTAAACAAAATCTTGATCACACCAAGTGCCAGAAGCGACAAAACCGTGCCGCATCGCATACATTACGTGTTGACTTCAGCCAAAACAGTTTCAAATTCATCACGGCCACGCATCAGACGGCTACATCCAGTAATCAATGAGCTATCAAACCGTCAGCATTGCGGGTTCGTTTCACTACCACACTACCTACACTACTTACACTACCGTAGATGATTCCGCTAACATTAATCTTATCAATTCACAACGGCAGCTTACCCACGTTGCTTAGAATCTGAATACCGAATTCAGGGGAAACGGTATGTGTTTCGGCCTATGCACTCATACGTGTTTGCAATGCGTAAACGTGCATAGACTTGGGAGATTTGTGCGTGAAAGACAACAGACGTTCGCTGGGTATGTTATTGTTTTGGTAGCTTACTATTTGCGGAGTATTGTTAGTGGCAGAGTCAGTTCTCGACGGACGAGATATCCTCATGTAAAGCGACCTTAGAGTAAGCCGTTAGTCTATATGATGGTATATTTTGTGCCTTCTGTTGTTTTAACTCAGTCATTTTGTGACGGGATTTTTTTAAAGAGTCTATTGAATTATTTTATTAGATATGTTCTACGTATTCAGCATCTTTAACTGATTTATAATGGTCATAAATTGTCCGAAACGTATCTACAATTCAACATTCCTTTACACAATAAATTTCTTTAACATCGAATTTGTCCAAGCGTCCATTTTACACAATGTTTTTAAGCTCAATATAAATGTAGCACAATGAAAACCTGCCGCAGACACACGACAGTCAAAGATTCATATTTAATTTATCGTATTCAATGAACACATTGAAATGTTTCGAATACCCATTAAGCTCACCTGAAAATAAATTAAAGTCACATGAAAATCCATATTCATTACGAAATTCAAGATGAAACCACAGTATAAAATAATGACAAACAGTTGACCAACTACGGCCCGTTCCACCCAATCAAGTGTTTAAAACGCGAATATGTTGGTGAAAATGCAGAGCAAAAGACAGGTATGAAAGTACGGACGTACTGAGGAGAGCCAATCAGTTCTATTTGCATTTCAGTAGTCGCCATTATAGCGAATCTCTCGCCGCGTCGAATGCTACAACCCGACACTGAATTTGTGAATGAAATTCTGTCGAAATGTATTTAAAGCGTTTATTAACTGCGTGCCAAGCCAGAAGCGTCCTGGATAATGAAGCTTTTGCTATCAACTCTAAATTGTTATTTAACTTAGTAGTTCTGATGCATTTACCATTGAAATGCACGCTTTGAATGATATTGTTAATATAAACGGCTGCGAATACATTTTATCAGCGTTAATTAAGAGCAGTAAGTATTCAAATGGGAATGTATTATTTGCGATTTTAAAGGCATTGTGTTTAATAACTGTAAATAAGACGGGTTTAAAATTGCGAAATCTCCTATTAATACTGTTGCTGCGCATAAATATCGCAAGTATTTACAATAAGAAGCGAGATCGTGGAAAATCACTGGGTAGCGAGTCGTAATTAGCGAACGAACACCCAACGGAAATAAATAAGGATATTAGCTTTCCCACCGCAGATCTGAGTCAGGATAAAAATTATATTATTGTGCTCACTTATACACTTATACGTACATGTTTCGCTAATCTTGTGGAAAACAACTTACTCGGTTTAGTATCGGAAATGAAATGAATGAATATATTCTTTTTCATAGAATAGTATCTTCACTTTTACATCATAGTACCTATGTTTTTAAATCTGATTGTAGCTGATACTTAGGTAATTAATCAGAGAAGAATTTCGATCATACTTAATTGTATTAAGTTCGATGTTAATTCAAATAGTTTGATGATAATATCCAAAATAAATAAAAAATACGTTTATTTTTAGGTTTTAATGGTAAAGTTGATATCAGTACAAAAGTTGTTGATACAGGTGTCTCTAAGGTTTATATACCCATACACGAGCAAATATGAAATTGCGCTGAAATTACGATTGCGTGCAAGACAATCATTATACGATCCATTCTTTGTAATATAATATTAATAAGAAAAACTATTTTGAGCTGTCATTTATTGCTAATCTGTTACTTTAAACTAAAAGAAAATTTCTCGTATTCCATAGAATGAAATTTGATGACAAAACTATTTGCAAAAATATAGTTGAGTTTTTTTTTAATAAAACTACGATGGCCGCCTAAACTAAGTTCAGTAATTATAAAATGCTTAGAACTTAGCTCAGTAGTCAGTTTATTATATTATTAAGTGCTTATTTATCGTTTTAGCTGGATTAAGTTGGACTCGGCCGCCTCTTAGGGAATAGAATAAGGAAAATAACTCCATCGAGTCTCTTTCTAATCCAAGGCTTAAACTGTTGATGAACGGGCAAAGAGAAATTTGTTATTTATATTTTCAATTATAATGGTATTTATTAATAACAAGAATTAAAATTTAAACTCCATTCATAAGCGTTTTCTTAATCAATAAGAAATTTTGGTGTGTTATTATGGTCAATGAAAAATCCTTTTTTGTATGAGAAAAGACTTTTACTCAAAAATACACCCTAGTATTATTAATTTTTAAATCACTGTGACAACTGAAAAAAAAATTACAACTCAAGCCGTTGAACACCATATCAAGTCTTACAAAACAATAACCTACCGCAAAATAAAGCTTCTAAAATCAGATACAAAACAAATAAAGTATTAAAAGGTGAGGTAATCATTATAGTGAGTAGTGAGCGATCGCAGCAGTGGGCAGGCAAATGGCACACGGGACTCCTTCCTGATTAGGTCTGGGACTGCATTGGCAACGCACGCCCATCCTCTTATATGGAGAAATATTGTTTCGGATTATGTCTTTCTAGTTTCGACGGATTTATTTTATTGTTAAATGAAAATGTTTGATAAATCACGTCTTTTTTTCTTTGGTAGGGAATTATTTGTTTTAGAGATTGTTCCAACATATTATATACCTAAGTAAAAAAATGTTATCACTTTTATAAATGCAATAAATATCTGAGTATTGGTCATTCAATCTCACTAAAAATGGTTGAACGGAAATTCGGCTTTGATAATACTTTTTCACCTGAAACCACATATAAGCTACTTTTAATATCGACTGGAAAAAACTGCAACAATCGAAAAATTTATCCCAAATCACATGAGATTACGTAATTTACTTGGAAACACACCAACGATACATTTACAAAATTGTTTTGTTGAAAACGAACTTCCGTTTCAGTTTCTCAACACAAAAGTCCTCATTTTCAATTTAAATTGAAACTAAAACACAAATTACTGGGCATTCCAATAAAGCTTGGGCAGTGCAGCTCAATTTCCAGTTGATACTTGAGAAAGGTAAGCATTATATCGAATCTCCTCGTTTTATTCAACAGCCGGTCCCTAACGCTTCTCTTCGCTAAAACCGATTCCTTGTTACTTGATTTCTGCATTTCGAAAAAGCGTAAATATTTTCCTCCTGGGTGCTTTTGCAGCCATGAAGTATTCAATAGCCGTGCAACATTTCGAATTATTAAAATGTTATATTACGAAATTCATTTCGACGCGAGTAAATAAACGTATTTTTTATTATTCATACTTTTTTACCGTGTTACGATGAATTTGGTTGGGGCCTAAAATAATATTGAAATCAATGAAAGGACTGAAGGCTTTGATATCGTAAAGGATTATTGTGTTATCAATGAAATGGCGTGATGGATCATTTTTGATTGCACGAATAGTATTTTTTCCGAAGTTACAGTTGCCGAGTGCAATATAGAGTTGGATCCGAAAACAAATTTCAGATGTGTTTTGCGGTTGTTTGCTCCTGTATTTTTTCGTGTTGGTAGTTTCAGCTGGAGAAATTTGAATTTGGTTTACAAAATGAAACGACTTGATGTTTCTTGATGGATTGCATTTTGTATACACTGTATAGATGTGATTGGCTTCTGTCGGATAATCGATACATTAAAAGCATGGTATTTAACTGAAAAGCTTCTGTACAAACTTTCATTCCTAGTGTTCTAAAAAAAGAGAGCCAACTTCACATTAAAATTTTGTTTTATAAATAATTTTCACAATTCCACATGCTTTTTCTTGCCACCTTTGAAACAATGAAATGTCTGAACTGCCATCAGAATTTCCATCAATGATTGTCTGTATTTCGCTATAAATCAAATCCGAAAGTCGTAATTACTTTAGAAAACAGGGCGGCGGAATTGATTTAATTTCGTTCATAACCAATGGGTGTTTTCGTAGAGGAGCCTATACATCAAGGGGCCTAGCAAAAGGCCCGGTAAGCACGCATTTCATTTGAGTAAGTGGCGAAGTGGGGTCGTGTTCCAGCCGCAACTTTGTGCTTCACAACTTGGGCCTTTTCTAATTTAAACGCTGCTCAGCCGTACGGAATACGAAAACAACATACTTTAAAAATCAACTGAACACTCAAAAACGCATTTTCGCACATCAACCAAATAAAGGATTGGATTGAAAAGCTATCAATCCAATTTCGCTTTTTGCCAGTTTTAATAAAAATTGAAACATATTTCGGTTTCTGGTAAAAGCTAAGTACATTCGGGGCTTTTCCTGTGTTTTTTTCTTTTGTAAGAGATTGCGCTAAGTGATCACATTTCGATATTAAACCATTTGCCGAAGGCCGGTGCCGGCTACGTATTTCATTTTACTGAGTGTCTGACGTGAATTTTGGAGACTTGCTTTTTGTGGAAATTATTTTCCAATCTTTTTATTACATCTAGTGTCAATTTTGCTGTCTCCTTTTTATCAATGCCTTTTTTATTCAATGTGTCTTTTTTGCAAACAAGATTGATTATTTTTCCGACAGTGTATGAGGCGTAAGTGGTTTTGTCAAAATTTATTATCGTTGCGGTATGTAAATCGGGTGGCGAACAATACAATATTTTAATTTAGTTCGGAGTTAACTTTAAAATTATCATTTATACTAGCGTAATTGTTCGGGTCGTTGGATTTGCCGCGTTTTACACAAATCTTCCCATTACAATAGACCCAAAGCCTTAATCCTGGCAAAAACGAGCCTAACACATTTGCATAACTACGTACGAGTTACGTGGTTCAGTAAAAACTTTATGATTATACTTGATGTAATCTGTTATTTTGGAAGTGCCCAGTTCAATGTTAAAATAAGTTAACTTCGAATAAAATTTTGACGTTAAATAAAAAGGTTTTATTTGTGAGTATCTCGGCTTGGAATAGTGAAGTTTTGATAGCATGAAAACATTTTAATTTTTTCTGTTCTTTAGCTTTTAAATTAATTACATCAGCATGTTCTTTTGAATATATTTTATTTTGAGTGTGGTTGGATTGTGTTGCAGGTAGGATTTAGATTTTGAAAATAAAAAAAATAGAATTTCAGTCGAATTCAGGTGGGGCATTCATGTGAATAAAATACTCGTGAAAAGGGAACGAGCGTTTCCAGTCAGATTCGAATACTTTATCTCGCCTAACAGTATATTTGAAGTAGACTAAAGAAAATCATATTTCAGAACTACCAATTCCCATGGATACAATTCCTAGCATCCAATAGTTAAAGTTGCCACAATAGTTAGGCTTTATGAAGCATATTACAAGATAATTTATGACACATATCCGAATGTATTTTCGCCAAGAAAACAGCGCAATATATCGACTACAAGCCACAAGGTAGATGAAATAAAAATAGACTGTATGAACAAACCGTGCACTACCGAAGATGTTGAAATATGAGACAGAAATTACGTCGCGTTTATTTTATGATGCATTTCATTTTGTTGGCGTAGTTGTACAAGTCTCCCCACTGTTGTAACAGCATTCGAAATTGAAACTTGCGATGCTTTCGTGAAGTTCCTTCGCTATACAACTCTCGGCTCCTTCACTCATTAAGTTCATTAACAAGATTCAACGTCAGTATTTTTGATGCTCTCAGCTCGCTTTCAATATTTTCTATTCGTATAATTCACTTTGTGTTATGCCCGACGTCTGTGTAAGCGAAAATATTCCAGAAACGCTTTGAATGCCGATGTTTTATGTTTGAGGTAAATAATTTAAGCACTTGTGAAAACTTCGTTCTCTTGATTAACGAGTCTCAATTAGGTACTTAAAGTTAAACATTCCCAACAACGCTGCTGTGTAATTGTTAATTGTTAAGCAATGTTTATCGGCTACAGAAGCAAAATTCTAAGTACAATTCTCGAATAATACTTCAGTGTACTTTGTATAACGTTTCAGAAAAGACCCACCGTTTCAATCTAGTAAAGTGCATAATTTAAAGAAACCGCAACAAGAACACAGTAAAATGAATCCTGAAAAATCTTAGACACGTAATACAATGCCTGGATTTAGACTCAAATTTCAAGATTTTAAATATTACAATGTACTTCGTCGAACTGCAGTGCGGGCTCTGTAAATTCCATTTAGCTAAATAGCTTTTGAGAGAGATAAGAATCTACCATACAATGCTTCCCTGCTTGGAGCGGGAAACTAAGAAAATTGAAAAGAGAGTCGCCAAGTAAGACTGCAACGTCGATGGTCCGATTTCAGGGAACCCGAGATTTCGAATTACCAACGTCGTAAAAATTGAGCGCCTGTAAACACTTGCGAAGTGAAGGTTGGCCGAAAGTTTTTGTCTGACGGGATTCTCCCGGCGGGCGCGGAACGGCGCGCCGTGGCAATCTTGGTTTTAATAAGTATATAACGTTTCTGAGATGTACCTGTGAGTGGAGGATTTACATAATCATTACCATATCTGGCGCAGTGGCGCGCGTATTATGCCCGAGAGGTTAATAATGCTATTTTCTCGCCACGTTTTCACGTTGCTATTTCGCGTTATCGACCCCCTTTATCTGCGTCGTCATTGTTACTAGCCACTGGCGGAACTCTGCCTTGCCCTCTAATACTCCATGGGTACGTCATACGCCGGTTTTACCTGCGATTGTACCTTGTAATGGTATAATAGATACGTAAAATGTTCTGATATAACAGCGTGTTTATCGTGAAAGCCTCTAATATTAAATCCCGTACCGTGCGGGATTAGTTTAAATCAGATTTGCGCTTTTAATTACAGTAACTAACCTTAATAGTGTGGATTTGTAATGACTGTTTCTGTTTGTTGTCACTGTGATTTAGTTAACGGATTGTAATGTTTGGAAAATGTTGATATTAGAGTTAGTGGGAGTAGCGAGTGTTCGGAATAAAATGTATATTTTAAGTCGGGAGTTCGAGCGTTGAGAATAATTCTGTGTATGTTGAGCAGAAGGCGACACGCGACAAGACGAGTGAGCCGGTGCGTGCCGGCGGCACACATGCGCGGAAGTCGGCTCTACTCACTTAAGTCTATTTAACGGATCGCGGACTACGTTCCTTCAAAAATAGATAACCAAGCGCTCATGCGACACAATACTTCAAATTACTTTTTGCATGCCACGATGAATGGAGGAATTGAACCGATAAAACGAACCCTACTGTTGCTAACGAATGTGTCATTTTCAGTCGAAATGTGAACCCCAATCTTACTCATACAATGCCTATTCATCATATTGTGCTGACATATTTTTAACTTGACTATATTGAGCGGTACTTGAGCAAAGATCATCAATTATAAAATATTATATTAATTTTAGATATGTCTGTCGTTTACCTTATTCTTAGCCGTCAGCGATCTGTAATCACACAGATATGATTTAGTATTAAGAACAACTAAACGCCGAGCAAACTTACGCAATGGCCAATAAATCTAAACTTTGTAAGAAAGTAATTCTGTTCCTATGCTTATACGATATTTCTGTCTCCAGAGATAGCTACACTTGTGATCTGCTGAATGTGCGACACGATGTAATCGTACTATTTGTTTTGCTGCTGAAGCTTTATTTTACTAGCGACATAATGGGGAAACCATAGGCGTCGGTAAAATCAAGTAAACTTTATTCGCGGCAACAATAGGATAGTATCTCGTCAAGTAAACACAAAATCTCTTAGAATTTTCACTTGGATGGTTAAGAGCGTGCTTTGTCACTGAAATAGGAGTTTTTCAGTGGAACAGTTACCTTTATAAGGACTTAACGTGGCAGGAAACGGCCGTCTAAGTATACGAGCGCAGGGGCGCCCTCTCGCGGCTGATAACAGAATTATCCGAATGACGCCATCTATCTTTTAAATGTGCACCTTACTTTCGGGCCTTGTACGTTGTAGGAGTCACACACCTATTGCCGACGACTTTTTAAATATTCATGTTTTATTTTCTTATTTATTTTTAACTGTGTCCTCGTTACTTGATGTCTTACTTTTATTTAAATTAGGTACAATATGCCTATGTTATCATGTTTGTATAAATTATTATTAAAGTACTGGCAGAAAATCATAATGATCTATTACAAACTATTCCCATAATTTTTCTCAGGTAATTTAATAAAAGGATGTTTAATTGTACTGTTTAAAATAAACATTCCAACAAAATACAGTCACAAACAAAACACGCTTAATTTATTAAAATATTTGTCCATCTTCAACTAAGTACACTGAGCAACACAAGAGGTGTCTCTTGTTAATTCGTACTAATATTTGTACGGTACACTTCCATCTTGGTTGTAGTTAACCGCATAATGCATTAACTGATTACCACCTCGATCCATCTTCCGATGCGTCGGACATGCTCCGCCCTACGTCTTGGGAGCCCCGTTTGATGTGCACCAAACACTTTAGTAGGTCACTGTACTTGATACAGGTGTGTTCCAATTTTAAAAAGATTTAATGTACATTAAATTGTCAATTTTAAATATTTTTTGTAAATAAATTAAATTCAACAAAAATAGAATTGTAATAAATTTTCTCAAGACATTTTTTTACAAATCATTTTAAATAAATTGAAATTATACCACACGAAAAAAGAACTCACTGCAGCACGCACACATTTAAAAAGTGTATACTTCTTACCCATGTGACAAAAAAACTGTCACATAAAAGCGATAAGACGAATAAAATAAAAAGGAAACGTTTACTACATCTAAGCTAAAAGTATATGTTATGTGACCTACTCTAAGAGGATAGTTTTAATCACTGCGTTTAGTAAACAGATGGGTAATTACAGTTTATTTTTATTAGAGCATTAGAGGATGCTCGTAGCCATTCACTTAAAAATACCTCTTTATCGCTTTGTACGCCATTAAGGGCCTATTCTTCGCCGCAAACCATAGCAATCTGGTCGGGCTTAAGAAAAATATTTCGCCCCAAAATTAGCTTTTCTTTTTAAGATTTTGCGCTAAAATATAATTGTTTTTGTTAGCGATAAGGAAATAATAAACAATAATGTTAACACCTTTTTTGTTTTTCGGCTTGTGGGTTGAAGAATATTTATTGAGCTAGTAAGTTGAAAGTTATATTGAAAGTGCCGTTATTGATATTGCAAATTAAATCGTCACTCTATAAAATTGAAGTACATTTTTCTTTACCCAACTCTACGAAATTTATTTATCATAAAATAAAAAAATAATATTTAATTTTACAAAGAATAAATGATACATTTTTAAGCGAGTAAATAAATCACATACTATCTCACTGGCGCAATGTAAACGCTCCACGAACATAGACGGTAACGACCATGATAGTTTACAGCGGAAAATAGGTGTTCCCATAATAACTTGGTGTAAGTTTAATTTAAACGTATGTAGGTGAAGAGACTATCCATATAATTTTAGGGCAGTAGACCAGTTACATTACTACAATCCCTTACGATTTCAAGTCTTCTAGATATACATACAATCATTAACGTCAAAAAATATCAAAATATCGATTTGATAAATCCTGTAATTTTAAATAGTCTTTTTCATACATTTAAGTGTTTTCTATCGCCGTGAATATCGCTTGGATGGAAGAAGAGAAAACTTACAATGCAAAGTCATGTCACTTGTCGAAAAATAATTTCATTCCGTTTAAGTTTTTTATTCAGTTTCTAGAACAATGCTATGAAAGTAGTTTAGTACATACATCGGTACCAGCCTTAATTGATAACAACCTCAAAATACTGTCACTTGCATTTCTCAAAATGTATTTTATTTCGTATTTTATGTCAAATTATCATACTCCTTCCGCAGCAGCCCTGTTTCAACCCTCGTATGCCAAACACACATTTGCAACTCCATTATTTATCCCCTTAAGACGATACATGTAAGCCAGTATATATTTCGTTCTGTTTAAAGAAAAGTATGTTAAACACGCACGCGGATGGCTTTTGTTGTTGAAAGACGTATCTGGGACGATGATTTCGTTTCGCACCAATGAACACATTTTTTTCATTTTGAAGGAAAATCAAGAATATAAGAGCATTAAAAATCTCCTGCCTTTTTGTGTGTACCTTTATGACTTGTGAAGAGGATATTTATGATAGAAAATATTCGTTTATGTTTTCTGATAAAATGTTTTTCTCATCTTTTACTCTAATGAGAATAAGCAGTGGAGGCAATAAATTGAAATTTATTTTCTTAAAAGGACGCTTACACACCTACATAAATACTTCTTACTTATTAAAGTTAACAATTCATTAGGCAGGTATTAAGAGTAATTCAATAAGGTTTATTTTCCAAGGATCCTGTTGGTAATATTGAGTTGTTTCCCCTCAATTTAATAAAGACATAATCGGCCTGTTCCGATTGTCCGATTTTATCAGGTTTAACTAGATAACTAATAGAATAACAAGCGATCCCCGAGCGCACTACAAAAGTTCCAAGGAAGTTTTCTTATATTTAATAAAATGACTGGTGTTTGTGGAACTTTTCCAGCGCACAAATTATAAGTAGGGAACACAAATAATAGTTGACGTAGGGCCCGGGGCGGTAGGGCTGCGGGCGGGGGCCAGCGCGGGGCGGGGGGAGGCACGGCGCGGTAATCAGCCCGGACAGTAATTCGGGAGCCTTAAGGGTGTGATCGGTTAGCGCAGACAAGGGTACCACCACTAGTATCCTTAGAGAGAAGAAATACTTTAGTTCAACATTTCCGATGTGGTTTTGTTTTGTAGCTCTTCGAGATTAGGCAATTTCTCAATAAACATGCGACCGGGCAGGCAGCTGCTATTGCTTAGTTTGCGAGACGTCTCCGGAGAAATTAATGTAATGTGGAATATAAGTTAGGGCACCGTAATAAGATTGGGTTCGATGTTTCTGTCTGTTTCATCTCCTAGTTTGTTTAGGTGCGCGATATAATAGGCTAATGCGCGTAACTTGTGATAAGTTGGCTTCGCAACACCGTTTCGCTGATCTGACATCGTTATACCAACTTTTATGTTGACTAACATGATACGTCGACAGTTGGAGGAGGGTATCTACAGGAGGCGCTCAAAGAGAAATATTAACGACGCAAAGGCAACAAAAACCAAAACTTTATCCCAATTAAGTTCGGTTTGAATCTTTGAACGCAGGGATAGAGGAGTGACGTCAGTCTACGTAACACTCATCGGCTGTGAGTACACAGCCGACCATGGAGGGCCCTCGAGCCCCTCTACGCGGTAGACTTCGGGTATCTTTGCACCTTAATTACACCTAGCTTCGGTATAAGTACGACACGTATCTCCGACGCTCTCCGAAAAGAGGGGAATAAAAAAAAATCGAGAATCAAGACCTTTCTGCATGAAAAACCCGAGAGCCTTTCACAGAGGATTTAAAGACATTAGAATGTTGCTCTCAAATTGAGAGTCGACTTCGATTAACTTTGATGTATTTTATTTTAGACGACGCGAAGCAAAGACAAACGCTTCAGAATGCTAAGCGTTAACAAAGATTTCGGACTTTTACTTTGTGACCGAATTTTAAGCATTCTTATTTCAAGTATGTACCCACTGACATTTTTCCACAGAAAGGACGATCTGTTTTCCCAGTTCGCTTTAAATTGAGATATGTAAAATAACTTCTGATAAATAAAGTGTTTGTAAATGAGGATGTTAGGTACATTTTTAACAAAAAATAGTCTTACAAAACTAAAAATTGATTATATTAAAAATAATAAAACAAATATAAATCTAAATGAAACATTAAAATCCCTTTGTTAAAAAATAAGTATCGTCAAAAAGAGCCTTAATATTAATATAATAACAATTGTATTTTTATATTGACTTTTTAAAAACAATGATCTCGTAGTTACTTATACGTACAAACAAAAATACCTACTTATCGCATCCCCAACAACACACTAATTAGTGCTCAAACGATTCAATAAATACACACATAGGAATTCTAGATACGATATATGATATTGTAAATATTAAAATTGGCACCTACCGTTAGCAAATAGAACATGAATTTCTTTTGAAGTGACTGCCAATTAAATTGGTATTACTCGTAACTCGAATAGAAAATTATATTTCTAGAGGAAATGCTGTAATGGCACGAGAAAACATGAGTGCATAAGAAAGAATATTATTTCGAGTAAGCGATGTCTCAATTTGTGATAGAACATGTAGTAAGCGCCAGCGTGTATGTGCAACGTAAATATTACTTCAACATAACCTGTCGCAAGTTCTCGGCGCTCCCGGTAATATTCAGCTCTCTGATCGCGCCCGAATCCTAGTAAAGCCTGTCTTATCTGCCAACTTTTACATTATCTCCCGAACTCTTCCATAAATTTGAGCCCAAGTCTACTTACGCTTATCAAGTCAAAACTACCTAAGCGTGTATTTATTTGTTTCTATTTTCTGGCTGATTGACTCTGCAACTTCTACGGAAGCGACGCCGGTGTTGGCTGGCCTACCTTGCGAAAGTTCCTCGCCCCTGATTCGAAATCAGTTAATGCAAAAGTTTATTTTTATAAGTAAGATTACACGGGAGTTTGGATAGAAGTTTGTAGGAGCAGCTTTCTTTCGGAAATCCCACAAAGTATGGAAGAAACGATGCTCGGGACTGGGTTCGAGGATTAATACTGAATTTAAAATGATTCTGGGACTCTTTCCTGTTTTGTAGATGTCCGCTAACTTTGTTACGTTGTATATCATTGGCTAACTTCAACTTTGCGGGTTTAACAAGATTTACAATCCTTTTATATTATAAAAATATCTATATAATTTTATATCTATGTGACATTTTGCGTAATGCCTAATTATCGAAGAAACCTGATACCTAATTTATCAATCATAATTACTGGTAGCTTTTTGTTAATCAAATACCTTTATCACTATGTGACATTTGAGACTATACGCGGCTACTTGTAAACAATTACGTCGCTTAATATGGTTAAACCATTGTATCGCGTTATCGTTTGTACACGTCCAATCGTCGGAATTTATGTACGCTTCCCAATGGAACTCATAAACATTGTAAAACTTCCGGCAGATGGCGGGCACTACCCGATTATGTTGCTACGCCGCGCGCTGCTCCCCACAATGTTATAATATCATGACTCTGACCTAACAATTGTAGGCATACATGTAAAATTTAAAACGTATGTTTTGTAAAGCGGATTTTGAAAAACAAACAAAAAGTTTGTGAGCGCAATTGTTATCATCGCTTTAACTCGGTTTGGTTTGGATTAATACTTAATTTAGAAGCAAAGGTACGATGAAACATCCATTTTGTATGCTGTAATAACAGCCTTGTCCTATCTCCACCCTTGTAATGTTGGCATTCATAATTTTGGTGGAGCGTTTTATGTCGTAGGTAAATAATACATATGTACATGAATCAAAAGGAAGAACAGACTCACGAATGTGACGTATTAAATATAAAAATAAATACTAAAAACATCCACTAAATACGATAATTATATTATTATAACCTTTAAATTATAAAAAAGCGATCATAAGCTGTAAAATAAATATTGAAACAGTATAACCCCTCTTTATTAGTTTACTAAAACCTCCTTGTAAAGTAAAATGCACCATTACTGGAACCTTCCATTTTTCCGTAATTCACCGCACACTAAATTTCGCCGTGTCCCTCACGACAGCATAAAAAAATTAATCTTCGTCCTCCTCGCCATCAAAGAACGTGCAGCCGTTAAAAATCTCGATACGACCACATAATTTTCGCGACATTCACTCAGTCACAATACGCCATTAACGTTTGAGCGACGTAGCCTCTAATTCACGTTTAAAAGCCTGCACTCGACTCAAAGTCAGCCATAATTTCGCCTTAGCTAGGAAAACCCGCTAAAAATCTAATTTGTCAAGATGTTGCGACCACTAGAATTATTATATAGAACGATTACTTAGATATTTTCATGAGAAATTAAGTCAATTTCACTCAGTGTTACGTTAATGATACTGGTTCGCAAAAACGTAATTTTCAGCAGTTTTGAAACGTTTCTGTAATTAGAAAGATGTTGCGTAGACGTCTCACATGACTGATTGTGGAATTTCACAGATGTGATACTTGGGAATTTGTTTGCGTTGAAAATGTGCGATTTCTTTTTGTTTCGTAATATTCGCATTTAAGACTTGATTGTTGTTAATAGAAGCAAATGACTGTCAAATGTGATATGATTAAAATAAAAACATTTTATTCCGCTTTTTTCAGTCGAGTAACATCTACGGTGGTTGCTATAAATAATGTGTGCTAATTCATTGAGTAATAATCGTTGTAAATATCCGGCTTCATAATTGAAATGAAGTGACACAAATAAATTAACGATATAAGCGACAAATACAAAGTGGAGTGTAAGTGCGTAGGCAATGGATGGAAATTATTTATCACAAACTGTCACAGACACAGATAAAATAGACCTTTATAAATGGAGAAAGATTTGTTTTGTCGACTTTGCAATTCAACGATTTTAGATAAGGTTCTATGAGACTGATTTTAAGTTACTGTTCGGTTAGGCAGTTCAAACTTTTACTGTATTGTATTTGTTGATATTATAAAGTTAGAACTGTGTCAAAATGTTATAGTGAAACCGTTTTGGTTCTATTTTTCAAACCAGATTTGAAATACAAGTTGCATGGTCTTGGAGTTGAAAAATTACTCAGTAATTAAATTTTATAAAAATTTGAGCTAAACCATAAATATGTTAAGTTAAGTTAGAATCGAAATTAGACCACATTTCCTAAAAATATGTGTTTCATTAAATACAGCATGAAGACAAACTTACGGACAGACTGAAAAACTGCCGAGCAGTTATGCCACAGACTGCAGAATGCAGTTATAGGATTGCATTTCCCGTTTGACTATGAAACCGTTTTTATTTCCTGAAGAAAAAAAAACATGAGACAAAAATCTAACATTTCCCTAACCTACTCAAAAAAACAAACAGTAACAACGTACATACGTACAATAACGCCTACCTACATATACATAAACAGCTACATACAATACAGCGTCCAATTATCGAGCACATTACTGCAGACAGGACGTGTACAGGTACACCTAACGCTTTATTATGAACGATTTGTTTTCATGGGCTGCCAGAGGCACGCGGGTGTGGGTCGTGGACCCTCACGCGCCGTTGCATCAGACCTTAGAATAGGTATATGTTGTATGTTGTAGCGTGTGGCGATTTGTTCAGTTTTGTATAGTTGGTGGTAGCATTTAGTAGGTTAACCATTTTTTTCCAGAAGATCATATTAAAAAAAGTTAGTGACGCGAAAGTGATTCTGAAAACATAATTTTGTTTGGATCATTTTCGGAATCAAAGACAAAATGTTTTTATTTTAAGTAGGGATATGTTACAGTCCTTTTTAAATGTTTATAATAATGACTAGCTAGGTAACGTGAAATGTTTTAGTCGGTAAAATATGAGGAACTTAAGATTGCAGTACTCAAATCATTATAATGTTTTTGTGGTATTGATAAATAGACTACACACTAATTATAAAATTAAATTAAGCCACTACCAAAGAACACCTATATAGAATACCATTTCAAAAATATACTTACAAAACAATACTTAATACTACGCATTCTACTTATATATACATCCACATTTACTCGATAACGAATTTAAGTATCGCGTAATACGAGACTATCCGATTACCGTTTGCTGCGTACAATTTCAAAATTGTTTCAGAATATTTCTTTACTTACAAACCCTGAAACACGTTGCGTGATCTGTGAATCAAATCCGAAAGGTTAAGGAAAGCATCGAATGTCGGGAACTGAAATGTCAATGTTTTTTTTTAATTTGAATCTTTTTTAACGGAATTTTTTGATATGCGATTTGTTTAGCACGTTTGAAAAATCATTCTGTTTTTTTTTATGATACAATTATAATTAAAATTATCTTATGTGATCGATCCTTAATAAGTCTACTTAGTTTAAATTAAATGTGAGGCTCGCAGTGGGTTAAAATCAAGTCCCAAGGAGTTGGTTATTAATTTTGAACATGAGCGTATTTTTAATCAACTTTCTTTTGAATTGACGGCCATTAACAGAACAATTTAAAAATTACGAGCGGCGTCATAACTTCTAGTTGTTAATGTTTCTAATATATAAAATTCCCGTGTCACGATGTTAGTTATCGTACACCTCCGAAACGACTAAACCGATTTTTACCCAAATTTTATATGAGTATTCAGTAGGTCTGAGAACGGTTGTATTAAGTGATAAGGGTTGCTCACACTAAAAAAAGTATATTATATTTTTTGGACGAAATTGTTTTTTTTTTATAATGTGGTATTAAAAATACATACAACTAGAAAAAATAAATTATTCGGCAAAACATCATTTGCTGGGTCAGCTAGTTTTATCTAAATATCAGAACCTTTTTAAAACAATAACCATGGAAGTTTTTATTCTTGTTTTCACAAGGACAAAAACTTCTTAGTGCTACAAACAAACAGCTAATTCAATGTAATCCGAGATCACTGAAAACATAACCCAACCAAGAGTTCATGGTTTAAGTAGGAGGAGTTGTTACCGTTCCTTTGTAATATATTTAGAAGTTCCACTCAAGTGATTTAAGGTATAAACAATGGAATACAGTAATTTATTATTAGGTTTATTAACGGGTCTAACTAACGTTGCTTTGCATGTCATGTTTGCATATTTAACTCATCCAAAATAAGTAAAATAAAGGTATACTAGTTTATTAGGTTTACGCGAATGTTAGACATTGAAATGAAACTACTTCTACGGATTTTATCGCGGTTTAATTAATTTAACCATGATACCTGCAAAGGTGTTGAAACATCGGGAACTAAAATCCGTAAAATTAGTTTCATTTCAATAAATATATCCTCTTACCTAACATCATACATACATACACATATCAAGTAACTGCAATTTCTTCCCGAACATAAAACTTTAGCCAAAAACTATAACCACATACAATCAATCAACAATACTATACACAATTTACGATTTCCTTTAAAATCAAAATAATAAACCAAACGAACGATCGGCATTGTTTTACGAGTGTACGAATTGTCATACACAGTTGTGGTCGTTAAACTCAATGTTTAACTGTTACATCTGTCCTCAAGTCATGCCAACTGACTCAGTTTCGAATCCGCTTGGAAACCTGCCCACCCCGTAACACATAATGGCGGTATGGATCTGTGAAAATACGGCATGATATTAATTGATGAATGATATCTCCTACATAGTTTACTTTTGATAGTAGTTCGATTGTAAATGCTTGTGAACCTTATTTTGGCGACTGTGAAAGGCCATATCCCATAACACTATGCGAATGATTTAATTACACAGAAACCATAAAATAGATCTAATTTTAAGGCTTAAACTAATACTGCAAAGTGTGGAAAAACTATATATTTTTTTCATAGATTTTCCCATCATGATTATCATAATTGAAAATATTCTCACTTGTTTAATACAGGCAATGTGTGAATTGATTAATAATTTTGTCTTTTTTTTTGTTTTAGGTAAGTCAACTGTCCTGGTCATTCGAGGTGAAGGTAATTAATAACATAATGAAATTGTAAGGTAGGTGAAGACTAGATTGAGAAACTATCTAAAGGATGTACAAAGATTGTAACCCATAACAACATGAGATATAGTAGAGGGACTAAAAACAGATATTAATCAAAAGTATTTTTATTCCCGATAAAGTAGTAAAACTCTTCGAGTAAAAAATCAGATTTAAACCTACAATAAATAAACTCTATAACGCTTTAAATACAGATGTAAGTCAAATACCCTTCATAATGTTAAAGATAAAAATCATCACAATATTCGTGATCTAAATTTTCCCTCAAACACGTATGAAATAATATTATTACCCCGCCAACACAAGAATGACTACAATTGTTTCGGGATCGAAATTGGAAAGTTTAATAATAATACCGTTATCATTATCACTAGTTTACAATATCGTTATAGCGAATGTAACAATAGGCTCTACAACGCCATATCCGCCTTACAAAATCCCAAAACTATTGAATTTTGGTTAAATTGCCTTCACAACAGTTTACGATAGCTAAAATACGATAAGCCGTAGGTATTATAATAAGCAATTTATTTTAAAATATACGAGTAAACGCGTTACAGCCTCCCCTCCACATAAAATCCAATTTTCTAAAAGTCCAATGAGCCCTTTCAATTTGATATGAGCTTTTATCGACATTTTATTGAATCATCCGATAATCTGTAATGAAAATAGTAAATTAAAATATAAATCAAGTCAGTTACGATCCGTCCTTGTCTAATTTTAAATTGAGACTTTATTTTACGTTAACAAGCATTCTAAAATCCTGCCACCATTGTTGAGAACGATTCTAATAAACGCATCCAACTCGACAAAGTCTTTACTCGTAAGAATTATATCATTCATCCTTAAAATGGATTCCAAAGGAGGGAAGCAATTTCATTTGTGAGAACCTGCTTCTGCTTATAATCCGTCCGAGGTAATAACATTTCATATTCGTAATAGAATCATTTTGCGTCGCCCGGAAACTTTATAGTCTCATTTTCAGTGAAAGCGTTTAGTACGAATAAACTTGTAGAATATTTGATGCACGGCCGTAGCAAACGTGAACAATCTCCGGAGTATCCTAGCCTAATCAACGAGCAACAGACAATTTTTAGGATTTCGTATTCAGAGGATAAAAACGGAACCCTATTTTTCAGGCTCCGCTGTCTTTCCGTGTGCCATTTGAGTCCGACTGTCACTAAGCTGTATCTCATAAACCATCAATTGTGATTTTGTTGATGCTACATATATAAGTAAACAGTAACAATAAAACCGAGTTTAAGCAGCGCGTGCTATGATCAAAAATTAATGATTTATTTTTCTTCAGCCTTTTTTAGAAAATCATGTGTCGCGAGTCCATCGGACACTTGCCCGGTTTTAGTCATAATTGTAAACCACACTCAGCTGTCGAATTCGTACAATGTAATATTTAATCTAGCATGAATAGGTAATAATAGGAGTTGTTCTAGGAAAGATAAACTTAGAAACAAATTACTATCGCTCGTTCCAAGAATCGATTGAAGGAAATGGACAGCACGAGGCAGTATGCTCGAAGGCGTGCAACTGTCTTTATAGCCAGTTCTGACTAAGACCTATTTCAAATGCACAAGGAATATTCAAGTAAAGACAATAATAGATCTTGTTTACACATGCACAAAGTTTAAATTATGTCGCGTGATAAAAAGAACAATTTTAAAATAGCGCCTAATAAAGGACAACACCAAAGGAATTACAGACAAATACACACGCGCCCCCGTACACGAAACGAAATTTTTGTATAGAAATTTACGCAAATTCCTTTGTACGTACAACACTTTGTAACAAAGCATCGTACAATTGTTTACGTACCGTGTTTTATACGGCAATGGCGCTTAATGATAATTAATTGATGATAATTAAACGCAATGTGTACACATCCATTTTGCGAGTAAGCCCAGACACCTTTAGTCTTGTGGACGGGATCCATGTTTATGTATCAAGATGATGTAACGCACATACGTGGAGGATACATAGGGGTGTTATTAGCGAAGGAATACACGGAAATTGTGGGAGCTTTGAGGAAACCGATTTGTTAGCTGGAATAAATCACTAATAAAGTGAAAATAATGTGGGATGACTATCAAAAAGTCATGAATGAGAACGTTGCGTGATTTAGCACTTGTAATTTTATGTATTAGGTACCTCCCTACACGAGTTTTTACAATCACAATTACAATATATAGGTTCAATAAATGTGATTATAATCTGGATTTAGTGAAACTTAACGTCTCGTCCTATGAGAATGAATATGGGCAGTCATCTCAATAAAAAATCTTCATCGTTTCAGGGCTATTCATTATAGGTAAATTATATTGAATACAGGTGTGTTTTCAATATAATTTTAATGACTGATAAATCATTATGATAGCTTTAACGGACATGTGGTTTACCGGAAATCAGGTTAATTACTCGGTTACGTAACAATTAATTTTAGAGGATGTTGTAATTATTGAAATAAGATGTTGTTGAAATTTTCATATTTTTTTTATTTTTGTTTTAATATTAGTAATTTTAAATGGCTTCTTCTTTCTAGAGCTTTTTGAATAATATGATAGTTTATGAGATATGTCAATCGTGAAGTAATCCTTTTTGTGATGTACTTTGCCCAAAAGGTGGAACTAAGCCGCGGTATATCCACGATACTACTGATAACAGCAAATATTATAATACAGTAAGAATGATGTAGTTTGCAGTAATGATGTAGTTGCAAAAAAAAATACTATTTTGTATGCACACGTGAGAGAATACTATTGGTATTTGCTATATAAATAAAATTACAACACAACTATAGACTTTTAACAATGTTTTTTTTTTTAGAAAACTTTTTTGATTTTTGTTTCTTTTGTTATTAACCTCAACGGTTATAGGGAAGTTCAAGACTAATATATTACTAATAAAAAATAAATGAACAAAATCTTTTAAAACAACACCAATAAACCATCAAAATCAACTTGTTACAGACTAGAGCCAGCTTTAATAAATAAAAATCTAATTTAATAAAAGTTATTAAATACTTTTGTATCTCAATCCTTTTGGCGCTCGGGGCCTCCACGAATTCTTAATCCGCCACCGAAAACGGCTCATAAATAATAATAGCTTATCAGTCTGTCCTCTTAATCCACACAGCTGCATTTGTTCCTCCTTAAAATTTTAACAATGTCAGCCCTTGCATTCATTTTAATAGGAATTCAATACAGGCTAACATAAAGCGAAATTAATTAGCTGGCGTCACGTAAAAATATACGTATACGTTAGTCGCTCCTCTTGCGGTTCACATGACAAAGACTTTCGAGGAAATTGTTAATTAAATCCAAAAGCCGTAAGTAAAGGTGGTTTTGCCATCATAAAAGTTCCCCTATGAACCTCCGCTGGTATGTGGAAGATTACACTGACAGTATGTTAATCATATTAGATTATGAACTTTACTTCGTTAGCTTAAAGTGCTAATTTGAGTGGTGCTCGTCGTTTTGTTTGTGAATCCCAACAGCGCTCATTGTGATTATTGACTTGGATTAGTTATCTCACATGTTGTGATATGCACATGTCCTTTATCTATTGTAGAGCGTCTGTTTAATTATAATTGAGGGGCATAATTACCTTATTAAATTACGCAAACACCAACTTCGTTGTACATCTTTTTCTAACAACCGTTTAACATAAACGTATTCCAGTTTGTTTCAGTAACCTTTTAGTGTTACATCATTATTATTGAAGCCATGTTTACTACATAAATGTGCGTACATTACTTCAAAGAAGTTTTATGTGCTCATGAACAATAAGTAAACGTGTCGACAAAATAAAGAAGCCACTCAGGTGTAACTTCGTAAAGCGTACTTAGACGTTAAGGGGGGTAAATTAGAATTTTTATCATTATTTGGGCGAGCGCGGTACGAAGAGGACAAAACGAACGAAACGAACGGAACGTACGAAATTCTAATTTGTTGTGTTATCGAATTCATCGGAGGGTGGAAGTGCGTAGTGAGAGTCGGAGGAACACCGCGAGGTGAGCCGGCGCCGCGAGCTACCGAGGACAAGATTTATGTAAGGACTTTTGTGTTTGTACGAGTAGTTAGCAGGGGGCCGCGGCCGACGCGCGACGGCGACTCATCTACTCTCGCTTTTACCCAACAGATACCTAACAGAGTATAAAAGGCCTTTTGTCTATCATCTCGCATCCGCTACAGTTTCTTCAGAAGGAGGAAAAATACGGCGCGTTTTAAAATTCCACCCATACATATATAGAAACACGTAGGAGTTACTTTTTCTTTTTTTTTTGCAATTTCTCGCCATAGACACATCATCTGGCGTGGATGAGTTTTTGTTGGGACGTAGGAAGTTCCTTTGTCTCCGCTATGAAAGTCAGAACTGTTGTAAGGAATATCCAGCACGGAGTGCCGTATAGGCATTGTTTCGAGAAAAATCTAAGCTCAGACTTTTACATTGCAGCGCTGCGTCTGAGAGCAACACGTGGCGCCCGACTCTAAGTAATGAAATCTACTCGAGTTTAATTAAAAACTCGTTACAACATAACCGTTAGCCAATAAACTATTACCTTTTTACTTGAAAAGGTTTTATCGTTTAACTGTAGAGGTTTTGGTTCAAGGGGAGAGCAAACTGTTAATGTTATTAAAGATGGATTGGCAGTTGCAATGTTTGAAGTATTAGCTTGAAACAGTTGAGCAGGGATTCTTAATATTGAAAGAGTTTAAATCACTTAGAGAGAGTTACGTCGAATTAAATCTATACTTCTATATCTATACTTCTATACTAATATATAAAGCTGAAGAGTTTGTTTGTTTGTTTGTTTGTTTGTTTGAACGCGCTAATCTCGGGAACCACTGGTTCGATTTGAAAAATTATTTTTGTGTTGAATAGACCATTTATCGAGGAAGGCTATAGGCTATATAACATCACGCTGCGACTAATAGGAGCGAAGATACAATGGAAAATGGGGAAAATTCTAACCACGTGGACGAAGTCGCGGGCAACAGCTAGTATACTAATATATAAAGCTGAAGAGTTTGTTTGTTTGTTTGTTTGAACGCGCTAATCTCAGGAACCACTGGACTAAATTGAAAAATTATTTTTGTGTTGAATAGACCATTCATCGAGGAAAGCTTTAGGCTACAAACCATCACGCTGCAACAAATAATAGCGACGATACAATGGAAAATGTGTAAAAAACAGGACAGGTATAAATCATAACTTATATCTTCTAACCACGCGGACGAAGTCGTGGGCAACAGCTAGTACAAAATATTTCTAAGCAATTTAGTTATCAGCCTTCACCCCTTTAAACCTCAAAGTACAGTTAAATATTTCAATAATAGGAAATTAAACAGTAATATTTTTAATAACAATACCTAAAGAACCCGGCCACTATAGCTGTGAAAGCTAAAGCATTTTTTAGTAAACCCATTTAATTAATTAGTTGAAGAGTAATGATAGTTTCTTAAGAAACGATCGTTGCATCTGAGGACGGTGTAGTTCGTCCCTAAGGATTTGAGCGGACAAGACAATGTAGCAGTCTTCGTGTTATTGCCTCAATTAATCATAACTTTGTGTTAGTGAAATTTCTCTAGTGGATAGGCCATTGGTGCATGAGTTCACGAAAGCATGAAATTGGCTCGCAAAACCTTACTCGGCCTCACTAACTAGAGCGAAGCTGATTTTGAAATTTTGACAAAGCGTACTTATCATAATAATATTTTGGCTAATTACCTCAGCTTTGCTCCCTTATAAGAAGATTGTACCAGTATTATTTTGAGTCTCAGGTAGACTTGTACGCTGGAATTGTTTAAATTTATGACTTTTGAGTAAAAGAGACTTTGTGGAATAAAGTTGAGATTTTTTTAGTAGAAACATAACAAGATTAAGCTTTTAAAAAAAATGCATATACGTTAGTAAAAGTTTTCAGCTTCACACAACAGATCCAAAATACAATGTCGTCCATTGCATAGTTTTAATTAATTGCTGTATTGTGTAAAGGATGCAGTGAATTGCTGAAACACGGCTAAGACCAGTTCCATGACAGAATGCTAGCTCAGAATTATGATAATAGTTTTAAGGAGTTAAACAGTTTAGATGCTCCAAATTTTCAGTTCACGCCGTAGCAAGTGCTACGTCCGCGGAGGCCGACGTAGCGCCTGCTACGGAGCTACGCCTCTACACGTTTTATTTATGTCCTTGTAATAATTTTGCAAGTTTAGGCGACTTCGTGTTGCAATAACAATTTTACCTGTTAGTAAGACAAAAGGTGAACTTTAATGGATTAGTTTTGTTTCAGTAGAGAAATACATTTTAAGCTGTCAAACAATTTACTGATGTATTTTTCACTGATTTTCAGTGTCCATTTCAATTGAAAGCCTTTTTGAGTATACACTGATTTCTGATGCAGCTTCTATGGATATTAAAAATTATTGCAAAATCATCTTGAGGCTTTTTTTCCTGAACTTAACTTCATATATAGTAATTTTTATTTTTAGTCGAAAAAAATGTATTTTGCCTTACATAAAAATAGAGTAAAACCTATGTAGAGCCATATCACTAATGTCCAAAAAATCCAGCCTGCATAGTTGTACACAGAGTGACGTAGTAGGTTACATTTCCCTCTTATTTTTCACGAGGCAGTCGAGTGTCGAGGGCAGGCGCCCGCGCCGCCGGATTATTGAATTAAAGTTGATAACTGTATTAGCCAGTGTTGTTGCTCCATTCTCTTGATTAATGGCCGACCGTTGCTTTTTCTCTCTCATTTATATGATAATGAGTCGGCAGCCGCGACCGAACACAATTATTATGTGTAAATGAATGTAGTTGGAGGTGAAATCGCTTTTTGAAAAACGACCACCTACACAGTGAATGCCAAATGATCAGTCGCGAACGAATACATGGAATTTAAAACGTTAAATGTTCGATGTTTTAACTAAAATTAACTCTGCTTATTTTCGCAACGGGATTATGTTAATTAAGTAGCTGCCATTTCGACGGTGAAATTGTAATCGAAAACGCCTAATGTTTATTTACTTAATCAGTTTGTTTTGTAATACAATGACGAATTAATGAAATTAATTGAAATTTACATTTCGCCTACCACAATACTACGCATTTAGGTTGTTGTATTGATTTCTGCTTTTGACTCGCGTATTCCGTATAAAGGTACGTGACAATTTATCATGGCGTATGAGGATAATAAAGAGCGAAACTGTCATGAAGATAATACCGCTTAAATATTCACATCTCTGACACTAGATGGCACAACAAGCGGTGCAACGAGAGCCTGCCACAAAAATACGCAGCAATTTTTAAAACACAAACAAAATTACTCGCACTCACGTTGGCTTATTTCAAAAAATAAAAATTGGAATGCGTGACGTAAGTACAACGGGCGCATTCGGTACAGAAGGTGGAATAAAGTGGTTCGTGCCCGCGTTGGTCGCGGCTCGGTACACCGCACTGTCTGCTATTTAATTCCCCTTTGTTTAATACAATCTACAGGGAACACCGGCAGGGTTACGTTATGATGACATTTGGATTTGCTATGTGTAATATAGTGCGCTCGGCAGGGAATGAAATCCGGAAATATGAGTGCATCGTCGCGAACCGTGAAAGCACTCCTTTCACCCGGAGCCATTCGTGTTCCTTGGATATTAATGATGTCAAACGAAGAGCGTCTTTGTCTGGGAATTGACGAGTTTCCACGGAAACTACTTCATTTGTTTGAACTAGACGCACTTCGATAAACCTCAGGTATTTGCATCTACCTGTTTTCGAGTTGTGTGCTTACCTGTTGTGTAGACTACAATATGGTTTAATTAATGCACTTTACTGTTGTTCTCTCCAGTATAGTTAAATACATTAACACTCAGTAAGTACAGGTAACTTCGATATAAAAGCAATTTTATATAATATAGCATTTTCGTTAGAGTTTTAACGATACTTTCAACCAGGTGCGCTTAACAATAGCCGACGGAACTTCAGTTTTTACCAAAGAGCGATATCTGACACAGCAACAATGCAGCGCTGTAAAATTCTATTTAGCCCGGTCTGAAAAGCCCGTCAATCTGAACGAAATGCCGACAGCTATCAACAGATAGCCGCGGGCTCACATGACAGCCTCCACGGCATCGCGCAAACCAATCCGACAAAGGATCACCCAACAGAAAGACTGCAAGCAATTTCACCTGTCCATTACTCACTCATACGCTCGCCGCTCAGTTCATCACCCGTCTCAGCATCGAAAATCCAATACTTGCACTCCCACAGCTCGCCCGAACAATCTACAGTCCCATTTGACATGAAGTAACATTGTCATAGCAGAACTTCGAACCCAAATCCTTATTGAACGTCGAAATTTAGTAAGCGAAAACGGATGCCACCGGTGCTCCGGCAACCAACACTATCTAACTTTCCATAACAAAGCGCTAAGGAAAGACGAAAACATTCCAAAAAGTCGTTTCTCTACAATAGCAAAGTTTGCTCTGTAGGTCGGAGAACAGTTGCAAAAAATATGACGTTTGAAAAATTACACGCATTCACAAATCATGCGGCCCCCTTTTGTGGAAAGTTTCAAATCGCACAAAGGTCTCGAACTCGTTCTCGAGAAGCCGAGTTCTGGTTTCGTACTAACAAAAACGATATGTTACTTTTTATATGCTCTAAAGTTAATTGGTTACACTCAAAACTTCATATCGTCGAGTACTCTACAAAACAGGCAAAAATAAATTGTGTCAAAAATCTCTCGTTAGGGCGTGAAGTAATAATAAATCACTGAGTCCATAACACACCTGAACAAGTGTACCGGGCCGGACAAAAACGTCGAACGTTTTACGAATCGAAATACAAAATTCCATTTGGTGCCGTCGAGAGGAAATGAAGCAATTAATTCAGATGGCGTCGCACTGCGAGCATTAATCATCGACTAATCGTAACTGCAGTCTTCGATTTATCCGCGCCCATTTGCAGGGACAGACAGAGATGCGCGTCGATCGCGCGTCACGTTTTATTATAACTATATCTGTCGACCAAATGTTCGATATTCTCATTTAGAAGGTGGCAATTAGTCATCAAACAGTATTGAAACTGGCAAAGTTTTGCGTATTGTCATTAAATGTATCAGTGAATGTGTGATACATGACACTTTCAACAATAAATTGGAATTCCAATAATTTAGTCAAGGACAGTACATAAGGCTGTTATTTTTAATTATTGACGTCAGAGAATTTAGAAGTATAAATTAATTCTTCATTATTACGTCAGCATTTTGTAATAGTAAGAGTTCAAACAGAGATTCATATCTCATCTTCAAACGATGTCAGATCATTTAGTAATTTAAAATCTTAATCCAGCAATCACGTCAATCAATGACAACAGTATTCTAAACTCGGCTTTCTTTGCTAAATTAACACCGATACAATCTATAGTCACATTGACGGCCTTCAAAACTTATCTTCGTAATTAATTTTCTCTTTGAAAATTTAATAATGGTACAGTGAGATAGCAATTAAAAATGGATTATACGTAAAAATGAAGCAAGTGGCGCGTTTAAGAGTCGGAATCGAACCGAAAGCGGGGTAGATTAAGGCACTTGTCCGCTTGGGATTACCGGACAAGCTAGTGGTAATGAAATTCGCCCCGAGAAAATGGCGGGCTACAGAGGCCTAGTTTTAAGCTCTGTCCAGGCAACCGCTGATTGTATTTGATGAGAGTTTTATCTGTTTTGTTCTATCGGCCGCGCAATCGTCGCGCAATCATGCCGATTTAACTTTGTTCGCCTTTGTTTAATTGTTGTTATTTCGGATTTGAAGTCGCGTCCATCAACTGGCTTAAGATTTGTTTGCGATCTTAATTATTGTTGGTTGTAGCTACTTTTTAGTACAGTTTTATACCGTTAATTAAACTTGGTCCCTATAAATTTACAGCGATCAAAGTGGTACGGGTGACTGGGCGTTTTGAATAGCGGTTTGAACGAGAACGAGTTATACAATAATTAAATACACCACTAACGTTTTCATTGTAGTCAATATTAATATGATGATAATATAATTTGGAAAATTGTTTGTTCTGCTTCTGTATCGAAGTTATAGGTACATATTCACTTATGTAAACTTTTTTGAATTATTGATTGATAAGAGTAGAGTAGGTACCAGGCGAAGTCACGGTACGGCACTTATGCAATCAAGATAGTGTTGTACGAGAACACAAAAGGATAATTTGATGCTTCATGTTTATATAGTACAAAAATACACGCCATGTAGGGAACAGTAAAAAGCAAGATGTGAGAAAATCATGAAGTAAACGAAAGAAAAGTAGCATAGTCGTCTGAATTAGGGAAATACATATTTGGAAGAAAATATCTTGTTTACCTTGCTATATTTAAACATATCGAAGTTATAACTACATAACATGGAAAACGGAGCATCAGTACATGCGTACAAATCGAATTCGCGATAATTGCGTAATACATTCTATTACAACAAATCAGAATGTATTCACGCACGCTTACCTTACGGCGAAACTTTTCAACACTGATTAGGGTGCTCACTTAAAACTATCGGAGCATGACATCGGGGCCCGGAGTCAGCCGGACTCGCCCGTAGCCACCCGGAGTCTCTCAGAGTCAGTGGGAGATGTCGATTCTTACCGGTAGCGGCCCCGGTCCCTATAGACTGGCGGTGGAGCGTGCCTTACGTCACTACCGATTGTGATCCAATTAGGGGTTGCGCATCCTCTTACGTATTTAACTGGACGGCACACAGATCGTTTTGCTGGTAGACACACAAAGGTCAGTGACAACCCTAGGGAATGTGTATACGAATTGTTTATTATTTTATAAGCTTGCTATGAGTTCTGGCATTGTTGTTCTACTAGACAGTTATTGTATTCAGAACTTTGATTGCTACAATCTAAGTTACTGGACAAATAGATATGGATTAAAATTACTTGTGTGTATATTTTTTTTGTATTTTATTTAATTTCGCGATTAATCCGTTGATGTATGGATAAAACGGATTTAATATCACAAGTCAAAACTCAAACGATAATGAATATTTTCTTGTCTTACAAATATATTATTTACAAGAAGAGCTAAAAACGAATATTTTAAGTCATAGATGTTTAGAAATCATTATCTTGAAACAATTTTGTATTATTCCGTCTCTTAGAATCCTCTCAGTCTAATCCTGCGAATACAATAATAACTGTACAACAATTAAATTCTCCATGGAGTCAAAGTTTAGTTGAACTGACGATGACTGCAGCAAATTGTGCATCTTTACGCCAAAACCAAACTGCGGCCAACTGGTGCGCTAGACATTCAGGAAAGTCTCGCCGTTTGCCGTCTTAACTTAGTATCACTTCCAAACCAGCCGTTTGATTTAACTGTTAACGAATGCTCTTATTCTAACGAACAAGTTTGACGACACGATTGCCTAACTACTTCGAATGCTTTTAGATACGCATGGAACATACAATATTATGTATTTGCTGTGTGTAATTACACTATTTTTGTAGACAATTTTAACAAAAAAATATAATCTCCTTAGAATGTCATCTGGTAATAGATTTAAAATACGAATACGGTCTTAATATTCTCTGTGGAGCTTATTAAACCGGGTCTTCTTTTGGGTGAAATTTACAACACTCATTTGTAAGACTGTACAATACATGCATTAAAACAAACACATTATAGCAAATTAGACACAATCAAAATACTGGCACTAACTTTTTTTTATTTACCGTGTAATCATTATTTATTTTACCCATACACTAATTTTACAACGCGGCAGAGCTTACCTTGTATTATTTTTTCGCATTAAAACATTACAAAACTTTTGAAACGTATCATAAATTAGAAATAAACTCAAAATATTTCGCCTCACCAATGTTATTTTTTCAAAATATGTTTATTAAATTGCGAGATACCGAAAATATGTCGGAAAATGTAGCGATATAAAGTTTTGAGATGTTTAACGGTGAAAGTATCGGGAGAATATATTAAGTTTGTAACAACTTCTAGATAGGTACTCGTGATAAGATGAAAATAATATTGAAAAACGTTCTCCTCGTGTCTGTTAAATGGGTTTTAAAAGCTTTAAACTGTTTTGAAAATGTAAACATATGATAAATAAGCAATTTTTATTCTTTTACTTCTGTGATTAAAGTGCTGTTGCATTTGTCACGCAACCGCTTATGATATCTAAAATATTGTAATAAAATTAGATACCATTAAAAATATGTATGTATAATAGTTGATATCGGTGCATATGACGGTTTTTGTAATGTGATACAGAGGAGATTCATTAGTGAATATTAACAATTAATGCATTACACTAGTAATGCATTAATTAAAACGATTTTTTAAGTAATACATAGTACACATCTTTCATCTTTTGCTTTCGTCTTTTTATTCCACTTAATAATTTTAAATTAATAATTACCTACTCTATTTGTAATATTTCATAACTAAATCAAAGAAAGTTATATAACAATTGTAGCAGAATACAGATTGTCACTCTTGTCCGAAACCCGAAACGGTGACATCTGAACAAACACAAGTAATAGTTTCTCTGTATATATTTCAGTTGCTGGTTAGATTGAAAACTGTCCCACAAATATTTGAGCCTCTTACGACAGTCTGAGTATTTCAGTATTTGGGTGACAAAATGACCTTGTTCTAAATGTCTTAGACAGGACTATCTAGTTCGTCTCTACATTAAGAATTCTATAATAAATAGTAGAGTTTTATTAACTACTAGTATTGTTTTATTGACAGATGTTTAATTAATATTATGGAGTTAATAGACCATATTATGTGTCGGAAATGTGAAACAAATTTGTTTTAGTTCAGCTTTTAAGTTAATGTAAATAAAACCATTATGTTTTACTTTAATGAACATTCAATATTTTGCTATCTATTTTAGACCTGCAACAATTTCACCGAAAAAAATATAGTTTATCCGGTAATATAAAACTGGATATTTCATCTAAGGTATTTTTGAGGATGTGTTAAGTCATGTCAGAGGCTTACAGGGCTCTACAATTCTAATAGGTACCAGGTTTTTCATCTACTAAATAAAAAGACTCGAGATTTGAAAACCAATACGACGAATTTACAAAGAGAATTTACAATTTACAATTTTCATAGTTCTCTACATTTTTTTTTGTAAATTACATAAAAGGTCTAAAAAGCTTCGATTATATTCTATGAGAAACTATCACCGCCAGCTAATCATTCAGAGCTGTGAGTGACAGAGTAACAGTTTCACGCAATGCACAGTATCGCGACTGTCAGTGCGGAGAACACACAATTAATCACGCTGCCAGACAAAAGGAACCTTTTACTGCCTACAACTTGCTACCGGGTTTTACCGATATTTATAATATTGATAGCTCTACGCAAGCTCTACATTTATTTCAAATTAAAAAGTTTTTTTTGTATATAATATTTTAGCGTTAGCCTTAGCTATTTAAACCTCTTTTAATATTTTTGTGTTTCTTAGTGAAATTACTACGAAAATTCATGAAAAAGATTTGTTATCATTACGATTTTTGATTTAAAAAATAGATTTATCAAGAGGAAGGAAGAAAGAATATATTATTTTGAAGACACTTTTTTTTTAATTGATCTTGAAATATTCTTCCCAAATTATTTTCTAAATACTGACATGGCTATCCGCATCAAGGGACCGTTTTACACTATCCCCGAATGTATACCTTGAGGAACAAGAAAAAGTAAAAATTTATTTCCTCAGTTCGGGGCTAAAATACCCTCTCGCAACAATAACAATAGAAAAATATATCCAAAACAAATCTTATACTTTTGTGCGTCTTTCAATATTCATAAAACATAACAGCAAGATTAAAGCTATACCTATAATTGTGCTCTTCGTATTCGCCCCAATCTCAGGTAAAGAAACCAATTTGTGCCCATATCCCAAGCCGTTGCAATTGCCTTATAAATAAATGATACCGACGAATTATACCCCAAATAGTACATTTTATATGCATCGATACTTATTTTTGGATACAATCGAGACGATACAAGAGAAATTAATAATAATAATAAGTTTAAAGTCATAAAACAATTAAAATCAATATTTCAAAAGGTCGTTTTCGCTATAATTTAACTTTACTTTAATTATAAATTAACATAATTACTACTTGTATGAATAATATAACCCGTTCTACGAATCCTGACGTCACATTCGATTTTATTCAAAATGGAATTAACATTTTAAAATTTTCGATACTTTGTTCTCTTATTACTATTGTGTCCATAACTTATCCTGCTCTATAATGATTGTAAAAACATGAGATACCCTAGTGATAGACCAACAGTGCCTCAGTAATAGGATTTTGTTACTCTCTGCAACCCTAAAAATACAACAAACTCACTCTCCACAAGAAAAAAGAACTCTACGAAAAAAAAAAACAAAAGTAGAGGCATTTAGATTTAAGCCATGTACCTTTAATCGGGCCCGCATATCCGTACTCAGGTAGACATGGCTATTATTTTTCATATCTCTGTTTCCGTGCCGCGTCGGCGATTACTTTTAATTCCAACCGGTGAAAGGCATGTTGTAAAATGTAAAAACTGTTTGTGAAACATGTATTTTAATGAACGCCATTGAGTTTAACTTTGACGAGTGTTTTAGGGTTAGTTGACACGATAGTTAAGTTAAACGAGGTAACAGAACTGATTACAATACATGGAACGGAATGTGCTCAAAAAATCTTGATATAACTTATTTTTTTTAACTAATAGCGAATTCTGTATAAGTTTAAAAATCAAAGATCGTAAAATTGAATATGAAAACTTTTCTAGACTTAACGCAGTATTATAACGCATGCAGTGCACTAAGTAATGAGAGTATCTTATAAATATAGTTTATGAGATGTTGTCCTTTAAAGTGGTTTTACATTTATCTCTTAAAATTGAATTCTACAAAACGGAATAGGAATCAATAAGGCAATAACCGCCCCGAGCTTTGAGTTTAGTTTTAATTTGTAGATGTAACTACCAATAAAATTGCACTTAATGCTATCATAAACGAGGCCACAGTATAATAAAATATTATTTTAAAATTATGAATAGTGTCAGTAGGGGTGGTCATATTGCATTGTAAGTTATATTTTTGAGTAGACTGTGTCATGATACCTGGCTATAGAAATCACCCGCATCGAACATGAGTGGTGATGAATGTTTCTTATCTGTAAGAGCCCTTTGTCCAGCAAACGGACAGTTATAAGCTGCTATCATTAATCACTTTAAAACATCTGATTTATCAACGATTTAATCTTATGTTTTCATTAACTTTAATTAGACTAAGTCATTAGAAGAAAAAAAAATAAGAATTGACGATTGTATTATTCGTATCAGAATTCGGAATTCCATTTCTAATCGTCATTATAAACAATTTCAACCGAAAACAACATATTGTTCGCGGCGTATAGTACCAGATATTGTTTTATACCAAGTTCTGAATAGCTCAAGTATTCAAGTTATTGTAAAATAATAAAATGTTTCAAAGACCAAGTTTTATGTTTCTCGAGTCTGTACTCCATATTACATTCGTCAATGTCGTACAACTTTTATTGCAACGCATATGATGGATATACACTACCACAATCTCGTCTCACGAATCACGATAGTATTTCTCATCTAAACTATAAAACAAAATCGCATACCGACCGCCTAAACAATTTCAAAATGGAACAAGGGTGGGCCGTACTTTGTATAAAAATGCCGAGACGTCAACCGTTTACAAATAACTCCCTTCCTTCGCAGGGGTAATTTTTGTTTTCCCCTTTACCGAAAGTTATGACACAAATAAGAAAACATTAAATTTGAATCGCGGCCAAATATGTTAAGTTCTTGAGGTTATGCGGGACACGAGTGGACTGCGAATACTAATCGCTGGGCGCGCGCTCAAAAACCCTGCAGCCGATTTAGCTACGCCGTAGACACGTGCTACGCGCCAGGCTTGCAGGCTACGAGAACATTTAGTTTCTAACTGCCCTTGCATATTTTGTAAGTAAGCGTTAGGTTATTGATTTTCTTATGACAATTTTAGTATCCATTAGATTTTTATTTACTGAAGTAAGTCATGTTGTTTCGTAGATGAAAACATTTTCAGTCGATCACCGTTTTTTTTTTCATTCAATTCATTCCAAACCTTCCAAACCTTTGGAATATTTTTCAAAGTTGAATAAATATTATGATCATGAGTCCTGGAGAAACAGCAATATTATTATGATGAACATGAGTCTAGTGCATTTTATTCAGAGTTCATTTATTACGATCAATCGATGCTAATTAGTAGGTGAGCGTTCGACACCAAGTTCCATAAGAATATTTCAGAGCCGCCGCGGTGATAAATCAAACTCGAAACCGTAATGAAAGCGAACGGATCGCGTCGCGAAGAGAAGGGAGGAAAAAATATCACGGAAAAAATCAGGTGCGTCCCCCGGTCGGAGAGAAAAACAGTCGGTCGGGCGTCGGGGGAGGTGGGCGGGGGTGGGGGTGGTCGGTCGATGCGGGGGGCGGGCGCTGGGCGGGCGACGCGTGCGCGAACCTGCCCCCGGCGGAGGCGCGCGGGCCGCCGGCCACACTCCCAGCGGCACCGTCGCTCGTCGCTCGTATCCGCGTCGCCGTCCGCTCCACTCCGCGCCGCCGCCGCTCCTCTCGCGCCGACGCCGGCCCGCGCCGCGCGACCAAACACTCGTGTGTCCGCTTCCACTTTACATGTCCAAAGTGCTAAAGTCAGTGCTTCCGATCGCCACCGCGAGAGTGCTCCCGCAGCCTTTACTCGAGACAGACCCGACCTGCACGTCGTTCAGGGTTAGTACCGACATTTGTGTTCAAAAGTGACCGGTTTCAGTGTTTCATGACGCATTATAAAAAGTTTATTTTTGGAGCAAAGTTTGGTAAAGTTGAAGAGTGCGCGCCGCGTCGGATGCACATTGCCCCAGCCGCAAGTGGTTCCTATCGGCTGGGCGGCGCCGTCGTGTCGCTCCCTCCTCTCGACCCTCACTAAAAACAACAAACAGATCAATCGACCTGTTATATTCATACAGACACTTAAAATACAAATCTTCGCCCGACTATTTGTTTGGCGCTAACGGAACCAATCCGACTAATAACAACCATGATATTTTGTTTTTATGCCTAAATATTGCGATAAGATAAGAGTCGCTACACTAATAGCTAGAAATAAAATTGTGGAATCGCATGTAACGGTGATATTAGCTGTGAACGGTCCAAGTTTACCTATTTTTTTCTTAAATTAGTCGACGGGCGATTTTATAGAGAACTAAAATTCTTAAATCTATTTATGTTGTTTTGTTTTCGTTCATAGGAAATTACCGTTGCGTCAGAATAAATATGAAAAGTTATCAATGCTTGGAAATTAATTCAGAAATAGTTTAAAAATAACCGTGGCACGCATTTGGCTCACGAAACAAAATAAGCGCGGTATTGCACCCATCTGTTCAAGTTTTGGAGTTCGCAAAGTTCCCAGATTTATCTGGCTGTTGTTTTTGGTCGAAATAGATTTTTCGCGTTGTTAAATATATATTTTAAAAGTTAGCGAGAAAAATATTAATTCGGTAAATTTAGTAAGTTACAGAACAAAATAATTCTGGGTAAAGTAAGCATTTTAACAAAATCGAAAACGAAAAAAATTCGTCTCAAATACAAAAAAAAAGTTCTTTAGTAAAATAGATTCTCGCAATTAAAAAAGTCTGTTTTATTAAAAAGCGTACAAAAAAACTCTACAAACTGAAAATCTTTTTTAAATCGTCCATAAATAAAATCACGACGGAACAATTTTCGCACTAATAATTTCATTGGTACTGAATAATTATTATAATTGAAACGTACATTATGACATACGTCCAGTTTCATGATAAATGAAATGCAAGTGTGACACCTGTAGGTAATCGACTTTGAAGTCGGTAAATTTCAGCCAACCAAATCGTCCTGTCGCTTATAAAATGTTAGCTAGCATTGCTTTTTGATCGACAGAGTTTGTAAATTTCGTACAAAGTTTTCCGTAATGATTTTCTGAGTAAGCATTTTTTTTCTTCTCCAGAAATGATTTTTCGAACGCAAAATACTGAATTTCAATATTTTTTCTGCAATTTTGCTACAACCTTAATTTAAAATATGTTTTTTTATTGAAGTTGCGCGATATTTTTTTGAACTGGAATAGAAGTGATAAAAGCCTTACGAAAATTTTCGTTTGGGAAAAGAATTTTTCAGAATTATTTTATTGACTCGAAAAATAAAGTCTCAACCAAAAAGAGATTTTTTTAAAACGGTTTTTTTAAATCTATAGTCTCACCGTTACATGCCACCTATTACCGAAAAATTTATGAAGTAAATTTAATGTTCACAAAAACTTTGCTCTTCATTGCTCCCAAAAATAAACTTACAAGAAACCTTTAACATCATTTAATTTACCATACACATGTAAAACAATTAAATTTGATCCGTAATATTTTAAAGCTCCATAAAAAAGTTTAGTCAATAAATCTCAACAAATCATTTTGTTATTCGCATAAATCACCACAACATGGTATAAAAAAGATACAAATTGCATTATTTACCGCGATTCCGTCATTACCGAGTTCCCCGTACTCGCATGTGGCGTCCTAAAATTTATATTACAACCCTATTACTTTAATTTGCTACACGACCATTACTATCACATTATTTCAGCAAAGACAAAATATACGGAAAATTTACCAAAGTCTGGTACCGTTTGAACCCGTTTTAAGCCACTTAAAAGCAAAGGGTTAAGGGATAACATAATAGTGGACATAATTAAGGGTTAGTACATCGGCTGCAAGAAACATTAACCCTTTTTGCGCAATAAATTCGAAATATTTAGGAACGTAATCAGCAATGTTTGAAAAAGCAAAATATGTATATGCGTACACAAAAGTCACTCCGGTGATGTCCGGAGGGTTAGAGTGGGGTGTACTGTCGCGCACACATGCGTCGATGTCGGTATTAGGCCCCACACGATAGGGGAGAGCCCATTGTTATTTGTCGGGCGCAAATTTCAATTCTGAGTTTTGTCTGGGAGTCTTTCGAAGTTTAATTACGAAATTTATATTCGAACGAGTCAAATAGTTAGCGAATATGAACGATGAAATTTATTATTACATCCGGCAATCATATAAAACAATTTTCAGTATTCGAAGAGAAAACTAAGGCACCCAGATAAATTATTGGAGTACCCAAAACCAACAGAATTATTAAATCAAAATCACGCTAGATACGGAAGAAATCAGAACAATGATGTTGCACACTGCCAAATGACGTCATAATATTTCTATAACTGTCCGTAATGAATAATATCGGGCATCTGCAACATTCATGTCCATTACCGGCCTTGTATAGTAAAATCGACTTCGTCATTCGAGTGGTATCATAAAAAAACTGTTTATGTAGATGATACAATTACATTTCCTCGTATTATTATGATAGCTAATTTACGTTTTGCGTGATGTCCCATGAAAATATCTATTGTGATAGAAGCTTCACGTTACATTGTTGCGTTTCACTATGAAAATCAGTTTCAGTAAAGTATTTTATGATGGTATTATACGCCTAGAGTATTTTTATATTAAAGTGCTCTTTATTACATTTTTTCAATTAACATTTTGTTGTTAAAATTGGAAGTTATTAAAATAATAAAATTGGCATCGCAATAACGGAAAGCTTTTAAAAACTTATAAAGTTGATTAAACACGAAATCAAAAAGCTGGAAAAAAAATATTTTCAAATTAACTTGTGGTAAAAAAGACCAAACAACTAACTTATACTTATTATACTTTCTATAATGATAACAACTTATTTCTTGAAGTTTGACGTCAAACTAGACACAAGCAAGTCACGGTACTATTTGAAAAATATATTATGAAGGTTTAATCAAGTTTCTGGGAAAATGTCTATCAAAGGCAGGTGTGATACATGATAGATTACATTTTCAAAGAAAACACCGCCTCGTGAATATCTTTAATAGTATAATCAAAAAGCAGGATATGAACATTGTAATAAAACAGTAATTTGTTTGCCTTTTATATTTTAAATGTTATGTCACGAGCAGTTTATGGTATAAAAAAAATATCGGGACTACGTCAATAGGTTTTATTTCAAAATAATGCAAGTTTCATTTGAATAATTTCACTATTATTTCACAAATATTTAGCGAAAATAGTAGATTTTTCTTAGACGCGAAGAAAAATACTGACCCGACGAAAAATAAAGACATCTTGCAAAGAATCTAAGTTATTCTCAATTTGGATGATTTCGGACTAAAAAGAAGTTAATTAAAAAAAACAAATGTTTTATGATTCAAATGATAATCACCAGTCTTAACGCCAAGTAAAAAATAAAGGTCTCGAAAAATATATTTAAAGGTTTCAAAATATTCACCTCAATAAAACTGGCATATCAATAATAGATCTATTTCGCCCGACCTTCTTTTGGCAAACGCGTTTCACTCAAAACGTACCGTAGAAAGTGATGATGACTGATTGCGTGTGACGTCACAACTAAAAATATATTCAGCAGTAACTGTGATTAAAAATAAATATCTCTCGATCGAGTTGCTTTCCATTGGCGGACGCTATTAATGCATTTGCTCTTATATTTCTATATCCGTGCTATTTCGAGTTTGATTGAGGATAACTACTTTTGATTCTTCGAAAAACGTCTATTGACTTATGTCTGTCCGTGAATGCTATCCGTTAAATAGGAATAATTTTTTTTCGTCGATATCGGACTTAACATCGTTAAAGTATTGAAGAAAATTTGAAGAAACATCTACAAAAAATACAAACACCGAAACTGGTCACTTTTTCGTAACACATTTTTATATTAGTCTTAAGTATTTTTTTTTACTTTTATGTACACAATCTCATTTACCAACTTTTATTCAATGAATTGCAGAACGTAAAATACTCTTGGTTAAATCTTAGACTTGAGAACTGTCAAAAAAAAACACTCGAGGGAAAAACTACATTCGTGCAATATAATCCATTCTCGAGGTAGGATATTTTTAGCGTGCCCCAAAATATATCGGCACCTATTACTATAGAGATATATCGCCAAACTTCAACAAAGCTTAACAGCAATATGGTGTTCTTGTCTCAGCCAGAAGTAAACACAGTTAATGATTGAAGAGCGAAGATGATATATTATACGAAACTTGAATGTCTACGCACACCTAACCCACTAACATTTGTTTGTTAGTTGTCATATATCATATGTTTTGTTATTGATTGCTGTTTTGGAGAATACCTACTGACATATTATAGTTGAAGTTTCTGGAATATTTATGGTAGAGACAAAATGAGGCCGTGTACGCAAGGGATATAATGAATTGTGATATATGGATACTAGATTTAATATTAGAGACTTAAAATATAAAAAATAAACTTTGAAGCATACGCAAGCAACGTCTTGCGTATGTAAAATCATTTTTTCCTGTTTGATATCTATAATTAATTTATAATAATAAATAAGACAATAATCTCTCAAATAAAAAAATAACGAAATATCACAGATTTTAAATCACATATTATTTAATTGTCTTTTGTTTTAAACGAATATCAAATTCAAATTGATTCGAAACAAAAAGCTTTTTATATTTAGACACCAATCACGTTTAAGTTTTCATTTAAATATGAATATTAGTTTGTTCAACTTTGAATTCTTTATTAAATATTCATCGATTTAAATCCTTGATTGTTCCATTAAGTACTTAGTTATTCAAAGTATCAAATAGCAATAGAGAAAGGAGTTTTTAATATGTTCAGTTAACATTTCACGTGAAAATCGACGCAGGTAATGCGTATGAATTAGACGTTACAGTTTTTATACTGCGATATGTTTACGTAAAGCGGAGATCAAAAAGACTGGAAGCGATTGAAATATTAATTTTGATATTAAAGAAATCTGCTCTCTGTATTAATATACTTCGGGAAACATCAAAGAGTGTAGATTAATTATGACGTTACCGTCAAAATATCAGAAGATGTTTTTACCAAAATTGAAAGTTGAACAATCGGATAGTAGGTGATTTTGTAGTTAGGCACAGGTTTGGCTAGGCATTAAACTTTAAACAGTCTTAGAAAATTGTCGTTTGAGAAAAGCCTTGCTAGGAAGAAAAAAAATGTGTTTCATTTTAGAAGAAATTAATTGTTCAAGAACATTTTTCTAAAGATCGAATTATAAAATTTCATTGCGATATCAGTCCCAGATGCACATTTCAAAAATAATAGGTACGTTTTCCCATTTCGGAATTTCCTAGTCCTGTTTCAAAGTTCAACTAGATCTTTAACAATGATTTTGCTGAATATCCATTAAATTTGAAGCAATTCTCATGCCTTTCCAAAAGCAACACAATAACAAGGTTATATGTCATCTATTTTGAAGGCTCTCAACGCAGTTATAACTTCTTTACGAGTAAATTGACGTACCGAAAACTTTGACGGCACTTGTAACAATGAGTACACTTACTTATATATTGTGTGTGATACAAAAAAAATAAGAGAAATTGATTCTCTGCAAATATTTGGTATTTCTATACGTAGCTTGAATTATAAACACTATGCGTAAAAATATATCTTTATTAAAAAATACTGATTGCATACTAAATTCAAAAAACTCATTTTAAAAACTAAAACTAGCTTACCTAAGATTAAAACAAAAGAAAGTATAGTTTGTTTTTAGCTAGAATCCTAAAATACCCATCATTATTTCGATATTCAAACGTTTGATATCATAATAACATAAGTATACCGATTCCGGTGCTCTACTTAAACCGTTTACAGTCCTTTAACAAATTACTCCACCAATTTCCAACGTACTTGTTGACCAAAAGACACGCCACGATTTCCAAGAACGGAACAGTCGTAACCTAATACCATCAATCAATAAAATTGAACATTAAATATTCTTTCCCTTAAAGATTACTAGAATGCTCGACCAACAAGTCGTTTAACTAAACAGCTCATATTTACCTTGTAATTGACCGCAGTTGAATATAAAACAACAGTTGACACCGCCTTCAGCTGTTTGACTGAATAATAGTGGTTGTTCTTGTTGTAATTACTCAGTAGTTTGTTTTGAAGCCTATTATTAAAGCGGCCACTACTTCCCGTGGGAAGCGGGAGTTCACTCACAACTTATTAATTCATAACTTTCCCTGTTTCAACTGTTTTAAACTCGATAATCCACGAATTTTTCCCACTGTTTTTTCCAGTACACATTTCTTGGGATAATCTGATGAAATGACGGTATCGAGCAAGTAATTTAAATATTATCGGCTTGGTTAAAATTTCAGGATAATTCTTGGAATTTCGAAAACTCATTTTCGGAATCATTTGCTCGTAATGAAAGCTTTAATATTTAACCTGTGTTAATGGTATCACTGTTAATACTTGCAATCAAGCAAATATTTCGTGGTTTTAAAAAGGCTTCAGGACATATTTATTTTTAAACTAACCCAGAATACTTGCGTAATTAAGATTTTAAACTACATACATACTTCATTACATTGAATTACTCTACTAAATTAAGATAAATGTAAAATAAATAAGGAACTTGAATGTGGACCTCGCATTTAGTCCTCCGATTTAGCTCCCAACTAAAATAATTTAACACATATTAAAAATATACATACCTGCACATAATCGCTTAAACTTATTTTAACTCAAATTAAAGCGAAACGCAAACACCTCTCTTGGCTCGATTTAAACTTTCATACTTATGTAGTTTCAATACCCGTAGTTGTAAAACTTTCTCTATGATGGTAGCACATTAATTACTAACCGTTGGCGGGGGCAAAGCCCAATAGGACGGTGTATTAAGTTTAACCATGTAGATTTACGATCAAACCCTTTCATTAAACAGGTATTAAGGCGACAGATAAGCCTGTACATTACGCACTTGTTCATACTATTTGGGAGTTTGCATGAAAGGTTTATAGGCACCAATGAAACTGCCCGACCCGACTGACTCAATACAACTATCCGCCCTAATACATAAACGTTGCGGTTTAATTTATGTACGTACGAACTTTCTCTGAATACCTAGTTGGGTTTCAATTCTGAGGAATCCAAATTCTGCATAGAAATCGGAATGGTACATTTGTAAAATCAAAATTGCAACTATCTCGTCTCACTGGATACAGTTTGGAATGTAATTCAACTTTATCGTTCACTAACTCTGAACTTGAATGTTCATTATCGCTAATTGGTGTAGTTCGATTTACTGAATAGGGTTAGACTCGTTTTATTTCTTAGTGTACCGAGCAACGGCGCACTTGCAAAATGAATACGCCGAAAGTTTACTTTAAAAATGCGGTAAAACCAGAGTAAAGTACACTAAAGTAATGAAAGTTCATCATTGTAGTATATTATTATAATTTACATTCAATAATATACTTCTGTTTGTCTTTAATTCCTGTGCTATAAATATTTTCCGACAATAAATGTTTATGATGCAGTAATGACGACTAAATAAATTGACTTTTATTGCATTTAAACGCTGCATTTTAAGCTGAACGGATTTTAACGAAACATGAAGTTTAAGTGAACCGTACGTAAAATAGCCGAACAATTAGTGAGTTTAAATATTTATTTTAAAAACTAATGCAGCTCTCAATTTAACTTTACGGAGAAAATTGTTGGATTAAAGCGTTAATTTAGCGGAGGTGTACGTTAGATGCCAGACCCTTGTTTCGTTTTGCACTTACAAAGAGCAATCGATTTTAAAGCTCGCTGGATTGAAAATTATATGAGGAGCCTTAGAGAGCGGGCGGGTGCGGGTTCGCTGTGTTCGTGAGCCGCCAATGCGCTTGTCTTTCGGTTCAGTGGGCTTTCTTTAAATTGGCGACGGCTCCGCCGCTGGCCGCTCCGCTTATTGCATCCCCCGCCCGCAGCGTCGCGACGTCCACGATATTGCCTCCATTCGACCTTTAAGCAAATAGAATTTCCCAGTCTGTAAATAGGATAGCGTTATAGGTAAATCTTCGTCGTGTCCTCGCGTCGTTTACGGGTAAAAGGTAGAAATCCAATTTTTATCGACGTACTCGATTACGATCGGCCCGAGGAGCGAGTACTTGAATGTCACCGGCTGTGCTCGGCCCTCCTTAAATTTGTGCGTGATGAAGGACAATCCTTCAACGCTTGCCGGGATATTGTCTCATTTCGGTGGGTTCCAGGCGTTCTATTCATATTCATGTTAGGGGCGAAGCGAGGCCAGCGGAATGCCATACAATGTGGTTTTTATTTTGACGAGTGAACAAGATAGTTGCGTGCCGCGAGGATTTTCATTATAGGATCTATCAAATAATAACGAGGTCGTCCTTCTCCAGCAGTGATACCGTCCGATCTATTCAGAAACAATCGTGTTCTATCCTTTGTAGTTTATTATGATGCACGGGATGTTATTTTTTCATTTGTTTTTCTTTCACAAAACTTAACTCATGTCTGATGAAATGACATTAATACAATGGAATTAATGTTCTGTCCAGACGCATTAGTATTAGTGTATCGTCGTGATGGTTGTGTTAATAGATGACTGGTCTCGCATCTGCAGCGCGGCCGCCGCCGGTCGAGCTTAAGCCTATTGTCGCGCGCACGAGGACCCATCACGAATTCTCCTCACGATCTGCTCTAAGGTTTATTGTAATTTACAAAACTGACGGAGGTTTGTTGCTATCATTTCGTTGAACGTTTGTTTTGTTACCGCGGCTTTCGAGGGACGGCTAGGTTTAGGATAATGCTTTTTAAACACACTTTTTTATTACAACTATTAAGGTGAATAAGATACTTTTTTTCCAACTTATTAATATACTTGATTTATAAAATTAGAGCCCCATAAAATAGCAACAAAAATGAAAAGAGATTTTTCAAAATTCAAATAAGTTACATAGGAGAGCCTTTTGTAACATGCGGTAAACAAATTCATCAGCTCCTACCCTTTGGTCTCAAATTATTTTCACGTACACATTATATATTTTACAGAGGGCGGAAGGCTACTAATGGCATAAATTGAAGAGCGAGCGCTAGAAGCAACCACAGGATTTTGCGTATTTGAAATTCAGTTACTCGTTGTGCACGGCGTGGCTACGCTTCGGAGCGATCGTTGTAGACCTCACGTTATATTTTCTATAGAACGAAGGAGATGGATCGCTTTAAAACTCGCTAGTGGAAACCAAAATTTGCATCTCGACGTATCTGAAGTGGTGAAACGTTGGAAGTGTGTGCTTCGGAACGTGCTTTTAACAATTTCGTCGTGTGGTCACACGAAGGGCAGCTTAGGTGTAATTACTCAATTTTAGATAGAACGCTTGTGCACTAATCGTATTTTTGGTGCAGGAACGTAAGCACCGAAACTAAATCCTACCACATTATCGAATATTTTTAATTTATTAACATAAGTAGTTTTATCTCTTTTGAAAATTAATTTCCACATAAAAAAAATGTATGTTAATAAATAAAACTCGTAATCAACCACAAAATATTTCAAAACAAGCATAAACAACATCGTCACCTGAAGGCATCAAGCAGAAAGAACTAATAATAGTCGTCTACCAAGCGATCCCATTACAAATGCATCGGGTTGTCTGGTCTGACAGCGGCGCGGCGAGGCAAGACGATGCTCAGTATAGCGTCATATCAATCACCATTGCCGTACAACAGCCCGATCCCTTGGCACTTGGCCTAGATTCCAAATTACACAAATTTACGTAGTGAGCCTAACCGCTGCCGTTAGCCCGCCGCGCGGATTAAGTCCCGAGCGCAGCTTACAACGGATACCGCTACCCAATACCACGCTCAACCGATGCCCAATCTTTGTACTATACCAAGTTTTTAGGGTTCCATGGGTACCTACCCAAAGGGTATAATGGAATACTATTACTAAGGCTCAGCTGTTTGTCGGCTTGCCCTAATGACCAGGTTGCATCTTATGAACAGTGATAGCTAAAAAGTTGAAATTTTCACAGACAAGCACACTTGATTGATAACGTGATCAATTTAATAAGCGATAACTTTTTTCCCAAAACTTTGATTTTCTTTAGCATAATAGTGGCGCGAGTCTGACTCGTACTTTACTAATATTTATAATATACATCTAAGAAGCTACAAATAAGCACTTAATACACAAGTTAATAAGTAGAAAAGTTTGAATAAACTCATCTTAACTCGTCAATGTTGAGCGCCATCAGCGACTGTCTACTTTGGTGAAAGTTATCGTTAAGTAGGATTTGCGTTAAACTTACGTTTCCTTCGAAGGATTAAAGTAATAGCGGCGACATATTTAATAGATTGTAAGTTCGATTTTATCTCCAATACTGTGATAGATTAGATCGCGGTTTTGAATGAATATTTGAACAGCAATTTGAGATCTGTTTCGTTCGGGCGGTACGCAATTTGCAGTGTGAAGCGTGGGCGTACGATCTATTTGTTATGAATCGTTTTTGGCATTTCGTGGCATTTTACCGGTTGCTATAGTAAACACGCGTAATACCCTTTCATTTATTACTCCCGCTGCGGTTCTTGATATAGGCTCGCCCTTAATTCCGACTTAATTAGTGTCACGCAAGTTCCATAATCCTAGGCTTGAGCATTGTACGACCGTTCTTAAAATGGAGATTAGTGCGGCAAATATCTCGAACTACGCTATCCGTTCATAAAGCCACTACTCCACTACACCGCTTTCGGTATAAATATTCAGTTGGGGAGTCGTAACCGTGATTTATTTAAGAAAACTCTCAGTCTAACCATTCTGTACCACTAATTGTACATAATACGCATGTGTTTACTGAAACAAACGAGTCTCTATACAGTACAAAGAAGATCTAAGATATGAAGTAAAATTTAAATAGATCTGAAGTTTGTAATTCAGTGAAGATTTTAAAGTACGTAAGTAGGTATATTTTGTGTTTACTGTCGCAACATGTCGGCACGAAGAGTCAACTGCGACGAGGAATTCTAAAAGAACTGAACATAAACATAGTATTTTGTGTACGGAAGTCCTTCCGCGGTCGCGTACAACGGATGTGCAGGAAAACGCTTGCATACTGAGTAGGCGTGCCTAAAAGACACTGCGGACTTTAGTTTACCTACAGCGGATTACACGAAACTTAAACATGCCACCTAAATCTGCGACAAACCGTTAGAACCGAAGCATTTAGCTCACTGGCTTTACGGCCCCGAGCCTCAACTACGTAAAATTAAAGCCCAATTCTGAACAGCGCCACTCTACTTTATTCTTCAGATTAATTCAATTTATGTCGCTCTATTAATACAGGCTTTGAAGAATTCATGAAAAATATAGGTTGAAGTATTAACTTTTGACGTGTCTCTACAAATAATCTCACCTCGTTTTAGATAATCTCATTAAACATTTAATCATAACGTACCACAGGACGTCAGTTTGTATTTCTAGATAGTCCCCCGGCCTGTCACTCGACAAATTAGTCGGGGATTTGTTGGTGTCGATCGACGGGCGATTTTATTTTTAACGAGACATCAAACATTATCGAGGGCCCCGCGAGGAGTTACTCAAGCGCCTGTTTACAAATAAGAAACGTCGAAGAGACGAGTGCGTAATAAATTTTATAACACGGCATCGATTCGGATTCGAACGTAATAATAATATATCGGCTGGAAATATTGGAATGTGTCGGTGCGCTCGGCGCACATCTTAAAATAGCCCCTCATCAAAGACAAGCAGGTTTGCAGCTGTAAATCCATTTCAGTGTGGCTTGTCCGCATTATAAATTGGGGCGTACATGTGTATGCTCGCAACTTTGTCCGTGTGACGTTTAAACAGAGCGGCGAGTCCTGCGACCTCGCGCTTCCATCTCATGTCGTACCACATTCGTTTGCGTTTTCTATTAACGTGTCCCGGACACTATTAGTGCAGCTAGATGGATGTTGTAATTTGATTTGGTACACATTCGCCGAATTAGATGAAAACTACTACTACACACAAATATGCACGCTGCAATGTTTTAGCATTAGGATTTGCAATTCCAATTAACCACAAACAGAAAATGCAAAATTTATTCAGAGTGAGTGAAATTCGTAAAACTAGCTTTATATTTTTAAATAGCACAATGTCAAAAAAAGTCGTAGTCATTATCAACAATGTGACTCCGTTGACAAACTACTTGTGTATGATAATTTGAGTCATATTGCATTTGATGAAACGCGGTACGCGAGCCGAGGTTCGCTGAGCACTCTAGACGACCGCAGTGCATAGATTTGCATTTTACGGTTTTGATACGTTGAGCGAATATTCAGTGCGGTGTCGGCGTAGGTATCTTTTCAATTCGACGCGGCGGACGCCGAGTGGCCGCTCGAGGGCGCTCGAGTAGTGGCGCGTGCTCGAGTGCCGCGCTCGATGCGCCTGCGCACCGCGCCCCTCGCCGCCTCTCCCTCCTCGCGCCCCTCGCACCCCTTCCCATCCTTCGAAGGTTATTACAATTAACTACAACGCTGAGTTAAGCCTCAATTTGGCACAAGTTACTGCTGTCGTTAGAGACTAAATGTACTTTTTTAAACGAGTTTTCTTATTAGACGTTACACTTTGTAGAAGTAATGAAACGCTGGCATAAGACCTAAGGAAAATATTCAAAGATCCCAAACATGAAGCCTTTAGGGACGTGCCGTTATTCGTGGTCGCGTGGCACGGAAGTCGGCCATATTGCGGCGTGTCAGCTGGTCGCAAGCGGAAGCGTCGTCAGCACAGCGAGTACAAGACGAACATTTAGCTAGTTTTATGTCTTACCACTCATAAAACTTGGTACATTTGTCTAGTACTTAGTGTCCGCTGGTGTTCACTTAAACTATAGAAAATTACAAAGTCTTTACCTCGTAAAGTGTAACAAGAAGATATGGTACAAATTATAACGTTAGCGGTACGAGTATTAAAGTTTTATCAAAATTTTTAACAGAGTTTACGATTCACGTAGCACAGTCTAACAAATCCCTTTGTTATTGAAATATTTTTGTCTTTCGTCTATATAGAATATTGTTTTGTATGTTGCACTCCGAAATTCTGGAGTACCGGCATGGAGAATAAATCATGCGTCAAACACACCCATCGAAGGGGGAGAGGGCGAGAATCTGTCGTATGGGGAGCGGGGACACCGCTTCCGAACCATTCATTCATTTATTCGTCCGAGATTCATCACGTCTACGACTCATAGGCCGGCCAATTAGTGACGCCAATTCATTTTCTTTTATTTCCTTACGAATACCTACTACCGAAAGTTAATAACTCGAGGCATATTTTATCTATACATATAATATATTTGCAGGCATTCAATATTATAATACGAAAGGGGATGTTAAGGCTTGATGCCATCAAACTAGCCATACCTCATCTGCTATTTAAGTAATAAAATTTTCATGTCATATGATACCCATTATTAAATATCAAAGGGGATTACGATCTCGTAATCGTGAAATATAACGTTTTCTATTTCACCAAGCTCGTTTGAAGAGGACGCTTAAAATTTATCGACTCTGGTCTTTCTTTGCTATAAAAGTGCAAAAGTTTTCCACAAAACGCACAATTTACTAGGTTTCTGGCGAGTACAAACTAGATTTAATTCAGCCACCGTACATATAAGCAATATATTACGTAGGTAATTATTTTGTGCAAAGTTTAATTCTGCATTGCGCCATTGCCGAATTCGTGTATGAATTAAAAAATATTGCACGATACCGATATAAATTGAGGATCCCTTTGAACTGACGATTACAAATATGACAACAATTTGTGTGTGTTCCTAAGGCGTGAATAATATATTATCGTCCTTTGATACTACTTTCCAGACGTCTAATTTTAAATTCTATTTGCCATTCAACTGTGTGTAAAGGATATAATTTAACTAATTTCCAACATGTGTGAGAGAGTAGAACATTTTCGTGAGTAGCAGAGTACATACCTTTTGTATAATTAAACTGCGGGCAAACCCAGTTTAAGTTTAATCCTATAGCCTCTTGACACCGCACTCCCGCCCGGAGGGGAGCTTATTTTGTTCGTCAACACTATCGACCGACGTGTAGACGAAAGCGCTCAACCACGCTACAAGTGTCACTCGAAATACAACTGTTATACTTATGTAACACGGTTTGTTTTCCAATGTACTCGTGTGGGGACGCCGTTTTCTTTTTGCAGAGATAGAGAAAATATACGATATATATAGAGTTCAGTCAGTCGGCTATCATTCACAGGGATTGCATGTTTTGTAGGCAGCCTTCGTCATAGACGACAGTTGTTCTTGTAGTTTGTATTTATTTAGTCTTACGAATAGCTCCATACATTTGGTTGAGGGAGGGTTGGAGAATGGTGACGTCAAGTAGGTAGTTTGCATCGCATAACAACGTAGAAGTGATACTTATGTTGTATTTGTATCAGCGCGAAGTCAATGAGTTGAAGCTACTTTCATGCGATATCGAGATCATGCCTAAAAGAAACATGACATCGATTTAATAAAAATAATACAGAAAAGTATACAAAGCTTCAGAATAAACCATTACACATGTATACGATACCATCTTAATGTTATACAAAATAAATTCAAAAACTTCTAAGCAAACTTATTCTTAAAAGAAAATACAATTAAATTTATACCAAAAAGTAACAAATACTGTCGCAAGAAAACGCAACAGCAGACAGATAAAACAAATGCAGACACATGCTGCATGTTTCAAAATGTGTGAGTACAAAGTTTCCCTCATGTAAGTTCTTTTACCGCGACATTTATTTACAAACAATCCCCTCTGTGTAAAAGTAATAATAAATCCAAGTGCAAAACTCAAGTTTGGTTAAAAGAATGTCCGATTGTCCAGTCCCCTGGTGTTTTAATGAATGCTCTTGGCAACCTCGCGACGGCTTACAACATTTAGGTCCTTATTACGCATTCTCGACATTTGCTTAATGTATGAAAATTTGAAAGAACGAACCATCTTGATGGTACTCGAAACAAAATAATTGCTACGGTCGCGCGGTCCGGGATTCGGCCTCGACATTCATTATTCACTTTTTATTTCGCCCTCCCCTCGGCTTATAATTTGACTCGAAACATAAAATCAAGTTTTATTTGATTATGCGTAGCAAAAAAGAAAAATTCCAAGTATCTTGTATCCTTCACTTTTAATAGGGAGAGGAATCTTTACATTATGATTTACTTGAAAAAGTTCATTTACGTTGTCTTCAGCGATATCGCTCATTTTAAATAGCCTGTTTATTGCGTGTTTTTCTCAAAACAATCCATATTACTTAAACTTTTATCTTTGCCTTTCTGTAGCCTTGTATTTCAGTCACGCAAAATTCTAATTTTATTGAACTCCTGACGATATACAAACATTTGACTTTGTATATTTCCGAATGGTTCTAGAATTTCAACTACTCATCCATCTTGTACACTTACATCAGTTGTGCATACTTCAAACAAAGCAACCTCAGTCAATCTTACAATAGCCTAGGGTTGGTATAGGCATAGTTTTTGCATTAAGCAAGAAAGGGGAGTTAGCGACAAGGCGTCCCGACGTCTCGCTTTCATCCACTCGCTGGTTGCTGCTACATAAAAGAAAGTACGCACACACTACACGAGCGCACCCTTACATATGTGCACTTCTGATGTGTTCCGAATGGCTTTCGATGACAAGTGCACTGAGCCGGTTCACTTTTTAGGCGCCTAAATGCTGCCATTGTTCCCAGCCTCTCATGCAAGCATTTCTGTAGCATAACAGCGAAGTCGTCGATTTTGCGAGGCCTGCAACTTTCATGAGTTATACAGTTTCTTATTTTTTTATCCATAGCGGGAGGAAAATGTCATAAACAATCAAATGGCATTAAATTCTCTGGCCGCCCACTGTGTAGATATATTTAACTGTATAGGATGAAGTGGTCCTTTGTTCGCGCGTCGAGGGCTGCGTACGAGTAATAGGACGTAAAAAACTGAAAGAAGCAATATCCCAGGCCTCTTTATACCCACTCCATCCGCTCTTTTTTCACCATTGTACGGATCCTCTTTAAATTTTTCATGGGCTTATCAACGCATCGATCACGCGTTATTTATTCAGCTCACGATGTAATACTAAGAATTTTGTTCATTTACATGTATTCGTTTTGCTTACATACTTGTTTGTGTTCTTCTTATAGGCTATTGAATAGGAATGGATTGGATTTAAAAATGATTGATTAAATTTAACCATCGCGTTGGGTGTTTTATTAAATTCATAGGTTTTTATTTGCCGAAGGTACAGAGAACATATTAATTGAATTGAAACACTGAATCATTTCAATTTCACAACACTAGTGGGTGGGTGTGCGGCGGCGACTTGTTATTGTCGGAATTAACTAGTCTAGAGAGCGACAGACAGCGAGCATCAGTACGAGATAGAGATTAATACTGTGCAAGTGTCGGTGAAGCCGAGAAGCAATAACGTTTCGTTAATGTCTCCCATTTAGAACGTACGCGGTTAGTGTCTTGCGTCGCTTGACGTCGCACGCCACAACCGACTACGTACTTATTTCACGTCGTGTCGCCTCCCCACCGAACTAACGAGACTGGCACCCTAAGCCCTGGAATCACCATTTGCCATCCGTGTGGTCTCACTATTGTTACAAATGGCATAGAGCTGTTCGAAGGCACCCCGTGCGAGACCTAATGAGCTGTGAAGTAGATAAGGTGTGCGACACAAGAAGACGGGATCATCCCCTATCTATGCGAAATGCTCACTGCGCTGAGGCGGATGCCACCGATACATATTTAGATACTGTTATAATGTCACCAACGAATAAGATAACCTCCGCGTTCACGCTATGCTAGAACTTCATGCGCCGTACGAATTTTGTCACGAGAATTTTTACGATAGAATACCAATTCATACACGAAAATAAAATATTCGTTTTCACAAAAATTCTTTTACTGGAGTTACGCTGGAAAACATAAAAATGAATGAACAGAAAATAAATGAATGATAGGCAGGTCACATTCTATTCTGCGGGTGTAGTAATAATGAAAAATAGGTGCTTCAAAATACACATTTATTCAGGAAGACAAAGAACAGACAAGCGGGCCAGAGGCTGTGGGCAAACAAAAATGAAATGCAACGTCAGCGTCGGGTGGGTCGACCGACCTTTGTGCCCTCGCCTGCGCGACGATCCCCCCGAAATTCTCTGTGTAAAAATTGATTAATATTGTCCCAACCGCCGCTACCGAAATAAGTGGTATATTCACTCTTTCACGTTACAGAAAATACTTGAAAGAAAATGTTTTCAACTGGATTTCACAGAAATACGTTTTTTAGAAATAGTGAAAAAGGTGCGCAACGTAGAGTGGATTTAAAGCAATAAAAAATAACTATTCGAAGGAATTGTACGAGTGCTGACGTTAGGTGCATTTATGCGTTTAGTTTCATGGCACTGTCACGTTGCGCCTACTGTACTTGTACCTACTGTTATATTTTACTTCCTTCGGTGTAAACGGTTGAAAAATGTATGTATGCACGTGTACGGACGTTTTAATTTTTCGACCGATAAAGTTTATGGCGTTTATTACTGAAAATATCGGTGGCGACATTTCGGTGGTGCGAGCGTTGTTGGCTGGGAACGTAAAAATTTGTGCGCAGCGTGCACCGCGGTTGTGGCACATTATGAATTGAGTTAGAGCAACTCGTAAGCCGGCACGTCGCTAAAGGACGGTGGCTGTGCTAGTCGTCGCTCGTAATTGGTGTGTGTAGCTTTTTGTCGTGCTGCGGCCATTCGGTGTTTGCCGCCCGCGGTCAAGTTACACTAAATTAAATTGTTGTATTTTTCACAACAAAATGACTGTGACGCAGCCTGTTACTACAGCGTCCTAACGAGCCAGACGCTAATGTTGTTTGGACTACGATGCACGTATCTACCTACATATTTGAGTCACACAGAAACAGCTTTACTTGAATTCTAAATACTGATACTTTAAACAAAACGTAAACCAGTTTCTTAACAAAAAAAACATATTTTTGAGCACACTTATAACGTTTTCAGTTTACATATTACAGTACACATAAATTTAAAATGGGTTGATTGGTTTTATGATTACATTATTTTAGTTATATTTTTGATATGAAGAAATTAATGTTTCAGATATGGAGTTTCTAACTCCATATTTGTGACCAACAGCAATCAACCCACGACCCTAAGCGTAGGAGTTCAAACGCTTAACGATTGAGTCAATCAAGTCGCGGTATATTATGTTCGATTATATTTTTAACGACTTTTAGGGTGCACAAAGTATCAACCCTAACGGTTAATATGAACAATCAAAGGTAGCGCGTACCAATTTAGAGGCCGGAGCTAAAAATTGGATATGCGGTGAATAATAATTTTCCCAATGGAGTGAACTGCGTTGTCCACATTTAAGGTAATTGCCAACAGTTTCGGCTGACGTGGCGGCCGGCAAGCCTGACACTCGCTCCCGTAGGACCACCCTTTACAATCCCATTTATAAATGCCGCTTAATCAAATTTTTATTTATCGCTCCCTGAGTATTTTGGTCGTATGAATCCGTGATTACAATATTCAAACTTCAAAACGTAATTATTGTTAATCAGTTGAATCGAAATGTTGTAATGATAATGTTCGTGTTGATATCGCTTTTATACGATCGTTTCGGTTATTACCCGGCCTTGCCCGTACTTACGAACAAAAATACGTTTGTTAGATATTATGTAGGTGTATTATCCATATCGCGTGTCTTAGTATTGAATATAAATCTATCAAATTTCGTACTTTACGGTCGAAAGGGTTGTGTGGGCTGTATGAAGATTACCCTCGCGATGCGGTTATCGATTCGTCAGACTGCCCGTCGTGTACATAAATAAAAAAGTATGGATCATGATCCGTTTGCACCTCCTTTTTATAGCCTCTTCGCTGTATATCATTTATATTGAACACGGAAAAATATTCCCCTAAAATTTTATACGTTCATTGGTTTCATTGGGGTTACGGCAGTAGCTATGGCAACGTAATAATGATATAAAGGTAAGTTACGTTGCTCAGGGATTAATAAAAATAATTTTTGGTTGAAACAATTTTGAAAACGCCCCTCTCAAATTATTATGTAGGAATGTGCATACGATCTGTGGATGAAAGGAAAAATGCTTGAATAATAATAAAAAGTCGACAATTATGAAAAGGAATGACTTTCAAAGCTAATAAAAAGCGTCCTGTAAAAAGAAATGTGCCTTTGATTGTTTACCAACATAAAGTACGATAAAGTATGTCATGTAACACAAAGATAGTAACATTTTAGATATTTCGGTGCGGATATAAGTCGTAATCATAAAACGGCGTTGGTTACTGCAATTTCAGTAGTTTATTCCATTTATTTCAGGCCATTGAACCGCCTGAAGATCTGTTTGTATTGGCTTCGAATGCTGTTGGTTTCCTACTTATTATTTATCTCACTGTTCCTTCGTATTTAGAACTATTTATATACAATCACTGAGTTTTATTTACTGAATTAATAGTAGGATAATATAGGTACCAAAAAGTATTTATACTTAAAACATTTAAAGTTTCTGAAAACATTTTGACTGCAGGATACATTACACAATTGGTTTGGCTCACAGAATTTCGCAAAGGTTTTATCTAATTTACTTGGGAATCCTCGGGTACCTATTTAACGTAATAAAAAAATTAACAGTAGAAAAAAAGCGTTGATTCAGTGAGACATGACGGGGGGGCTGAACGCGTTGTCACACTTGAGATTTACAGGGAAAAGGCAGTAGGAAGTGGGGTCGGGGAGCGCCACTTGGACACGTAGCCGCCCCCCCCCCCGCGCCCCGCCGCACGCCTCACCCCGCCATGCCACTTATTCATCATTTACGTACATTTGAGTGTGATTTCGTTTGGGATCGTCCCAGAACTCCGGCCCTCTTACTCACTTACATTAGTTACATTAGACGTTACCGAATCTTGTTTTATTCAATTTCCACAGCGCTATTATCTTTCGCCACTCATAGTAATAGGGATTCCTTTCCGAGACGTAATAATATTTCTCGTTTCTAGTGCCTCAAAGGTTTAAGGGACCACGTGTATTGTTATATGAACACAATATTATTTATTTTCTAAAAACTCAATGAGGTTGCGAGATTGGGTCTGTAAATACCGCTGAAAATTTATTTGGCCGTGTAAAGTACGTTTACTGTCACACAAAATGTTGCTTATGACATTACCCGTACCCGAAGGCTATAAACATTTTAATTCTCAAGGCTCAACTTTACCACCTGACATTATTCTATCAGGTTATACGAGGAAACTCTAACAATACATGGGAATTGAGTCCACATTTCTGCGGCGACCGCGAACTTTGAAAAACGCGAGCAGAACAGCTCACAGGGGGTTAATTGTTTGACTTTTGTCGTTAACTTCATCGGTCATATGATACGTAAATGGCGGGCGAGGCGTGGTCCCTTCCCCTACACGCCGCGACGTCTGCGAGCCGTCGTGACGTCGTAATTACGGTATCCAAGTCAGCTTCCAGCTTCGTTACCGATAGGGAACCCCGTAAAAATCCCGACGACCATTGTTAACTTGACGCGGCGTGCATTTTTCCTCCGTTATTATCGCCCATAAATATTCAAGAAGAAAACAAGAACTACGGGCCTTTGAGAACGAGCTGTGCAACGATATTGACATTATAATGAAATCTCCCTTTAAACGTCTACGCTGTGATTGTTAAAATATGCACGGAATGAAAATATTAGCAAATACATCTCAATTACACTTTCTGAGGTTGTTTGTTATAAAGATTGGTTCTAAGAGAATAATAGGGTTGTTCCAATAATGTCCTCCATTGTCAGATAAAGAAGGTTATTATCTCAAAGAATAATGAAGTATAATGCGTTCTTCGGGAATCAGGCCTCAGCGGGAGGATTGCATAATATATTAACGGTAATTATTTTAACATTTTGCTCGCAAGCTGTACGTTCCCTTCACTTGTTTCCAATTGTTTTTACGTTATGAACTATCCGAACAAATTATGCAAAATCCCGACACATACCAATGCTCCCTTTTGTGCTTACTATTCATATAAGCCGATGGTCACATAAAAATAAATAACTACGTAAAAGCGGAATTCATTGAAAAATGAAACTCGTTGATAAAATATTTTTATTTTACCATTTGTGAATAAAAGTTGTTTGTTTACGTGTTGAGTCGTCGTTACCATATTTTATGTTCTGTGGATTCTGACAGTTTTATTTGTTACAGATGGTCACCAGGACAAAGAAAATCTTCGTAGGAGGGCTATCGGCACCCACAACGCTTGAAGATGTAAAGAATTACTTCGAACAATTCGGACCGGTAAGTACTCACATTTTCTTGTATTGAATCGTTAGATCTAGATAGGTAGGGATGTGTTCGTCGCAAGCTCCAGCAGCCATTAGCAGAACGAATTGAAGCATTTAGCCAACATATTCCACGCAACGTGGCCGCGTCGCGCGCACAAAGTTAGCCCAACTTCGCTCGCGAAATTTAATTTACACGAAACTTTTTGGAAAAGTGTACTGAATTTGCACTGTCATGTCTCATTTGTTATTAGGCAACGCTAATTTTATCCGCAGCTAAATCATTTTGTGCACATAATAATTAAACACGTTACCCTCGAATTTGGCGCGTCGGTCAAACTCGCAAACTTTATTATTTTATAATGTTCTTTACGTACTTGTTTTGATGAAAATTAATTATAGAACAGATTAGTTCCTCTTCCGAACATACCAATTTTAGGTATTCATTATTTTTTATCTGTCACTGTCACTATGTGAAATGGAAGCTTTTAACTAAATTAATGTCCTTTTAATGGGTACTAAATAACAAAGCAGAGATTTAAATCAGGAAAACAATTTCTTTGTGCCGTTATTGTCTCAGGTCGATATTGAATAAGACTGTCGTTGTGGAACCAATCTATCGTCTCGACTCTCGAATGATGTCACAGAAAAAGCGATCTTTGTGTGACTATTTAAAGTTAATATTCGCGTGGCGATGCGCGCGTGCCTGTAAGTCTGCGATAACTTGGTCTTTGTCTGGCGGCCGCGACTCAGCGCAGGTGTCTATCTACAAAAGTTTCGTCGTAATTAGCCCCGTATCTAGCGTGGATGCGGACTAAGGAACTTTTCAGAATTCAACATTGGCTACAGCCGGGGAGTCATTGTGCTAGCTCTCAAAGTAATCGGAGCTCGCCAGCCGGCAACCGGCCGCGACGATCAAGACCTTCATTACCTATTATGAGAGTTTAGAATAAAGCCAACGAGTTTTTCGGAGTGAATGTGATTGATACCAAGCGAAGGAAATATCCCGGGAGAGATAAAAGGAATTTAATGAAGAGTCTTTAAGAAAAATGATTAAGGGAATGGTTATTCCTTTTGGTCGGTAGCCTAATGATGGGGTCTTTTGAATTACTTTTTGTGACTACGAAATATTTTGTAACCGCAATTATTTTAATTGAATAACAAGATGTGACGAAATGGTGATAAGCCAAATTTATCCATTTCTATTAACCACATTTTGTACAGATATTTTAAACAAATAGGTGGTAAAAATATGTACTATAAAAATAATTAATTCTGTGGGCTGTCAATGTTACAATATTATCTCCAATCTGAGACTTAGCTACAACCTTATATGGGGCTTACAGTCTAGACACATACTTCAAGAAAGTTAATAAATTACAATATACCACTAATAAATTCAAGAACGCACACCGAGAATTCTGATTACAAATTAATTCAATAACATTGAAGCCGTGCACTGTGCTCCCGGCCGGCGTCATTTCGTAAGGGTGTCACATTTTGAGCAAGTTTAATTAACAATCTAGTCGCTTTTGTAGGAGCCTTCATTAGTGTATTTGTGGATAAACATTGCGCAAACTCGGCGTGTGCGTGTCGTGCGGGAGCCGAGCGGGACTTGAGATGGTACGGAGTCGAACGAGCACGTGCGACCGCTCTCACAGCCACTGTTGTGACTGCTGTCAGCTCAGCGCCCGAACGCTGGCCCTACGCACCCCCCTCCAACGTGTGCGTACTCCGTGACTCCGATATCCCGATACCGGCTCTCTACGTGCGAGCTTTTCGAATGCAAACTGTCTCAGAATATCAAATGAGCCACTTAAATACCAAACAGAATGACTACGCCCACCTGAAGCAAAGGCCGCGGGGACGCATGCACGCAACGCCGTAAATGAAAGCCCGTCGGGCCGGGGGTGGGCGAGGTTCAACCCCGGTAACGATTTCCTTCAGATAATGGCAAATTTTCTGATGAAAGCTGCTCGGCAGTGCCTTTTCAAGGATTTAGGAACCGTCGGATTTATGGTCCGAACGGTCTTCGCAAATTTTGTCACTGGCGACACAGCTTTGCCTATCGCATGCATAATGGCGATCTATTCGAGAGATTTCTCTGTGAGAGCATTCTTTCATTGGGGAACTTTTAAGTGGGACTGTCTGAGTAGAACTAAAGAGTTATGGAGATAACGTGCCTTCGGTAGTTTAATCTGCACAGATGTGGCGAGTAAAAAAAGAACAGATTGCAGCGAGTTAATTTTATGGCGCGAGAACGCTTAAGCTAAAACAAACACGTACGGGAAATTACTTCCGGGCATACATTTTCTGAAACAGTTTTAAGGTGAAGGTAATTTGCCAAATCCAGTTGTTTATAAAGCGCTCACGTTATTCTTATGAAGTGTTCCGCTGAATATGAAGTGATAAATATTATGAAGACGTTGGAAAGTCTGATTTATTTATAAAATTTATTTTTACGGAAACGTCTCGTTGTTATTCTACTTAGTGATCTTTGCATTTTTTTTTAATAATAATAATTTACACGCCATTTTTTCCTGTTAATGGTTGACATTGCTTGGCTAATGTGCGTACTCATAAGTACTTACTGACATTCCAATTCACATAATCTGTTACAATTAGATCTCGGCGTGACAAGGGATACTTGTGGCTTACAGTGTACCATTATAACGATATCAAGTTTACAATTAGACGCTAATAAACTAACATGTAACGTGTAATCACTCGTTTTACGAAGGTATATCAAAACATATACTTCGGTGACAAATAGTGCATTCATTCACATTTATTCATTTAAGATGACTGTAATGTTTCGTGTCAAGACTTTTGTAAATACTTTGCTTACTTACCAAAACAACCTTAAGGTTTCAACAATTTTAATATTCTCTAACAAGCCGCTGACAGATATAATGTCCGTCGGTTTTCCACCACAGTTAAAGGAAAACAGGAAGAAAACAGAACTTCTAAATAATATGTAAATCGTAGTCGAATTCACTTGAAAGTCGACGCTCCGCTCCGTGATACCGACTTAAAAATTAATTAGCCGAACGACCGGTGTAATCGCTGGAGCCAGTACCGATTAAGAGTTATCTAGGAGGGACCGTGGCCGCAATGTTGACTCCAACGCCCGGTGCGAGAGTGCCCTTTCCCTCACGGCCTGACTGTCGCTTACGCTCTTCTGCAACTCACCCCGCAACCCCCTGTCTGCCAATCTCTGCCCCTAGTCGACAGAAAACGCACACTTGGCCCTCACAATTTCACCACGAATTGCTTATATTTTATTTTTTTCTCTTCTCATGAAAATGTATGCCGTCTTTATCTGTCTATCTGCCTCGCTAAAGCGATCTTATATTTAATGTTAAGCGGACAACTTTATTCACAACAATTCCAGACGAAATGTTTAAGTAAAAACGCTTTCTCTCTGTCTTAATATTATTTTTAGATTTGGTAACGCGTGAAAAATAACCGATTATTTTCCTCCGCCGACATAATTGTGGAAATTTTGACGGTATTAACTTTAAATTATTCCTATCTTATTACGCAAAGTGAAACGTTCTGAAGTGTATAAATTATTAAAATTATATGTATTTTCTAAGAAGATATAATTCTGATAATATAGATACTTGTACTAGTTGGTACTTTCTTGTAATTTAACGCCTTATGCTGGTGAGTGAAGGGCTGGAGGCAACGCTCAAGTTTCCCAACCAATATAAAGTTGTTCAGCGCGTTCACTAAGCGTCGCACGCACAAGAGGGTGTCTTTGAGGAAGTTCCGTTGCATGCTTGATTCGCTATTGTTTTAGCCGTCGAGCGAGACCAAACTCTGACCGTCTCCGCCGATAACTAGTACGCAAGTGTTGCCTTGCGATCCAACTTGCACGATTACTTGTTATTATCTCAACATACGCTCTTAACTTTGTATCGGCTATCGACATGTTCTCTACGAGTCTTGACTGCGACTGGTGGCGGGAATTGGAAACAGACTTGCTCTGCATGAGCGTACATATGCTCAGGCAAATCGCTTTGTGCAACTAGCTTGTTACGTTCAAATTCTACTTGATTGCTAATTTGATTTTCATATTTGCCCTCTGGCATCGTAGTGTTAAGAAAATACTCGTTCTATGTAGTATCAAAATAGATTGAAATGGGGATGCGATATCTTGAAAAAGACTATTTTAGGGGAGTAAAATTTCTTATTTACAGATAATATTATCGTAGGACATAAAGTTCGCGGTTATTGCAAAATTCAGAGGATGTATCGAGTCGAGTGTATTTGACCAAAGCAAACAGTCGAAAAGCGATAGGTAGTCAACTTTAACGCTCGCTCACTATCTAAACATCGTTTAATGTCAACAGTACTCGAACTGTAACTGAGGCGGGTCAGGAATTCGGCTGTACACGATAGTTACCTACGATATCATCGGAGGCCGTATATCAATCAGTTGTTACAACGCTCCACGGTTGTCGTTTATCTTCGGGCCCGCTCGGATCTGTCTGTCCAGATTTGTGCATTGTTCCGACATTAGCCGTGGCCGCCGAAACGGTGGATGTCTGAAATGCCAGTGCGGTAGTGGCGTTCCTGTTGCTAGCGCATCGAGCGCCCGATAGCATTTCCAATTTCCTGACTTAAATTGCTCTAATTTGGTTATGCGCTGACGGTTGATCGAAGGCTGCTAGCGCCGACCGCCGGCGACACTCGTACCGACGTGTAATTTCAATATCATTTCGTGTTACGCTTTCAATTATTTTGTCGTCTATCGAAAATGAGTTAGCAACACGTTGTAACTAACAATTTAGGCAATCATCTAATAAATATTGCTCGAGTAGAAGATTCTATAGCTATACAACTACATATATTCATTAAAATCCTTTAAGAGGATAAGTTTTATAAAAATTCTTGCAATCCAATTGTTGTCTACTAACTTTAATATTACAATATTTGACGTATATCTACAGCCATCTAAATCTATCTATTCTTTGCCCTTGATTGACTGATAGGTACATTGTAGGAGTGACAGATGGCTGCCCTATAGCCGAAGGGCATTTATCCCTTGACTCAATATTCGAGAAGCCATACAGAGTAGATACTTTCAATCACAGTTTAGTATATTGATTTAAATACTGTTGGAGTATTAATTTTCTTTAGTCAACATATATTAAACTTAAACAGAGTCAAAATTACTTCATGATTTTAAATAGAGACTACAAAAAGCCACAATAAAACTGTTCCGAAATCGAATAAGAAATCCGCAAAATCAAATCAAATAAGACTCGACTCAGACTACAATTACAAACACTCCGTATTAAGAAGAGTACGTCTTTTTTGTTTGAACGGAACAAAACGCCCCTACAGTACCAATATATTAGGCTAATGGAGAACTAATTACCCTCTCTAACGGTTTATAGAACCACGGAATTATTCCTTAAGGAGCCCCGAGTTTCTAAACATTCGTACAAAGGTTTCGTATCGTCTTGCTGAATGGCAACTTCAGATTTATATGGTAAATAAGTTTTGGTTTTATATTTCAAATAAAATGGCGGATTTAGTGTCCTGTCAAAGTTATGACGTTTCTAAAAACATTTAGTTTGGTCTTTTTTTATCTACAGCCAAAATATAGAATTTGAATAAGGAATTGATTTATTCGTAAAAAGAGTTTAAAAATCGAATGTCTCATAAAATCAAATCAGAATAATAAAATGTAAAATAAAATATTCATTTAAAATTTAAAGATATTTAATTCAACACACACTGTCTCGATTATACAACACATTTGTAATGTAAATGTAAATTAAATTGTGTTCTATTATGTGAGTACGTGGGTTTATTTTCGAATGATCAAAATGTTGAAATAATGTTATAGTTTTTCCTTCGTTAAGTGAGAGGGTGAGACGGTCCGGATTAAAGTTACCATGCATCAGGGCTTGTGAAAGGCCCAAGTATTAATATTGTAATTTTGTATCGAAAGTCGATATTTATATTAAATATGTGATGTTAATGTTCTATTTTGACATTCCACCCACTAAGCTACTTTCTTATAACACAGAAATAACAATTTTCCCAGACAAATCCTTTTTTCATTGAACTTTTCTCGGCCGCTTGCCAAGTCTACTTTCTCTTTTACTACACTCGTCATCGTGAACTGAATTGCTGGCATTATTATATTATCAACGGTAACATGACGCAGCATACAGAGTTGCAATTATACGAACACACCATCGTTTATAGAAAAAAAAAACTCAATTTTCTGGCTTCTTAAGATGGTAACCCTATTTCGGATAAACGCACCCCCGGGCGAGCGATTTGTATTAGCCGTCTAGTACTGTACTCGTAATTGTCGATGCCGCGGGCAACGTCGCACACTTTGCTCGCAAGAGGGGCAAATCCGAAAAAAAGTAATGAGAATCTACCAATCGATAGCTTCTTTCGCTGTTCCACCGAACTTTGAACTCATTATTCTATTTGAATTGTAAGTAACGACATTTTTCAGAATTACCTTTTTCTTCTTTTAAAGAGAATTCCATTTTTAAAAGTTCGTTTATTCGATAAAATAAAATTCGATGTGAAATGCAATGAATATAAAGCTGGCAATACAAACAAATATCGGCCGATGCGATGTAACAAATGAAAATCAATAACAATAATGTTTTAGTCACTTCCCAGTGAAAATCGCGGCGCCATTATGCTTTTTTGACTGCATAAAATGTTTTCACACTGCTACACGGAATATAAATTTATAAACTCAATTGAAATGCTATAAATACAATTCACGCGTCAACTGCTTGATCCTGTTACAATGTCCGAGTTGATGGACCGTTATAAGCCGATCATTTGCAATATAAAAAAATAAACTCGAAGTTACCCGGCCGATGGAAGCCATTTTACCTACTGATTTTAATTCTCGTTTAGTAGGCGGCAGTAATGTTTGCATGGTCAATAGTTCAGAGATTTATATAAAGCTTAAAAGCTTCTTTGAAAATTATGTCCTAAGTGTCTTGCAATTCATTTGTGTTCGAAAAAAATGATCGACTTTGAAATTGAGTCATGATTTCAATTTTACAAATATGTCGGTCTTCTTCATCCTTGTTTTGATAATTTGTCGTGAACATAGTCGGACATAACAATAGTTCCCTAGGCCAGTGCCCAGTAACACCCTAAGCCTACGTCCGCACCCTTCAAAGGGGCGCCCTTAACTGCTGTTGCTCAGTATATTTAATTTTAAGCCCAATTTGAAGCCCTTCGGATCTCGTCATTTGTCTGGTTAAGCAGTAAAGGTCAGACTGATAGAGGTCAAGGGTATATAGAATACTAGATTTTTGTCACGGCTTTTGCTTTATAGACCCATTGATGTCTATACATATAAAACCTACCTTAACACTTAGCACTAGAATATATATTTATCTGGTTTTTGGCCGATAAATATTTTCTTTTCAGTTTAGAATACTTAATGATTGAGATTGTCAATATACAACAAACAGATCTCACTTTTCTAAAATGTTAGCAGAAACAAAATTTGAACAAGATTCCGATTTAATTTTCAGCACCATGTATATTGCGGTTTAGTATAAAGCGGCACAAATTGTGCTACTAAATGAAGCCTGAAACCAATTTCATATGTGAGGTGGAAACCGATTTCGCAATTACGTGAAAGCATTTATCTATACGCGAATTATCTCGTGATTGTTCCATAGGTAAAAGATTAAATCCTCATATTCTTTTTATAAATTAATAAATTGAAATCATATTTTGCTTTTTTATATTTCCAATTACGATAAAAAGTTGATTGTTTTATCGATATCTGTTTCTTAAAAGGTGCATCCTTATTCCAACCAATAATCAACGTGATAATTAAATATAACCAGCCAGCACTTCTCAAGTGCTACCGTATCTAATTTGACTTAGTATCATGCGTTCACGCGAAATTAATATTAATATTAATATCCTGAACGTACTAACTATTATTATTATGATTATGGTGAATACGCAATCTGTATAACACACGGTCTTCATTCGTTGGGAATTATAGGAGTTATATAACAAACCAAGGAGGTTGGGACCGCCATGTGTAGCAATTTAACCTGTACCATCGGCAGAACTATACTCTAACAACATGTACCATGGGTTAGACGAGATAGAAATTCATGTAAACCTAGCCTAAGTCCATAGTTGCAAACTACAATACAATATTTACTCCAGAAACCGAGTTAGGCGTATTCACTTTGAGCAACGATTCTCCATTTTAAACTACGCTCAATATTAAATAAATTTAAAGAGAGAATTAGATGTTTTCTTTATTGTTTTAGTTTTCGAACAGTTCAGTCAATGATTGTATGTTCTTATAGTACAATTCAACTTGGATAAACATGAACTTAGCTACATAATATTGAAATAACACGTAATTCATGCATCCAAGCTAAATTAATATTAATATCCTGTGTGAACAATAATTAACATTGCTGTGAATATAATATACACAGATACAGGAATACGTTACGTGGGTAGTATATTACATGTAGGATCGAAACCCCTGCGATTTACTTATCTCGGCCCAGAAAAAAAATCGTCTTTGAAATGAGAAAATCAACGGAGACATTCGAATGAGCAAGGAACAGTACGCCCGTACAGTCGTCTACTCAAAGCTCTCTTGAATCAAAAAGAGATGGTTTCACGCGTGTGTGAAGCTGAAGATTTACAGTACGGACTAAAGTCAAAGCTGATTTGACTCAATTACTCCCCTTATTTCTTTCCATCTGACGTTAATTAAAGCATTTTAATTTCGCAATCCTCTTGTCTTTGCGCCGTATATAATTCTTTGTTCTCACATCAACCTAAAATCCTATAAAAAACGGCTTTGCATGTGGATCAAGCTGTTAAATTATTCCTAAATTTTGATTGCCTCGTAGAAATCCGTCCGGATTCTGGGGAGGAGCTCTTCGTTTTTTCGTTCTCGTTCCGAGGGACAATTAGGTATGCTAATTCATTTATTTTATGACGAGTTTGAGGAAAAATTCTCTGAAAAGATCAGTTTTGCGATGCTGAATCACGTTGTGGCATTCGTATTTTAAGACAAAAAAATCATCAAAATTAAGTCAAACGTACTTCTGAACTTGTACGAAATACAAATGTGCTAATAAATCTCAGTATTCTGTTTATTTGTCTACTCATACATACATTCCACTCGAATAGGCAGGCGTTATGTAAATGTCGTAAAATTGGCCTAAATGTTGTGCGTACACAGCGTGTACTGCGAAATAATCAGTTTCTATAAACATTTAGAGGGGATGGAATGAATCCACGTCGTGCACAGAGGCAGCGGGACACGGTAAACATAATTAGGCGAACGGCCATGTTGATTGGACTAGACGCGCCGACACTTCCCGGAAGAAATTGCACGTGAAAGGTAATATTTCACTCGGATGAGATCCTTTGATACGCGTCTTGGTCACGGCACTTCTGTTTTATACATTAAATGAGATAAAAATTCTGTCAGACGTCTTGTTTTTCCTGATACGAGAAAACAAATAATTTTGTATAGGTTTCACACACCTACTAAACCGAAATGTTGTGTGAACGTCCAGATTTGTGCTCTACTACCGGGTAATGGTTATTTTCAATTGTGAGATTCAAAACGGCCGGGGTCGACGCGGCCAATGTATACCTAAGTATCTTCGCGCCGGGTTCATCCGGAACAAAGTTTGAATTATATTGTTAATGCTAACATTCCGTACGCAAACTAAAGTAACTAGTGTATTGTTAACAAGTTTCTGTTTGTTTTATCACTTACGCATTATCCGGTGACGTGGGGAGGAAACAGCGAAAAATAACAACTGAAACGGGCGGTGGGTGACAATTCAAACTGTCTAATAATTCAAGGTGCGGCTCGGCGTTTCTCACAATCAGCGAGATCTACAGCCGTAGCAAGCGAAAGGTACGCTCCTTTTTTCTATCCATTCGGTTTGTTTATTTCTCGTTTCACCTTATAAATATAAGAGTTCGGCATCTCTGCACGAATTCCCAAGATGAAAAGGTATTTTTCACGGGCTTCGTTCGGCGCGCCATTGCGCCCCGCACCGGTTTAACTGCAAATCTTTCCACTATCAATCATATTTATTACCGCAGTATACTATCTAAATTGGAAAATATATGTATGCTCAAATCGTATGAGATCATAAAATATTTTAGTTAAAAACTAACTTATTAGTACTTGGTTAAAAAACTATTCTAGGACTTTATTTTCTTTAGCAATGACAGTAGCTAATTTGGGACTGGCCGGAATTTTATAATGCGTATTTTATCACGGTAGAAAAATGTTTGTCTTTAAATCTTATCGTCAAGTCGAGCCATCACAACATTCTTCACTTGCGACATAATGTTGTAACGCCGCGTTTCAGATATCGTAAAAAAACAAAGGCAAGCGTGCCCGAAGTAATAAAGCCACTCGAGTTCCGCTATGCAGAACTGAGAGAATTAAAGTTATTTAAAGGAAAGTTGATTTTAGTGTACGCGGAATGTATCTGAAGTAATAAGAATTCCCTAGTGGGGCGGTCCGCGTGGGGCAGGGGCAGCCACTTTGACGAAAAAACGATGATGAAGCACGATCATGTCGCCCAGATCCCCCTCCACGCTGACTGACAAATTGTCGAACATTTTTTCGGTAAAATTCCTTTCTTTCGAATCCAATTATTGAACCTCACCGATAGAACACTTCAGTGTCTTAAGTTGGGCCTGCGAGAGGTTTATTTACTTGTTCCGCTCGACGTCTTCTCAGGTTTATTTTTAACCCTTGCTCCGCCGCGGTCGCCGCGCTCAGTCACGTAAATTTTATGCACTCGGCTTTTGTTTTAGTGTTGCAAATATGTAAAAGACGAGGAGAGGCCCACAGATATTGTCTCCGGCGCGGGCGGCCGGTAGGGCTGATGGAGTAATATTTCCAATGCAAACATGTTTTCGGTGCGCTCTAATTTTATTCTGCTCCACGTTTGGTACAATAGGATGTGCAATTTCGTTCAGCTGAGGCTGCCTAAATTGGTCTGTTATGCAAGCATCAAATAAAAGCGAGTGTAAGCATTCAGGGATATAATATGAGCGATGTTGAAATAAGCTTAGTATTTTCAGAACAATTCAACGTGTACGTTAGAAATTGTTGTTGCTTGATTTGGAAAGCGAATTTAAAATTGCTTTCAGGATAGTGCATTAACATTTTATAAATCCGTTCTCAAACATTATTTTGAATGAAGTTGCAACATTGTTTTGTTGCTGTTTGTTGGCCTAGAAAACGTTATTCTGGACCCTTTTGATGTATACGTCTTCGGTACGGGTAGAAGCGTTGGGGAATAATATTGCAGACACGAAATCTTCCAACAGACCTACATTGTAGGACAAAGTTATAATTTATTCGTGAGACGCAAATGTAACGTCCATGAAAATACAATCGTGTCACACACGGTGACAAAGCGCGGCCATCAGACTCCGACGTCAAACATGTCTCGCCAAACTTTTCCCCAGATAGCAGGAAATGTGTTCCATTGACAGCTGTAAAATATAAACAAGCAGATAAGGCAATAGCGCCCGTGCCGACCATCCCCCTAAACTGTAGGAGCCCACAACCAACACTCTAACTCGATACAAACCGTGATAAAGGTTCGATTGTATGCAGTAAATAAAATATGACTTGGCCATATTTCCACTTTCGTTTCTTCTCGTTTTATGTCCCTTTTTTCTGGCTTCCCTGGGAAACCGTTCATACAAAATACCTTTCCGATATTGCCCAACTTTATTAGCATCGGGCACGTGTTTTTATATCTGAAATATCTTTCACTTCTGCGGCACTTCTGTGGAATAAAGATTGCCACATGTGCTCCGACATTATATCATGATATATAAGAAAAGTTATTTCCTTTCATTCCTGTAATTTATTATAAGTGCTATCGGTGTTGAGACCTGGGGACGGGACGCGATTTCATTTGCAACTAACTTGCCTCGTTTATCAATAAGAACGGCCTAATGAGAATGTTTTATGACCAAGAATTTCACTGTAACTTTGAAATTTCTCTTACATTTAATAAGAATATCGTTTTAAATATCTGTCTAATTTAAAGTGCGTGGTTAGGGGTAGGGCGTGGATTGAGCTTACGACGCAAATAAATAGCGTCTTCGAAAGCTATCCTGAAAGCGAATTAGAATAATGCGCTGCGATTTGGCGTTTCAACAAACGAGAGAGCAGAACGGCCCTCGGTGGATTATTCGGGTGTTCGGGTGGGTTCGCCTGAATTTGGGTATAAATGGAGGTGTCGTGACTATAAGGGAGATTCACGAGCGGCTGAGGAAGCACACTGTATCGGATAGTGCAAGAATCAATCGTATGAATGTTAAACATTTGAATACATGAAGACTCGTACAAGTAAACAAATATGGAGAAAATGTTGATGCTAAATACAAAAGCTTAGGACTTACAAATGCAGACGAAGCGGATAAAGAGGAGAAACAAGTTTGTCTAAGTTCGGGTATCAAATTGTCTGTGTTTATACGAGCATAACTAAATCCGACTACAACAAAGACTAAGTATTCTCTAAGCTGCCATAATAATGCTTCAGAAAGTTACAAAAGGCTTAGTTGCATCTTGCTACCAGTTATTATTTAAATGGCACAAACGATTGAATCTGTACACGATGTGTTTTGCTTTGACATTTTAATCTCATAAACCAGTGATATCATAGTCTTTCAAAATATTAAGTCTTGCAGTGGTCAAAGCTCTTAATAACTAAAAGGAACACAAATACGTCATGTTTTACTAAAGTATACTTATTCACTTACATTTAATAGCATTAAGCTTGTCTAAATATTAACCGCAAAACATCCTCATAATATTCCTCACTATCCTTAGTGTAACCGCAGAGAAAATATATTTCATTAGAAGCATTAATATGTAGTATTCTAAGTATATAAGCTTGGTTTCGTGTCAGATCAAATGGCGACCTGCCCTCGATGCTAATGTAAGAGATTAATGGAATTACCCACGACCAGACCACTACGAGAGCAGACTCGCTAAATTCTTGTCATAATAGCTTTAAAGTTTTCATAGGATTTTTGATAAGGTGAACTTTGATATTTGTGTCAGTCGTTGGGAAAATTACAAAAAGGGAGTGCTTATGAAATGTAAATATTGATGTAACATCTGACGATCAGTTTCTAGTGAATGCGTTTTTGATAAAAAGTGATTATAATTATTTCATCGCAGCATGCGTACTAAAAAGTTATAAAGAAATCTCAAAACAAATCGTAACAGCAAATGTAATATAACAGAGAAACGGTCTCACAATACGTAAAGACGTAATCTTCATTTCATACGTCTCGTCATAATACAAAAGATCGTAAATCAAGAAATTGCCAATAAATAAGTTGCAATAAACCATACCATCATGGAGGAGCTTAACTCATTTTTGAATTATTGGATGGTGGGGAGATCTCATACTGCGCGCAACATGTGTTTTATATCATCTCATCTCTGCTATATTTCGTAACATCAAGCTACGTAACAGTACGTACCAGATTGAAAACGGAGAAACTACATGGAGGATTCAATATAGCAAAGGAACGAGAAATAGGAAGCCGAGTTGCATTCATACATGTTGAAAAGTCATAATATGATTTCAAATCGAATGCGGCGCGTACGTACGTTTTTATGGTCTTTGTAAGTTCTTCGAATAAAATTTTATTCAAATGTAACCCCATCTTTATACATCCAGAGGCTTAGGGACGTACGTACGTTCATCTTTTGGGATATGCGATGATTTGAGTTCTTCTTACATCCCTCGTGTACTTTATCTCTTCCATTACCTACAGCAAAATCCTTATCATCGTTTTCTTGATCCTTGTTCAAATTTTCAATAAGAACCATCAGAGTATCAAATTATTCATCGCAAGGATATATCTGTTTGCTTACTTTGGGGTAGAAAAAACAGTTTCCTGTTTCGCCTTTTAAAAATTAAGTCTATTAACTGCCGAATCTAAACTTTTTATGACCCAACACGAAGCTTTAAATACTTTCAAATGCCGTCCTTAAAATCAATAAAGGCGTACTTTCATCAGCGTCCAAGTAATAAAATCTGCTTAACTGTTATCCGCGACGATGGAATTAGATAATGTATCTTTGGAAAGTTCCCTTTACTAAGTTAGAGGCTGTAAAAAAATCTAATTGCTGTAGGCTATAAATATTTGGCGCGGAAACACCGTGTCGCTGTGAATGTCGATAGGGCAGGGGCGCACCGTAATGCATCTCAATAAGGAGCTTACAATTTACAGAGGTGGCGCAACCAAATTCTTGACTTCATACATTTTAAGGATTTGATTTACTGTCACAGTATACATCTTTGATTTGTTCGGTCAAGCACAAAATGTTTCCTTAAAAGGTGAGACAAAAACAAAACGTTACAATCTTTAAATTTATGATAAAATGTTACACAAAATGAGTCTCAAACAACTTTGGATAACATAAAAATAAAACCACGATAATCCGTGAAATTTCCGCGACGTTTACCTTTATTCTCTGTGTCATAAACTGTCTGATTTGTCATATCAAGTCATAACTCAAGGCATCGGTGGGCAAGATTTAGATTCGGGTATAGCCGTCAATCTGAAAAAACGTCACCGCTTTCACGTGCTCGGCCAAATTGACACGATGACGTAGGTACAGCGGAAGCTGGAACCCTTTTAACGTCACTAGTATTATCTCGTGTAGATCGCCGCAGGTAAGCAGATATTGAAGTCATTGATGCACGAATCTGTGTATCGGTTATACATTTATCAACTTTTGAAATCAGACTTTTGAGGGTCAGAGGAGTAAAAAATACAACAATTATTTTTGCCGTTACTTTCTTTAAAAACTAGTTATAAATATAAAATCGGTCTTTGCATGGTGCTTGGCCAGTATATCCATTTTAATCTGTTCCTGATTATTCTGACACCACTATAATTTACTTTGAAACTCTTTACTTGATAAATAGAGAAAATGGTATAAACAAAGGTAAGCTTTTGCCCGACATTGGGCTGATAATGATGATGACGATGATGATAACAGTGACGAAAGATGACAAAAAAACATATCTCATATCAATTACAAAATCAAATACATGCATTCACAAGTACAGCATTAACAATATAAAAACATCCACCAAATTCATTATTACATACAATCTAGATGAAACAGACTACGACGAGAATACTAAAGCAGATTTTATTGTCTCAATTACACTAAGAGAGAGTTTCAATCTCTTTGTCTTATAATAAACAGATCTAACTTTTGTTCCGGTTGGCTGACTCAGGCATTCGTCAAAGCGTTCCTATGAAAATAACAAATCTAGGAGGTCCTTGGGAGTTCGCACATCATTTGTTACAAACGTATTGGAGTGAAGATTTTGTATGGAAAATTGTACTGTTTTTTTCTTTGTGTTTGTGAAGCGGAGTTTGAAGTTTTTACATGAAAAAAGTGGACATAAACTAAATTAGCAGTGGAGTAGGTAATATTTTGTAGTCAAATATTTTCTTAATTCTAAATTATATGTACCTAATATAATTTAATAGCTAAAATAAACACTTAAAACTTACATAAAAGTTTAAGTGTTAGATATTAAAGTCTAATTGAAAAAAAACCTACGCGTCATTTCTGTCTCTTTTGTAATTTTCTTATAAAAATAGTTTTATATACAATCTTTATATCATTGGGATATAAAAGGTTGTAGCTTTTTATTTAATTTTATATTAATTGAATTAAACTACTCGCAAAGGGATGCTGAAATAAAATGAAACAATTAAATAACAAAATAAAAGTACGAAAAAATATATCCACTTATACCAAAAAATATAAAAACTCTCTTAAAGAATCGCACCAATAACCATTCCGCAAAATTAAAATTAAATCCCGCATATTTAGCACGACCTTTGAAACTCAACCGGACAATTCAAAAGAAATCAAGTCCTGACTTCTTACCCTTTAATGTCCCTCGCTTTTACAGAGACCATAAGAATGGGGGATGTAAAAAACAAAGTGGAAGTAAATAAACATTAAACACGAGCTCTTAGAACATTTTCATTAGGGAGCAACATTGCATAGCCTGCCGACCGACGATTATTACGAGGAAGCACTCATTACGGATGAAACTAGACACTTTAAGTATCATGCTACTTATTTTTTAGCCTTATCGATTAAGTTAGGATATTCAGTAATTTGTTGCTTGGCTAGTACTTGATAGTTTCGTCTAAGTGAACATTTGTTAGCCATTTTTATTACCAGTTGCTCCTCCCAAACTTGGCTCGGTCAGTTTAACAATTACTTTACTTTTTTCAGTTTAATGTACTTCTGAAGTCTCACTATTGTTTCTGTCTTGTTTTAGAGGCATTTAAAATGCTTTTTTTACTCAAATCATTTGTTAAACAAACGTATTCTTATTTTTTTCTGTATAATACTGTACTATACTGTAGTGGTCATTTAAGAGCCTCTTGGTCTTCCAATGTAAAAAATCATTGAGATTTAATTACCATACTTGCTGATGGTGGATTTTATATTCCATGTACATTTTGTCCATCCAAGTACATCTGCACTGGAACCTAGGATATCATTAGGCAAAAACTCCTTAGCCTAGTTTCGTATTTATCTTAAAATTTAACATTCTGAGTTTTTTCCCTTGACTTTTTTTTAACCTGATAGGCCAATCTCATCAGTTGGGGTCGGTTGCTTGAATAAAACTCCTGCCATTACTTTCGTCCCACATTGTCACTGACCTTTATCATAAGAAATAATGTCTAGACTGTCTAAAGGGCCCTGACCCCTACATTTTGGAATTTTCTCTTGAGTTCTTATTCTAGAAATGCTGACACTAATATCTCTGAATGACTTGGTGGTAGATTTTTTTTGTATAATGTCAATAGGTTTAATATGTCGCCATATTCCAATAAAAAGATCGTGGAAATATTTAATTGTTATTTTTGTTATATACGTGGGCAAGTTAATATTTTATGAATCTATAATTCTTGTAAAGTAGAATGGAGGAAAAACTACTTATTTAGACCGCAAAATGATGCCCATGTAACTATGTATTTAGTACAGGCGACATAGTTTCATAACAGTTCGTTTTTCTTAGTGTCTGTAAGAGTGGTCTGGTTTTTATAGTCCACCCACAGAAGCGCAGTACCTAATCATTTAATATTAAACCTTTGACCACAAGTGCGCTCTGTAATATGCGATGTCGAGAGACTGAAGAAACAGCTTATAGCACTCGTTTAGACGAATTGAGATGTCTTGGTGTATATGCGTCGTAGAAATCTTTTTGTCCATCTGAATTTGCACTTTATTCGCACAAGTATAAGATTGAATGTTCCACAATATTTCGATTCGTTTTTTAGACTGTTATTCGGATTTGCAATACAAAATATTACAAACATAAATGATTAAAATAAAAGTAAAATAAGGTTTTGATACAACAGTTTCACTACATCGTACTAGCATTTTTCTATTGAGAGTCGAGGGTAAACTGTTTTAAAAATGTAACAACGATATGAAAGGTTTCAGTATAACAGTAACAACACTTTTACATGGTTTTGTTGTAGATTTTTAAATTGAGATCGCAGGCCTATAGTTTTAGCCAAATGGACTTTTTAGCGTATTACATGGAATGGCTTGGTAACTTCACGGGGTTTTGCACGTTACGATTGTTGGGTCGGATTTGGAAGGATGTTACAATCATCGCATTGATACAAAGAGCTAAACGTTTTGTTGTATAAAAATGCGTTTAAAAGTCACTATGTAATTGCAATACTTAGTTTTGCTATCGGCTTTATTAGATACAATCTGTAAACTTTGGTGAACGTTTAAGAATAAAACTATTGGAATAGTAAAAAAAGTCGTATCCCCTCCGGGCGTAACGCGATCAATATCGTCCGGGGCGCACACCTGTACGCCGTGTAACACAAATAACCAAGGAGTCCTGATAAAGCCTCGCAGTCCACACATCGAGAGCGCCGCCCGAGATTTATACGACGTTTTTATAGTTCGCTACGGACGTTCCTTGTTTTAATTTCGCAAGGATCAACGCTTCCCGCCGGCGGCGGCTGCGGCCCTACTGCGCCGGTGTCTAGCGCCCCTACACCGCCGCGAGCCTAATGTCGCGAGGCGACGAAATTTATCGCGCCGCTTGTAATTCCGCCCCGCGAACGCCTCCCCGCCGACGTCACCCGCGTCACCCCGTCACCCGACAACACACTTATAACGTTTTCTAATGAAATTGTCCACAAACTCCCGCTCGCCGCAACCCCCGGCCTGTCGACGCCGCCGGATGAACCGAAAAAAGTACAGCTCGCGTTACTAATGGCTTCATTTATCACAGTCACTAACAGTGATACACCGCAACGACGTTTTATATTTAATTTGGCTCTCTGCGGAATAAATTACGGCAATATCGAGCCCAGAACGATAAAGGACGAGCGGCAGCGCTCTTGAGTTATCGGGACAGGTCATAGTACTAAGACGGTAATCTTCTTGGATTAATTTGTTCGTGGCTAAGTGATAAGTTAGCCGGTGGCGCACCCACGTCGATCGAAACTTACTATGTCACACGACGAGAACACAGAATAGACGAGTTGTTTGAACAATTACCGTTTGTTTCCCACTAATATCAGTCAGTGGGGCGTTCAAAGTTAGAGAGTGCTACGAATACGACAACAGGCAAGACTTTAAAAGTTATTCGACGATAAAGATAACGTTCGTGTGGACGTTTAGAAGTGTAGTAAATTAAAACAATAAGGCGTAGTGCACGCGTCAACTTCGACTAAATGTATGGCACGTACGACTAAAATGGTTGCAAAGACATCGAAATAAAGAAGTGTTTCTTGGCACTTAGCGCAAATTGTGGTTCTCCTTAACAGGCCGGTTTATGCCTCACGTAATTCAAAGCCCATGGAGGCTGACATATCGCACTGCTTTACTGCGAACGATAAACGTATCTGTGCCGATGGCAGCGCACACACTACCACGTATGTTTTCTAGTAACCAAGTCCTTATCTTAAGAGGCGTTCCTTGCACTGAATTAATGAGTGTTCTTACGGCAGCTTTGAATTTGGCGCACCAAATAAACACGTGCATTCGCAAAACATGTTTGAGATACCAGACAATGTTAAATGTATTCTATTTAATGTAAAAGACAGTGCGACGGTAAGCTCTATGCACAGATTTCAATTGTAATTTTGTATGTTCAAAATTTCTAACACAAAACTGACTATAGAAGATCGAGTTTTTATTAATTTTGTATAGAAACGAAGCATAAATGAATGTTATGTTCGGCCGATCGAAAAACGTGCGATGAAAAATAATTTGAAATGAAATAGAAAAATAACATGCAATAGAAAATTCCATCAATTACCAACTAAAACTAAGCCGGAGGCAAAATCGATAAATGAAAAAAGCTCTCTCTTTTGAGTACAATATTCAAGTTTTAATGAACCGAATTGTTTGAATATCCATTTGTCTGGGTCTTTGTGAATGTGACTTGAATGTTTATAAAACCGCGACCTAAGCAATGAATTCCTTACTGCGGAAGTCGTTTATTACAAAGAAAATAATTGATAGATTTTCAAATTTTATCAAAATCGGTCGAGCCGTTTTTATAGTTGAAAATGTCATTGTCATCGGGTTTAAAGCTACCCTGAAAATTTCAGCCTGCTCACTTATCGGGAAGTGCCTCAAAACTGACTTACAAAAATCCAATCGGAACGACAAAAAACAATAAACAAGAAAAGTGATTGATAAAAAAAACGTGGGAAAATCATCAAAAGGCAACATAAATCAAATTAATAAAACCAAACATGTCCTAAATAGTTACTGCCACAATTCGGTAAAATAGGCATACAAGCATTACAGTCTACATCGCGAGATTAAAGTAAGCCCACATTTAAACAGTGAACCGCGTAATTTGGCAACTGAGCTGTGATTAGATAGTACTTCAGTCTCGTTAGCTTAATGAGAATGGCTTTGTTAACCTTTGCTTTAAACATTACACAGATATCTCGGTACAGGTATTGTGATTGTAACTGTGTCATGTGTAATAGGAATACCGTTTTGTTCCGTCTAGTTATGAATGTTTTTAATTTGTAATTATTGAAGTTATAATGGAATACAGTTAGACATTTTTTTTATTTACCATAGAATTGAATCAGTAGTGTAAATTATGCGTATACGGATAGGAGAGTGGTAAAGGTTACCATGCCAACCACATTTTTTGTGACATTCTGTAGGACTAGTATTATAAAATGTACTACATGATTTTCTGTTCTGTTTGGGTGTCATGAAGTCAATTCATCATTTGAATGTTTTTGAGACACCTTGCGATACAATGATTAAATTACCTGGAACAGGATGCCGGTGAATTGTTATACACCACTAAATTTATAACGTTTAATATATTTAGGTATACAGTAGGTATTATGTTCCCATATTAATGTTATGGGTAAATGTTATGGTAAAAATCTAAACCAACATTTCATATGTGACTGGAAAGTAGCAAACTTACAAAACGTGCTTAAAACAATTTAAAAACCTCATGCCACATTAAAGCGCTCACAAATTTCTTACCGTATCAAGGTAAAAACACGGAAAAACGTTAGTCATGCTTCTTTACATTCTTTCGTAAACACAAAATAGTTGAACGCATAGCCGGGTGGAGACTTAGATGTGGAAGCGAAACTTACATTTCGGAAGCAATGTAAATCGTCGCGGGCCACGGCGAACTTCGCAAGATATCCGGCGAAAGGACAAGACGCTAATATATGCGCAATCGTGCACTCTACGTATTGTTGCCTAATGCCGAGTTTGTCGGCGTTTCTATTTAGACTTCGCAAGTCCTCACAAGTCTTCGCAAGTTCGCACTGCGCGGTGTTGAATGCGGTTTGTTTTTGGATGTTTAAGAGCCATTAAGGCGTTTACGATGTGTGGAGAGTTATAATAAATTGTTAGTTAAATTAGTACGAAGATCAGTTGCAATGTATGTTTCTTGTGAGAATATCAGCTAACAATATTATTGTTCGATCGTTTCATAAAATGGAGCATCATATTCTGTTGTACGTGTATAAACAACTTAGATGCAATATCGCGGATGCGTTGTTTAGCAACTTATTTTTGTCTAGTTCTATGATTCATTGTCTTCAAGTCTGTGCCGTCACACAAACAATAACACAGCTAATCCCTTTGTATCTAAACCTTTGTTTCGGCGCTATTAAAATACAAGCGAGCTTCCGGATTCTAGCAACTGGGGCCATTTCTTAGGCCCTTTTCGCTTAGTTAATTTAAATTAATTTATTCTCCGCTCATCCTGCCTCGGAGTAAACTTCATTGTCGTATTTTAAGCGTGAATATGACCCACCTACGCCGAACCACTTATTCTCACGCCCCGAGTAATTAATTGCTTAAACTTTATAAAATGATATTTCATAGTATTTTATGTTTACGGTAAAAAATGTATACAAAAGTTGCTTAAGTAAGACGAGCCTAAACAATGTTTAATGTAACGTCAGAGTAAATATACTTTTGAAAGCCTAACCGCAATAAGCCAAAACAAATGCACACAAGTAAAATATCCATAAAGAAATGTAAACAGTTAAACTGTAACGTCTATGAAAAGAACCTTTACATTCGCCTCAAACAATCCGCTCTGCCGTGAGAATTTGACTGAAGAATAGTGTTTGTATTTCATTATCAACAAAAGCTTTGTTGAAAAGATGACGCTCAGCGCAAATTCGAGGTATAGCCGCCCACGAGCAAACTCGAGAAAAGCCGCACTCAGGCCGGGCCGAGATATTTCGCAGTCGTATTTACTCAGGCGTGCCTAAATTGTTTGCTTACATGTTTGACGCGCCGCACGCAACGCTCATTATGGCGAACGGAGCTTTGTTCAGACTTAGACAACATATTGTTACACCCGATGAAGCTCAATGTTCTTTATATGTTTATTTTTATCATTACAGGTAAGTTCGTGAAGCGTTTGCGGCTCTTTAATGGCGGTGCGGTGAGGGTATCTCTTTGTGTTTACATCATTTTAATAATGTCGAGGGCGCACTCTCTCCGGTATCGTATTATCGCTCCACATGTTCAATCGCATTGGGAATATTTTTATCTAAGACGCGAGAGCAACTGTAATGTAAAACGATAGTACAGACGCCGCATCGCGAGACGGGACACCTCCAGAGATTAAAGATACGGGCATTAGACATACCACTTAGCAGCAGTAAACATTCATTACGTTTCTTCCCGAGCGGAGCAGGTTGGCACACTTAATTGTTCATACAACAAGCCATCCGGGAATTGGCTCTAAATGTTCTGTTGTCCGGGCTATGGTCGTACCGCAAACGCGCTACGCGGTCGTAGTCCACAGCAATGAGCGGTGCGAGCCAAAATCGACCGCGCGGTCTCATATCTTAGCTTGATTTTCGTGGGAGCCGAGCTTACCCGGAGGTTACGGCCGTGATGGAAAGCGCAATAGGCGGCCGTTTACACCTGCGATTCTTCTTCATCTTACCCTAAACTGGCGCGCCGCTTTACCTAAAGTAATTATGCCACATAACGTATTAGTCTTTTGGGAGCGAACACGTGTTGGAAACGCTTAATCACTTACTTTACATTTGCGTACGCAAATAATCCGTTAATTTAATTTCGGTGGTGGTATTTATGACGCTTATTTAATTTATTATCATATCAAAGTGTAGGCTTTATTTAGCGGGTTTTGTGTGCGTGCGAATAAACGTTAATGAAATCATGTAACAGTACACAGGGGAAAAATTTTAACGATTTCATAATGTTGACGGTTAGAGTCGTTTTTCTACATAGTAATTTGTATTCCCTGTAATAGCTGTGGCATTATTTTGATATCGAGTTTCACGGGGAATATTTTTGTTCTGTTAAGAAGGAATATAATATTGATCATTTCCGAATCTCGGTTTCATCTGTCGTAAAACGCATTCGGTCGTGTGTTTGTCCCCATCTCGCTCAGATCGCTTCGAGCCCTCCTCACCATTGATATTTATGCTTTTTTCGGGATTCTTTTCGAGGGTAAGTTGTTTTGAAACTTTCCTTTTCGGAAGAAATGGCCGGGTTCACTGGATTAATGTAACTAGAGTGTTGTAATTGGTTGAGAAGTTATTACTTTTCTGTTTCTTTTCGAGAAAAACATAAAGCAATTGTGCAAGTTCGTTGGGAGTGATTTATTTTTATTCTGTGGAACATCTTCTCTGAACTTAAAAACAACGCTGTGGAGAGCTTTGTGTACTTACGGATTTATTATTTATTGCGATTTCGTTTGATAGAAACATTCAAAAAGTTTTATCCATTAATAATTTTCGGCTGCTGGATATCATTGCTTTATTCACATTTGATTTATTGTCCATTTCAAATTACCATTTTTATTTTCAATTTCGACTACGTATTGGTAAGAAATAAAAATAAATCTTGTCTACGTAGAGGGTTTAGTTTAGGTCCCACTGTACAATATCGATAATAGCCAAATAACCTGAAAATCTTTACTGCCACCGATTTATAAGAAAACCAAACATTCGTTCCGTCTTTCGAGAATGCCTTAAAAATATCCGGTCCAGAAAATAAATAACAAAAGCCATTTTATCTGACAGGACCTTGTTTGAAATCATAACAAATAGCCTTTTAGAAAACCGCATCCCAACCCAAAGTGTCCTACAAAAAGGGGTTTCGTAAACACATTACAAATCTTTGCCGCGTTTAAGAGGGCTGTCAATGAAATCCCCTTCTCGGACTATTCGTTATGTGTCTTAATGGATTACATGGAATAAAGTAGGCATCGACGAAACAAAAGGCGGACCTACCCCCAAAATCTCCGACCACATAGTTTGCGGGCTAAAACTAAATTTATTACATTTGACCTTAGTAATTCTTGCCAAAGGTTTTCTATCCTAAATGTGTAATAGCCAGTTACGGCTTTCAAAGGTAAGGTTCGCGTTCGTCCGTTGCGGTTTTATACGTAACTAAATATTTTATGAGTTACAAAATAGTTGTGTTAAAGTTACAGTTTAGGTTTGATCCTATCAATAAAACAGTTTTATACAACAGTACTATCATTGGGATTTGCAGCATTATTGTTTTAATGTTTAGGGATACATTTCAGCACTAAGTTTCTCTGATTAGGCTATAAATTTACTATGACAGAATTTAGAATGTAGCCTCACAAATCAAAGCTAATTAGACTAATCTACTGCTTAAACACGGCTGAAAAAAAGTCAGAAATAAAACCAAAACTACTTTACTAAAATTAATTGCCTCCGATTCCCCGAGCATTTACATCAAAACATATTCAAACAAGCTGAGTCCCAGCGGTACATGATATAACCGTCAACATAAACAGATATTTTAGTGTACGCCGCATGCAATGGGATTGCACAGTTCGATGCCCACCACATCAAACTTATTTCTGCACCGATCGCTGCGATTACCTGCTCACGGCCGTTTTGCAAGCTATACGGATGCATTTACTTTGAGCGTGCTCATTTCGCGTCGTTTGAAGCCCACGCTTAGAAACGTTTGATTTCAACTCTTTGGACGTGATTCGCGACGCGACGCGCTCCGCCTTTACATTTGAAAACAAATGAAGAGCTGCGCAAGGAAAAAGTTTTTAATTCGCCTAATGCACACGGAGTACCTGTCTTTTCCTAACTAAAGTGCACTTTTATACCGGTTCGCGACGGCGAGGCGTTCCGTCACATCGACTGTTGTATTGTGAGCAGTTTACTTAGGCTCCGTCTTGAATGCATCCCATTTTTCTCAAGGCACACTTTTTACTAAAATGGAACGGTTGTTTATTTGTTAATGTAGATGTTGTTTTGCAATCTTTCATGTTACATTTTAAGTGATGAAGTTGCATTGACGTTTAAAATTAGAGGAAAATTTGATTCGACTTAGTTTTGATACAATTACAGAGATTTAGATTAAGTTTCTTTTGATAGGATATTTGAGTCGTCTATACACACATAATTAAGGTAGTCTCAACGATTCTATAGTCAGGAAACTAAACTTTTTGAACAAAGTGTTTATTCAAATGAGATCGAGGATAAACGATCTCTAATTAGTTAAAATAACAAAGAAAGGATGGCAAGTGCGATTTGTTAGATGCTTAATCAGAGTTAATGATTACTTTGATTTTCATCTCTCGCCCCACGAAACGAGAAACTTAATGAAAAGTCAAGCAAACTCAGGCGAATACAAATTTTAGCATTAGTATGCAAGACTTAAGTTTTTATTCAATATAACTTGCAATGTTTTATCTTTTGTTAGTCTTGCTCGCATCAGCAATGCACAAGTTATTGTTACTTACTGACGCTAAATAAAGCCGTCGAGTTTTCAGTTCGACTTTTAATTACTCAGTTAATAATATAAATATTACTGAGCATATTATTCAACTGAAGCATAATTATGAGTTAACTATTTTACGGTAGAGTTTGTGTTTTGATGACGACTGATGACCTATTAAACAATAATCATAATATGTTTAAACAAGTTAACAATTAGCTTATTTCATTTACAATAAGGTCAATAGGTTGGTTCTAACTAACACTTATCCATACTTGTCCATCGTAATTCTTCATACAGACATAATCTATCATTTCTCATATGCAAATGATTCTCACAAAAACTGGAACCGCAAAATAGTTGATTTAGTGTCGCGCTGTCAAGTCAGCAGACTTGGTTAGTTCCGTAGTTGTCTCGTCCCCGTCGCACGGCATCGAGTGCCGCCACCTCCCGCCACCTAATTCTGATATGAATATGAAATTGTATGTAAATGTCGGCCAAATGTTGCCGCGCAACTTGACAACTCGACAGCGCTGTAAATATACGGGTAACGTTGCACCGAGCCACTGACTAGGTATACCGAAACATGCGAGTACCTAGTTTACGACCGACTGTGACTGTTTGAATAAATTGTTTAGATTGTCGTCTATGTACATACTTAGAGCGGCGCGCAAAGGTGCCGAGCGCCGCAATCCACGCGAACCGGGTTTCGTATAGGTGCACAGTTCATATAATACGGAGAGCCCTCACGCCGCAACACTCTAACGAGAGCAATATCACCTAACTACGTTCAGTGGAAGCACCCCTTCTGTTTTAAACTAGAATCCATTTCACGACTACAAACTCCACAAATGTGCATTTTCTCGTGCCGAGCGCTTCGCCACAAAGTTAAGTTTTACCACTTGCTATAATTACCAATAAAACGTGTTGTTCGCGATGGCACTTCAACTGGGCCGCATCACTGTTATGAAGTTGCCGTCTGCCTCCGTCACGCGGCGTTATTGTTGTCATTTTAGCCTGATTATCTTTAATTAAAAAGTTGTTTTAGACCCCAACAAAATGCCAAGTTATTAAAAGAAATTGTCGAGACCCCGCGAAGTGGTAACTCAGTGAATTGTCATAATTAGATTAAAAAGGCCGTACTTTACTAGGATTTTGAACAGAGATTTTAATAATTCTTTTAAACTTATATAAATTTGATTTTCGTATTTTTACTTCAAATGCTGTCGTAATCGAACGGGTTTAAACGCATCGTATGCTCAAAGAATATTGACAGATATGATCACTTCTCGATTGGAGCTCCGCCAACAATGTCTAGATTTTCTGTACGATTTGTAACTCGATACTCTAGCTTCCGTTTAGAATAGATGTGCCATTTTAGAGTGTTGCGTCTCTCTCCAGTTCGACATGCGTTCCGCGGATATTTACGACGCTATGCACTTCAAGTATTAACATGATATATTCACGTACACACGATTACACATGATTATGGTAGGGTACGATTGCTTGATGGTCTTGCGTGTAATTCGAAAACGCTTTTTTGTTTAAATTATGGCCCGAATATTGTATTCATACAGTTGAGTTTGTTTTAATATTGATGGGCGCGTTACATTGATACGTTTGAATGTTTGTGGGGCGGCGGGCGCGCGCTCGCGTCCTATGATTCCTTTTATTTATTTTAATCAAATGTGCCGCTTGTTGTTTTGATGCGGCGAGGTTTGCTGACGTGGCAGTTTGCATGCTCCACATTCGCCCATGAATTCCGGTGTGCGGACCTGCGGATAGATGAATGCTTTAACATTTTACATATCCGACGAATGAATTCGTTCTCCCAACTGACGGTTTTTCATTTTATTCAGTTATTTGATACGTTTTTATTTATAGCGGCGTGTTGTCTTTGTCGAGTTTACTCTGGGGTATTGTTGCCAAATAATAGATATAGAAATTCATACCCATGTTGAGCGTTAGTAAAACCTTTTCGTGTTGATAGAGGATTTACTCCATCAACAAAGCGGCTTTGGTTCTACGTGCGTGTATGTTACTCCATATTTAACTACAATGCCAAACATTTATTTCCACTTAAACTTTATTCGGTTAATTTAATTTATTTCTTAACGTTTCCTTAGGTATTTGGCTGCTTCGAAACACTTTAAATACTCTGAATGTACGGGATTTGTAACACTTAAAATGCACGCTATTATTAAACTTACCTAATGGCAGCAATGTCTTGTATTTTAATCTGAATAATTCGAGACCGCAGCTCATTATAAAACGTCACAGAGTAAAAAAGAATAGAAAAATAGCTGGGGATAATGAAAATCTCGGATGTCGTATTTCTTTTTGAAATTGGTTCACATTTCTTTGTAACTGTGCGTGCGGCAGGCTGCGGTCCGATTGTGCAAGAGCCAATCAATGGTTATGAGTGTGGGGTAGGCAGGGTTCGTGGGCACAGCGCCGCTACTGGGGACAGTAATCATTTAAAAATGGTGCGCATTCACTGTGAAACGCATCTCGACGATTGCCGTTTACGTTCTACAATCAGATCGTCCTACCTCTCTCATATCGACTTTTTCCACTTCGTTTGCTGCGTCTGGTTTGGGAATAGTTTTTGTTTCGACCGGACTAATCAACGCCCGTACACGGCGCCCGACTGGGTTTCCCATTTTGTTTCCGAATAAAATATTCCAGATAGTTAGTTATACGATCGGGCATAACAGTTATGGAATACAGAACAAACATTCTCTATTCGTTTAGTGTAAGTTAATATAGTGGAAACATTTAATACTGCCTGCAAATATTTAACAGCATAAAGAGAGAATTTTAAGTTTACATTTTGAATAATATCTGAAACCGCTCAGCTGTTTTAATCTTTGATTGTTCAGGGAAAATAGCCTGGAATAGTGTGAATACATGAATTTTGTACAATAAAACTGGTTTTATAGTTAGCTTTACACTTCAAATATTGAAATATTCATGTATGTAAGGTATTAAAATATTTGTGAAGCATAAATGTGAAATTTTGTCGAGTAATTTAACTTAAATACTAAAATTTACATCGGAGACAAATCTTAAGTCAAATATAACATTTCCTTCATTCCTCTAAAGACTCCTCAATCCGCAAGCAACTGAACCCAAAGATCTAGGAAATCGTAGAATTTCCATATTATTATTAAATAATCATATTTGCTAACATCGCCTTACTACATTTCGGTCCTACAAGTAATTTCACAGATTCTGTAATTGTGGTTACGCGGTGCAAATATCGATTTACATGCCAATGTATAATTCACAGGTTGAATAATGTATTACCTTTCATTAGCACATTGGCCAGTCCCAAGGTGTATTTGCACATAAATTCGCTTACCCACACCCTCAAGGAATCCTTACGTGTGAACGATTATCCTTTCAAGCGAATGTACCATGGACTTTCTCTTTTGTAGTTTCACGATAGTGTTTTGTTTTCGATTTGAAATTTACGCTGCTTTTGTTCAACTTTTATAAAAAGAATAAAAAAGGTTTGATTTTGTCTTCATTGACGATCGAAAATGCTTTTTAAAACATTTATTTTTAAATCTAAAAGTGTTGTCATACGAAACCTGAACAACACGCGAGTGGCCACACGTTTTATCATATTTGGTCATAGGACATAATGTGCACACAGACGCGACGCCGCCGGGAGTTAATTACATTATTTATTAATATTTTACTCATAACCCGGTACACCTGACTGATGAATCTAATGATTGACAATTATCGTCCGGATCCATAGTTACAGTTCACGCTGTCGTGTCCACACAGTTGATGGGAAGTAATAGGAACTAAATGGTACCGAACCATGAAATAGGCTTTTACTGCTCCCCTCTATGATAGCACATAGAATTAACTCAATAATATGAAATTGATACGTTGTTCGTAATGAACTATTTTCAGTTTCCGATAGTTTGTTGAAAATGAAAATTACACTTGATTTCAATATTTAATGTTGAATTAGTTTCTAAAATATTTATTCCTTTAGATATAAATGGTTTCATATTTTAGAACAATGAATCACAAAAATAATTTGAGTAAATAAAAATGTTGAAGAAATACTCACGCTAGGTTTTCATTACGCTTATAACAGCTTTTGTAAGGCAATGAGTTTTCATAATATACGACTTTATTTCAACACAATATAATAGCGAAATATTGCGGCGATACTTACGAAGTCCAATAATTGCAGGCTTAACGCGGCACGCGTGCTATTACCTCAGAAACGGCTCACCTCAATCATTATAATGCCCGTTTAATTATTATTCATTGCGCGACCACGCTCGTCTGGAGTCCGCTCCGATACCCATCTCTATTCGCGATCATTACATCGCAAAAACCTTCGGCTCACCTCATCACCTCGCTTATAAAGAATATTAGCGAGATCGATGTATTTACAGTGTCGTTTTAGTTTTAATTAAGCTACAGTCGGACCGTTAAGCTGGACCGCGCAGTAAAATGAACTGCGCGGCGCGTGCGGTGCGTTAATAAGCCCGCGCGAGTTTAACTCGCAGTGCGGACCATAAATGAGAATCGCCAATAAATCGGGCATTATAATAAACATTAACGTTATTGTTTCCCGTTAAACGGACCCCTCCCCGCACCCCGCGCCGCAGGTGCCGCCGCAACAATCCGCTCGGAATTTCAACGACTTCAATTATTGAGTGCCTTGGCAACCGAACCCTTTGCTCCTCAAGGGGCCGGACTGTCCATTTCATCGGACGATAATGCCGCGTGCCACTCACGATGTACCTACCTAAGTTAAATAAACCGTTGTGTTCCTTTGTGGATTTTTTCATGCGTAGCTGGATTTTGAATTCAATCGTATATTAGAAAATTCTAGGAAGATAATTTGATTTTAAAAGACAAGTTGTATTTTTGTGAGAATATTTCGGATGAAAACTGAAATATCAAGGCTTTAATATTCCGTATACTAAGACGGGACTCGATTGTAATCAAGTTATTCAAATATTTATACCTGTAAACCATGATCCACCACCACATCATGAATATAAGATGTCCGGTGACAGGAAACATTATTCAATTGAAGATTTACATAATTTGCTTCGAATATAATCTCTCCGTGTTTATTAGACACCAAAACGTACCGTCTCAAAGGTAACCCAGCTAAGCGAGCAGAAAATATGAGGTATAAAACCTTTTTAGAGATGAATATTTTGAAACAAAATGGTACAAAATAACAATAACGCGTAACTTATAGTACAATATAAGGGAACAATACGTAATGGCCATTTCCTTTCGTGTGGTTAAAGCATTATCGAAACTAAATTAGGGTAGTTACACACACGCGTCACGTTGTCACTAATCTCGACTCTTAGCGCAATCTCGAACCATTCCAGCGAGAAAACAATGCAGTCACCTTTCATGGGGAACAAAGAGGAAATAACAAAAGAATGGACTAGACGAATCGCTATACTGCGAATTATCGGACCAGCTCCAACACACGTGCGAATGCCTCTGATCGCCCTTTAAAACGAACGGTACAAAGAAAAAAATCACGACACAATTGAAGTCGGAGGCACGTTTAACACAAGGAAAGTAAATATCATGATGCAACGTGCGGTCGAACCTTTTATGTTTTTGGTATTTACTATGTGACCGCTTTGTGTAACTTCAGTTGCACCCGGCTTTGTGATAAAAGGTTGGCGCGTTCGCCTGTCGGTCTATACTAAACAGGGGGTTAGCCACTGGAATTTCAGCGACTTTTTTCTGTTTTATGATTGACAGCACACGGGCCGTGTTCGGTCGCGCGTTCCATGTCCAGCGGGCCGTGATCCGCTACTAAGAGACCTATCCGGCCGCCAGTTTCCCACATCGTCACACGTTGCATAATACAAAAGCTCTCTGAATACATTTGCTACATCCAGACTGAACTGAAACCATCGAACTGCATACAAAAGTCACCCCTGTAAAAAACGTACAATGTGAATACAGAAGCACTCCCATTCGCGTCTAATTACGAAAATGAAATCGCTGTTTTCAATGTATGCTTTAACGTAGAAAAAAAATAGGTTCGTCTCGTTAAAACTTTCGTCTGCAAATATAAAATTCAATTTCTGAATGAGCGCAAAAAATCTTCCACCTTGTTTTTCGCGTTCATTTTGCATCAACCGACGTAGAATCCTAATTATCTTTCCCAGTTAAGCTTAAGTGAATTATTCCAGCCGCCCACTGTGGCGCACAAACAAAACGGCACTGAGTTCGCAACCTCAGTCGAAAATACTAAAACATTAAAGAGCATTCCCGGCGTACGTATAATATCCGCTAAGTAGTAAATATATGCAGCACATAAGCCCGCTATCTTGGCGGAGGTAACAGAGCTGTGCTTTAGCCGGCTCAACTTTTAATAACGCCCGCAAAATCATCTAATTAATCTGATTACGTACGGACCCGCACACCGACGCAACACTCGGCACTAATGCTTACTTCTGAGCATTAAACAAACTTATTTGTCCCATGTAGTAGTACTCGGATTAGTCAAGCGGACCCAGGCCCTTCTCCCTTGTAGATTAGTACGGGCTTTCTGAGGTCCCGGTCAAGTACTATTTCCTGTATCTCCCGCTTTTAAAGCAGTATGTAATTGAAATTACACGCTTGTTTTAAATTATTTTGATTAATATTTTGTTCTGACGTCATAAAATGTAAAAATAGCTAGTTCATATATTGATATAGTAAATGTTGTTGAAAATACTTGTAATATCGCGCTACTATCGATTTGTAATAAAAGCCTAAAATTTAAAGCTCACTTATTCGGTTAAAGCTTCTTCTTCGAAATTGAAATTGTTTTTACCTAGGCATTCCAAACATTCACCCAAAAGATACATCCTTTTGGATAAAGTTGGGATACAGCCTTGCCCATACCTATTTTCCGGTTCAGTGCTTACCTCTTTACGACTTACTGCTGATAGAGATTTCCCTATTTTATTGTTACATGGAAACGCAACGTATAAGTTATATCGGGAAAATAGTATATAGATAGAGAACCCAGTAATGTTGGGCCTCAGTCGTAAGTTAAGCCAAGCAAATAAGTAATTAGTGAAAGTGAAGATGAAATTGGTATTACATTTTCCTCGGTTGGATAAAGGAAGTACATCAAGTTCCTTTCAAGCTTAAGATTTAATACAAAAATGCGGTAATTATCCGTAGCAGGACGTCAGTGGAGATGTAGGAGGCGAATATCAGATTTCAGCTTGTATGTTTGTGTGCGCCCCTGTAAGTGTAATTACACGAGCCGAAGCCGCTCCTCAGCCGGCTTCACGCACACGATGAATGAGATCTGCCACTAATGGAGATCTTATCTTTACTCTAAGATGGAGTAAGGTGGCCGTCCTTAACAGTATAAACTTTGTTGTGTATAATACAGGGACTTATCTTAGCCAAATAGAACAGCCCAGTCCAGGTCATAAATAAGGCCCGGCTTTGATTTCTGAAGGTGACCCTCGCTTTGTACGATCTTAGGGGTCGAGGATCGTGAGATCCCTTTTAATAGTTTCCAAGGAAATCTTACTTAATTCGCATAATGATCACGTAATCCTTAATACTAATCGGGACCTCTATAAATTATGTACCGAAGTTCACATCGTGAACACTGTTATCAGCGCTTTCTTGGTGACTCAACTTTACGGTTTATAAGTATATACGTATTAATTTCTCAGCAATTACCCGCTAATCCGTTTTCTTCACAAATTAAATATTTAAGTCGGCAATTTGTGGCGCTTCCGTTTTACACAGCGCTGTACAAAGAAGAGAGGACTATTTGGTGAAAGTAATTTTCAAAATTATATTGTTACTTCGCCTTTAGATCTTGTAATAATTATCTCTGGTCTGCTTTAACAAGCGTTTAATTTGAGTAGGAAATTAAGACTCACTTTACGTTAAATTGCTCTTGATAAGGAGTCAAACGATACGCGACAAATTATAATTCTGTGAAAACGACCCGAGACACGTATATTTGAATACGTTATTTGAAATTGTTTCTAAAGAAGACAAATAAAATTTCGTTTCGTTCCGAACTGAGAATTTGATTCTCCATTAAAACATTGTATTTCACATCTTGAACAATACGATATGAAATTCAATCGGAACTCCATTCGACTTAGCCTTTCAAAAAAGAGCTCAGTGATTTCGATAAAAGGCAAAGCCTATTGGCAGAACGAATCGAGGGGCAGAATACAGGAGGAGGCTCGGTGCGGGTACCGCGCGGCGCCGAGCGGCGGCCGGGCGGCGGCGCACGCCGAGAGCAGATAGGCAGCTAGAGCGACACGAATGCGACATTTCAATTTGAGTATATATTATTCATGGTAATGCGTTAAAAGCGCTAGCATACAAGTCGCTCAGTGCTGGTGGAGGCTGGCGGCAAGTAATCGCCCCGCACGTGCGCTCGCCAGATACATAATATGTATATTCAATGTTGTGCTTTAAAATTGTCGTTTCGCGCCATTTGCAGTTGTCGAGCTGGCCCGATGTGCTTCGCTTATAAAGTAACTCCACGAAATGTGGCACTCGTTTTTATTTATCGACACTCTACGGAATCGCTTTTTCCCTATCGCTGAACAAATTTTGTTGTGTGAAAAAATCTGGAATAGTACCTGTAAATACGAAAATGTACCGAAATTGTGTGTCTGTACGTGATATCTTTCCGATTAATGAAATAGCCTGGGGTTGGTTGCGTATTGAGCAGATACAAACAAGATATATTGAATACCGTACATAAATCTCGTGCGGTGCTATAGAGCGGAGTGAATCCGTTGCTACCGCAACATTACCGGCGTAAATGTTCAAATAATTCCTATGCACGCATTCCGAAGCGGATTCCAAAAGTGAAACCTATGTGGCCGCCATAGCTTAGAGCGTTATTCAATTACTGTCAAAACCTTGCTCTTCCAACTCATATTCTATGCCTTAACCGCCATGTTGTTGACAGCGTTTACGACATTCATTATAAAGTTGTTGTCCATAGAAATACCTACTACAATTCCGTGTCGATGCTGTAAGATTTAAATAGAGAAACATTTGGCCACAGGATATTTATTACACCTATCCTTTTACGGACATTATAAATGTGTTGGGGAATTTCTCAGCAAACATTTAAATTTATTTATGAGATACCTCGATAATGCGTTTGGGATAGTTTCAACGGTATCAATTTTAAAGGGGAGACCCGAAAAATTAATCAGTGGGCACTATCCTCACACTTCGGGTTGGAAAGATAATATTGTATCGGTGCAAAATATTTTAGTGTGTTTAAGATATACGTGTATTATTTGTGGACGTGTGTGTGAGGAATACAGAGGTCGAACTGTGGCCAACATCTATTATTCATCGTTGAAGACACGGGAACGAAATTTGTGTAAGTGCGTTGTGATCCAGCCAATCTCACAATCTTTATTTTATTCCCGATAAATGGATTAGGTTGTTCGCAAACCTTGTCGCGTGCTTACGTGCTTGTTTATACATGTCAACGGGACGACTGTGATTATTTTAATGGATTTATTTATCATAACATTATGAACGTTGTTGTTTTCATTCTACTCCCATAATGGAAGTGTATCATTTGAAAATTCATTCTAATTTCAAATTCCATCATAACACTCATCAATAAAACCGTTACATTTAAACTTGGGCATAATACGCCAAGGCTCGGAACGTCGAGGCGTTTGTTTGCGGTGTTGGCAGGCGCGTGCGTACGCATGCAACGTGCTGCGGCTGTGTGTGATAGATGACAGTCGATATATCAGCCGCTACATGCTCCCCGGCCGCCCCTCGCCTCATCTAACGAATATTAATCAAGTTTATACGCAGCCTTATATCGCTCACAACGGACCTCTTAATTTTCTTCAAGTACGAAAGTATCTATTACGTTAATATTTCGTTTCTCCCTGTCTACGTGTGTAATTTTTCGCTCTTTATGCCAGACGAAAACAATTCGTTTCAAAGAAAATCTCCCTGATTTTATTTACGAGGTTGTTGGCTTCACTTGTTCTTAACATAGCAATCGAACTTCATAATTTATATGATAGCAGTTAAGCAGTTAAATGCCTGGAAACCTTTCTTCAAAGTCGTCTTAAAAATTGAGGAAATTCCGCGGGGACTCACCTGTGACCCTCCTCGGTGCCATCGTTTTATCGGTACCCTGAGACATAAATTACAAGTAAAAGTAATCGTTGAAACTTTCCTGTAGCAAGCCGAAGGGCCAGAAGCTTGGAATTTGTGCAGAATTACCTGCCACTGGTTTTAAGGCTTGTAATTTATCAGTGAAGGCCCCCGCGCCTCGATCGGCCGGTCGCCGACCACCCGCCCGGAAAATGGCTCGTATCGTTATTCTAAGGATCTAACGGGAAATATTAGTTTCGACGTAACCATTACTACTTGTTACAAAAGCAATAAGCATTTAGATACCTACTTAGCACATTACAAATCCGTAAATAACAGCGAAAAAGCTCTTGAAATAAAGACATTAGTTAAAGTACGGTTGCTGGTTTCTATGTACGTTATTTGGGAAAAAAGGCGGGTTTTGATTGACGCTGGTAATCGGCTTAATGTAACCTCGAGGCAAGTTTTGCGCGGCGCACAAACGACTGGTTAAATTTGGAGGTCGACGCAAAGCGACGCAATCTCTCACACGTCACAGCGAAGGAGCTTTTCATATAATTCATTTCCCTATTCATATTTGTCTTAGAAGCCGACTGGAGCATGTACTAAAATCCCTTAAAGAACGGAACATTGTAACTTTTTTGCTTTTAGTAATTCGATGTATTTTTTTCGTGAGTAGACACGAGTTTTGTATTAGAATCCTACTCATACAGGACAACATTTTGAAAAATATCAAAGAACTTTAATAATTATGATTATTCAAAGAAAAGGTATGTCATAAAATAATTTGATTGAAAAAGAAAAAAGGTACGGTACGTGAGTGTCGCGTGCTACGATCATTGACCTTTAGATATCCTCTCCCCGAATTCCGCATATCCAATAGGAAAACTTGTCTGCCTTATGGTTTATACTCGTCGTTCAAGTTTACGTGACTGGAAATAGTAAAATCGGATGATGATGTTGATAATGTAGGTCGTTATGGGCCATAGCCAATAAAACCTTATAGGTAAGCGATGGATTAAAAGGAACTGGGTCAGGGCAAGGCCCATACCTTATAAAAATAAGGCGCTTTTCGAAGGTGCTCCCGTCTATTAAACGTCGGAAGTGCCAATCGCGTTATCTATCCACCATTGCCTACCTGGTGTACAAACAATACGCAAACTAAACTCGCTTAGAAACCAAATACGATAAGTTGGTCGACTACGTTAACCTTGAAACAAGTTCCAACAAAGTTTTCATCTAGATTAGGAGTTTCACGTAAATATGTAAGTACATCAAAGACATAAAAGTTGATAGTTATAACGATGATAAAAGTATCTTAACAGGTAAAATAGTATCGGGCAAATGGAACGACCAATCATGCTAAGTTTCTTTCAGCTAGTACTTTAGTCTAAAAGGAAAGTTACATGCACTCAATAGAAGACCGCTTAAAAAGTTTCCTTCGAAACGTCAATGGAAAAGCAGGCCCGCAACTTCGCAATATCGCCCACTTGTCCCGGCCGAATGAATAATTATTGAAATTTAAATTCTTATTTTGAGTCTCATTACGAAGTTTGAAAAGGGTCATGCTCTTTGTATAATTAAAGAGTTTCACATTTTATGACGCTAAACTTGTGATCTGTTAGAAAATTAACTCGAAAATCTTAAATCGATTTCAATATTGATGGGAAGTGTAGAGAGGGTTAAAATAAAAACAGAAGCAACAGTACCGTTTCATATGGAAGTGGCATTTTTCGTTAAAGTCGCTGGTGTGTGGGTGTGGGGAGGGGGGAGGGGAATGGACGTGGTCATGTTTCGCGCGCGGGTCATTTGCGCCCATCGTTACCAGCAGCAGGCGTCCCCGCACGCACAACGATCTCTTCATTTTCACACGGAATTTTACACTCATAGTAAACGTTAAAACTCATTTTCATGTTCCAGTTTTTTTCACAATCCATGCAAATATATATATCCCTGCTTATTTTTACTGGTAACATAATTTTAAGCAACACTTATATGTTTACAACGATATTCCATTCGATCCATCGTTACATACTAGTTTCGATCCTCGGACAGATACGGCCCTAAGTCAATATCGTAAGTTCCGGCCACAAACTTAGCGACCGCAGTGGCCGGTCGAAAGTTTCATGTGGCTGATAATTTACATAATAGAAGACTAGGTCTATCCACTATCGGGGGTCATCCAAACTTCTGTGGATTAGAGCTTTCACGGGCACGGCTTATCGGATTTTGAACGAATTTCGGGTTGCTTGCGATAGCGACGTCATTATCGATATCCGATTTATATGCAGATTGCGAGTGAAGTGGCTGTGGCGTGGCGAGGCGCGGCCGTGACGTCACACGCGCGTCTCTACCCTCGACTACACATAAATAATCCCACTCGCCGACCGCCGTCTTCAACTTTGTCTTATTTGAAGATTATACAATTAATCCCTTCCCTTTACATTCCCGTCGGAACTGAGATCCTTGTACAACTTTTGCGCACTCGACCCGACGAAGACAGAACCTCCATTGTGAGGATTTAACAATTTCACCCGCCTCGTTGCATCTCACAGAGTAATAATAAAACATCACAATGGATGTCAACTCTATTCAAGATGAGTATCCAAGACGGAGAGCGTCAGTGGCATAATTCAACGAATCAGATATGATGAAAGAATTATTTTCTTTGGAAAGGGCTGTTTCGGATTTGTAACAATATTATTATATCTTTATTCAATACGAAAAGACGGTAATAGGGTAAATTTTGCCGTTGTATTTGTAGAATTCTGAAAGCCAACAATGTAATATTATAAACCTAACTTTTATATTATTGATAATCCGAACACATAAAATGTGAGAGCAAAATTTTATGTGCACAGAATTTTCATAAAAATATGTCTATTGGAAGTTTTAAGTTGGCGCAAATAACGTCGGATGCCAAGCGCTGCTACAGATTGCGTTCATCCCCACTCTGACGAGTCTCGTAAACAATAAGTAATTTCGAAAATGGAGGCGAACGTATGAAAGCCTGGCTTTTCCCATAGGTAATGACTGGCAACAATCTACATAAGACTAACGAGTGAAACTTCAGTAGCGTCATTATGCTGGTAGCGATCGCTTGCGCGGCGTCGAACGCTCGCTCGATCGCCATTTTTCATTCGGTCGTATAATCTAGAACGTATTTATACTATCCGATACCGACCGACACAGTAAATCAATTAAGCGAACCTGCCCAAGTTTCGGTTGCAATTAAGCTGTTTATATTAGGTATTAGCTATAGTTTATCAACGTAACAGTCGGTACACGTGAATAATTGAAGTAACTATTTGGAACAGTGTTTCAATCACAGTCCGGGATTGTTGCAGCAGGTGACTGTCGAACAACTCTCTCGCTCCAGTACAAGTACTTAGATATGCCAATTAGATCAGTACTTAGTACTCTAGTGAATAGGTTAGGTTTCGTTCTTTCTTTAGTTAGATATTTTCAGAACTCATTTGTGATTTTGTCGTAACGTCAATGTACAGCAACCAATTCTCATTTCTAATAATTCATGTTTACGTAAATTTCCATCTAAGTTTGGCAAAAAGGCAACTTGGAAACCAACACATCATTCATCTTTCAACCAAGCTGTCTATTATAAGTTGCGGTTTTTAAAAAGTTGGTAATTAACACCGGCCCGCAGTCCAGGCCAGGTCCCAACTTTTGAAGTGTTCACAAAGTTTGGAAAATACCCCAATAATTAAAAGCTGGGGGCATGGATCATGACTTTTTGTTCAGTTTGCATGATCGGACGAGTCACGTAATTAAAAAAGAAGCGTGTACTTGTGCTAAGTGACTTCGCCATTACCTACTTTACAATTTGGCGCACAAAACAATGGAGACGGGATTTTGGTATTTACTTTTACTCTCCGATAATAAAGAAAACTAATGTTATTATGGCGTGGAACAGTTCTTTTTACAAAGCCGAATGTTTCTTTGATGTTGGAGACATCTATTCAAGTCCATTGATAACAATGGATTTGTCTTTTGAAGTTCCTACGGTTTGAGACACGGTGACTTCCAATCATTTTTGCCGACCACATAACAATTATTAATACTTCTGTTACAATAAGGATTCCGTATTTTGTTATTCCTTTTCAAATCTAATAAATCGAGTAATATGAATAGTGGTTTGTTCGTTTTCCGATATTTCCTGTTTTGCCTCACACTCAAGCGCAGGTTAATAAGTAATGAAGCAGATTCGGCCGACTTTTGTTTGTTAAAGTGATTATTCAAATACAAAAAACGATTTCGGGTTTTTCGTAAACTTCCCTCATATTTTATTCACAGATTTTTTACGGATCGTGGAATACGTAATTTTTTTCCAAGTTTGACGTTCGGAGTTTTTATGAGCTAGATTGTAGTTTAGTAAATTGAAAGTAAGAGAGAAACCATGATATGGATATTGTGAGGGAAGTTTTACCACTGTTGAAAATACGGTTTTATTTCTTATGTCATACGGAAGATTCTCAGTTGACGCTGGGCTATCACGCGGGCTTTATTTATATTGAATGGGCTATCTGAAAATAAGAAAAAAAAACAGTAAGTAAGCTGTAGGCGGAACCTTTCTTGGCACTTAACAAAAATAAATAGACTACACAAAGTCTGTCACTGTGGTATTTGTTTTTTTTTTTCAAGGCGACTTATTTTCACCACAGATTTTGTAACAATTTTTAAATAAAATGTTCTTGCTCATTGTGTCCGCTTACCGGGTAGAATTTATATGACTGTAACAACATGCAATATCTTGCCAAACGCTCAGAAATATTTATAAGCGACATAACTTTGTACATTCGCTGTAACTTTTGTAACATTAAAAATATCCATGACGGGCAAAAATATAACAAAACAGATAATATTTTAGATTTAATTTTACATCCTGACATAATATTATACTTATATTTTGTGACAGCTACGCTATTTTCCTGGTTCCATGCAACAAACAGCGAAATAAAGTTTATTGTCCGGAGTAGGAGATTGTATACAAGAGTTTGCGCCTTCGCGGAGGTTAACGTCTTGAAATGAAATACTCGAATTTATCCTAGGATTAGGAAAAGTTCCTCGTATTTTTTTATCCAAGTCCCGAATATTCGTTGCTGTAAATATTTTCCGTGATTCGACACCAACAAACATTCGTACAATTACGGAAAATTATTAGTTTCTTGATTAACAAAACACGTTCGTATTCCCGCTCGCTCGTAGCGCTGTCGAAAGACTTCTAATATTTAATTACTGTTGTCCGATAAAGTATACTTAAGGGGTATGTTAATAAGAAAGCGCCGAGTTCTCCAGGAAAACTTTCCTAAGAAAACTAATCCCATCCTGAGATTATTTCCAGCGGTTCCCAATCAATTCGCCTATAAAAGCACAAGGATAAAACGTTGGTATCCTCGGGGAGTTCTCTCCGTTGAGAATCATTACGAAAATACGACAAAATTGTAGACTGTCTGTGGTCGGGAAGGGGTGTTATTTATGGAGGGCAGAGGTCGGAGTGTATCTGAGTGGCTCTATTAGCTCAACTAATATTTTCTTCTTCAAGTTAATTGTTATGTCGGCTTTAAGAGCAGGTGGCTTGTCCCATTAGGCCGCCGCGGGCAACTTAATGCCAGGACACGAAACTTGAGCGCCACTGAGGGAACACCCTACCCGCGAAAATATTTAAACAAATTAAAACTTTTGCTTTATGCTTTGTCGAAGAATATTTTTATTGCGATTTATGGGATTTTGGGCAGACAATTTGCACGTTATTTTAGAAAGCAAAAAAAGCATTCAGCTACAAATAAATAAATACAACTTTAGTCCGATTACGTAGCCAAGAATAGTCAGCAGAGAATACATCGAAACTCCAGCATTCCTAACAATAAATACGTCTCGAAGTTCCCTAATATAAGCAAAGTTCTTGGAAGGCTGCCTACAAACGATACAACCGAACCAAGAACATTGTTAGCTACACTCCCTTGATTGACGTGAGGTTGACCAACACTGGACCTCCTCAAGTCTGCTTCAAGTAACAAGATGCATAGTTCCTGAATTCCGCCGACCAACTGACAGTTCGAATTTCAAATATTAGTTGTAGAATGAGTAATGGTATTTGTTTAGGATCTAATTTGCATTGCATCTTAAAGCAAAGTTGCGATTGGTTGTTCGGAACTTCATTTTGTGTACTTGTTTTTGGATATTGTACTTTATCGTAGAGTAGATTAGGTTTGATTTCGAAAAACAAAATGTAATCATTTGTTTACGCATTTTAATTTTCTGTTCTCTATTCAAATCTCGGAATAAAGGAAGAGGCGTATAAACACATACAGTTTTCTATTTGTCATAGTGTCGTCACGAGACACGCTGACAAACATACAAACAAATCAGTTGCGATGCACGCGCGCAAACAGCGCGGTTGTTCAGATATTAGTCCATCGCGCAAATGTGAGCTGTGTGATCGTGATACTGCGGCTTTGATGAATCGCGATACGAAATGTGATGGTGCTGTTTTAGCATTCATGTATGTAATGACGTCAGTGAATGTAAATTTGTGTTGATTTGTGTTTCTCTACACATAAATCTAACGTATGTTGTTTGGAGTATTTTAGTTCAGAGAACTAGTATTCTTGTTACAATTTTTTTTTAAATATAACTCCCGCACTAAGCGCTTAAATATCGCAAGCAATTTCGTAAAAATTCAAGTCACTTGCTCAAAGACACCGAAATGCAGGAGAATCGTGGGTGACACAAAAATAATTATCTTAAAAGTAATCATACGTAAACTTCAAAGTATGCCAAAGAAAAAACGTTCTCTTGAAGCCAATCGCTCAAAATCGCCTATTATAATAAAAAATACATATCAAAAACTTAGAGCCAGATACGAAGCCTACTTAAACAACGCCTTCACTAAATATTAAATACCAAGGTGTAGATATGCATAGCGAATAAATGCGACAGCCTTCCCTTGGGACCCACTCACGTCACTCCCTTAAATGAAATACTTACTTAATAATAGAGCTCAGCTTAACACAAACGTTGCGACATTAAAGAAAATTGCCCTTTTCGTTACCGTGTACATTGATACCATTTAAATAATAGTCACATGTAGTTCACAAGATATAATCTTAGTCAATTATATTGTTTTTATTTGATTATTGGTTATGAGCATTCAAATAAAGCTCAAAAGCAAAAAAAAAATCGTTGTGATAATTATGTGAATCCAACTTCTTTAAAAGGTATAAGTGCGCAGCTATGTGGTGTATGTACCTTTGTGTTTTAATGTTGAGTCGGCTGCTTGCATTGCGAGCGACCCTCCCTAAGTCATCAAACCACACGCTTTGTGGCCTGCATTACTGCGACCTTTTCTTAACCCAAAATACACCGCTTGGCAAAAACCCCGATACTGTTCACTAAATCCTGTGTTTTATTCTCACCATGTACGGTTTACTATAACTATTCTGGCCGGCGTTGTCTCCAATTTCGCTCTTACTTGGCAGCGTGAAAAATATTTTAGTTCGAAGGGAATTAGCAAAGTTAGAGGATCCAGTGTGTGCTACACATCGGCCGAATATTAAAAGCCGAATTACAGTCACGCCTCCATGCGTTCATAAATGTCTCTGATATGACCTTAACTTGTTGGAACTCTTGTGCTGGTCTAGTTGTTTTGATCTTTATTGTATTTGGATATTGAATACTTCCGATACAAAGTTAATCCTGAAACATTTTTATGTCTATGCTAATATACAACATGCAATCGAGTACGTAAAATAAAAGCTGAAACCATCGAAAACAAATTTCAACTTAAATCTCTCCAAATTAAATCGATCAGTAATCAGATACAAACATTAACTCAAAAGACACCTCTGAGGTTCGCATCGATCACGGCCAAAGTTCGGTTTCACCGTAACGTCGCCCCAGGGAACGACCCCGAACGCGGACTACCCGTCCTTGTCGCACGCACTTCATCACAAATGCGAAAGAAGGTAATGATGCGATGTGGCCTCACAAATGACCGTAACAATACCGCATTAGGTCACAATCTATGTCGCAGGAATATACCATAATCTATTTTTTTCTCTGTATAATATTTATTGATTCGGTCAAACAACGGACGATCGTATTATGACAAAATGTGTTACGATTGGTCTATTTTGCTTTTCCTTGACTGAAGTAATAAATTCTATCGTTTATGTAAGTTAATAGATATTTATTGCTATGCTATTTCGGGATTCTTTAGGCTTTTTATGTAATTTCTTCTCTATATTTTCATATTTGTTGCGTTTTGTTTTAATTTTCCATGAACTAGTTTCAAAGGAAAGTTAATTACACATAAGTAGTGATTTTAATTAGTCGAAGTGGCTTGTTCTAAATATATTTCAGTACCGGGAAAGCCCGTTGCAGGTGTATGTTTTCCCATGCAAGTTGTAAGAGTCAACTGAAGGAAATGAGCATGTTAAATGTACCCCTAGGCAACCTGCAATCACTACTTTATACTTATGTTCTATTTCAGTCGATATAACCTGTAATAATAATAATGTATGTAGGTATTAGTATGACAAAAAATAATTTAATAATTTTTGAATCATAGTTACTTTGATTTCAATACTCAAAGTAACTAAGATCTGAAGTCTCTACTATAAATAACTTCAGCATGTCCTCAGAGAAAGTTTTACAATTGTTTAGATAGGTACTAAACCCTTAAGTAAAGTCCAAGCAAATCCAGTCACTTAAAGTGCCTCCCACGTCATATCAAACTACTTTTAACACGTCAACAAATAGGATCGTTCCTAACGAAAATGATGATAAACTTTGAGAAAGAAAAAATAAACGAGATCCTTTACCTTCTCTTCAGACGGTATTAATGTCAAAGATAAATCAGCGGCCGTGTATGTCCGAAAATTAGGTGTTATTTTTTTATTCACCACAAAAGAGGGTTGCTCAGCTCCGTCGGCCAACAAAAGCGCGGCAATTCCCGCTCAAACAAATCACCACTAAACAAACGTTTCTACAGGTAGGAATAATTCAGCGAAAGGTCACCTGTTACGGGTATTCGACATCGATCATCGGGAGTGCGTCGTGTCGAGCTACCCGCGTAATGTCGCCCTGGGGAGCGGCCGACGCCAGCGACTCCGACGTCGAGACAAAACCCACGGGTCCTGGCCTGTCAAACCGAACTTGCCCGCTTTTGTATACACGCACATTTTTCAACGTGGGTCATTTCATACGCCCGCTGTGTACCCTTCGCTTTACCGCCAAACATGACATATCAGATACGCATCTGAAAAGTTAATAAGGAAGGAATTTATAATTAAGTCGTACGTACAATTACGTATGTGGAAGCGTCACGCGTCGACGTCAACATGAATATTTACGATGCAATTTCGTTCCATTTCAGATTTATCACTGTTTTGTTAGCGAACGGGGAATTTTAAAAATGCTCCTTCGTGGGCAAATTTAGGTGCGAGCGAGTCGCGTTAGGCAAGCGGTGACAGCACATCTCGGCTAGCGTGTATTGTTCGTGTCCTAACCGCCGACTTTCCATTTATTTCTCTATGAATACGTTATTACCTGCTCGCCCCCGCTTATCAAAGTTTATTTGCAGCGTGTGGTTTACTCTGTACCGGTGCTTATTCGTTATTACAACGGCGGAGTGTTTTATTGCCGGGGCGGGGCTCAAATCGCGCACGACGCCCTTGTTTTTCGCTATTTTTTCCCTCACGATTTTTTCAGAATTTGAAGTTAATATTATGTCTTTTTTGTTTCAGATCGAGGACGCTATGTTAATGTTCGACAAACAAACCAATAGGCACAGAGGTAAGTTGTCATTATTTTACCGAGGGGATAATACAACAAACGACGCTATTGTGGACCCTAATAAATCAGATCCCCAATATTTCCCAAGTACCTATCTAATATTGTGTATAATTATTAATGTCTTGTACATTAATAAAACCATGTCAATGATAGCTTAGGAGGTAGGCACTTATAGGTATTCTCGTAAATTAATTGTACATCAATATAAGAATCATAATAGGTATAAACAAAATGCTTTACATTTATACCCAGCTAATAGGAGCTTAGAAAATCATACAGAACCAAAGAAACCTCACGAAACAAACGTTAGTTAGTAAAAAATGAAGGGAATTCAAAACCAAGATAATATTATATTATTAGTTTCCTGGCGGTAACTTACACGAAGCGAGGCACGCACGAGCGCCGCGTCACCTTATTTTTCTCGACAAAAACAACGGAACTTCCAAAGGCTTGCATGTCACACACGGAAACATATCATTTTTGTTTGTCTCGACTCATTTCTCTGGCCGTCTTCGCCACAAAGTCGTCACTGGTTAACTAGCAACGGATAAATATAGGCTTCGACCCTCAATGAAAGCTGGCCAGCGTAAGCAGATATGTCGCAATCTAAAGAACCTCCCTTCTAATACCAACAAAGTAAGCTAACAGGAAAGGGAGAGAGTTCAGGTTATAGTGGTGGCTTCGCGACTGAGGCGAAGCGGAGCGAAACGGAGGTGGCATCGTCACTAAACAGGCGCACCGTTTTCGGTATTGTGCTCCCTCCCCATGTTACGACTATTCCCGGCTAATAAATAACAAATCGACGCCCGGGTAAAATATACGGTTTCCTCGGCAGAAGATTTTGTATTATTGTGAGGGTAAAACCGAAGCTACGCTTGAAATCTGCCTATTTCAATTTCGAAGGTTGCGTTTCCATTTTTTTCGCAAATATAACATATTGTCATAAACAGACCAATAAATTCTGTCCCGAAACACTAAAGTCCGGGCTCACGTAATCAGTTTCTTTCATTATCCCCGCAACGCGTAAGATTTTAATTAAAATCCACGAAAATCGTATCAAGGCGAAACATCTTTTGTTGCCAACGAAGGTTCCCTTGTAGCAGTTACAGCAAATACAATGTTAAATTTGCTTTTGTAATCGCCATTACACAAAAACAGGTTGACCCAAATATTCAGGCTCGGTGAAATATCGTTGCGCCGTCATTTATGCAACTTCGCAAAAACGAATCCTGTTTCATTCCTCGCCGAGGGAAAAACAACCTTTTCTTGTCGTTTTAAGACATACAATAATTTACCGATGTTCCAAACTTCAAACTTTTGTGCCCTTTGCATGTCATTTGGATTATATTTTGGGATCCCTCAGCTTGTAATTAGATAAACATTGAAATAAAACACGACAACGTGCCTAGAATGGAATTAAATGTTGTCTGTTCAAAGTTTCATTTGTTGCGTAGCTTTTACCTGCTCAGACAATTCATTTATGTGAGACGATTCATGTAATGTTTGTGCGTGCCTAAATATGAATAGCGCATATAATAATCTAATATAAATATTCCTTAGGCCTCCCCTAATACTACAGTGGGGTTATTATCCCCGGAACGTAATCAGTTGGGTCGGGTTATCCTGGCAAGAAATGTAAAAATATCCGCTGTTTATTTGTATCAAACTCGGGCAAGAGGCAACCCAAACGCGTATTCAAACTGAATATGAATGCAAACTGCCCCGGAGAACGGGCGGAATGGCGAAAATCAAATTAGGTATGGCGTGAATACTTCACGGTGACGGCGGGAAAAAAAATTGAAATCAAATATTCATTGACTTTCAACCGGATAAGCCGGCCCGCAGCCATTTCAATACATTTTATTATCTATTTTCGCTGCGAGGACCACGCCTCGGTGACGTGACCCCAGACGCACCAGTATCTCTCCGTTATTTCCACCAATCCTATGTTAATCATTTAAATGTACGTTGTTATTGATTTTGATGACGTCATTCTTTCCAACACAATTTTCTATACACGTTAAAGTTCGCTAACGCTATTTATAATTCGTAATAATATTCTAAGGAAAATGTGTATATACTTAAAAGTAAAAGACTGAATAAGATTCAGAAAGTTAGGCTTTTAGGATTAAAATAATCTTATTTTACAAATGGGATTTATTTATTACGGCTCTTTGTGAGTAGGGCTAGGCTAAAAGTTATGGTTAGAGCTATTTATTTAAAGATGAAAACTTAAAATTTTTCGAATCAGACAAAAAGTAACGTCCCGCACATAATTGTAATAATGTTTTATACTCTTTTGCGCATATTTTAGTTAATAAATCACGTGTTGAATGGAGACTTAATTCAAAAGGTGATTTTAATATTAAGCTGTTGAATCTGTGAAAAATAAAAACCTTTTAGCCTTTTCAGTACATTAAATATGCGCGAATAATGCGTTTAATAGCACCCTTTACTTTTATTTACGACCTTTGCTGGTTGAAAAAATAATTAACGATGTCCCTTCGCAAAACATTTTCCATTGTCTCCCCTCTAATAATTTAATTTTTCGGATATAAAATACCAATGGGAACGAATCCTTTATTGCCTGATGTACATTTAATATCAAGACCAATACGTTGACGTCGATCAGTGAGTTGTTTGATATGTAATCACCAGAGCGTTACCAGATATGTTCTCGTTGGCTTGCCATTTAAAGTGTCAGCGAAGCTTGAAGTAAATGCCATTACGCAAAGGTAAACGCGACGTGTGAGAGACAAAGTTCATAAATATTAAACAAAAAAACTAGCGCGAGCAATCTCTGCGGAGCGGATTCCATTTGGTCGTGCGAACCACCTCACGCGCCTGAGGGACGCATTTCTTCGAGTGCGTGCTAGCTACCGTGAAAATTTCACCTCTCACTTTGCATAAGAGTAGTGTCATCTATATTTCATTCCTCACAGTTCGTGATGTGTAAAGACGCCTATCGCGTGAATCATAAATGGCGATCGTTTTCTTCGAGTGCCATAAAATTTTCGTAAGTCAAAAAGGCACATCACTAGAGTATTTTTAAACTTTATGCCCTCCGCGTACGAACGTTTCCGCGCCCTTCTTTTTTGTTCTCACCGCTGTTTACGATTTTCTGTGATAAATTATTATTGTCGTAAATTTCTACAACGTATGAAAATAAAAAAGTTATCTTTTTACAATTGTCAAGAAATAATCCCTTCGGTGAAATATGGGAATGTTTTTGTTGATTTTTATATAATCTTATCTGTATTCAATTCACTTCACGAAACACTTCAATTTTGCTATTTTTGTACATGTCGAGGCAATTCTAATACCGGCAAAGCTTCTGAAGTAGAGCTCTCAGACTGTGTAAGGCTGCAATCTTACTTAGCACCTCGGTACAAAGGAGTTCGATCTTTATATGTATGGGATGAAGGTTGTTTGTTGGTTTGTGTAAATGCTAAGTGGCTGCACGTGGCCTCATCCCCGGGGAGAGACGGGAATACACAGGGTTTAGATGCATCTTGCGGCCAACCAACAGCCCTGTTAATATTACGTGTATTACAATTAATTCACTTTAAAACAATCTCGAGTTTGAGTGGACTTTGTTTATTCTAACAACTTTTATGTTGTTGTTCATAATTAAACTTTGTCGATTTTTAGTTGAACTTTGTGTTTGTGTGCCTATATACTTTATGATAGAATATTTTGGGCAGAAATTAAGTTTTATAAGGTTAATTACTTGCTAAGTATTTTATTGCCGTAAACCAAACAACACCAATTTTCAATACATCTAAAATTTTCGACATCCCAAAATAGATCTTGAATCCATCTGTTCAAATAAAGACTACATTTCAATGACACCGAGACCTAATTCTGTCATTTACAGGAGTTAGATGTACGAAAATACCCCGCCATGCTCTAGGGAAACAGCGCGACTGTACGATATTCTCAACTTTATCGAGTCCCTGTTCTCTGCCTCCCTGGAGGTGTGGTTACGAATGCATCGCGATTCAGTGATGCATCGATATGAGAAAGTAGGATAGAAAACACAAGGGACATCTCTATAATCACCTGTTTACTGAATGGCACTTCTTTCTATTTTGTCTTTAAACAAATAGGGTAGATACTTTGGTTGTATTGAATATTGAGTTTATGTAAACAGTTCGCTGAGATTTTGTATGTTAAATTGCTTTTTGTTGGTTTAGGAATTTTAGGAAAGAATATGGAATTCGGATTTCCAGTCTCTTAGAAAACATTGGTCACTGTAAATAAATTTTTGACCATTTTTAATAAATAAATATTCAAAGTATTTCCATATATACTAAACGCTTTTATACTAAACTGAATTATTATTATATCTACTCAGTGATCGAAAATAATCTAAAACACCGTTAAAAAGTAAAGTGGCAACAAAAAACTGCTAAACTAAACGAGACAATTAAAACAATGAAAATGAAACATCAAAATAATTACTACCGCAGTTAAGAGTGTCTATTAAATATGTAACAAGCTTACGCTCCCTAAAATTCTCATGTTTAATTAATACAGTGTGTTATAATTACGTCTAAAAACTACCATTATTCGTTAACCTCATGAACCCGAATAATTTATTGAACGTACGCAGAAATATGTTCATTTACGGCGTCTAAAGGATACGAATCCCTGTTGAATTGTGGGAGTAATTGTAAATAATAGAAAATCATGGTGCAATATCTCTACCTAATTACCTACGTATTAATTACCAAATTTTGCTTGACGATTTTCAACGAGTTGTACATTTTTGCATTTTTGGTATCATATAGTCAATCAAAGTTTATGTACTTAGTGCACATGCTTGTTAAATATATTAAGCAACTACTTTTAATGCAAATAATACGGAAGCAAAATTCTTTTGTGAATTGTAAACAAACAATTGTATTCGTTACTATTGAAGTAGGGTGAACAAAGTCTAATGTTTGAATTGCATGCCTCCATACATCAATAGATTCAAAATCAAGACACAATAGAACTCATTATAGGTTATAAAGACGTCTATGTATGACATACTTTTTATTCAAAACCTCATTTATCTATTGTCAACCAAATCACGTTGGATTGAAGCTCAATGTCCAATGAAATCAACAATGATAGTCTCTTAAGAACGGATACCAATAAATCGAAACCAAGGCATTGATCCTCAATAGAGCATTAAGGGGCTGACGTTTTTACAATAAACATTAAGAGTGTGTTTTAGCAAATCATTTCCTGCGGGACCGAACCCCAAAAAGGATGGTTAAAAAAATAGTGAGTGCGGGAAATGACACAGTGAAAACCCATTGACGACCTTCTTGCCCGCCTTAAGGTAAATAAAGTGCCCACAATTGAATAGTCATTCCATTCTTAGAACGATGGAAATTGTCCGCAACGTTTACATTGTCAGCTATTCGAACAATAACCGAAGCACTCGTCGAACAAATAAGTCAATGGTGTTGTAATTATTACGGGGTGTTAGCGTAGTGCCGTTTATCGGGATTTTCATTGTTATTACTTACATGCTTCGGGCGCGCACGCGATAATAACTTGCCAGTAGATTCACAGTAATTTTGATAGTTAAATGTACAATTAACTGAGGTTTATAAAGCTGTAATTTTACTGTATGGGTCCGTTTTTTTCGAATTAACTTTAATATTAATACTTTATTGTTATGACTTCAGGAATATAAAATCAACACATCATTAACAGGTTAAAACGTAAATCATGATCTGTATTTTATTGTTTATTTACACACCATAAAATAACGACAGTAGCTAACTATGTCATTACTAAACATTTTTGTCGCAAACTGAAATAAACTGATTTAGTTTTATGGCTGAAAAACATTTTTTTTTGTTCGCAAACATTTACTTATTTGCCATAAATACGAGCAGCAACCAAATTAAAACAATCGACTATTCAAAAGTAAGTCTCGATATTTCACCCATCTAAAGCATCTATTAACAGTCTCGAAACAACGGAGGATTACAAAATTCTTACCCAATTTTAATCCACGTCAAGTGGTTAAGTGTAATCTGGTTAATAGGCAATTTCAGCGTGCCACCTATCCGTGTCCGTAGTTCTAGCTGACAGGATGCTATGCAGTCACCCTCGGGACACCCTTCGGTAATTATTTTCTCTTACTCATACCACTACTGAGGCAATTCAATTCAAAATTGGATTTTATACCCAACTGTGACGTCGCAGCATAGTAAACACGGTCCGTACTACATTTTGACGTGGAAAATTTATGCTTAACGTAATTAATGGATGGGGATGGATACCTGGGACAATAGGCAACCTGTGCCTCACTATATGTTGACGTTGATATACCTTGTTTTACCTCATGATTGTTGTGAAGAAAATTGTTGAATAATAACGCGAAATTATGCAACACATACAAAGACATCACAAGAAATGTAATTGATTTTACATTATGTGTCTTATTATTAAAAATTGTCCAAAGCTCCTAAAGTGACGAATATCTAAACTTATTCTTAAACAAGACTCACCTCATTAAGGAAATGATATCCCGAAGCTACAAAGCCACCTAACTGCTACATAGTTAAGCTCTAAAACATAACTATAGTCCTTCTGTCACATTAACACGGACGTTTAACTGCAAGTTATTCGCCCTTGTTTGGTTATATTAAAGGATTCCAGGAATAATTATCACAAAGCAACTTACGCACCCATTTATTAACCATCTTAATTACTAAGACCAAGTTAATTACACTGAGTAAAACTTAGCGCCTAAAGAGCGTTATCCCGTTAATTTACTACGGAGTGGCTTCTGCGGAAATCTCTTCATGTCACTCCCCTTACGCTATCGCCAAAGTTGCCTCGGACGATATCAAATACGTAGGTCCGCTTAATGTCTTCAACTTTTGTGTAATAAAATTACGGAAAAATTCTTCGGCTGCTTTTAACATTTACTTTTATTTATGGCCCTAATAATTTACTGTCACCTAAATTAAAGCAATGCTTCTGATATAGGACAAAGGCACCTTTATTCTTTACTGGATTTTCGAGTCTTCGGTAACGTATTACTGAGCTAGGGATGAGAGATGACGTCCCCCTCTAAGATATTACACCACGTCTGTTACAAACGTTTGAATAAGCAATAACTAAAATAATTCACGAAAAGCTTTCACATTTTCAAATACGAGTATTTACATTAACTGATAAGCGAACTATTCATGTGCCAAATGATATTTATCTTCGGTAGTTGCCAGCGCCCGGGTCGGCAAATCAATTTATATCATATTTTGAAACCGGATATCGATGTATGTGTGCAACACTATTCATAACCCTACAGGCTTCCAATAGGCTTACGGTAGTGGTTTAAAATTTATTTGAAGTTATTTCCGCGATGAAATTTTATAGCCGACTGGTTTGTTTTGTGGACAGTACAGGTGTTCGGGCAATGAGAACGCGGCTGAGTACAGAAGCCCATCTCATTACCCGACTGACCGCAGTTGAGTAATGATGCGTCGAACACACAGTCACGCTGCCAGAGCTCACCACTCGCGCTTTTTGCGGCTCCCACATAAACAAAATGCGAATTCATAATACATTATCCCATTGTTTATTCGAACGCGAAAAATTATCTCTGATTTATTGTTTCATGTTTTCTGCTAGTAATCGTTCATCTACAAAGGATAATACGCCATTCTGACACTAAATGTGAACGATATATTACAGTAGCGTTTTAACCTCACCCCAATATAAGCAATTAACCTGATACGATCCTATACATTTTTTTTACTTAGGCCTACTTACACGCTTTCTGTGACGATTACGAAAAATCAATGCGGGGCTATTTGAAGTAATTAACACAAAATGCGACCGGAATCCTTTAATAGTTACACAAAATAATTATACAATTCTATCGTTGATGAAATTCCGTGAGTGCCGCGCATACGGTATTTCAATCGGCTAGAATGTGGGGTGCGGTCGCGGTGTTTCGCCTAGCGATCGCACAATTGCAATCAGCCTAATATGTTGAACAGTAGGTCCATCTCATTACCATGGGCAACCACAGGTGAATGATGGCGCCGCGCTAGTGCCCGGGGCCGTTTTGTTTGTGGTCGATTTAACGCCGACGACAAATTGCGTGTTTGCCATTTGGCCGAGAGATCATCCCCACTTCTGAACGAAATAAATCCAATGATTACTTTTGCGCAATTTGAAATATTAACGTGAATTGTTTCGCGCGCCGCTGGCTAACCGTATTGTTTAATTTTGTGCTGTGAGTGATAGCATCGCATTTACTTTTGTGTGCGCGGTTCAAAGCTATCGGCCAATTGTATCGCATTCTAATGCAACTGCGTTTATTAATGGTTTACCGTATAACAACAGCGCCACTAATGTTTCACACTTTGTCAAGGCTCTTTGATTTAACATTGCTTTGAAGTCAAATGAAGCACATCAATAAACAACATTACGTTGAACAAGTAAATGAAAGCGGAACATTATCATAATATACCGTTTACGAAGCAAAGTTTCTTGAAAATGATAATAAAACAGTGAGTTAAAAAAGTGGTAAATGTGATAGCTTATCAGAACCCGCAGTTAGATAATGACAGTAACTGTTTCCTTACTAAAATATTTACAGTTAAAGTTTACCAGCTAAGAAATTTTCCTCCATTTGGCCGTTTATTCTGAAATAGTGTAATAAAAGGCGCCTAAAATGTACGTACCGCGTCCGTTATAAAAAGAAAGTGCCCTAAAAAAGTTCATATTTATTTCCTTGTAGAAAACGAACTAACTCTTGTTTTCATCCTCTTAACAAGAAAGTAATCTGTCGACCTACGTCGCGATAACGGGATTTTTATGTAACAAACTCGAGTCGCGCCTACCCTCACCTTGCCCGAGGCTCTCTCCAAAAATCCCCGCATTGTCAGATTCTACTAAGGATTCGGAGTAATATACATTTTCCCGTGTTGGAATTACAGCTGTATTTTGCTCATGCTACATAAAATCGGCGTAAAGGCGACGCCCATGAAAGGCCCGGGTGAAAACCTATAGCCTTTATTTAGTTGGCTCGAATGTAACAATCCACTGAAAGTTTTAGTGTCGGCAGTTCGGGCGTTGGTCGTTCCATAAGCGCGGCACAGTAAACTGTAACGGGGTATATATCGCAATGCACCCCGGGCAAGACAAATTCGTGCGCCACTCCGGGCCCCGGCAGCGCCTCACGCCTCACGCCGTGTACGCCGATACCCTCGCTCGTTACCTTTCTCTACAATTCCAAGCCACAAAATGTATTTTCATACAATGCGAGAAAAGCCGTTAAAAGATTTTTACTATCCCGCTAGCATTTGTTTTTATTTACCTTGCCTCTGACATTACTTTAAATTTCGACTTAAATTTTAAAATACTGAAAAATATTCCTGTGGTATTTAGTACTATAGTTATTGGTATATATGTATTATAATATCAGTGTTCTTCTACCAACATGATAATCATGTTGTCTTTAAGCGTCCTTGCTGAATACATACAGCACAAATTAACAGTCTCCTGGGACATCGTCATAATCACTACGTTTGTGACGTATAATGTAATTTGTGGATTGATAATTACCGTTGTGGATGTTACTGCCAGCAATTCTGATACAATCCCCTATGTATTCACCGTAACGAGGTTTTACTCGTGACGAAATTTCAAAATATAAATTTTCAGTGAAGAAATTTTGAGTAAGCGCTCCCAACGCAAGTCACTAAAACATCATAATGTCTTACAACTAAACTCAACTAAAAACAACCCTAACTCTTAGCACGAACATGTACCCAAACGCGTAATATTACTTAACCGCTTGAAAATTATATACAAGCGGCGCATACGGCTTGTAACACGTATGGCACTAAATTTTAGTTAAAGTCGTTGGCGGCAACAGGTGTGCCGGATGAGCCAGTCGGAGACTCGTAATTATCATGACTCTGGTTTACGCTTCCGACGCCCATCTGTACCTACTCTTATCTTATTCATACCCACACTGATAACGAAACCGATATCCATTTTTTTAACCATGCAGGCAGCCATGCGGCGGGATTCGATTTTTAAAAATTTGTTTCATCGAATCGGTTTGGTTTAGAAACAAATTGCCTCGTTCAAAATTGGAATGGTTTTAAAAGAAAAAATACTACTAGTATGCATACATGTTCCAAAATTGAATATTTTGGTACAAATAGTCAGACAGATCCTCAACATCGACAATTAGAATAAGGACGAAAATTATTATTTGTTGGATATAATAATAATATGTGTATCCAAATAACTTCTAATTCCTACATTCACAAAAGACTCACTCAGCGTAGACGTAGACTTTAAGGATTGATATGATGAATCTAATCTGTTACGGATTATTTTTGATTAATTAGTAGTAAGCTTCTTGAGACGACAGACTGAAAGCATACAATAAATTATTGACTTGATGTGAAAGCTCCAAGCGTGGGCCAAACAACAAAAGTCTATTAATTTCGAGACATAATAAATCAGCCTCCAATAATACAATTATAATGATAAACGACAGTAAACAAGACTGAGTACGTTTGTTCAATATTTTGAGGTTGTGTTAATACGCAGCAAAAACATTGATTCAATAACCGCAGAATATTAATCCCTTTTAAACATACAGTTTATTAAAACAATTTTAATTAACTAGATTCCGTTGAACGCGACCGCTGATGAACCGCCCTTTAGGTGGCCAATTTATATTTGTTTTAAGTTTATTTTGCTGACAGATGTTCGGGACACGTTGGCCGGCTCTCGGTGCTCCAACAACAGCACATCACATTTTATTCACTTGTCAATTAAATGTCACACGCGATTCGGCGCGAATTTACTCACTGGCTTGCGAATATCAACTGCCCAAATGGAAATTTGCATAAAAAACACATACAACCTTACCCAGTACACACAAACTTGGTTTTACAACAAATTCGCATCGCTTAGTTCACATAAATGAGGCATTTTACTCTTAAAATTGAATCCGAACTTATTTTAGTTTTAAAATAGTCAATAAAGTATCTGAATAGAGAACGTTTTAGCGAAACTACCGGCTGGTATTGATAATTTAAATATTTATTCGAACTGTCTGTCGTATAAATTGGGTTTCCATTAAAATATTTTGATTGTGCTTTTAAAGCGATAAAGTATACTTCCCAGCAATTTTCGCTTGCTGTTATTGTAGAATTTTTGAATGCCATTTAAACGTAGAATAAGCGTATATTTTTGGATATAATGTTGAATGTTAAATAAAGCGTGATTGTGAAGAGGGTTGTAATAATATTTATACGTTATGTTGCAAGACGGTGTGTTTTGGAGTTTTGATGGAGCCGTAAAGGGCGAGGCCCATAAATCTGAGCCAGAGTGAAGCACGCAACGAATGTGTGCGGCGAACAGATTTATACGTTTGTCTTGCTCCGCGGTGCACGTCCACGCGCAGACAAAAATATTACTGCCTACGAAAACACAACACACAACATACCAGTACCAACTACAAAAGTAAACCTGCTATTGTTACAATGTAACTTGTTTTTATTTTAAACAGACATAAAGCTAAACTTAGGCTCAAAAATATATTTTTATGAAAGACATTTTTTGCAAAAAAAAACTGTCTTTGCTAGCTAACCAAATAATAAGTCACTCAAAAATCAAACAATCAATGTTTAAATTCTAAATAATACTTTCAAATAATTTAAGTTCAAAAATGTAGATTTTATTTACTGTGAAAAGGGTCCTAAATGTATTTTAAAATCACAATATTGGATAGATTCTGATGTGTCAATCGAGAATTAATTTAAACTTTGCTGGCCAAAGCGAGCAGCGAGCCACCCGAGGGACCAAACGGGCATCAAATCGAATAGAAGGTTATAATTGAGTGCTGCTAAACGAACACCAACCAACACGACCCTTCCTAATCAATCAAATCTAGACTCTAAAAGTGGAGTGTTAGAATTCAGAATGGCACGTTACATATACCCGTTTGGAATTCATTTTCGTTTGGACAGGAGTTTGTCGGTGTCGTGGCGAGTCCAACACTCACTTAGTAGGTGTTCCACAAAAGTAATTTGCAAGGCTCGTGGCCGATCATTTAGATCTTCCCGCATTTACATAGTTAATTAACGTTTTCCCATATTATTATCCCGTCTATTATTAGTATCACCGGCACATATGCAAAACATTAGGATCGTAATTGTACCCGCAGATACCAGGCAGTTAGCTTCACGATTAATATGTTAAACGAGTTTGGAGATGTTTAATGTTGATTGAGAATTGCTTTTTGATACAGGAATACCTTCTTTATGTAATTTTATTACAGTCAAAGGCAGCGTAGCATACTATCTGCAACAATGTATACTCGTAAATTCGAGTCTAATTTTAAGAGTCATACATGTAGATACTCCAATAATAATAAATTACTGAATTTTAAAATGTCCACAAAAAAATATCAACATGAATTTATATAGCAAAAATCTTTTTAAATAATTAAATTCGGTGACTTCAATAGTATGAAGATTCTATCAACACTCACCTCTTTTGGCCAGTCGTATAAATCTAATCATTAACGAAACGACGCTAAACAAAAAGCAAGTTTAACAAACAAATCAGCAGCATGTTAAATAAAATTGGCATCACAGTGTAAATTGCCTCGTGTACCGGCGATAATGATTTTGTTAATTATCCCCGTTGTTTCGCTAAACGGTTGAATACTATAATTATTGCTGTAATACAGGGAATTCTAAACTTCCATTATTTTACCTGTAAATACGCAATGAGTCTGTTGCCAGCTTTTAAGTTTAATTGATAATGAAAAACATTTTTCTTGTGTGATTACAATAATAATTTTAGAAATTAAATTTGTTTTACAGATTGATGTTTGGTTAATAGCATTTACATTAAACAAATAAAAGTTTTATGGATGAAATTTTCACAAAATCACAAAGCAGATTTCCAAAAAGTTTTCACACTCAATTTCAGTTAATGTTTTAATTCTAAATATGAATCTAATAGCTGAAACCGATTGGACTGGTAGCCGACTCCAACATAGTTGGGAAAAGGCTAGGCCAATGATGTTTTAATTCTAAATACCGACTAATAAAATCGCGTCATCCAATTCATTACAGAGCGAAGCCAACGAAAACAAATAATTAACAAATCCAAACCTCAAACGCGAACTACTAAACAGCAGATCACGAAACTATTAAGTTAAACACAAGCCCCCGAGGAAATAGGTGTCTCTTGTCTCTGCGTGACAAGGGCTGGCGCCTTCGCGACTCCAACTTATCAAGTCTACACCCAGCAGCAAATTAAAAACGTCAATCAGCCATAGTAGCTATTACTGATAAATCACAAGCGCCATTATTCGTGCCTATTAATTGCATTCGGCTTAATTGAGTTCATTCATTGTAAGAAAATAAATGAAGAGTTTTGATTGTGCGGTCGCGTTCGCTGGTTAAGCAGTAAATTTTGTATTAACACCTTGTGGTCTATTAGAAATTTGCATATCAGCTCTATTAGATTTTAATTGCTTTATAGCATGTTTAATTTGAATATATTTCATTTTACGTCCGAAATCGTGTAAAAATGCTGGATTTACGAAATCGAATTACTCCAGACTGCGTTTATTACACATAAATATTATTTTGAGAATCGCTTGCAGTAAATTACTTCTATAATGTAGATAAAAGTATTCTGGCGCAGCGTGTAATATTGAATTACTTAATTGAATACAAACTTCAACATAAAATCTTATAAAATGTTTCTAAAAAGCTCATTCAATAGATTTAAAATAACTGACAACAAAAACATTAATTCGAGATATAAATTAACTTTCCAATAAATTTCTAATAACTCTGTTTCTTAGTAAAAACCCAAAATAAACTTAGAACGAAAACATTTTCCAAATTAATATCAATAAAGCGATGAATTTTACGGTAGCGGAGTTGAAAACCCCTTCAATCTAGCGTCGGTACTTTAGGTGTGTTGTTCGTGTAATAAAAATTAACATTTACTTTGTAAAACCTCTTGTAATCATACCTAACAATGGCCCGGGGTTGTTTTGATGTCTGCAAAGGCCCTCGATTAATTTTGCCTTTTAATAAAAAAATATGGAACAGAATACTGAAAGCCCGCTCAAGAAAAGGTTAGGCATTTAAAATACTGGGCAGATGTTGTAGATTTATGGACGTATTATAATATCTTGGATATTAAAATATCTGCTTAGTGGCTTTTGACATGAACTGGGCGGAAAACGGGACGGAGAAAAAATTGTGATTAGCAAAAAGAAAATGTTAATAGCTCACTAATTACTTGTTTTAATTTGAAATTTAAAGACTTCCTCGTATAATATTTTCTGGTATTATTCTCTCGATATTCTTTCCTTAACGATTTCTAAACATCTAAAGCTTTCCTTTGTATAACTTCAAATCTATACACGCACTTAACATATTCATAGTCGAATTATTAAATAAATTATCGGATTAAACTCACTACGCATTCGATTTTACATATTTCATGTAACGCCAATAGCCAAATGAATAAATTAAATTCAAATTAACAAAAAAAGCTCGGTCAAATTACATACCGAAATAATTTCACGCAATCGAAAACCTTGCTCCAAATATTTTGTGCACATACATTAAAAAAAATTACCGCACACAGCAAACACAGATTTGGTACATTTAATTGTATTATTCATTAATAAACCATGTTAAATGGCGATTTGATTTCATTATACACCAAAAACCGTAACTCTACGCAGCAAAATCCGACCAAATCAAATTTGCATTTAGTGGATATTAAAACCTAACCGCATATTATGTTATTAAAACGATTATTTAAATTGTTTGGTGCACGCAACTCCAAGCTTTTAGCGGCTGAATAGATATTTGCTGAGTTAACACTCTTTCAGAACTATTATATCCATTTAAAGTTGTTATCGATACTAATTCTCGATTTAATACAAAGTTGACTTAGATATTGGTTTGTGAGAGGAGAATAGGGGAACTTTTTGATTGATCGCTGCAATTAACTTTTGTAGAGGTATATTGTATCTGTATTTGTGGATCAATTACATATTGATACGCTGTATACGTCTGTCTACTTAAAAAAACAAATGACTGGCATTGGATGTTGGAACTTTAAAATCAGAATAAAAATATGAACACTTCTACAACAAAATTGTGGCATCCTAAGCCACGACGTTAACCGTTATAAAAAAACTCAAAATAATTAAAGATCAATCTTGAATAAAGAGTACAATTATTACAATTGAGCGTGTAAAACAGACACAAAATGAAACTTCAACAACAGGGTACTTGAATGAAAATAATCAAATCGAGCTTCCGAAATCAACCCAGAACTATGTTCTACGTGAATACCCTCGATCCCCCTCGGGTCTTGTTTCATACTACATTACTAGGTAACGGAACCCTTGTTTAAACTGTTATCAACATTTTGACCAGTGATTATAACGTAATTACTAACCTTGCTTACTTTACATCAGTTAAATTGTTACAAGTTTTGTAACAACACGGCTATCATAACGATTTCATTTTAATCAAAGATGTAAGCGATGATTTATGAAATTTCAATTTTATGGTGTTCGTTATAAGGTTGAAAACCAAGTGTCTTTAAATTTAATTCATGATTTATTAATAGAAACGCTTAAGGTATTTTTTGTATAGAACATTTTACAAACGATTCTTAGAATTATTTTGAGTACTGATTTAGAATTCTGTACTAGAAGTCAAATATTTCAGACCAGTGTTATTAGTGAGATGATATATAGTACCGTAAATAAAATTATGTTAGTACATATTTATCATTTAATATTGTTCTCAACGCTCCCATTACTCAATGACTCATAAAAGCAATAAAACATCTATAATTACAACTCTTTACGATGCCAACGGTTTGTTAATAGAAATAACGATATATTAACATACACAAGTAGTATATAAGATGCCTCAGCGTTAATATAAACGCGAATTATTTCCTCTTCAACGAATTCCTTCACTTTGATCGTGATTATCTTACGATACATAAGGTCAAATAAGGTGCTCACAGAATTCTACATAAACACCCAAAGACGACCTTTCCTTATGTAAGGAACACCATATATTAAACGTAAATAGGTATACAAAAAACCTATTTAATAATGAAGCATTAAAAGAGAATATTTGTGTTTATTATTCACCAAATAAAAGTCCGTTTCATGTTTTAGCGGTACAATCTGACAGATTTCATTATTGGTAATATTTCAATCCACGTCAAATCTGACTATATTTTATGATTTTGACAACAAAATGAGTACGACAAAGGTACTTACGGCTTCACAAAATTGTTTTATATAAGTCACTAAATTAATTATTCTTTGTAAATGTAATTTATGGTTAGAAAAGGGATTTTATGAGATTAAGGTACCGAGGAGTCTGTCTTTTGGTAAGCTTATGGGGTAACAGGGAAAATCGTCTGTGATGCCGCAAAATGATAACTGACGTGCGGTAATCTTGGTGTTGTCTTATTTATTTGGAAGTGTTTCTTAAGACGTAATAGTGAAGCTTAAGACATTTTGTGGAACGTAAATTTAAAGCAAGTCTTGTTTAGAAATACAACTCCTTCAATAAGGATAATTTTGTAAATCTTATTCGATTTGAAGTAGTGTAGGTTAACATTTTGTACACCTAATAGGGATGATGACTGGGTATAAACAGAAAAAATCTCATTAGTCCCTCAGTTAGATAATTGCAAAGTATGAGACACGTATTTTTTCCCCTTGGGGCTTGTGACGTAACGATATGGTAAAATTTATACTCAATCGTGACGTCACGCGTAAGTTTCATTCACTGTAATTTGGTCAATTTATGTTTTCGGGACAAATTAAATCACGTATCCATTATTATACAAAAAACTACAAGACGGACACTGCAAAAAAAAATTGTCATCATCCCTATTCTAGGCAATAATGTTCTCATCGCTAAATGAAAATAAATAAAACCAAAATGCAATGTAGGAAGTGTTTAAAAAACTAATTAAACTTCCAATGTTGATGCAAAAAGTCCTGAGCATTGTAAAACAGTTTCTATAGGTGCTTAAGCATGTTTAAAAACAGCGTCTTAAGTGGGCAGAAGTTCACTCAAGTAGCTATTACCCTGAAAGCAGTTAAAAGTCATCAGTTTAAAATCAGATCGCGGGATGCACACGGACTGTTGACTGTTAGTGCGCGTACCATTAAACATTTACGCGTTCAAGATATCGCGCTCTTTTTGTACTACCGTAAGATTTTATAGCAGTTTTATTGTCAGTGATCAGATCGGGCCATCGGGGCCGCTGTCTTACTATAACTTTTCTCAACAAACAATCCTTCATTACATCACTCAATCGCGTTTGAATGCACACTTAACCTTATTTTTATGTCGACTTTATCTACTTAGTTGTAAAGCTTGACGCTTCGAGCTGCATCACAAAGAATGCACTTGAGATAATCTTTTAAATAGAGTTTAAAACATTGTAAAGGTGCGCTAAAACTACTTATTGTTTATCGAGTTTATTGCCATGTTCCTACTTTCTGCCTTTTGTCCTATCTACTCTTAGCGATCGCGACCTCGCTTTGATTTGTTGGAACACAACAAAAACAAATGTTTGTGTTACCTGACCAAATTTCAGATGAAACCCTTTCAACTTCATGTAACAAAAATGCGGTTGTTTGTGTCAATAGAGAGGGAAACATTGTATTACATATTTTCTACGTCACCCATTCTTAGGATAAGAGTGGACGCTGGATAACAAACAACACAAAAGGCGAAATAATGAATAGTCCAGAAAAACGGCGCGGCTCTCGTTATGAGCGTACATGCATAAATGATACGGCGAATCTGACAAATGGAACGGCAGAGTATAACAATGCTAGTGGCTCCAAGTGGCCGTTCAATTATGCAAATAGGCTGCGCGATGTTCGTCCGGCAATAATAAAACTGTTTAACAGCTGACAAGCGCCCGCCCGCGCCGCTGCCCGTTCAAACATTTTTGTATTCAGTCACCCGTCTAAGCAATAAAACAAAGGCAGGTACGTCATCCATATGACGAGATGTCCCCCGCTCATATTAAATTAGACCGCCGCTGGTCATCCACTTTATTTTTATTTGAATCCCATGAAAATATGAAACGTGTTTGCTCGTCCACGTTTCGGGAGTCGGGAGTACGACTCGCCGCCATTTTATTCGCAAGTCAATGTTTATGAATTTGTTAATAAACACGGCGGGCTTCATGCTGTTACCTTTGCAATTTAGGCTGAAAAAATTCGCGACAAAAGTTTCATTCGCGCCGCTGCCGACCGTAACTGTTATCGCTAATTATCCGGAGTGGATTATTCGACTGAAATAAAAAGTAATCCGATAGTAATTTGGATAAAAGAGTCTCTCTTTACGAGTTGTCGGGAGTAGATTGGCGTAGAGTCGTCTTTAAGGGGGGTTATCATGCAAGAAGCACATAAACGAGACAGCGCGTCGTGTGTCGCTCTTCGAAATGTTATCGGGGCATTGCTTCGAGTCAATGTAACCGATAGAGCCGTGTAATGGATGAGTTTGCGTCTCGAAACGTCGAGCTTTATCTAAATAGCTGTATGGGTAATTACATAGCTATAAATACTGAAATTTAATAATGAACTTAGAGTAATGAGTTTATAAATCATGTATAATTTCACGTCTGTAACTTCTCATTAAACTGATCCACTGGGTGCTTCATCACTCAGTCAAATTGCGTTTCGCTTAATTTTCTTTCCCCGGCAGGTGTGTTCGACAGCGCAATTATTTACACCGTCAGCCGTGACGTCACTCCCCGCGCCCCGCAGAGCCCCCCCTGTTTCCTTCGAGAATAAAACTTCGTATCGTTGTCTAGATAGTTCCGAACTGTAACTTATTCCCTTTTAAGTTTTCCTATTTTGTTTTCTTAACAAATGCCTATCGCAAGTTGGAAAACTGCGCGTTCATCATTGGGTTCCATGCAAAGTGTCCCTTTCTTTGTTAGCGGAAATGTTCCTTTAATTACTTAAGACTATGTTCAAGTAAAAGATCTTTTGTGTCTTACTTCGATTTCACGGCGAATATAAGCGACTTAAGTGAGAGGTCGATTGATTTCAATGTTGAATAATAATCTTATTATTAACAAAAATTCTAAATCCCGCGGTATTACACATATAAATCCACGCGTTATTTTTTTCTAAATTTCAAATCACTTAGGGAAAGTCAGAAATCCGCTTAAAACCTAACAAAAGCAATTACAATTTGCAGTGTCACTCAATTCGTTGAAGAACGTTGTATTTGTACAATGGCGCATAATTACGTAGATATAAAGCTGATGCGTCAACCCTTCAGCTACTCAGCATTAGATCCAAGGTCGCTTAAATACTTGAAATGTCAAAACCATTTGTTCCCCTCGTGTTTAGAAATGTCAGTGCGGTAGATACGCCTATGGCATAGTATCTCTAATTTGACAGTGACACATACGATTAAATTAGAATGTCATGCTACGCAGAGAAAATGAATACGCTCAGATTGAGAGGCTTTCACTGTTGTTTTTGGGATAAATGATCCTTTAAATACGTGTCGCGTTGTTTTGAATTTAATATGTATAGTGGAGACGCTACATTATAATATATGTACGAAGGCTTATTTGATTCGCAAACGCGTTAAGTGCAAAGCTTTTATTAACGTTGTAATTTTTAGATGGTAAAGTTATGTAGATTAAATGAATTTTCAGAGTAAGTTTGCCAGTAATTTAAAATTAATCTCTTTATGTGTACATTTGAGTATGTAATTATAAAATAAATGTATGATAAATTTTACGCTATACTTATCAAAATGCTTTTAATAAAATGATTATTTTGAATGTTATAAAGCATTGTATTTGTGCAGGCATTAAATTTGGAATCGCTGCCAATTTGACGGTCCCGCATTCGACCACGTTTTTAATGACACGCAAATAACTGAATGTTTCGGAATGATTGCGCTATCTAGCCTCCTATCTTGACCACAGTGAAATACATTAGTTGCGGTTTGGCTACTGAGTGGTTTGGACGCGGTCCTAATATTGCGAACTATTTAGCAACAATTTCATAATTATGCACAGCAGGGTTAAGCATCGCAAATACATTTTACACGCTTTTTAGGGTTTTGTACCTAGAGGTACCCTATTACTGAAGCTCTGTGGTCCGTTCGTCAACAGGCTGTATCTCATGTAATTCTATGGCCACCACAACAAATAAATTGGAGGTTTAGTCAATTTTTTGCCACTCATCTGTTTTTTTTTTTTGTAGCCCATTCGACTGGTAGTGTGGTTGGTCACTAGACATCAAAATACGATCACCAGTTCCTACCTGCAAGTTCTCCAACTTAACACATTACATATCAAATAATATAAACGTAAACCCTTACCACAAGCCTATCTACAAATCACGTGAGAATCCGCTAAATGTTGACTCAATGTAACATTATTCTTACAATCATGACAGCTGGGTAAACTGTACTCTGACATTTGCGCACGTGAGCTCTTGACATTTAACTAAGCGCATTACTGAGACACTACTCAATCGATACTAAATAACCTTTTGGTTATATATTGCGTCACGCAACTTCACCAAGCTTTTGTTTTTTGATATTTTCTACACGTAATATTTGGCTGAAGGAGGGTCGGTTGTTGGAGGCTATTACTGATTCTAAGTATGCCACGCAATGGGAATTCTTGTATACAAAAATATGACACAACGTATTATTTATTGTATTTTAATTTAAATACGAATAGTTAAGTTTTTTTTATATTTGTTTGATATATTAATAAATATAAAAACCGCACATTTAATTTCGAACCATCCAGCATCGGAAACAGGATATTATTTATTCTAGTGCAAATATTTACTGATAGGAATATGCTCAACCAAATTAATAATGGTTTATATTTGCTTTTAAATTCTCTTTCGATCGTAAATCAACAAATCAACAACCTTCTGTAATCAGGCTGTATCTCAGGAAAAAAGATAATTAAAAATACACACACAAATCATGTATTTTTCTTGCCGTTAACACAAAAAAAAATACAAAATTATTTTTTTATTTTTAAAAATGCCATTAATAACAATTAAACCATAATGACATAATAAAACTAAATATCTTAATTGTTCCCACATAACACATGCCCATTAAATAAACACCGAACACCGAAAGGTCAACGTTTACATTTAACTGAAATGTGAAATTAAATTTAGTAATGGGATATAATTTAAACAGCCTAAAATAACTTTACTTATTAAAAACAAAACAATGGGAAGGTGGTTCAGACAATTTGGATTCGACTTTAGCACTTCGTACTGAACAATGAGGAATAAAGTCACTTGTAATCACCCCAACTTTATTATAACTTATAATTACATTTAAATTCACTTTTATACGTTTACGGCAGTGTTTTTAAGGCATTTTGACGTTATTTTATTGGTTGTGGAAGTAATTTGTTTATTAATATCCGTGAGATAGATTAATACAATATTTTGAAAGGTTTGGTTTCTAATTTTACGTGGTAACAGCTTAAAATTTGGTATTTTATGTGATGTCACTTCTTACGTACTAACGTAAGATTCTCCCTTCTTGATTGCCAAAATTCCATTTTTTTCTTTTGAAGCTATATATTAATTTAATAGACTGATTAATAATAAATTTTGTCATTAAATTATTTATATCTACAAGAATCCAGTGATATGTTTGCATGGTTGATGACCTTACGAGGGTGCGCCAAACGTATACATTTTAAGATCGTCAGTCGTAAAGGCTAATGCACTCTAAATGACTACAAAACAAAGTTGAATAGGTTTGCCGTGCAGTGAATTCAAAAATAGTTGTTAAATTCAAATAGTACATTTTTGTAACCCATATGACCACGTTTTGCTAAATTAAATCTAATTTTTCGAATGATAATGCTCGATTTGTTAATTAAAGTTTGGTAAAACAAATTAATACTGAAATATAATTTCCAATATGAAATTTCCCATATTTCATTTCCAATACGTACTTAAAACATTTACTGTGATTACAAATTATAACTAATATCTACAAAATATAAATCATGTTTGTAACAAATCACAATTCAATTCGTGGACAAATTTCGTTCAGAGCGTGCTACAGTTGTATTTATGTTCGATAAACAAACAAGTATTTTAAACGTAATAGTCCACTAACTACACCAATAGTGCAATGAACAGAGCGGTCGCGGAGCGTTGCCTCGAACGCAACCGTTTTATAATAAATTCTCGAGTTCCGCACCCACTGGGATTAATCGTCTTACTTTTCTCTCTCAACCGTAATCCTCGCAGGGAATCGTGTGGCCACGAGCTGCTGTAACCACTACCACTTTATCACACGCGATGTGGACGATGCATCCGACAAAAGATTTAACATGAGAAACCCACAGATCCTCAACTCGATAAAACAAAAATCGACTTAAAATGAAATGAAATTTTCGAATTTCAAACCCATTTATTTGAAAGCCAGAATTCTACATTTCTTAGTTGAGTAATAGTTTGATTATTTTTACAGTGATAAATCGACTCACTTTTAGGTAATACGAATTTTATACTTCAACGATTTTAAAATCGAATCTCGCCACGAAAATTATAAGTTGAGACAGTTGTTCGTGGAATTTCTGTTATCGCTCGCCAGAATCTTCGCAGGAAACAATTTAAGTTCTGGCCCGTAGTAAGAGCTCAGGTTTCAGAGACGTAAGAAGGGATAGTTGCGAAGTGTACTCTTAGGATTTACTGCATCACTAGTTGCTCGCAGATAACTATCGTCCGTAACGCTTTAACTTATGAAATGGTCCCTTTGTACCGTACGTCTGCGTCTTTGTTGACTGAATGCGAATAATTGCTTTCGTTACTGTTGGAATATGGATGGTGTAGTTTTAACGTAATGGGACAGTTTGTGTTCTTAGTTAATGGCTTTGTAGACTGACGGTCTCTTTGTTGTGATAAAAACGTTTAAACGTCGTTAGGTTCACGTGACTACGTGAATGTTTTGTGATATGTTAACCAAACAATAACGAGCCACGAATTTGTCACGAACAAAAATGTACAGTAAATACACTAGATGGAAAATGAAAACAAAGTTGTTTGGTGTGTCAGAGAGTTGACAATATTAGGTCGGAGGCAGGGGTTCCCACCTGATGGGTTTACCGTTGGCAAGCGGGTTTAGTTGGTGTCACAATCGGCCGCCACTGGCGCTGCAGAATTAACCGCCGCGCCCGGCCTGCTCTAAATGTCACTCTTATTATCGTCTGACACTTCGGGATTACCTAGGATAAATTGTTTTAACGTTTGGAGCAGCCATTTCACTTGACGCTGACATTTGTTATCTTTTCAAATTAAAACTCCGCTCGCTAGATCTATTTCCAGTCGAGTTCTAGCGGACCTTTTCCGACCTTGTTTATAACGCTTAATTTCGTCTCCTGTGCAAAGCGAGCGAAGTCAATTTAGTTCGTGTTTGATTGGTTGCAACAATCACTTGCGAGCAACACTGTCAACTTTGATGTACGAATGAAGTTTCACGGGAGGCTGGGCTGCACAGTACGTCTGCTAATACCATTTTCCGTTTGGTTAATAAGTTTAGCATGCGCTATTACCAATCTACCGTCGAGCTTGGCGCCAGCGGAGCGTCTCTGCAGCAATCAATTTGTTTCATGTTCGGACGTTTTGATTCCCTGAATTTCGCTGGAACACGGCAGCGACTGTACGCTCGTTGCGGCGTGTCTTCATTTGCAAGTTTATGTTGTTTTGTTTGTAGTCATGTAACGTTACCTTTACGTTTAAGCAATGCGTTCGAATGCTAGTAAATGCGAATAGTACAGCCGATTTAGATTGCCGTAATGGGCTTTCAAACTTTACGCGAATAGTATGATTGTTAAACATCTCACGGCGGATTTTCCATCTCCTAATTGTTATCGATACAAAATCGCAATATGTAAATGATGGGTCGGGCTCTTAGCAGCAGTACCCGAGCCCTGGGGGTCTGACGGTAGTGCCACTCGAGTTCATTTCACATTCTGATCACGAACGCCACGAACGATGTCTCCCATCTCGACTTGCTCGCACCGATTGCATTAATTTTACCATTTTATAAACGATTTAATAGACAATCTACAGATTTGGCCATTTGTAAATCTGTAAGGGTTAAATTGTTCAACATTTTATTTTCACTAAAGTGAGATATATTGAACATTTGGAATGAACACAAATACGTTCGGTCGTGTCATCAAATTGAATATTGTTACCCTATATTTGGTTTGTTGAACGTTCGCTCATTTTTGATGGACCAGACGAAGCATAATTTATTCATTACGCCGAGTTTTGCCACAAAATCTCGGATGAAAATCTTGAAGTCAGAATGCGGTTTGTCATTTTTCGGTAGCCGCCTTCGATATATTCTCGAGAGTATTCAAATCAATCTGTGAACATTTTCAATTTATTTCAGTGTCCTTATCTGTGACAGGCTCTGCGCTGAATTAATCTGAGCGGACTGGGCCGCCGCCCCCTCGCGCGCCGCTCTCTCTCACCGGAAATTAAACGAATTAACGCCATCCAAATGTACATTTTTCACTTTGGGATTCGCGCATCCTATCGATGAATCTCCAGTCTTTTTCATCGGAAAGCAATCGGTGGATCTGTGCGTTTATCTGTCTTCGCTTAGATTGAACAATTGATACGTCAGTGATGTACGTAGAATTGTAAATTGAATTCGCGTTATTGATTCGTCTACGCTCCATTTATTTGGAAAGCGATTTGATTAAACGTAGCGACAATGTTATATCTTAACTAAGCGTGGTTGGAATATAATTTTATGTGTGTGTAGTGGTAATGAGTGAGAATACATGTTTAGCATACGAATACGTGCGATCGGGTCGATTGTCTCGTGTTTATCCTCTTTTAGAAAGGGGCAAGTTTCTATTTTCCTGTTGAGAAGTTTCTATTGTTTCATAAAGGTCTGTATTGTAACATAAAAGCTGGGAACGTGTGCGGTCAATCGCTCAAGCGGTTCAACCCCTATATATTCCGTAACTTAATGGCGCTGTAAAGCTGTATGCCCACCTGCCGCACTCCGTACGAAGCGATACCCGCTAATTAATTTCGAACTGGCAATTCTGTGCATTACTTGATAATATTACAAAACCAGATTCTAAAATGAATACATCACAACTGTCTGAAGAAAAGTCAAATTAATTGTAAAAGCATTAAAGCAATCATTCCTAAAATAGCAACTTGAATGTACGGCGAAATATTTGCCAAACTTAAAATAATGATTTCCATTTAAAATGGTTTTAATCAGAATAAACAAATCCAACTTATATAATCAATTTAAATCAAAATACGAAATAAGGACAGCTTTGTAATTAACAAAAACAAAGTAACAAAAGTTGAACACCCTCAGCCATAAACAAATAGTATCGTGTAGATGAAAATATCAAAGATCGTAATGATTGTTTGCATTAAATGGAACGCCGGCACATAATTTAAACTGAGAGCTTTGCCGCTCATCCTCTTAACGAGCTCCACTGTCCAATAAATTGCTTCGAACTATGTACATTCTGATTAATAAAACTGATTATGTTTATCGCACGCTTTAAATTTTAAATTCGCCGGCTTATTATATTCAAAATGCATTCGTTATCGCACGCAATATCCTGCGATTGCAAAACGTTTTACAGTTGTGTTCCAAACAATTACTACAATGGATTTGCGTATACTTGGTACGTATGTCAAAAAAACTTAAATTAAGACTTGAATTTGTGGAAGAGGAAGTACAGTAAAACACCTTAAGTGTTATCGTCGGTCGGGAGCAGCTGCCCCGCTAACTAACCGTGATTGCCCCTCCCCGCTCCCCCCGCGTGTATCATTTTTTCAACCCTCTCCGAGGACCGGCTCAACGTCGTCTTGAGATTGCTATACTTAGCATTAAATTGTGAGGCTCTTAAAGGGCATTTCGCGTGGATTACGCGGGGTGCGGCGTCTTTTTTTCCATTGCGCCCGTCTAGATTGCGCCCGCTTAGCTGCTTTGTAAATACCTTAAAGGTATCGGTGGCATAAACTGGCCCCGGATCCGCGCTGACGTTAATGAGCCGTCCCTTACGCTATCTCGGAGACGTACGGTTATAACGGTTGAAATTCGCGATACTTAGGAATTATCTCGGCCCGGGCCTTTTTTCGCTTACAATTTTTGCAAACTCCCATTTAGGGAAATCAGTTCTGTAATGGGGTAGCCGGTTTCATATTCGACAACATAATGCCCTCTCATCAAGTAAATTATGACTTTAATCTCATAGAAAGTTCCGCTGAGAATTTACCCGACTTTACTTTTAAACTTCTCCCTCTCTGGCATTCAGCGCTCGGTGATTTATGAAAACTAGAAAATTCTGAAGTGTATAAAGTATTTTTCATTGCTTCAACTAACTTTGTTGTCATGGTTAAAAGAGTTTCAATATTTACAAGTTGTAATTTAAATTAAATTTTTGATGTAGACGGAATGGGACGTCGAACGAAATATTTCCAGGTTTTTAATTTTATTTCCACATATCGCACTGCATATTATGCGTTCTGAAAAAAATTCAGAGTAGCAGAAATGAATCAGCGCTCCAGCTAGATTACATTACGCAAAACCATAGTTGAGTAGGATTTTCTAGTTTATGAAAATCACGTTGGTTTTCACGTCGAGTGGAGAGGCCATGTTCACACGTGAGCGCCACGCGACCGTACCAGGCGGGGCTCAGTCGGCAATCGAACAACATTAACTTCGGCCTATTTATTTCGTCCAAAGCACTTCCGACTTATTTACTTCTCTAATATAGCCTATTTGGGAAGATAAAAGAAGTTAATTTTATAAATGGGTCATTCCCGTATAGGTAGGTAATCTTGCGTCGGCGGCGTTATCGGGGTCCAATCGGCCAAAGACAGATAGCGCGGTCGACACGCGAACGGCGATTGATTAGCCGAGCCCGCACTACCCTGACGGGTTAATAAAGCCTCCTGCTGCCCGCTGATTGCCTTGTAAGCTACCCATTCTGCTTTCCACCCGAATTCCATGAATCGATTACTTTATGCAATCCATCATATTACAGAGAAATTGGAGGCATCGGAGAAACGGAATTAAAGTCCGGACGCAAGTTCGTAATTGAATATTCACAGAAATTTGCAAATCTATGAGGTTAGTTAAGGAATATTGAAATTTCAAAGAAAAAATATCATTTTCGTCCTCGCTGACGCAAGTATAATAATATGAATGTACTAGTCATGAGATGAGCCACAATTAATAACGTAAGGTGCATCTATTTGCAGCCAGAACATTGAGACAGTGACATTGGCACAACACGCAACAAACGTATCACATCACATTATTTACAGGCGAACATTTCGTCGAATACATTGGCCGTGTGAAAATAAAAATAAAAGGTTTTTTTCTAGTCTGGTAAACAATTAACGCAAGGGCGTATATGACACCGAAGGTACACATAAACCCCTTCAAACGTCCCCTGGATCACGACTCCCACCAGTTCGTCGCCCCGTCTTTCTACACAATTGTTTGACTAAGCTTCAATCACGTTCATCGACTTATTGGATTAGACTTAGAGTAAGTGAGCAAAACTTTTGTGAATAATGTTTATATAGAGGACCGAGTGAGTAGTCATAACAAACAAGTATCCGTTTCAGATTAACAATCAACTTTCACGGTTGGCGTATTTATAGGGATTAGGTTGGACGAAAACAACGGTTCTGTTTTAGCGTACAAAACTTTATTCCTGTTTGCGGTGTAAATTAATCAAAGTATGTCGTATTGTAGAGTAGGTGATTATAAAGTGGGTGTCGCGGGCAATGGACGCGGGTGGCGGGGGTCGCCTCGTCCGGCACAAGTTTGCCCAACAATCCTGGTCCGCGGATCGGATTAGGCAGCGGGCTGCTCGCGGTCACTAGCAGGTCTCATGAACACGGTATACGTTTCACAAAGTTCTTCCCGCCAGAGGAATTAGAAAGTCACTCACCAACAACAAATCTGGATTTACTTGGCTCTCTGAAAATGACATTTTTAAAGTCCCGTCTCGACGTCGGTCGGTCCGCACGAGCTGCGCGCATTAGTTGAAGGCGGAATGGGTTTCGCGCGTTGCGTAGGATTATGCAACAAAAAATGTGCGTTAAACCAACCCTTTTTTTCGAGGGGCGAGTTGATGTGACGTGGAGTTTCTTCCACCAAGCTGCCACGGCCTTGCAACCGACGCGGGCTCGCAGCCTAATTGTTTGACGAAAATAAATGATTCCCAAAATAAAAATAAACGAGAGTTTCGCGTTTCGAATTAATTTTTAACGTAATGTTTTTTTTACTCTTTCATAGCCGGGCAGGTCATTTGAGAACTCAATATAAACTAAAAAGTTCCGCTTCTTAGAGGCATTAACAATTAGAAATATTTAATGTCGGCTTACCGCCTTAATCTCATTGGGATTACACGATGAATACCTAATCTGTTTCTATTAATTTTTTATTGTTCTGCGCCGAAGTAAAGTAAAACAAACTTTTTTAATTTGTCCGTTGACAATAAAATTTATTAAATGTTCGGTCCCCTCCTCATTAAGTGTTTAAATGACAAGGAAACATTACGCCACTTAATAGAGTACGATAACCTGTAGGAGTGGACAGATAGAGGACACAAAAAATATAATTACCTTGTATATGTGTAAACATTAAACTGGTTCTAACCGTGATTGTTAGCACGCACGCCAACGCCCCATGCCGAATATGGGTCAGGCCTTTACCGCGACTCTGCGATTATTATTTACGTTAGTGAGTCGGCTTATTTCTATCATGTTAGTCACTTAATCGACTAAACTTTAGCGATGCTTACCCAAAAAAAGAATCATTAATTATAAAGCTTAGTAGCTGCCTGAACATTAAAACGAAAATTGCTTTTACACAACGATGCCATTTAAAATAATTTATGAAAATATATACCGATTTTATTAATGGAAAATGAAATCAAATTATTTTAATATTCAGTATTCGATTAGTTTTCTTATCTGAAAAAGGTTTAATACAAACCTTTTCATAAAACTCCGTCAAAAATGTAAAATAGCTTAACGCTGAATAAAGTTTTGATAAAAGGTTTCACAGCATTAATGGATTAAATTTTACTTTTTCACGTGAATTTTTAGATCATACAATGTTCGCTTGACCTCCTAAATTGCTTTAAAAGCACTTTTACAAAACATGCATAGTTGGAAAATGTTTGATACTTCCCATAAATCCAGTGTTATCTACTAAACAAAAATGTATGTAAATCAAAAGTCCTATTCATAAAGTCGTTTTACCCTCTACAAAACAACTACAAACACAACAGCGTTTCAAAAGCATAATTATATCTGTATTAAAGCATAAATGTAAGCATTAGCATAGTTACAACGTAGCATAATTTCAAATTATCCGACGATCTAGAGTTTCGCAAACGCAATATTTATCCAAGTAGGTCCCTGGCAAGTTTGACGTGAGCGTAGTAAAGTCACGCGAGGTTAATCTGTCTTCATTTCCTATCTATCAGAATACCGGCCGCGGCCGCGGTTGGAACCAACTAGTGTAAAGCATTACCTGCTATCAGGCGACTCTGGTCTTGAAAAATGATATTCCACCACACCTTGGCGTTGTCTCCTCGCAATATTTCAATGTTTACTTTGTATTTATAAAGGTTAGTAGTTCGCCGGCTCGCGTGCCTACATTTCACATTTCTTTTATTTTGCTAATGTACTTTCCTTTTGATTTCAGGTAAGTACCGCGATAGATAAGTGAGTAATGCCTTCATTAAGCCGTGACGTCACGCCGTGAGTAATTCAACATTTCCACTCGTTATATTACCCTGGATGTTCATGAAAAGCGAAATGAAATTACGTATGAAAAAATTTTACATGTTTGAATTAAAATTTTGCGGCCGTTTGATGTGTTTGTCAAACAATTTGGGCGCTTGACGTGTGGGGAAAAGGATTCGAGGTTCTTTTTTTATAAATGCTTTTATTAGTACGCCCTGTTTGGCTGGAACTGAGCGCAATGCCGGGCTTTTAATAAACAAGCAGTATAAAATCCTCCAAATTAATTCTACTTTCACATTCAACGTTTATTAAAGTAATATAAACTCGATACAACCGATCAGGTAATATTTTCAAGGATTTTCGGTTTCAGTATATTTCGTTTCGGATGGATAAGTTAATATTTGCGAATCAATAAAACTCTCGTCCCGAGACAAACACAGACACAGTACTCGAGTACCTATTGTTGAAGAAAACGTAATTTACGTATCTCGTTATTTCCGAGCAGTGTTTTCCGAACACGATACTAGATTGTTTAAAAAGAAATCGCTGAGCGCCGAGAGCGCCCATTAAATCACTTTATTGTTGTTTAATTCGAACAAAGCTAGTTTTAACAAATTCTTTCAACCCTACTCGCTGTATGTAATTTAAATAGGATGAAACTCTGAGAGCGACGTCGTACATGGTAAAACAATAGAATAGTTATCCCCCGGTCTCTCCAACTTAGTCGGGGACGGATGATGTGAATTTTAATTACATTTTTATGATAGTGAAGCGCGTAGTGAAGTATGTACTAGAGGCGAGACCCCCCGTCATTGTCGTCTTCCGTTCACACATAAAAACGGTAACCCCGAGTTTAAAGCGCCATTGAGACGAGCACAATCCAGCCACTAGTCTGTCGGATACGATCGATCTTACCTACCCAGCTTTTGATATGAAAATTGAAAGTGCAGTTTAATAACACTTCAGTAGTTTCACGTTACATAGATTGCAGAATATTCCTTCTAAAGTATATATCGCTCCTTGCTTGATATATTGGAGCAATATACCTTAAGAGATTTTTATGTTCAGTGTTACTCACCATCGAAAATTCTTCGATAAATCTGTTTGCTACAGTTTTCGCCATGGCTTCCTTGGCATAATCTGTTCCTACACGTGGATGCTTCGAACTTTACTGTGATTTATTGTCTGCATACTATAAAGAACTTCAAAATATTATTTAGAAGTATAAATTCCGTTAAAAACATCAAATTGTTGAGTATAAAATTTTCCTTTCCGTAAGTATCTACTTAGTTATATCGGTTTCAAGAATATAATACGGAGACGATTGAATATGATATCGGACTATATTTCACTTAAAGATATACGAGATGGTTGTAAAATCCGAGATTCTATGTGCAAGCGGCCATTTATATCTTATTTCGTCCATTCGATTTTACGTCCGAATGTTTTACGCTCACACAGACAGATGTGTTGGCGATGCAAATAAGCGATATTTTCCGTTCACGTCGCTTTATTTTTCACGACGATAGGTATTATCCTTCTTCATACAAAGCAAAACAAGTGAATATCTTTTGCACGCATTACTCTTCCGTTGTTATCTATTCGGTGGCAGACGTACGCGAAGTGCCCTCAGCGTTATGGACATAAATCATACATCACCGGAATTAAGCACGTCGGACGAGAGAACCGAAAAACAAATCATTTGTAGGTAGCGATCACAAAAATACAATAAATAGAAAAAAAAATTAAGCGTTAAAATGAAAACCGACAACAACAATGAAACGTGGCTTTCCATAAATAACGGTGCAGGCTTTCGTTACGGATGTGGGTAGATTTTGAGAGTTTATATAGCCGCCGAAGCGTGGCCGGTAAACAACAAGAGAAATTTGAATTATGAGATTTAACATTGAAATTGCTTGCTTCTGTTTTATTGTGTAAAGATTTCGCCTTAAAGATATTAGGAAGGGTCCTTGGGGCGCTCCACCGATACCAATATATTGACCGACGAGAATTAGTATGCCCACCGCGCTCTTGTTTTTGCTCGGTAAATTTTTGCAAAATGGAAAATAATGATATCATAAGTCAAGGGGAGATAACGTAAGCGTGCCGTATTGTTTATCACGTCTCAATTGAGATTTTTCGTTTTACAGTGAAGAATGATGGCCTTATTAATTTCCTTTCATTTAAAAAGCGCCTATCCGAGCACAATCTTGACGCATTTTCACGCACAAAACGTTTAGAATTTTGTCGTTGATACATCGACTTACAAGTAATCGTGAAGCTCGCTCACTAAATGTTCTATACGAAGATGACAATGGCTTTATGAATTTTTAGCACGTAATCGGTTTACCTTGAGTTCGGGCAGACAATGAGGGTTCATACGGTATGCGTGCGACCGGATGCGAGTCGCGCAGAGAGGCCGGTCCTTCATACATAGTTGAGTGGGACACCCTCGCAGCGAATTTAAAATTCACCCCGTAACGACGGGAAAATGAGGCCCGGTGTTTGAACGATCATCGTGATAGAAGGGTACAAACATCGGGAAGGTGTCTTATCTGACGTAGAAAATAACATTTCATGTGTGCTTCATGCTTCGAACATTTGATAAATATTAAAAGCAGATTTAATTTCGTTCAATACTGTCTTTCCGTCTTTAGAAGCCATTGTATTAGATCGCTGCCATAATCATGACTAAAATATCATACATATATCATGTTTTCTATTACACAGAGCCAGATTCACAGTTTATTACCCAAAAAATACCTTTGTAACAAAAGATTCAAATAGTAGACTTTATTCATGAAGCATTTTTCAGTATTTTCCACTATTTAAGACCATTAATTACAAGAGACTTTAACAAAGTGTCACAGTTAATCAGGTGTACAAAATAAATCTCTGCCCATACGTGTAGTTAAAATAAACGCAATAAAATTCAACACAATAATGTTTCATATTGTAAAAGCTCGCGGCGTTTGATATCGTTTGTTACAACAAATATTTTTTGATACTCGCGTTTGTTGCAAGCGTTGTATTCATATTATTATCAGATTTACGTCTGTTCAAATATAGAGGTGTTTTTATCAAAGTTGTGCAGTTAGGTAACTGTCATGGCGGTTATAATATTCAGGATATATTCAGAGTATTATAATTCATACGTATTCCGTTGAGGATACGTAGTTGTATGGCTATCGAGGGAATCTATGAAAATATATTTCTGTTTGTAGGTTTAATATTTGTATATCTTTTATAAAATGATATTATATTATTGTCGCTATGTACCTACTCATATTAAGTTAACTCGATAACTGCAAAAAGTTAAAAGTCGATAAAATTACAAACGTCTACCTAATCGAAATACAAATAATCCACAAGCCAGCATCTTTCAGAAAATGAAAAGCGAAAAAGACAATTTCTATTTCGAAATCCATTGTACTAAAAAGGTCGACAAAAATGTATAAGCAGAGAATGAGCTCACAAAATGATATAAGCTCATAATCCGTTTGAAAATCGATTGCGCCACAACAAAAGAAACGGCGAACAGAATGAAAAGATTAAAAAAAAGTTGGAAACTACACGGAACGATTACGGGCGATCGTTCCGGTCGTCACGAGCCGCACACGGGGGCGATCCGGCGAGATAGCCGCAACATAATATTACCGCCGTGCCCGTATCCAGCTCTTATCTTTTGTACGGTGAGCGCTGCATTTGATCCAATTTGCCAATACAATCGGAACCGGGTATTGCAATGGCATTATCTTCGACAGTCGTGGGCCGCGCGGTCTCTAATGCGATCTGCGCTAAGAACTTTCGTTTGCTCCCGCCTACCACTCACCTATCTGCTATTGACAATTAGATACGTTTACATCATTTACAATTCAGTATTTATCTTGAATGTTTATTTTAAGGTATGTAGTTTTTAGACAAAGCGGTTTATTATAGCTCGTATCAGAGGCATATTACAATGTAGCTTGTGTAATACTCCGCCATGAATGAGCCACGTCATCTATACCAAGAGGATAATAACTACATATTGCGAATGCCAGGCATGCTGATTATAACAATATCCCCTTACCACCGTTAATTGTAGCCGCTATTAGGAAGCCTATGTTCGGCGATAGACATTTACGGACTGACATTATTTTTATAGGTCTTATTATGATAATGTCAACTACGCCGAATATTGTTTGCCTACATTAGCTTATATAATAAACTAAGTAGGTATTTACTTTCAACTCGCCTCGTGTTATTCAAAACGCACTTACATATGTAAATTATACTAAAACGCGCATAATCGCAAAAGTAGACATGTACCGTAACGCGACCGATGCGAAATAAAATATTCAATTCAAAATCCCAGCGACAGACCCCCGGTATAACCCCTATAATTCCGTAAAAAGTTCTAACGTTAAAACATGTAAATCTTTTGCCGGTCAAATACACGCATAATAATTTGAAATCCAATCGGCGGGCCGCGCGGCCGCCCTGGGAAATCCTCCAAGGTGAGAGGGCGCCGGACACTGGAAAATCTTTCCCTCTTCCCTCCCTGATAAGATTGTCCAGTGCAACTCCCAAAACGCAGAGGGATTGAAAACTTCTACCGAAACGAAACCGAACATAGTATCCTCGGGGATCAATACGTTCGGAAATATAATATCTGGATAGTTCGCGCACGACTTGAGATCCTGACTTTTTGCAATATTTTTTCTGGTATATTAGTTTAGTAGGCGCCCTAACCCTCAGCCCCTTGTCTGAAATTAAACTCGCAATATACTTAAATTCGTTAAGTATTCAAGAAAAGTGAAATAAATACCTTTTATAATAAAGATCAAGTAAAACCTTTCTTAATGTTTTGAAATCTCTTGAAGGCCAAAAATATGCCAAAATGTTTCAAACTTAATACTATTACGGGATTCATTTAATTTGTTAGTAACGTTTATTTTCTCTTAAATGTTTGAGTTAGCGAATATTATTTGTACAGCGGTACACTAACCCAATTTGTCAGTACATTCGAGTACGTTCCGTACATCGCACGATGCTGTTATTTTGTCGCACTGTCACTGTATACCTCTGAGACGTAAATAAGTGGGTTTGCGAATTTTTCCTGGTAAAGTTGAGCGGTTGTTTACACTGAAAGCGGAGTCGTTTACTTTGGGGGCTAAAAAAGGGGGATCACTAACGTAATTAGCGCAGTTTGTCGGCGTCTCTACCGGCGTCAACTAACTTAATCTTGAGAAAAATGTATTGAAACAATCAGAACTTATTAGTGCAGTGCTGCTACTGAAAGGAAGTGAGAGCGTTCAAATTGAAAGCAAATCGAATTTCAATTGTCTTTGAGTCTCCCCATCTTCCGTCAATTGTTTCACAAAGTTCTTTAAGGATATTCAAGACTGAGACGATCTCGCACTTATCTTTAACGTGCAAAAATAGCTTTTATGATACTTTAGTAATTAATGGAGGGGGATTACGGACTTCCCCGTTTTATAAGGATTTTTTCCTAAGGTTCAATACATATTTTTCGTCAGATCATAAATTACATCCTTCTTTTATGATCAAAGTAATAGCGTGAAATCAATTTTCCGTTATCTAAGGAAACCGAAAAATCAAAGCACGTTGCATTACGCACAAGTGGATACAGAACCACATCGATAACATACGGCAAGTTTATTTCTGCTAGAGAGAGACATTCGATTATACCCTTGAACATTTCTAATTTCCTGGTACTCGAATGCGGTTAACGCAATTTCCGAGACTGTATGTATAAGGTACCTGGGGACGGCCGGGACTCGCTACTCGGCCCATTATCGTAAAATCAAATAAAAGAGTCTTTTCAAATTTCACGATTGAGTTGAACTGTCAATAAATGCTTATATTTTTCTTATTTAAGTTTCATTTTATTGAGAATGGGGATAGAATATTCATGGAGCTAACCCTACTGATATTAAGTAGGTTGAATTCATTTTTGTTTGTTATTGAATTTCCATGCTTACGGGACCTATTAAATATTTATTCGAATAGATTTATACAAAAATAATAGGGCTGGTTCTTTGCTGGCCCTCGAAATTGTACGCTTTGGCATTTAGATCTTATTGTAGCATTTAATAAACAAGAATCGAGTCAATCCAATAAATCTTTGTTTATTTATGAAGATGAAATCGAAAGAGCACTATGAAGACAGAAGTCTTAATACTAACATACCAACATTCTTAGCTTCAAGATATTGACATTTCTAGGATAGGATACGAAGAATATTGAAGGTTCGTTGTGGTTCTAAGAAATTTCTTTAATGAGAAAATAAGGTTTTTTCAGAACTTCATAATTCAACGTAAAGCACAATTATCTCAAATTCTATTCCTTTAATTTTACCCAATTCCTGACCCTCCATTCAAGTCTGTATATACCTACTTTGAAAAGCGCATTCAAAGCAACTATAGTTAAGTGGATAACAGTGGGGTCTACGACAGTGAATTCCTTAGGGCAGTCTACGATTTACTCACGTAGCTTGTTCCAAAATGTCTACGCAGCATTGCTACGAGCCTACGTAATTGATTGAGATCTGTAGCTTGGAGTGGCTTGGTGGTCACATGTATGTAGTTTGAATGAGAATAGTACTGAACAGAATTGTTTGTTTAATTAAAAATATTGTTTTTTAAAAGTGATATTGTCAGACATAATCTTTGACTGAATTTATAGCAAAGGACACTTTTGAAATTTTCAAATTCACTCAACTCAATTGACGATGGCACTCTTCGTATTCGTCGTCATTTATCATTAGCTTCATTTATTTTTGTGCCTCGAGGAGATATGATTTATCACACCAAGGCTACGAGCGTAGGTCTGTTTTTGCTGCGCCGCGAAGATATTAATCGTTATCGTGCGCGTGCCACGAGTCGTTTGTTTTCGTTACACTGGCACAACCCATTAATTATCAATGAACGTCCGGCCGTTCTATGATGAAGGTACCGTTATGTCCCAAGCTTTTCCAGGTGACAGGCGCCTCGCTATCAACCCTTTTTAAGCCTCAGCATTTAACGCCGAGTGTCTGATGTCATAAAAGTGTCCGAACCGGGAACGTGCCGCGGACGTTAAATTCGTGATTAAATTGTTCCGAACGGCCCGTTTTCCGGCGTAATAAAAAAATAAAGATCATCTCCTACCGCATTATGAAATGAGGCTTTATTTTCAATGAATATATTAGGCAAATTTCTTAGAAAATTTAATTCGCGATTATTTTATATTACCTTTGTATTTGGGAGTTGTTATTAGCTTTCTATTACTCTTTTTGGCTGTTATATCTAAATAATACTGTTCAAATGCGTCGGCATTAACATTCCATGAACTCCAGCTGCATTAAACTCAAAACAGAACGCTGATCTCCATATCACTTAATATGTAAGCAGCATACATATCACTTGCCGAAAATTGTTTTCTAATTTCTCTCCGGCCAGTGCTGCCATCTGGCGTGGCGCGTCGTCCGCCATGACACATTGATAGATGGCGCCAGTCATACGCCTGATTGATCGTTGACGGCTCTACGAGTCGGCGTTCACATCATAACCTATACAAGCCAAAATTTTGAGACTAAATTGGTGGTGTAATTATGATAAATTTTCGATAAATGAATGATATTTGTTCAATTATGATTAACTTTCGTTTTAAAGAAAAAATAGATGCATTCAATGCAATTTTCATTTCAATAGTTAGAAATCATTCGAAGAAAAAAGTGATTACTCCAGCGTATACGACATTAAGCATGTAAACCCGGTAATCCCTAGTAAAAGTAACTGAATACCTTTCCTAAAATTCAAGCTACTCTTTGCCAAATTTTCAATCTAAATTGGAAGGCAGAAAGAAAGATCCTTCCAATTTATTCGGATAAAAGCAAGTACCAAAATCGGTTATACATCTACACAACCCTAAGTTATTCCTCACAGCCCCACTTTAAATCAAACTTGAGACGCTAACGTGAAGGTACCGCCAATCGATGCGATTGTAATTGCAAAGTTTGTTTCTAATTGAAGATTCTCGGGTCGTGGGTCGTGAACGCAATTCCAATGGTTAATGATGCGAGCTAATCCAACTAAGCAGAGATGGAAGGCATCATGGGATTCGTCCGGCTTACCATTTGATCTCGAATAGTTCGTCCAAATGTTCATGTTTGGTAATTAATTGTGGATTCGGGTTGGGATCCTTCTTTTGGCATGGGCATCGAAATTATAAAACTCAATCTTATGTACAAAGACATACAACACCTTTTTTGTTCTTACAACGTCATACAAGATAGTATAAAATTAAATTTTTAGTCACATTTTCCAAATTTCATACTTTGGACACATTCACTTTGAATTAATACCTACTTTTCTAAATTCTAATCCTGCCATGAAATCAAAACCAGAAATATGAAAATATACAGAAACTCATTATACTCTCGTACAGAAACTGGTGGACTACTTAAAGAGTCACCGCCTTCAAAGCGTAGACCAAACTTCAGCGAATATTAGAGACACGAAACTCGGAACGTACATGAATGTCACAAGTTACTGTATCTTGGGACATGCCGGTTCATTAGCCCAACCGTATTATCTCAAGCCTTAATGATTTCACGCTTCCCTTCAGCGTTTCGACAACTTTGATGGCGAAGCCTCCCGTAATCATAACGTGAGTTACGATTAAACTTTCGGTTTTATCTTTCCCGCTTGTTGATTAACCGAGCTCAAGTTCCGTTCAGGCTGTCTAATCGATACGCATTTAAACTCGGAATTAAGTTATAACTTATAGCTATGAGATACGATGCAATGATACAGTTTTATGAGCCAGAGTTTCAGTTATAATTACTTATAAATTTTTCACTGCAGAAACAAAAATATTAAAAGGTAATATCGTGCAAAAACTTATTGAATAAATTAAAAACCAACAGTAATACATAAAGCTTGTCAACGAAACTCGTATCAAAAACGAAACAACCTTAATATAAGCGAGTTAAAGCATAACGTATTCACTTTGTGGAACAGTACGCACACTAGGTAATCCACGCGAAATGTATTCATTCAAAGCGTAAGAGAAACCAAAATAGCTAGGTAAATGGGTTGATGTAAGAACAAAAGCAAATTAGCGTTATACCTACTAAGAGAACGCTAAAACGCGTGGGAAGAACGTATCGCGTGCAGGTGATACAACGACGCATTACTTTATTTGCTGAGATACTATAATCTCCGTACAACCAGCAATGTACGACGTATTCAAGTGGAGTTCGCTTTTGTCGAATAAACCTTTATTTTATCCGCGTATCGTGAAGTATTAAGTCTTTTTTCGATTACGAAGTACGGCCGAGTTCTCGGAATGTTTTGGGGAAATAATGTCTGTTGGATGACGGTGGGATACGACCAACTTACTCAGCTTTTTTTGTTTTGTTGCGTTGTTTTGTCTTACAAAAAAACGAAAGAACCGTGTAGCCATTACTCAGTTTAAATATCTTAGTGAAGTGTAAAATTATATAACTCTAACAAATTATACGCTAGCACACACTAATAGTAAAAGTAACGGACGTTAAACACTAATTTAACATTAAAACCACACTTTGCATTTCAGAATTGAAACTGTAAATTAAAATATAAAACTTTTAACCACTACTAACTCAAACTAGTGTACGAACAAAATTATATTCCAGCCAGTATCACTTAAAGCTTACACGTCTACGAAGTGTTACGTAGCTACGAGGCGTAGCGTGTAGCTACAAGCTACAAGCCGTAGCCGCACTGCGTTACCTACGCGGCTGGTATAAATCTAACTTGAGGATTACACGGATTCTCTTACAAGTTCTTGGTACCTCTCAAGATATTGCCAAGTACACTAAAAGTACCGATACGACCGAATTTGGCAGGATAAATTGTTTATCGCCACTTTAGAAATAGTAAATACAACTAAAACAGAAACTATCGTGTCGCCAACTTTAATTTTATTGTTTCTGTTCTTTACAATAATGTTCTTAGAAATCCAAAATATATTGTTACTGTATTTCAATATTAAATATTTGCTCGTATTTTTAATAAATTTAAACCATTTCCAAAATTCTCCTTTCTGTAGGTCTCATGAAAATGTGTTACTCGTATATGTGCACTATCACGGTTAGCGTTGGGTGGCATATGATCGTAATGTGAAACGCATAATGCATGCAAATTAATACTCAATCTTCATCGTTCAACCTATGTTTAGAGTTTTATTACAAATGATTTTTACCAATTTCAAGTAATAAAAACATCCGATCGAACTATAACGAAAGCTATTATAGATTTCAATTAAAATACATTTTAATTATTTTCACAGTATACCTAACGTATAATTTTGTAACAATCACTCCAAATTCCTACTTGTGTACAGACTATATTTAATTAGTGTAATTAATGATAAATTTATATGAGTTCATACATAAATATTGACCTGTATAAACCTCATTTATAATTTATTTGTGTTTTAATTTATTGGATGAAACAAAACACAACATACAGAATAATGAAAGCTAGTATCAATAGCTCTAGTAATAAAAAATAACAATTAATTTAAATAAAACTCACCAAAATAATGTCACTTAGTATTCGTAACATAAAAAAGTCAGTCATTTCCGTTAAGAAAAATAACAGAATATTTACAGGCTAAAAGAAAAACACTATTTTAAAGAAAAAGTAAATCGCCAGCTCTATCTAAATAATGTTGTAATTCTCATTCAAAATAAACCTCAGCTTTCTTAAAGTTCAAAAGAAAAAAAGCACAGTGCAATTTTAAAGGCTAGTTGCAATCTCAGGCCTCTACCAAGGCTCTTAATCTAAGACTAACGGTCTTGTGGAAGCGAGATGCAACTCTACATTGTAGAGCGTTGTCTTATTCATTCATCGGCAACAGCCTTGCTTTAAGGGATGGTGGTAGACCCCCTGGTTATTATTTATACTTCCAACGTTAATGGAGTCTTCTGTCAGACGCATCTTTAACGGTTGTCGGTTAATGAGAGTTATAGTGATATTCCTTGAGTTTATGTCTCATTTTGAACTGAGCTTTTTATTTAGATCCTTTTTCTATCTTGTGGTAAGTTAGACTTATAAATATTTTTCAGTGCTAGGTATGTCAAGTTAAGAAAAATACCTTCAATCATTTTGTTTTTAATTTAGTTATCATATTTTATAAGAAGCATTTTGAAGTCGAGTTTATTTTATTTTTTTAATTTAAAAACATATTAACAGAATAAAAGCCATAAAAAAAGATTTATATTTTATACAAAAAACCTAGGTAGCATATACAACTTCTTGAAATAAACAAAAATGTTTTAAACAAACAGCAATAGAACTCGGGCTTCATACTAAACCGGGATTGTAGAGTAATTTCTCATTCGAAGTACCAGGGCCACAGTAAGTAAGAAGAGGATCTCCATTTGGATTATAACACTATGGTCTTGGGAAGGGTCACTGCGGATAACTTCTCTTAATCCTGGGTTCCAAGTAATAGCCGGTATCGAGACACCAATAAAGACTCGCGTTAGGGCAAAATGAACAAGAATATTTAAAATATAAAACCTCAACATACAGAAGTAAACTGATACCAACTACCTGAGGCTTACTTTAAAAATATAATGGAAGAAAATTTAAACAGCTTTCATCGTTAAAATAATTGGTTAATGTTTTAGTAATTTCTTAAAGAGAGAGCGTACCGCACGTATTGTATTCCACTATAATTAATTTGTAGGTTAATTATAAACCCTCATTATTAACGAGATGGTAAACCAAAACCTCGTGAATGTTAGACTAAACTGCTAAGACTGGAGCGAGGTGTTATTATGTTAAAAGGAATGTCTTTGATATTAATATAATGTTATAGAGTCGAGCTCATAAATATTACTTAACCAGCGTCAACGTCTAAACTAACGCATGGTTACACGCTCCTCAAAGAGCCTGACTCTACAATATAGCGGCATTGTTCTCTAAATTTTACATTCGCATTAGAATGAAATTTTGTCTCGTCCTGATTTACGATCGGCCCTCGACGAAGGAGCATCTAACTGCGAGATTATTTATTCCCGCCGCTTGTCTAACACTCAGAGGAGAGCGCGGCTCGCGGGCCGGCTCGCGCACTCTGAGGCGCCGACGATTTGTTTATGCTAAACAACCTGCAACCGAACTCGAACGGCGCACACTCAAAAATAATTTGCATATTTAAATAAAGAAGCGACACGACAACTTGTGCTAATCCGCCGGTCACCCATAAACTTGTTAATTCTGATTAGCTACGGCCTGCTGTCATTATTTTTGTAGATAAATCACAGCGACCGAGGCGTGTCCCTTATTAATAACTCTGCGCCGGACGAAAGAGTTAACGGCGTTCCGACACGATTGTTACTAAACCGACGGAATTTTAATTCGTCTTGGAGTTTATTAAGTGCGTAAAGTTTTAGCGGGGCTTCAACACGAGCGGTAAATTAAGTGAATTTGCTCGTAGGCTCGAGGGGAGGCCGCCAGTGCCGCTTGCGCCGCTCTCAATCTGATCACCGCGATATTAACCATTTTAATTGCAGTCTGCCATTTTGTTTTCCATAGCTCGTCGCTCACTCAGACACCAGTTACCGGTTCGAAACGAACTCGAATGACATTGCTAATAATACAATTTACATCCACCGTAAACGCTATTTTGTATTCCGAGATATAGAGGTCCTGCATAAAAAGGTAGGTAGTAAAATGGAGTGAAATGAGTGAGATCCGTAAAACTCTTTTCATGCAATATTCAATAGAAGATATTTTATTATACTGAGATTTCCACAATTTACCGATAAATTCGTGCTATATCTCCTGTTTTATATCCTTATGCAGGGCAAATTTGTTTCTTTTTCACGTGATACAGTTATAAATCTAGCGGTATGCGTACGCTTCTTTGGTTACGAATCTATTTTATGACCGCACACGCCGAAGGTTAACCAATAAAACCTTTTAACAGCCGTAACTATTTCGTTATAAGTTCCGAGTACGCAATAAAAACGGTGAAACAGAAATAAATCTGGGGGCACAATGGGCGCGAGAGGGCGCGAGAGGGCGCGCGAGGGCGGCGCGGGCGCTCCTCACTCGCCGAGAAATCAATCACGAGCGGGCGCGCTTTAATCGCTCCAATTTAAGTTTTTCCTTTCTTGATAGAACAAATTGATGGAAATAGTTGAACGTTAAATATTGCGATTCGTTGAGCGCTAGTGTACAAACTTCCTCTTACGCGTTTACGGCGAGCCAATAAATCTCGGCCGCTTTGTGCCGTCTTGTTCAACATCTTCAGCCATAAACGGCACGTGCGCTGTTATCTGTATATTTGTAACTGCAAGTGAAAAAATGTTGATATCGCCTTATTGTTCCATTACCGCTGTTGCTTCACCACGACACATGTATTATTTGATATTGGATGAGTCAGCATTTTTATTTGATTGTTAACATGTATTCACTCAGATCAAAACTACAAAAGAAACAAAATGTAAGAGTTTTATACAGCATTGAAATGCCTAATTATGATTACCATTTAAAACAGCTTCGTGTTTTCACTTCTCAAACAGTACTTAAATCCGTAGACAGTTTTTTATAAACTAACGACCCAGATCCGAAAATGCTTTTATTTTTGTGTAATATATTCTGACGGGCACACATTGTTAATCTATACCGTAATAGATACTATAAACCATTATATTATGTTTAGTAATCCTTTCTATAAACAAAACAATAAATCATAACACAATATTATTTATCAAAAACTAAGTAAACATTATACAAAATTCATCCCGAAAACATGCACCGCATTACATAGCCACTACTAATACATATTACAAACGCAAAGATAAATTATTCCAGAACATTTCTCATCACGATCCATTCTTGTCTCAGTCGACAAAGCTTCAGTGAATCCCCGGGACATATAGCGTTCTTCTCCACAAAATAAAATGAAGCTGGTGGCTCGAAGTTACTTAGTAACGTCACCACATTCCCTCGTAATGTTTGTACATAGTGGGTGTAGCGCCTACATTCTCCTCGTGTATACGACATGAGTATGAATCACAGCTGATAAGCATGGTGCGCAGATTTGCAGGATCGCGCGACCGCGCGCTCGCTGCCAAGTTTCTTGTGCCACGCCTACATATTTGCATCATACACTACACAGTACACAAAGCACTACCCTACACATTCACCAACATATCTACCACATTCGTAACGCTGTAACTACTGATACGCCGGCACATTTCTATAATTTATAACACGAAGTCCTTATCGCGATTCGCGTGTCAAATCAACTCAAATTAATATTAAACGGTGGCGTAATTATGATTTTATGTAGCTAAATGCGGGAGGCACTGGTCGAACCGTGCCGCCCGATAAATCAGCGTTTGTTGCGAGCGTAAACAACCGCAACCCGGTCGTGCTCAACGTCCAATCATTACTCAAAGCATTCGAGTGCAGCAAAAAGCGGACTAATTGCGCTCTTGAAGGACAAGGACCACTCCGCGCGCTCTGTCGCAAATGTACTTAGTCACGTTTAATAGTTTTTCTGTCCGTCTAAGGATTTCTCTAGTGCCATGCTATCTTCGCTTTATTGCACCCAATAAATTAAAACTTTCAATTATTTCAGTCATTTGTTCTTCTTTTGTCTGGATCCTTTTACAAAGAGTGCAAAACAGAACGACACAACAATATAAAAGGTGCGATAATAATAGTGCCCATACAAATATTCCTGTTTACCAACATAAAATCGATGCGACCCAGCCCATTGATTTCCCGTCGCAACTATATGTAAAATAAAATGCTAGTAGATAATAAGGAAAACGCGACACAAAGTACAAATGGGGGAGAAGCGGGTAAACAGAAATATGGGGAAGAAAGTCGCGCAACCGAAACTTCGATAAATAAAATAAGACGAACGAATTTTTTACATTTTTATTTAAAAAAAGTTTTGTTTTTAATATTCTCCGTGTAACCTGTGAAAAGATTTCGTGAGGGCCGACTCGTTTTTGTGTAGAGGAAACTTGTTTGCAAATATTTTTCCAAAAGTTGGTTAATTTCAAAAAGAAAATTCCCTGGTAGCGAGCGAGAAGAGGTTTAAGTTTTCGTTCACAACGGGCCGCAGTCGGCGGGCCGGAGTAAACACCTCGCAACTTGCCCTTTCGCCAAGTTCTAAGAAATTGATTTTTAAACTGTGCACAAGTTAGAACGGAAAAAAAGCGCGAAACATGATAAAAAACTATTCTAACACGAAGTTCGGAATGAAATTAGTTTTAAGCGACAAGTTCATTTCAGTTTTTTACCGGCGAGCCAGTTCTGCAATTGCTCGGAGATTCCCGTAGAAAGTTTCCCAGTGCAGATTTTGATTACACACGCTCCTTCAAGAAGTTTCCTGCCGGATAGGAATATTAAATCTTATTTAAGTTAGACATCCGCGGCGGTTCGCGTTGTTATTTCGAATAAGGTGCTTTATAAACTCTCAGTACGGCGGGAACTTGCCGCCGAGAACATTTTAACCTTTCTGTGGGAGTCGTCTTAACAGAATGTCGCTTTTTCATATTCCGCCGCCTTGACAATACTTAATTCACTCTGTTTTGCAGCCGGCATCGGGTTTCATTCCCTAATGGTTTTATGCTTTACCTAGGTTTCACTCCTACTCCAAACTGGTATTAAAGCAAATATTTGCTCCTCCTCTCGTAATATTTATACTCGGTTGTAACATTTACTTCTGATTTTAGATACAACCTTTTAGGATGCTCGCAATGCTCCGCCGAGATGAAATAGAGTACCGTACAATTTTAGGAACGCTTAAATTTTAATTGTGTAGTAAAAGTACGGTTATATAATAATTAGGGTGAACAATACGGCGGAGCGAGCGCGTCCCGCTGCCGACTCCGCGTTACATGCTGCATTTGCCTAATTACAGCTCAGTTCACTGGTGTGACAATTCGTGATTACCGAAACGGTTATTTCGGGAGACATCCACTCTATTCGGATTACGTTTAAGAGAAGAGCTCAGACATCATCTGCCGTTTTATGCCATGGCCTTATTAAATGAAATACCGAACAGTTCACTTCGTCTTTACCGCTAATACGTAGTCTATAAAGTAGACTGTCGTATAGCTATTATACATCCGAGACATTTCTTTCAAATCTTACTAGAGCTCTTACTTATCTCATATTTCTTAAACTTGTGTTTAACAAGTTATGAAGTTAATATAAGTCAGCCGTACGGCTGTAAAGGAAAAGGAAGTCGAAAAACATAGTTAGTGTAGAGGGAGGAATCGAAGAGCGGCGCCGGTGTGGCGGCGGAGGCTTCCCCGTGTCCCGTGTATTTTGGGGAGCAGCGAAAAGTTTGGCGCGTCCCGGCCGATGCACTCCCGACGTTGAGTGACGCCCCACGCCGCACTCGAGGTGCCCGCAGCTCTCTAACTCCCCGAGACAGGCCCGCCTGATATTTACGTCCCAATCGAACCGACACAACAATCGAATAAACTCCGAGACACAACGTAAATAAATTCACTCGAACAACACAGTTTGAGCTTTAACGTTTAACTCACTCCGATGTTAGAACTTAGAGTGATTTTAGTGATCTCACGTCACAACTTCTTGAAGAATTGTCTTACGAACTTTTAAACTCGGTTTATTTACTCGTAAACTGTGAGGATTCAATGAAAACTTAGTTTTTTATTTCAAATCTAGTGGCTGACAAAGACAATTTATACGTTTCTTAGACAAGATTAAATTTGAATCGAAATACTGTTACAGAGATACCGTAAACATTGGAAATGGCCCTATTCTGACATTTTAATTTTATTAAACATCTCTCGACGCCCCAGATAAAGTAGATTTCTTTCGCTGCCAGTAAGAATTTCGACTCGTATAATAATTTAGATTGCGTAGCAAGCAGTGAGCGTTCATTATCGTTCTTTTGTACCTGATTTCGTGAAGATCTCATTCGGATAGAGCGGCAGTCCGCGGGCGCGGGCCTCCTCTCCAAATGGAAAGTGCGAAAATGAAATTATAAAGCCCCGCGATAAAAATAAATTAAATCGGATTTCGCATTTGCCAGTAGCCAGGGTGAGCAGCGTTTTGTAGTCCGCGGATTCCTTTCTCTTTTTAAATATTTGTTTTAACAGTTGATTTGTGGCGTAATGAGAAAATTCTCACTTGGCAATTTTTCCTTCTCCTTTTGTAATATTCAGCCATCTTTTTTTACATTTTCCTCATTATATCTATTAATGTGGAGCAAATTTTGTCGTTGTTTTTAAATGTAAATAAAACCAACGTACATGAATCTTAAAGGCATTAGTAGTGCTTCAAGTTCTCTGAGAGTGGTGGCGCGCTGCGGCAAATCACTCTGCATTCTCACCAACGATTATTCAAATTAGGTAACGGTACGACAAAGACGAATGGTACTAATATCGTTCGCTCCGCGATCGCCGAGCGCGATAATACGCGCGCTACGTGCCCTACACACGCGCTACAGATCTCGTCCGCCGATAAACACCGATTGATCCCCACGATACGCTTTTTGCGTAAATATCCAAGCAAGTTTTATGCAGCCCGCGAAGGCTTTGTATTCGCGATGAGGCCCACACACTTACTCGGCCTTAATTAAAATATGCCGGCCATAGTAAATGTTCAAATACACAATTATTTATCCGTGTTAGCACTTAAGCACACAAACAAGGATCTTATATTATAATAAACATAATAGGATGTCAGATTATCAAAATAAATAAATACCTCACAAAGCCCAAGTTGTCGTTTCATAGTGTTTTAAATAATACGCTATTTTGTTATAACGTTCCCAAAAGTGTAATTTAGAACCGATTTTCCATCCTAAATACGTAATTTACTGGGGTTTTTTCCTTGCATTATTCGTTAATTCGGAGTAAAACAATGTAATTATATTTTTATTGCTCATTCTATGTCCAGTAAATCGGGGTTTGAAATCCCGGAGGTCGTTTTAAGTGAACCGACCCTACTTAATAGTCGTCCTCTAGGTTCGGGGTCAGTGGCGCGACACTAGATGCTTTTGTTTATACTTTGCGTCCCCAGTGTTATGTAATCATTAGTGTAATTGTTGGGATTAAGTTTTCTCTCATACAGAGCCTTTTGCGATTAGGCTCGGAGTCCGTCGAGTGTGCGGGATCAGTCTTCAGTTCAGTTTGTGACAGCGGATAATAGAGAATTAAATCGACCGAACAAATGTCGTTACAACTAATTATACTATACTTTTGTGCATTGTACTTGGTATCTTTGCAAATCATAATTAAACAATATTTGAATATATTAAAAACAAAGTTTTCATTTGGTGAAACCGCTTCTATTTTTATTGAAAAATCAAAAATATTCAATCCAGATATTTCAGTTCGATTGTACAGTTTGAGCCTTGTATAAATATCGAAGGCGCTTTTTCATTTTTACTCCATTTTATTTATGTATTCATAACTTTTATTGCCTCTGTGTTTACAATACACACCAAACAGGTTTCATAACACAAGTCTTTTCAACTAAAAAAGATACAAAGTTAAATGTGATATAAAAGAAAAATATCAAAACAGCGCACAAAGTCTCCACAATTTGGCTTAACCAAGACCTTAATTCTGAATATAGCTCACGAAGAATGGCGTTGCTGCCAAGAAAGCGTGTTCTTTAATCTAGTGACAAAAGCGTCACCTGATTCAGCAGGCACGAGCACTCTTCACACACAAACGTGGAGGAATGAGGTGGAAGAGTGGCAGGTACTTGGAATTACTTCCTAATGAAAAGAGGCCGGGAGTGGGACACAGGGGCTCGTCACGCCGCCACTAACGAACGCGGTGGCCTCTCGAGCCGGCTGGAGAGGCCGCCGCCGCGCAGCTTATTAGTCAACCTACCGAGATCGAAATAGATGCAAATTGAGGCTTAGGATTTGTTGGAATGTTTTGAAATTGTGACTACAACTAGTCCAATACGGAAACTTATTTTCTTTCTCATCTAATTAATTAATTTTGTGACAAAAGTATTAAGAATTTTGTGACAATTTCTTTCGACTTTCGACTTCAAGACAATTTTGATTGAAACCGGTATTGCCATCTCTATAAAATGTAGGCACATTTTCTAAGGGCAACTTAATAAATGCGTTGGACAAAATAAATTTTTCTCATCTCCATTACTTACGGTACGTAGTTTATCTCAAAAGGTTTAACTTAAAAAGGTTTTACTAGAAAATATACTATTTTATTACTGATGCTAGTCACGGCCAACTCTCAGTTTGTAACATGATAACGTTACCAACATAGATATGCCTATTTGTCATTACTTGATACTTATCGGAGAAAATTACTATTTATTTGAATACCATACGACTTTTTTCATAAATCTTACCTCTTCATTATTTTATTCATAAAGCCGAATAGAAAAGGATAAACAAGTAATGCGATTTTCAAGCGTATTATACTCGTAGCTCAACTAAAAATGTTCAGAGCTGAAAGGCAACAACCTAAAAATTAAATTTACTAGCAAGAAAAAACTCTGACAAATTCAATCGTATTTCTACGTAATTCCAATTGATTATATTATCTCACCTTTTTGCAGCAAAAATGTTGAGTCGCAATGTCGAACAATTTCACTGTATTTGGTCAAACACTTTTAGATAGAATCGTGATACATTTGCATTTCATGGAAACACCTGTTTTTAAGCCGGCTTAGTACTGAGAATGTTTGTTTAAAATAATAAAAGAGATAGAATCAGCCAGCAGTAAGGTTTTCCGCTGATATTCTAAATTAAACTGCAAATTGAATAAATATTGATTTAATTTTGTATTTAGCTTAACTTTGCTAAATGAACATGGAAATTTTCATCAACATTTCCCTTAACAACAAGCACAAAATACACCGAACTGTTACAATGAAAGCACAAAAAACATCTCACGTAAAGTTTAAAAAATCGAACTACAAATTCGATACCATTCATTAAACAAATATGAAACCTTATTCATATTCAACTACATCGCGAAAACCAATCAAGGAAACTCAATCACAAACACACAACTCATAAAAGACAATAAAAATGAAAAGCAACATTCGCAAGCTCGCCGCAAGTACAACAGATGGCGTGGCGATCCATTTGTAATGATTCCAATACCGTTCGGCTGCATAACTGGCGAGATCAAACATTTTTATTTGTTTGCTCATTCAACCACACGACTGAAACTAATGAAGAGGAGTTTCGATTAAATTAATACGTTTTATTTCCCTGTTTTACCTCGCCGACGGACGAGTTTTTTTGCGTGGCAGCCCGCTCCACGTTTCATAACTATAATTGATAAAATACGCTTCATTAGGTCCGATTTGCTGTTGTGTTTCGATTGCACATTTTGCTCCTCTCGATTTTATATCGATATTGCTTGTTTTGGTTTAGTTTTGCGAGGTTTTTATTCGGTTTAACAGGTACGTTTGTGTTGAAATAACTTTGTCTGCGTCCTTATGCGAGGTCTGGATGGTGGGGTTATTTCTGGAAGTGCGGTCTCTAGTGAGTCTGTGTATAACCTGTTGCGAGGTCTCGGTTCTACACTATTTGTTCCATAGAGTTGTGAAGATTTAGAGTTAAGATATTCTTATCACGCGCTCGTTTGATACGCGCTCTCGTTTTTCCGACGAAGAATAGGCTCAAGTTTCTTAACGTTCCCTTTAAGGTTCTAACACTACAATCTCAATAATATTACTCACTTCTGGGACTGAATATATAAATAATTGCTGTGTAATCGCTTCGAACCAAAATTGTAAGTAATTACATATACAAGCAAAAAGCCCACAATTTATCCATCAAGCTAAATGTTTTAATGTTGTATAAACGCTACCAATAATCAACCCACGTAATAACGACGATAGACTGACGATAAAAACGTAAACAGATCCGTACAAAATGTATGTAACATTTCACCGAACCACACATTAAAGCATTGTGTCAATCAAACAAAAAAGACAATAAATGTAATTAAACGTGTTAATTAACACAAAATCAATGATACATTGTGCCCGCATACAACACTTTTTCCCATATAAATTAACAAATCAAACAAACAACGTATTGGTCACTGTAATTGCATCATTTACAAACCGTAAAACCGTGTGTCACAGATAATAAACCTTTTGAATTTAATATAATGCACCTAACGACAGCAATTCAAATTTTATGTGTTTTTACTAAATAATTATGTCGCTTTGTCGATAAATACGACAGTTCAGTCAATGTTTGCGCGGTACTTTGTTGAATTATTTATTTATGCGGTGATACAGACAGTTTTACTGGGGCAATACGTAGTTTACAGCTAACCTAGAGTTTAGACTAACACAGTGAAGAGTAAGCGAGTTTAGAGTCCGTAGTTTCGAACGGCTAGAGCTTAATTCAGACTAAATTCAAGAACGTATTCGTTGTTATATTATACTTTGTAAACCTTATACCAGAATGCACTGAAAACTTTAATTGTAAAGCAAGACGGCAGCTACAATAGAAATTCAAGATACACTCAATAGAACAATTTAACAATACATCGGATTCAAGGCAAGCGTTTCAAGTTTTAATGAATACCTTGTTACAATCAGTTCGCTATCAAAATAAGCAGTTGCTATTAGCAGAGCCGCAAGATGCACAAACGCGGTATAATTTCAAGGTAAAACGAAGTTTAATAAGCAGAAACCGCCGATATTCCGCGCTCATGTTAAGTTCCCAACTAGAGTTAACGAGGTAATGTGCAACACGGCATGTTTTCAACTGCTGTTAGTGCGATACAGTTATCCGTTACACTGTTATCGTTTAAACTAACAATGTTTATATTAATATCGGTGTTATGCGTGTATCGAGTTAGTTAAATAGTTTAGAACAATGTACATACAATTATTTCACCCGTACAGGTATAATTTTAATTAATTTAACTTGCAGTTTGTGTAACAAATTCATTTGTTTTGCTGTTAAATAGAGCTGTAATTTGTACTCATTTGTTTGACAGTTTGAGTTCAGAAAGATTTATAATTAAAATGTTTTACTGACCTAATACTAAGCCAGTTTGATCAATCATTTTAAACGGTCCAGTAGGCAGGAGCATCAAACGAAATGATGATCATTTTTTTAATTAAAACCGTAACGACTGCTCTCGCTTCGTGGCGTCATTCAAAGAATATCTAAAGAGAATCAAATCTTACGACGTCGGGTAATCGTGGAAGCAACCACGTTTATAAATCTCATTAAGGGTGAGTACCCACTGCCTCAGTTGGCATCCTCAATTTCATTTCCCACGTTTCAAAATGATTCAATCTCAATGTGATGTACCTAGAATTAAAATTCTGAGCAAGGCTATTACGTAAATTGCGATTGTTAGATTGCTGAAAGATTTTTGGTTTTCGTTGGATGTTTTGATCGAGCTCTTTTACTAGTAGATTCAAATGTAGGGAAGAAAGAATTTTAGATACCCGAGCAAACTTGGTAACAAATTACTTTTTTTATGTATGGTCACTATAGTTTTTGACAAGTTTGAAATTAAATGAAGGACTAATATATGTGAAATACACGATTACTTATTCTATTAGTTTTGGTAAACATAACGTAGTAGTCAAAGTTCACACAATCTACCATGGAAACATAACTTCACCGTTAGCAGAATTCTTAGAACAAATCCATTGTTTCGAGAACGCATTTTCGAATTCGAATTGCAATACAATACGAAATCCGTAATATTTCCTTACGGCTTCCTAGAAGTTGTGAACAACTTTTAGTTCGAAATTTGAATACCGGCAACGCAACCCCAGTTGGAGGGAAGTGTTGGCAGTGAGACACGTAATAGCCCCGCGTATCTTTTGTTCGGGCAATCCGAAGCGCGCGAAACGACAGATCGATCGATATCTACAGATCTACCGAACAGTACGATTCGAACAGTCGTTAATAGCAACTTTGCCCGCGCAATTAGGTAACCATCTTGGTTTTATTAAATTTAATCAAGAACTTGTGTAATATTACGCAGATTGGGCCAATCGAGCCGTATACAAGTTTCGATAACACCGTAGTTCGAAACTAATTTGGGAAATAAGCGTAGTTATCTCGGTTTCTACTCGATCGCCTTATAAAAAGGGGATCAATGTTCTTTAACAAGATTAGTAGATAAGGCGTTCATGGCGCCAAGGGGAGCCTGTTCTTCCTGTATAAACATAAACGGGTTTTTCGACTGAACCAGCGCTGACGTAATAAAAAATTGTAATTACTTTTCCCAAACATGATTTGGCAAAGAGGATTAATCGTAATAAAAATATTGTACAAAAATTTAATCCTATTTTACATTTTCGACAAATTAAATTCAAAACTCACACCTCAAAAACAAACAAACATCCCTTGCCTTGATGCGAGTATTAACAAACACATAAGTGGGTTAACCCGTCCATACGGTGCGCCGGTCGCCGGTCGTGCGGCGGTGTGCGGCGTTATCGCCGTGATAAGCGCCGGAACCCGGCGGCGACGGCCTGCAGCTATCTACCGCTGCCCCATATTGCTTTCACACTTCACCTTAACACTTTCGGTGTAATTTAATGTCGGACTCTGATTGCTCGACAGTCTCAAGCCAGCTTTAACCGTACATTTTCGAAACATTAACACTTAGAACAGTTGAAAACCGAATTTACATATAAAAAGCCATAACTATAATAAAAAGTAACAAAGAACCAGCTTTCCACACCGACTCGCTCCAACAACTTATTAAAAAACTTGAACATTGCCACAAAATGAAGTCGAGAACTCACTTAGTCGGAACATTACAAAAAACTGCAACTTTAAAAACATTATCAGTTAACCAAACAAAGATTCAGAAACTCGTGCCATTGTGTAAGACACCTGAAAGGAACTCGTAACGAAACAAGTATAGCGCACTTTTAAACAAAGCTATAGGAGGGTATTACCATAAACTGTCGGTAGGAACGGAAAATTCCTTTTTTGAACTACCACAGTGTTAGTATTAGGCGAAAAAGTTGAATAGAGCCTGAAGACGGTACGTAATCACAAGTAGAAGTTTGTTCTGCAAGCAAGTCACCGTGTTTACTGAGGTTCGTGTGACTCGACTCGGCTCCAAGATTAGAACTATTCACGTAACTCCAACGAAACTTTTTAGCAATTCTACTAGTGGCACTTAAAAGCATAGTTATCGCTTTCGAAGTAAACACTACCCACTTTCTTATTCATTCATGAAAGTTCAAGTGGAATCTTGAAGATATAGTGGCACTGCATCTTTGATGAGTGCATCCCGCAATCATTTTTAAGTTACTGTTCAGCAATGTAATGCCTCTGAACGGTGTTGGAGTAATACTTATTTTAACCAACCGTTTTTATTATTAAGAGTTTGATGTCTGAACTCTCGTTACTGTGTTAGTAAATAGAAATAAGAATAACCTCTTTTTATTTTCAGTTACAATAAATTTAAATCACATTTAAACGTAACGTATGATATAAAAAATATAATGTATCAGGCATAAAAAATACAAATAATAAATTATACGTAAATAATAAAACACAACCCTAAATAGAATTCTGATATCGATAACATTGACATTTAATTACTTCATGTGGAAAAGACATCAATATTGGTCCAGTGATTTTCTATCTAAATTCTAAACAAAGACAGACAAACAACACAGGAAACGTTTATATAGTGGAGCTGTTGAAAACAGATGAACTATCATCGTACGATGTAATTAGATTACACATTCAAATGAACAGAGGACGGAGTCTTTAGAAATATCGATACGAATACGAATGCTTAATTAATTTGTTTAACACGAGTCTATGTATGCTGGAAATATTTGCTTCGAGTATTAAAAATAAAACAAATTTCAATAACCCCAATCATGTCTGAGCTCTTGTATTCTCAGCCTTCTTTAGTTATTCAAACATTTTGTTGCTATGAACTGCAATTTTTCATAATTTCAATCAATTTGCTATATCAGCTTCTTCAATTTGTTTAGTTCATGCAAATAACAAGTGTATGACAAAAAAAAACATTCAATTAAGTAAAAATTTATACCATATCTTTGATTTCTGTTTATTGGACTCAAATTCTATTTAATTCCTAGACATCTCCGAATTAAGCCTCAATACTTTTATTGATAAAACAAACTTATTACAAAAACTTGCTTATCAACAAAAACGTTTCAGCAAGGAACTTTGGACATCATATTTCACTAGTAAAGTAGGACGCTAAGGATAGGTGTACAATGTACATAAGGTATACTTACCTGTATTACACCGGAGGCATATTTTAGGCCGTTTGCGCGTAAAACGGAACTACGATGTACCGCTCCCCTATCGGGTATGCGTGAACATATTTTATCTAACATCCGCCTTTCGCAGACCGCAGGCAATTATCGGCGTGCTTTGCGCTCATAACAGACCTGTGTTACCGTACCTCCCCTTACAAATATCTAGATCACAGATAAAAAATCCCGCGTAACATCATTAATCCACCAACGAACTGTAATTAACGCTTCAACAAATCACTAACGGCGTATCGCAGATGGTATCATTGCGGCGTTCCGGAATGGGGGCGAACAGGTCGCTCAGGGTCATGTATGAGACACTGGCACGCAAACATTTTACTTTTATTGTTCTGCTTATCTGGCTTTTGAATAGCTCTATGAAGTCGGCATGTACTTTGTGGTTATATGGTCAACTTGGGAACGAAATAAATCCTTTTTCAAGCACTTCTGGTTACCATATCCTATTGTGTTTTATGAAAATAATACGAAAATAACTATTACAAATATAATAATTAAAACGTTTGCTGTATTAACCGCAGTAATAATCATTATACATTTTAAACGTAAAACATTTCATATCATATTTAATTGAAGAAAACATCCGCGGTCAGCTTATTAGTAATTAATATCAAAATAAACGAGCTCACAAATATAATTTTAATTGCAAATAATTAAGATGTTTACCAAACCTACGTACACTTAATGAAAACGATGTTAGCGATTTATATATTATTATGGGAGGTCAGAAAATATCTATTACGTTATTATGTTCATTAGTGGCATAATGGAAACCGGTATCCCGGTCTAGCAATTACGAAAATAATTGTTTACATAAATACACAGATTCGCCAATAGATGAACATAAATATTGAGTGGAGACGCCGTTTGCGTGGATCTTGCTATTATTACTATTAATGTAATCGTTTCGGCGATGATAATCATTAAGATGGTATTTAAGGGCACGTGGTGGGTGACAAAGTGTTATTGAAAATTGAATTAGGAATATCACTTTTGGGATTAGGTTCATGCTGTTCAGCAAGTGTTGTGTTTATCGGCGTTTACTGTTAACTGTTTGAAGAGGTTTAAATCATGCGGCTTATAGACTCCTTCTAGTGACTTAATAGAAATCAAAATTATGAAATTATTTTATAAAATGTAAATTTATTACAATAAAAATGACATTCGTTTGTTTGCATAGATCGTTAAAAGTTGTAGAAATATCAATTTTATTATTTATTTATGTATTTAGTATTACAGAGTTAAACAATATTTTATGTGGTAAAATGTCCAATAAAACTATATAACTTCTCTACTTATTTAGAGTTTATTCGATGACGTCAATTTAGTGAAACGTTCTGGTCGAGAGTACCTATTAATACACTATTGACTATTGCGTGGGTTGTTATTTTAAACCCTATTAAGTTTAAACCCTCTTCTATATATAGACACTATCTTCTCTACATCACATTAATGTTACGTATTTTCTATATCACACATATTTGTACAAAAATGTACGTGCAAAAGCATGCGTCAGGAAACACAGTGATCATGTTATATCAAAACAAAAGGTTAAACATGAGACAAACACGCCTAACGAACTCGACTCTACTAAGAGAGCATAATAAAACATATAAAAGTGTATCGTAGATAAGAATGTTTATAGAGAGTAAGCGGTGAACAAATTGTTGGTTTCTCTACCTGCGCTTTTACCACGACAACTTCCTGTAAGACTTATTGCGAAGTCTGAGCGGGATGCCGTTATATGCAATGTAGAGCGCTGTCACGCTTACACGATGGCAACAGTTTTTTTTTAAGATTTCGTGGTACACGGTTACAGTTTTCATAACACCGTGTTGCCGCGGGCGCGGTGACAATTTGTATGAGAGAAACCGACTGAGGATTTGCCGACTACCGTAAATATATTCTCACTTTATGAACACGGAACTTCCAAGTTTTCGAGATTGATTAATTTTGGAATATTTTCGTTTGAATTTCGTAGAGCTTTGTGGTTGCAAGTTGTTTTAAAAACATGTAAAAGTAGGCATTTTCGTTGTATGTCGTGTTACACAATTTCAGCAATCTGTATTTCAGTTTCCTTAAGGTATTTATAGCAAAATTTTCTTCAAAAACATACGCAAGTACGGACAATCTACGACAAACTTTACACTGAAGATCGAAAATTCAGTAATAATTGTAAAAACATATGCATCTTCTCACATACACCAGTCAAAGTTTAAAAACAAACGTGGAATATCGGAGTAGAACTTATGCCATGCATGCAACACGTCAGTTCCACCCCAGATGTTTTAGTTTCCACCACATAAGTAAATAGACACGTTACTAAGTTACTACAATACATGTAATCGATACAGCCTGCAATTTTGCTGTCTTTAATACTGTCGTTGATATACGTTCGACGAACTTTAATAGTCACTTACTGTTTATTTCTTGTAAGTAAATTGTGTGGTGCTAGGTGTAACTTCACTTTCATGTATATAGGTAGGTGTTCGGTTATTTTGTTGAAAGTTGTCAAGTTTGTTTCTTATTGCTTTTTTATCGTTAAAACAAAAGAAGGCATTTTCAAATTGTTACATAATTCTTTACGCAAAGTGAAGGGTTGAGATTCGCTTGTGAATGCGAAGTTATAAAATTAAATCTGAATGTTGTAAGCTGTTTAAGCATCCGGTTTTCAATATCCAAATATTGTAACAAGAAAGGCTTACTAAGATATTAGTATAAAACTTTATGGAGCTATAATATGCAAAATAAAACACTTGACAGCGTCAAAAGCTATTGAGAGGTCGTGTAATTCGCTCCGGGGTTCGCTGAGCGATACATTTTTCATTCATTAGTTATTCACGTAGCCGGGGATCCTCAGTCGGCCGAATTCGCGAGATACGCAGAAATGTTGCAAACGAGAAAAATGCTCACTTACCTACAAGTTTTGCGAATTGTTGGCAATATTCACAAGTTTTTACGATGTTTGTTTCTCACTCCCCCGGGCGGGATCAGTTGGACTCGTCGCATCTGCGTACCATTCGAGCGGTCATGTTTTATCTTGTGATATATATTCGTGCTTAAAATAAAAATTTAAAACGTACCGTTGTTACCAGAGATGTAATTCAAAAAGAAAATGCTGGAGCAAATTCGTCTCTCTTGCTATTTACTTTAACATCTTTTTTCTTCCGCACTGATTTTTATTTCTAAATCATGCTCATTTGAGGCTACATAGCTAGCTTACAAGTACAGTTTCCTACATAAAATCTTCTTTTCAAATACGACGATTATTCAAATTACATTTGAAGTTCCTCAACCACATCTAGTTGGAAGTCTTAACAGGTACTTACGATCGACGTCACAGTTTAGAGGGTGCATTCTTAAGAGCGATGGGGGGAAGAGGAGGGTGAAGAGAGAGGGAGGGGCTTTGTGGTCGCACGAGACTTCATTAGGAGCGGCCATCGAGAGCCGAGGGAATGCAACGTCATTCCTCCCCGGCTGGGGAACCGGACCCTCCGCTGGACCGCAAAAATTAATGATAGGAACAATATGAATATAATGTTGAGGAAATTTTAAGTAATATTAAGAACATTTTTTAGGAAAGGAAATGAATAAATAATTATTTACAAAACAAATTCAAATATATATTACATTGTACAAGTGATGACTACTTTTAAAGGATCAGAAAAACAATATGTGAGACTTTATCACGACTAAGTTATATTAAACAATACGTCGCTATTAAAATAACTCAGAACAACTCGAAGTATGGACAGAAAAATAGTGTTTCAGTAGTCAAACAAAGTTTTGTTTAAGTACCAAACTGCTAATTAGGTAAGTGCAGTGCCGACATGAAAGTCAAAGGAAACTGAGGTATTACATTTAGCTGGTTCGTTTATAGAGTCATACTTGTATTGGTGTGTGTGCTAAGTACACTTTGTCATACTCGAAATGTTTTGACGCATCTGCGCTTACTTTTAGACATTTAAAGGAAGACAGTAGCAAGGTAAAGTACGATGAATATACGATGATTGATTTTTTTGGAATACACTTGAAATTATTTTTCACTATGTGTCTTGAATATTTGATCAAAAAATTTATAGGTCCATATATTATGTATACGATGACTTCTGAATGTCTTACAATTTAAATTATAAACAACAGTCTACAAAACTCTTTGCACGATAAAATTAGAGAAACAGAAGACAAAGTAATGAAACTTCCATTCTAACATTCGAAATCCGAATCCCAAACAAAACATTTCTACTACGATATTCGTATTTTTCTTGATCTAACCGTCAGTCTTTGTCAACACGAAACACAACCTTTCAAAACAACTGGCTGTATATAAAATAGAGAGGTAATACTCTGTTCTTTTTACAAAGCGTTTTTTGCACGAGCCTCCCCTAAGACTTATAAATAAAAAGGCTTGAAGAAAAAGCAAAAATGTGTGCGTGACCACGCGTAAAAAGAAAGATAAATATTGTGGCGTAGTTAAAATCTGTAAAGCCTTATGCTGTATCTCCCGAGATGCATCATTATGGGGGTGTGGCGTGCCGCGGAGAGTTGAGTGGTTGAGCTAGGGCTGTGCCAGCGTACCAGAGGAAGCGAGAGCGTTAGCGGGCTTAGAAATATTTTTAAAATGACAATTTTTTCAAGCGAATATACTTCAAATTCTACTTGTATAAAGATCAAAGTTCATTGTGTCACAAAATGAGAAATCTACTCGTAGATAGGCACTGTCACGTCAGTCTACAAAGTTTCATCATGATTAGAAAATATAGTTAGTCTAGTTGGCATTTATCACACAATATTACATGAAATAAATTAAAGTCATTAGACCAAGACATTATGCGAGTCCGTTATTATTTTACTCTGGTTTGTTTTAGTTTAATTAGAGCTCATTAATTTTAGCTTAACGCCGTTTGTTATTTGAAAATCTAATTAAGATTGTATTATGCGGTGAAAAGAAATGTATTGCTTGGAGCGTTTTATAAAAATAGTACACAATTTACTGAATGAAAATATTACGAGTCTTATATAAGGTAGTCGCTTTCCGCTGTTAGTGTGACCACAGCCTGATATCTCATTTAAAGGTGTGTTTACATAGTGTACCTACTCATCGCGAGGCTACGTCTTTGCCGAAGTGCATACACACCGCGTCTTGGCATAAAGGTTTTGAAAAAAGGTTTTTTGAATACAAAGATTCAAAAAACATTTTTCACACACTTCTTTAAAAAAAAAGACATCTTTTATAAAATTGTATGCGTAGTTTTTGAAGATTTGTATACTTTTTCTTCTTTTAGTAGGTACTGCGTAGTAACAGTAGAGAGTCATTTGTAGAGTTATTATTATAATAGGAACTCTTTGAAGGTGTTCCATTGTTTTCGTGAACAACTGTTTTGGTACTTTTCCTACGCCTTCACCTATTCAAGGCTACGGCGAAATGACTTACTCGACCTTATTTACACCTGTTATGTCGTAAATAAGTAGTAAAATACTTTCGCTACGATATTATTACGATACTGGTATAAGTTATTATAGCTTAAAACTACGACAAAATTACTTTCGATACTGCAATGTAAGTACCAATATTTATGATAAATAATCACAAGACACGTTCGACAGCAGTTTTAATTTTAAATTCAAAAGCGACTTGTAAAAAGTTAGCATACAAAAAGTACTTACCTCAAGTAAATTAAAAACGGAACCACCTAAAACAAATTAACATACAATCCCGATGTAGAATCCAACCTGTTACATGCAAATAACCAAAATGAAAATGCAGAAAGCGTCTAAATGAAAGGGGAATGCTCATCGCCAACTTATAACATGTTCCTCGTTATACCGTGTATGCAAGCTTCGCGTTATTAATATGCGCAAATCATGCAGATGGCTTCTTCGAGACGAGAACCATGCTCGAAGCTTTAATGACTCGTCCGTGACTCGAAACAAGCACATAATATTGCTGCCTTGACAGTTTCAGTTAGAGCCTGAGTAAGAGCTATGTAATCGTGTGAGCTGTAGTCTTGAGGCTTAGTGAGGGATTGTTCACTTTTTTGTTGTTTGAGATTTAGTAGAGGTGTTTTCTGTAATCGAATTATTTTAAAATGTCTTCATTGATTGATTGTGATACAAAGTAAAAGTAATATTTCTATGAGACAGTAATGGGGTTTTAGAGTTAGATATTGCAATCTGACCGAAAGTCGATGACATATTTTTTAAAACTTATTGTTATTTTCCTTATTATTTTAGATAAAACTAAAATAAAACTCGGCTTTCACAGCAAATAGATTTTAAGAAATTTCAATATTAATTTCCTTTTTTAACAAAAATGAAAAGCAAAGTAACGTCAATAAACGTTACAAACGTTAAAAACAAACAAAGTATTTGTTCATTTAATTACTTCGCAAATAAATAGATATTAACGCAAAAATCAGCTTAACAGCTCTCCAAAACGTGGAAATTTGAACAAAATTTTCCTGAACCTTCTAAATATATCCAACAATTTCTGAGTAAATCTTGACCTAAAATAATGAGACACGACATTATGTATCCTCCAATTTTGTTTTACATCTGTCTCAAAATTTAATCCCATTATTCCTCCGTCTAAACATGTTTTACGCGTTAGAAGTACTCTCTAGAACAAAATGTACAATTGTAAAGCGAATTATTTTCACATTTGATACGTTACGGCGAGGTTTTGGATAATTTATGTAGGTCGCATCTACAGTTAGGAGCATTCATGTAGATTAACTAACTTGTGCCATTCTGTTCTCGTTATGATACTTTAAAAACTGTTTATTAGTTAATTTTCGACGAGTCAACTTTGTCAGTCAACATTGAAACTATGTTCGGTATACTCGAGTACGTACTTAGCAATAATCGAGGCGTGGAGTTGTGCGAAATTTGGGATCAATTATTTAGCAATTGTAACGAAATAGCATATTACCGCCGCTCAGTACATAGAGTTCGCGGCGTTACGTGCATCGTGTGGTGTGGATTATACGACGTCTCCGCCATCCGGATGCGGCGATAACCAGCCACGTCAATCCTATCCTAGACATTATCGTAAATGTTAATGACCACGACAATTACTACCAGCCTCCAAGCTTCATCTAGAAGCCGCCTCCGAAATTGAACATTCCCAATCTATCGGCCGCCGACCGATTTGTCCCTCTATAAACTCCTTCCATTCGAGCGGCTTTAATTAAAATAGTTTCACGGGAAAAATAGTAAGGGGCTAACTTCATTTATTCGCAGCCGTCGAATTTTTCCAGACAGTATTTTTACGGAAGCCCATTATGCTCTTTGCGCCCCTAGCGGTCTATATTGGCTCCCGCTCTCTAGATCCCCGGCCTAAGTTTATAAACATTAGGGCAACAGCGCAACGCATACGATCGGTGCTCGCATTTGATTGGAACTAGTTTGGAGCGAAACGACGCGGATGAAACGGATTCACACGACCACAATCGCATATGCCGACTGTGCAATTCCGTTATGCCTCCGCACATATGATTATTATCTGTGCTTACGCAGCCGTTTCCATTATTATGTATATTGCGCATAAAGCCTAAATGTATCCAAAACGTAACGAGCGTTATGAGCCGTGGCTTTTAAGTGTACATGTCCCTTTATTTCACAAACATCTTTAGCGCTTATTAAATTCAATAACATGCGTAATTTTGTTTGGTACTATCCGATGTCAAAGGGAGCGTCTCAAAACAAACAATATCGAGTAAGGCGACTGAGATAATGGGGACAATGCAATATTTTTGCAAGTAAAACTTTTGTGTAAAGGAAATGAGTTGTTCGTTTCCGTGCAGAAGTAGACGCGTAATATACAAAGAGGCGGCCACTCCAGAGACAATGGACGGGCGAGTAACTTTCAATATTAATGATGCGCCGAGAATGCACACAGAGGCTGGCGAGTTTCAAAAGCCTCCCATTGATACTCATTAACTATTGATTCATAAGTAATACCCTTTTACCGACCGGCTCGGACGCTCACCGACAACTTTTCAAATTTAAATATAAAAGAGGATTCGTTTTTTAAATGAAACAGAGCGGCCATTTTAAATGTGATAGATGTTTGATTTTATCTCACATGTAGTGAGGGGTTGATATTTTAATAAATATCAACGTTTTAAGGTAGATTTTTATCTGATTGGTTTGCGTATTGGGAAAATGCTTTTGTGTTTAAAAATGTCAATGTCTTTAACTTTAAAGACAAAGTGTATGATGAATATCTACTAGCATTTGGATACATAAGCCATAAATTCAGTCGTAACATAGTTGATGATTGCCATAAAATATACATGTCATAACAAAGTTTTGAGTCACAAACCGAGCCACAATAAGAGCATTAAAAATCAAAATGTAACCCTACCGGTGCGCAGTTGTTTCATAAAATTCTAGTTGAACACGTCTCTAAACCTTTAAACATAGATTTCGACGGAATAACAAGTAACAACTCGGCACAATACCCGGGCGTCTCTTTCGGGTTTATTGTTCTAACATCTGTCGGGATATGCAAAGTCGGACTCGTAAAACAGCGTTTCGGCCCGCGATTACTTCGCGCAGTTAACTCTCTCTTACGTTCATCTTTATTGGCCGACCTACCTGTAAATTTGTAATCTGATGCCCTCTTAACGACTTTGATTAGATGAGCTTTACGAGCTTTTAGTAGACCGTGAATAGGAAAGAACTTTTTGCTATTAGCATAACACTTAAATAGTAATAACGCCGTGCTCCAATCTGAGCTGGAGAGTTTGGTAAACAAAGCTTTTCACACAATAGTTTGAAACAAAAAAACTTACTTTTTTATCGTGTAATCGTTTGAGTCGTTAAAATCATTACGTGCTTCAGTTCAACGCTCAATTTTAGCTCGGTTGGAGCGACGCGTAATCGCGCTACGCAAATACGTTCAGCACTTATTGCTTGCCACTCGAAACAGGTGCTCTGTGTGTGTTCAAGTCCTTATCGCGAACAAAGCGCTGGATGAAGCGTTGATGTGTTGAGAATCGACTTAACCCTTTAAAACGGTGAACGATTTTTCAATAGAGTATCTGATGGACGACTCGACGATTTGTAGATAGCATTCAACGTGTTAAATAAGTGTTACCTTTTGTCTGTGGCTCTTCAAGATTTTCATATTTTATCCATAAAAGCTTACCTTACACCGGCGAGTAACTGTCTTATGATCGACGAATAAAGCCTTGTTTTAACCTTGTCAAAAGATTTATAGTAGATGCTAGATATGACGTATAAATAGAGCACATTCGAGTGAGGTCACCTTGTGAATCAGTTGGTCTGCTCCCTAACGACTGCCATCCAGACGTACTTAAATAAACGAGAATCATAAAAAGTAACAAGAAAATGAAACTCTAATGATACGGCTCATACCTTATTGACGAATATATTATGTAAGTCAGAAGCCGCGTCTCAACGAAACGCCTAGACCGCATAGCATCTGTTACATCTAGTTATTGACAAAATGATAAACCGCAATAATCCAGAATTGAGATAACAAGAAAGTGCATCGTTTAGACTAAGTCCATGATGACATGGACGAGCGCTATCCCACGATAGACAAGGCTAAGAAATACACTTTATGTCTAGTTAGAAAGAGACAAATTAAGGCATCCCAACTCCGTCCTCGTTGCCTCTTGAAGAAATGTCGGGAATTGCGACGTTGAGTGGATGCTTTTATTACTAGATTTACAGACTTCGTTGACAATACAATTCGTATTCTGTTTCTGACTGTATTATTCTATAAAATTCCTCTCTGTCCAAGTTAACACATCCCCAAGTACAACATTGTTAGAAGCAACATAATAATTGTTGTTTAATAACGTTTTGAGTGGTTCAGCGGTACTGAAATACAAACGGAAAATGTTTCATTTCATGAGATAATAACAAGTTAAAGTGCGCAACAATTGTAACACGGCGGCCGCATCGTGACGTGGAACAAGGAATATTGCCAAAATCACCGCGGCAACAGTTCTGTAGTGCTGAGCAAACAAGGTCGGACTCGCAATAACCCGTACCGGTGCGAGACTGGTCACTCGAGAACTCGAGCGGGGACAGCTCGAAATACAACCCTCGTAACTTTACCTACCAACTTCAAGATGCCTCTTTTTCGAGTGCAAACTTTTGTATTTCGAATGCAATTGTAAATATTTGGTTTTCTCACTGCGGTCTTCCTAACAAGTGAACCGTGGCGTACGTGCGGCTTCTTCATTCTCAATCTGCGCAAGTCCCGGCTGCGCCTCTCGCATCATAATGTTGGCGCTCCCTCGCCCGCTCGATTCACTCCTATTCGCAATTAAAACGATATTATCAGAGTCATGCACTCGCCCCCGTCATAACTTTTACATTGGACTTTTTTCTCGGAGCAATCCAATATAGAACTTTGAACGAGAGGAGATATCTCGTGTTATTCTATCATTACCTCTTGTAACGATATTTAAGATGAGCTTACCTTGAGAATGATAGAGCGACTGGATAGTTTTTAATAGCACGAGTAACTGTCTGCAAATAAACTGAATGGTTTGCTGGACAATAGCGTAGAACATCGAGTAGTGTTGTAACCACAACAAGGGTATTCCCGTCTTGTGTCCGATGATCCCGCAAATCCCGTCCCTCGCGTCTCGGGCACGTCGCCCGCCGGGATTACGCGCTCATGGGACGATCTTGTCGCGCTACCGAATGACCGCAACAATCATAGCGGACTACCTCGGATGCCAGCTGCGTAATCTTACTAGATTAAAATTAAACGATAGCTATTCATAATTGATTTTACATTTCAGGATTAATTTAGAATACATGATAGAATCTTACATATTATCAGTTAGTTTGAAGCTTAAATACAGTGGCAAATTGAACAAAATTTTCGTTAAGTAATCGATTTAAAAAACATACAATTCGTATTCGAAATCAAGAGTACAGTAACTCGATTACGAAGCTGAATAATTCAAGTGCACGTGAAAAAGTGACAGGACAAACGAATAAAATTCACCATTGCAATGTAATTAGGCGCGTCACGTACGAGTTAAAAAGCAATTAACTGTTTACTGTACATATCATAGTGTCAATAGCTCTCCATTTTGTCACATTCGTTTTTATTTAAATTCGATCATTCTTTTAACTTCCAATCAATTACTTACAAAGACAGTTCCGAATAATAAAACGCAATGACTTTATCTATCTCTACTTTTGACTTAAAATTATAGAGTCAAGAAAATAATGAATTTCGACTTAACTTTAGTTGTCTGACGGTATTCGAAGTCTATGTTGTAGATTACAAAAAGTATTAGTAAAGTGCAACTGTAATTTAAAAAATAACGTGACGACAGTCGTAAATGGCTGACTTAGTAAATTGTTTTACCTAGACTGTTCCGACTTCCGACTCATCATAAAACTGTTTATGGCGTTCATAGAAAAATTGTTCGACGTTCAACAATGTTCTACTTACATTATTATGCGCTATAAATCACAAATTCGGGTTATGGTTTAGTGTAAATTCATCAAATTCTTATTACTGCGTTTCGTGTGACGAACTATCAACTTTATTTTCGCTACTTTACTTTCTGTGTTTAGTTATTGCTTTTTGCTGTTGGCCTCTGGGTGTGTATTATATTCAGTACCGATAAAGATTAACATTTTTTTTACTTATATATATGTATTTACAAATAAATAATCTGGTTAGTTCGATGTTTAATCATTAATGTAACACAAAACACAGAGAGTAATACACTTATTATATCTACTACATGTATAAATTCTGTAGCTTCACAAAGCACAGATTTAACAGGCCGACTAACACTCGATTCCCACATTTTACTGCTTTACAATCTATTACGACAGGGTCAGGGATATTCACTTACTCAACTCGGAATTCCAACACCATAAAAAACAATGCGCTTACGCTGCTAGCAGGTTGACATCACGGGCCAAACAGTGTCGTAAAACACACGCGAATAAAAAGGACGGAATCTTATTAAAGTAAATATTTATGGCATTGCTATCAAGCGATTGGACGAGGGTATGGCCGCCCTTGATAAATTGTCCTGCCGCTTGCGGCCTGACGGCCACTCTCACAAACATTTCTCCAGTTACTGATCGCTCTAAAAAAACGATGTGTTTGATTTATGGCATAATTTCCTTGCACGCCTTTTGATAAGTACCCGGAAAATCTCAAGTAAACAACTCCGACGTTCATGTTCGTGAAGCATTAAATACGATGTACGAAAACACGCTACTAAACTGTACACTTGCATTAGAAATCATGTTGCGAATACTTCAGCAAACAGTTCGAGACGAATCCAAAAATTCTTTTTGTGTCAAAAGCTTTAAAACGTTTCAGAAGCAATAAAACAACTTGGACAAACTTCGGGATTTTAAAAGTTGAACATCTTGACGGAGAGAGCGCCGGCGGAGCAGTGTTTCTGTTTTACTTACCTGAACGTAGACAATAAAGGTGTCTCCACACAATCAGCGCGTCTCGCAACTTGATAGTTCGTGTCCTATTCAACTTAACAATAGACAAAATGAGGATGAGCCAATTCTTTCCAGCTTTTATTTCCCATTTTCTTAGCTCACCGAAAGTTCACCTCGAGACTTTGCACCTCGCAGCGAATACATTAGAACCGGAGCGTATTTGTATTGGCACTGCATTCGCATATTATTTTGATGCGGCTATTACGAACAACTATTTGAATCCAATAGATTACTTTATCATGCAGCCGCGCAATGTACGAATGTTGTTTTTACCTACATACCGAGCTGTATTTGAAACAGAAATAAATATCTAATAAGAACTTGTATGAAAGAGCGATCAATCATCCATTAGTACAAACTAGACTGTAATGTTCTACCGTAATGTGGATAAGAAAATAACTTGAAAGAATCGTTTCGCTCTCCGGTTAACTTAAGTGTGATTTATACACATAAAATTCGTATTAGGTGCTTGAGACTTTTTATGTTATACATTTTTTCGCCGCATCCACCCACCACGTCGCAATATTTTTCTGTGATTAATTGAACGTATAGCTAAGAAAAGTGATTGGCACCAGTTCGATATCCAGTAGGCCCGAGCGTATGCCATAGTGATTCGATATGAAATTTTGATACGAAGGCAGTTAGGTAGGCTGCCCACATAGAAACAAATGATCGGCTAATAGGTTTCTAATAAACAACATCGTTACTGCCCTCCACGGAGGCAATCCCGTTTTCTTATAACCTAGTATTTTTCTCGATAATAACTATTGTGATTAACTTGTTATTATTAGCTGAGCTCAGAAGCAATCCGGCAATTATTTACGTAGCAAACATTCTGTCACGATGAGAGCCAGTTGATAAAAGTTTGGGCCAAGTATTACGTCAGAAGGGGCGATAGAAGAGTATCTCTTAATTATTGTGCCGCGTATTTCGTATTACAATAATGAAGCGAAGCAATAACAAAAGTTGTGACGTCGAGCGCCGCGGCCACCGGCCAACTCCGCTGATCATTTGAGAGCTTGTTGAGCTCGCTCCTAATGAAAACTTGCTAGTTATCGTGGACATACTACATTACTTTTATTCCGTACAAAAACAAAATTGACGCTACAATGAGTCCTGTTGACTCACTTTGTCCGTAACAAGATATTGTTTTATTTACTTGTGTACAGTTGTTGTTGTCGAAACGACAAGAAGTAAATATACAAAAATGTGGAGCTAGAGCGCCATCGTCCATACTCAATTCATGTACCTATTGATAGGATCGATAGAGAATTAATCTCGTACGTGAGCCACGTTCTATCCACGTTGTGCACCATTGAATTTTTCGCAGCGCAGGTAAATATTTATTTTCAGTAAAGGAAAACATCTTGAGAAAATCTGCATGTCGGAGAAGAAATTTTGCATTAAGGTGCCAACAAAAATACGAAGCGAAGGCGAACTAACGTGTTCTTATTTGGTGTATACCTCTAGACATCCCCTGCATAATTTATGTACTAATGTAATATTCAATTACACAAATGAATACTGCTGGAATTACATTAGTGGGAGATATCGCAATAAATTCCATAATAACATTCGGGAGGGCGAAGGTAACATCGAAAAAATGGTAGAGCGGGGCCTCGGTGTGGCACAAAGTGGAGGGCTAAGGTTGTATAACGTCCGCTATCGACGCCTACAATAAGTCGCGTTTTATACGGTTATTATAGCGCCATAAACGCCACCGGCCGGTGTTTCATACAGTGGCGGGGCAGATTATACTGCCTATGGCCCCGGTTGGGCGGGGGAGGCTCCGCGGGCGGCCGCCCACTGTCAGCTCCACGTGCCGCCCGACAGATGTGTCGAGATATCCGATATCGGGAGACACATTCATAATCTTTGCCTCAACCTCTCGCTTCTTATATTAAAATAACGAGCGCCGATATCGCAGGTGCGAACTCGATGGGAATTAATAAAAATCGGTCGCCGTTTACATAGCTACACTAGCACAGCTCACGTATTTGTCAAAGCGAGAAGGGGGAGAGAAATAGGCCTATTGATGGCAGAGACACATTTATATCCGAATAGGAAAGGAAATATTTTATGTTATTTTTTCTAACCCTAGTAGGGTGAGTAAGAATTACACTTTTTGTGTGAACTACAGTTACTAAATAATACTTTTTGTTTTGCGTTTAAAAGTAAAAAAGTGAAGAGAACAATAAGTTTAATTTATCTTAGACCAATCAGCGCAGAGGGACGCGGGTCACCTATACGCCGCTAGATTTAATTAAAGTATTCCACTTAAAAAGTAAAGGTGCCCCGTGTAATTGAAGTCGGAGAAAAAAGTTAATTCCTGAAGCGACCCAGGAGAACTTTCATTAGCGTTTCACAGCTACAATTGCGAGTTCAAATAATTATGTTTACGGAATCCTTTTCTTACGCACAGATTATTTATCTTCGCCATTGTTACGAGAAGTGACGCGGACGAATTTCACGAAAATACCCCATTTATCTAGAGCGAGCACACAAAGGCAACACGAAACCCAAAACTTTTTACGTGGTCAGTGACAATGCTATTTCTCCCTTTTCTCTTAACGTTTCATCTCCGAACTTTACGGGTATTGTATTTATTTGCTCAGTTTGTGTGTATGCCAGAAAAACATGGACGATTTTAACCTCACTAATCTATTAAGAAGTTCATTTAGCTTGATCGTGTGGTCCGATTTTATATTTGCTCAACCATCTCGCCCGCAGATAAGTTTACTCGACGGCCGGCGACGTCGCTCGCTTCCTACTTTATCCGGTTTGCGGACCCGCATAAATAAAGCGGAATCGGCTCCACTCGCCACGCAACTACATAATATTTGTCCTCTGCGACTCCATGGCTCATAATCTAAGCATCAAAACAAAGCTTTATCAAGTTCTCTACTACTTCCCCGACACCATGTTTTATGTAAGGGGTATTGTTTCCGAACGTTTTTATTGGGAAAGCAATAACGCAGAAGCTATTCCCTTGATATACCGCACCGACCTTATAATGCATAAAGAAAATACGGTCATCTAACGGAACTCGATTGAACCCCTATTTGCCTTTTCGGGGTGTTACTATCTTTGCCTCGATTCCTACGCAAAGCCACCCGGCCGCGCGTGAAATACCAAGTGCGCCCTAGTTTCGGCGGACGGATCGTGCCGTTTGTTTAGGCCAGCCGAAGTCGTGAAAGGTGATGAACTAAATATGAACAAAGAGCAGCACTGTCAGATTATAAGTATCGGGTCGGCCGTAACATTTACAAGGGTATCGATTAGCGCCGCGTCGCTGACGGCTTATGTCGGACAAGTTCAGTTTTCAAACAGTTCTGTATAACTTTTGGAATTGACGACGTTGATCCCGTGTCATGAAGATGTATGTCGCTCACACGTGCCCATATCAACACGTGGACATGGGACGAGTCAAAAGTTTGTGCGAGCGATACGGGGCCGGTGTTCGTGTACGTGTCAGCATAATCGCGGCGCCGCCAACTGTTTGCGGAGCGGCTCACTAATGCTATTTGTTGTCGTGGGTGGATACGTCACGTGTGTGTGTCTTAATCGTTAGCAGACAGAAACACGCCTGCTCATCGCCTTGTTGTGTTTGCTTCTTTAAGCGGAAACTTGGTCTACGTCAGGTGATTACGAATCGGGGAAAGCGACGCGCCGAGTGCCGTGTTTCGAACTCGACGGATTTATTTGTGCGACAGATTGTAAGCTAGGACGTAAGTTGTCGCATGGAATCGTGTAAATATCGGAAAGCGATTGGAGTGCGAAACTCAAAATTGCAATTTGTAATTCATGAATCGTGCGAGGGCGAACTTGAACGATCTTTTGAGTCGGACGGAGAACATATCGGCGAAGTTGGTCGTCGGCGCGGCCACGTGAATGTCTAGGGGCGTTTAAACGAGGGTGTAGGTATTGTTTGGTTTGTCGCCGGTGCCTCCGCGGCGGCGGCGGCGGCGGCGGCGGGGGCCCAAGTTTTATTAAATTGCGAGCACAAAGACGTCGCGAGGTGCCTGCCGGGGTCGACCCACTACAATACTCTGATAGGTGTTGTCGAAACTGATTGACGCGCCTTTTGAAATTAACGCGAATAGCCCTTAATTAAAACGATATCAAAGCTAAGACGTTTAAGGTTTCTGATAACTCTAAACGACGATAAATTCGAAAACTTTTCAGACTGAATTTCTGAGGTTGTATTCTAAATTCCAACACTGGTTATAATTAATGTAAAAACTTCAAACTAAACTTAAGAGCTTGAGGCCATCGATCAGTGTTGTTTTTACTTGAACTTTTATTATAATCATAATTAATCGTTCTGTATAAACAATATTTTAATATAGATGAATAAGTAACTAATCCAATGTTTCTTTTGTTCCAGGTTTCGGATTTGTCACGTTTCAAAGTGAAGACATAGTAGATAAAGTGTGCGAAATACATTTTCACGAAATAAACAACAAAATGGTAAGTACCTTAGAGTTTTCTAAAATCCCCAACAAAAAATACTTGTTTCAATCTTTAGTGTTTTAGTTCAAAAGGAATAAAAATATCTGTTACATATACTAGTTAAAAATCACGAAGTCAGCTACTATTAACGAAGGTTATCATAAAGACAATATTATACCTCAAGCGAAATAACAGACTAGTATAAAAATACTTTAGTAAAGCCATTTGAAATAAACACAACATTTTATGACAGCACAACATCAATATACTTACAAATAAAATACTTTAAACTTACTTCGGAAACTTTCTCATACTTTACCGATTAGATGTTATCCAAACTTAGAATGTTAGACAATTAGGGTGAACTTTGCCTTTCATAAATAAGTTCAAACGTTGCAAATAATTATTATCCTTTATTTATTTACGTTTATTTGGTTCAGCAGTCCAGTGATAGGACTTTTGTATTATCAAATCAAAGGTCTCGGCAGGCGGCAGATTTTTTTTAACAATTATCACTTGCTAAACCGGTGAAGGAAAAAATCGTGATAATATCAGTACAGCTGATTTTTTTTAAGTGTGTTGAACGACGTCAGAGTCCTCCGCGTGGTTAATAACTCGCATACTAATTTAAACATTAAGAATTAGAGTAATTTTAAAATTAGATAATTCAGTTAGGCTTGCTTCAGTTAGAATTCCTTGAAACTTGAAATTGTTACATAGAAGTACGATTCGGAACTGCAACGTGCTATTTGAAGTCGCAAACCAGACTTGCGACTGTAATTCCGACTTGAATTCGATAGCCGGAGAAAGTTTTAAAGGCTATGTAAGGAAATACCAGAATCAGTCTGGAATGTTCCGTAAAGCTTAGTACCCTCAACTTTAAAACAGTAAATCAATTTACGTAAAGTGTTAAAAAATTAAAATCATTATTTCTTTCTTTCCTAAAAAAGTTACGATGGATAATAATTAATTAATCCCGAACTGATTTGGAAAATACTTTCGATAAATTCAGTTCGTTAAAAATTCATTCGTTAGTCGAAGTTATTGAAAAGTGTCGAACTTTAAAACAAATATGAATTCTAATCAATAGACGATTTTCCTCAATTGTATAATCAAAGTATTTCACTGTTCAGTGGAGTAGAGATCTAATACGAATGCAATCGCACTGCGAATTTCGATATAAATTTTAGTTAGATTCGCGTATTCAGTAAAATGTTGAATCCCTCACATGAAATTTATATTTAGTGTGTTTGTTTCCTTATATATTGGAAAATTATTCAATGTTCCTGCATCTAAACGATGCATCACTGTACACTAAAGGCAAGGAAAACAACAAATGTAAAAACAAAACCTCCATACAGAGAAACTCATTTCATTTCCACGAAATAGTCCCTGACTGATTAAACTGTACGTGAAATAGTTGTCTACAAGAAATCTACGTACGTAAAGTGAACGTTTTCGGTCAGATATCAATTAGAGGCGAAGGAACAGAGCTGGCGGGGCTCCAAATGGAGCCAATAAAATGCCACTAAAGCCGGCTTTTACTGTGTTTAGATTTTTCCCCACCGCGCGGGAGGGGGCGGCTCTGTGACATGTGTATTCCAGATGTACCCATGAACTTTGCTAACACTGGATAGATTAACGGCTTAATTGCTGTAGTTAGCGCTTTAGTCCGTCCGGTTTGTCCTTCCATTCGCTTTGAAATTACGTTAGTTCACTTTAAACTTTTAACAATATGCATTCGTTCGATTTTTAATACCATTAAATCTTTGTAGCAGTCACTATCCTTAGCATCGGTGAAACAAACGTTGATTGAGGAAAAGTTTCGAATAGTATTGTGCCGTTTTATTTGGCTTGAGCCGTAACGTTTAGCGCCGTCCATTTGTCGTAATACATTACCAGTCACCCTTTACAAGACTATTACAATCATGTGCGCCCATAAAGCTTGCCCCCGATTAACTTGTAGCCGACTACAACACGCACACAACATAGCTATTGTCTTGCTTTAACGCCACTTTATTATTTTAATGTAAATTTCGGGACATAATAAAATAACTGTGGTCATCCACGCGACGTTTGATAGCACAATAAGGAATAATTAAGCAAACATAACCTAGTCAACACTGAATATCAATGGTTTTAAATATCACGAATAATTTCTACTGAACATGACATTTTGTCGTTCTTTTACTTTGAAGTGTTGATACAAACTGTGATAATAACCTTACCGCTTGTTCATTATTGTAATGAGACGTTGTCACGTTACCTTTTTTCGTCTGCAAATGAGAGCGATATTAAACTATTCAATCACTCTTGCTCTCCGCCAGACACAATGGAACCCGACACAGATTGCTCTATACATAGCGCGGTACGCAGAAAAAGTACGAAAAATCGGCGTCACGATGCCTATACCTATCCGAGCCATTACCATTGTCTTTGCCGCTTGAAGTTTCCATCGCCATTATCTTTCGTCCCCGCTGAAAGGGCTGGGGAACAGATACCACCCTTTCCCGTTGTCGATGCATATTCCTGATTATTAATGCTTGTTTTTTGTGTCTTGCCCCATTGTCTCGCACCTAATGGCTGTACGAAACTCACGGCATGTGTCGGGCGGAATCGTAAGGGTGATGCTCGCCCTAAGTGGAGCAAACAACGAACAAAGACATCAAACAAATGGGTAGTGTTTTAGAGTAATTACGGTTCGCTTCCGTGCGAAACGAGAGGTGTGCATGAAGCAAGCTTTTCTCCCTGCGATCCGCGTAATGTATATACGGCGGAGCGGGAAACTAATCGCTTATTATTTCGTCCCTTTTTTGTAGCGTGTCGGAGAAAATGATCAATGTTACGGCTCAGTTTTTACACGGTTTTGTAAACAACTCGCGACGTTTGAGTCTCAAAGTAAAGAATAAACAGTGTTTGTTTAACGCACGCCTGACACTCGACAGAGTATTAAGGTTACGATCATCGGTTATACAGAGTGTACGTGACTCGTAAACGATTCGGGCCATTAAAAATTCGCCTTAGCATATCATAAACACATCTAATAGTTATATTTACGTACGCAATAAAGAAGACAGAGGCGTCACGTCAGCGTCGACGTTTACGCTACGGGTAGCTCGCCCTCGTAAATTTAATATGTCATCTCTTATATTAAAATGGTCGTTAAGCTAATAGCTGCTCCGCCTTCCCGCACGAAGTGATAGGGTGATACCGCGGCTCACTTTGCATAATAAAAAATATCTTTATTTCTTTGACGGTTTTGGAGTTTAATGACCATGGAGTAAATGACGGAGATTTAAACGGCGACGCTAAATTGTAATTTTCATTTAAATTGTAACTTGACACTTTTCAATGTATTTTGAAGACGTACAAATTAAATTGTTGCTTGATGAATCTTTTACATATTTTCTGTTGACAACTGGCAACAATTTACTGCACAGAAATGTAATAACTGTAAACTGTAATTAAAAACTTTACAATACATTGCAGTTTTTATTAAGAGTAATAAATATATAATGACGCTTTAATAAGACACTGAAGTGGATGTAATTGCGTTATAAATGATTGTGATAATTATTAATGCGAGGAGACAGTGAGGCTCGCAGAGCTGCATTTTGAAACATAAATACGGGCGTCCATTAAAACGCTGGCAACAAATTCCCGTCACTCCATTACGTCCTTACATATTACTCCCTTAATTGCTTCCGCTTACCATGAATTTTAACAACAAAACACCGACGCGCCTCGAAATGGCTAAAATATAGTGTAGTTTAGATTTCACCTACTAACATCAATTTCTATTTGCCGGATTTAACCGTCCCTGGGACGCGTACACCTGTGCTTCTTTACGAGGTCACACCTGTTAAAGTCATATTGCTACACGATATATGAGGGTGTACGCATCAAGTTTGGGCTCCAGAAATATTCCACTAAACGTCCTGATATACCGAGTGATATAACACTGCCTTCTGTCACGAAGACCGTTAAATATTTAGCTTCCCAGGATCCTAAAGTTTCATACAAGTTGGACATTTACCACCAAAAAAGTGGAATAGAAAAGTAAAACCATATATTTTATGAGACATATCGCTTAAAGTTGAGACAGCGATATTTTTATAATACGAATTGCCGAATCTCGTGTCATATTTGGTCGAGGATTTGTTTTTTCGCTTGTGAAGGAAAATGTAACACGAATATGTCCTTTCACTATACACGCATTGTAAACTTGCGCTCCCAGCTCTGCGTATCAATGATTTTCGCATCGTAAATGGCTCTAGCGAATACAACCAGTTCAGGACTATTTCAAAAACTAACGGGTACTGGGTATTGAACATAGAACTAATGGTTTTCCAAACCAACGTGACAGCAGTACTCTATGAATCATAACCAACATATCTTTTTTAGGCGCATGCATGCAGGTTTTAATATTTTTGCAGTTTACGTTCGTATATTCAGATACATTTCACAAAACGATACATACGAATATAATGGCGCAAATGCACTTCGCTCGGAGCAATCTCCTCGCATAAACACTTCTGAGAAATACTCGAGTATTGCGTAAATTTTTCTCCTCGATCGTGCATGAGGCAAACAAATGGTTTCCGTTTAGGAAATAACACTAAAAGTAGGCACATTTGAAACTGCCACTTAAATCTTGGGATCCTCAATCGCCATTTCTCTTAGCGTCTGAACAGGCCTTAGGGCTGGTAGTCGCACCCTTGTCGTTACTGCCGCATTAAAGAATGGCTACACACCCACGCGTAACGGACGCGTCGATAGATAGACAGATAAGAGGAGGGTTTTCTATTGCACACAGTCACCGGCGCCATTAATAAATAGTTTTGGTGAACACGTTCGCGAAAAGGTTCGCTAACGAAAATTATTCTTGTACAACAAAACGGAAAACACGTGTGGAAGTACGTAGTAGGTACGGGGTAGTGGAGAGAGGCGTGGGACCGGCCGACCGGGCCGCAGTAGGTCGCGTACAACAATCAATCACAAGCTCCTCCGCAACCGTGATTACCATAAACTTCCCGTTTTAGCAGGACCCAGCGCGCTTCTTCTAAGCTTTATCGATTCGTCCGCGGCCATTTTTGCGCCTCCTATATATCAGGCGGTCGGTGCGACCGTCCTTTTTCATTGAAACTTGCAATTGGCAAGTTGTGGGCCCAAGATTTGGATGGATTTTGTCTAGTCCTTTTCTAACTTTTTTATTCAGAATGAATGTAATGATTGAAGTATAAAAAGGACTTCGTTTGAATGCCGAAACTTGAATATAGGGTACCGGATTGATATTTCGAAATGAACATTTTCACTTTTTGTCTTTTGTGTAGTAAGTAGAAAAGATTGAATTTTATTCTTTACTTGCGTATCTATTGTCTGCGGTTTTTCTTTGATAAGATTTAGATTGTTTGCATTCAAAGAATAACTTTAGAATTATTATTATTCTTGGCAACTTGGCCTTTAGAAGAACTTCTTTGACTAGAGAGATTGATTGGGAGAATTTTTATCTTTTATGTTTTTGAATGTGTGGCTTTCATTACTTATAAAGAAATAAAAGAACTTTCATTTCAAATGGCTTTACTAGTCTTTGTGAGTTATTCTTATGTCTACTATCAAACGTACAAAAACCTGATTCTGAGCAAACACCTGTAGTCCGTCCAACATGAGTCCATTTATTTCTCGCGTTGCGTGCTCTAATCAATCATTTCGCTAAGCAGCTTATATATTATGTTTTTTACTTCGGATTAACAGCTAAATAGGATGATAATATTAAAATTAATAATGTTTACAAATGTAAGCTGCTATTGAGTGTAACTACGGGCAAAGAGTCTGCATCACATGTCATCCTGCCATTAATAAAAGGGGCGATACTCCCACGTACTAGATGCACTGTTGGTAACGACATTCTGTATCCAACGTTTCCTACTCCTGAATTAATTTAACTTTGTTCGAATAAGGTGTTTCGGGAAGCCACCGTTATAAACTATACTACCAGCGGCAGCGGTGTAATCGTTTTATTGTAAAAGCAAAGTTTTGATTGTGTGACGATATGAAACTTTCTCATATCTGTTAGATACATAGATATAACTTGTAGGAAAGTGCTGTGAACATACTCGCTATATAACTATAGTTGTTATAGTTATTCGTCAAGCACTTAATATAAGAATGTATTAACGTAAATAATTTCGATCCCACACGGATAACAGATTAATTTTACATTAATAACACTAGTAAAATAAAAAGTAAAAAGCTTAATATTTTCTAAGGCAAAATTTACAAGTTGCGATCGTAATCTGACGGCAATCACTATTTGAACAACTACCTAATTTCCTATATACGTATATAAATTTAATGGTTATAAGGCACACAGCACGCAATTCTCAAATGACGCAACTAGGTAGAGTCGAACGAAAAGACGTAAATTACCGCTCAACAGGCCTTTCCGGCCGTTAACGATTTCTACTCGAACTTAAATTCGAAGCGTGAAAGAAATTTAATTAATCACACGTGGTACGGCTAACGATCGACAGAATTTGTGTTCGAGTCGTGTACACACGCCTCTACCGAGCCGCAACACCCCCCCCCCCCCTCCCTCAGCCCCCACCCGCGGCAAGCACTCGCTCCCTACACACCAATAATCTCGGCAATCACGTTATAATTACTAATATAACCAAAACATTCCAATATCAGAATATCTCCGAATACAAATTTCGATTGGATTAATCGATAAACATAAAACAACCGACTAGTGACTCGCGTAGAATTCTAATGAAAATTTTCAAACTTACAACGTTAATTTTTCACCTAATTTATCAAAGATGATGTGACAAAATTAATACATTAATCATTCATATTCAATATCAACCAGTTCGTAATCCATCTTATTCCTTGATTAATTACCCATTCACTAGACCTCTTTGGATAGTAATTAAAGCTAACAAAGGGACTCGAGAGAGCCTAGGATTTCATCGGGGCATGTGTTCAAACGATCCGACCGCCGCCGCGAGCCGCCGTAAAGTATCGTAAGAAGCGTCGCGTAATTGAAACTATGCCTGCGTAGGGTGACAATAAAGTAGTAACAATGTTGAGGGTGCGGGTGTCATCAATAAAGGCCATACGTTAAGGCAGGCCGGTTCATTACTGCGCTCGGCGCGTCGTCTCCACATTCCCATTACGGCGGAGTTAGGAGACGCGAGCGGCGATAAATAGCGGCCAAGAAGCCCTGCTTTATTTCTTGCACACAATTTCATTTACATTAGAGGTGCTGAACTAAGTCTCCTCCTGAGAGTCATATGAAAGTCGCGTACAGATTCATGCAAAACAAGTTACGAGCGGCGGGACCGCGTGCCGGAGACCTTAATCTAGTCGGTAGTGTGACAAGGCAAGCGGCGCCCGACCTCCAACCTACTTAATTACAACTAATTGCTACAGCTTATACATGTACGTGCGTCATAAACTTTCTCGCGGGCTGTTATTAATTCTGAATATCACCTGAATTTGTCTTCTAAGTTGAGCTTTGTCTTTCCATTCTTTGATGAACAAGTTTTTGATTTATGTTAATTTTTAATATTATAATCCACTTTATAGCGAAACCAATACGATTTGATTGAATTTAAAGAGCTAAAAGCTCAAACGCGATTCAAAATGGAAATAAAATGAGATAAAATCGCATCCATATTCATTATCCATTCAAAAGTCATGTAGATTTTTTAATTAAGAAAGCAATGTTGTTTGATGAATAAAAATAGCCACTTCGCCGTGTATAACAGCATCTAATTTCGCAAATTGAACCACAAACGGACGACACTCAACAATTACTTTAATGCAAACTGCACTCATACGCCACTAACGTGGCTCTCGCCCAGCCAATACATCGTTTGCAATTTTATTTGAATTTCGTGAAAGAATTTCTGGAGCCTTTCAATTCGTACATGGAAACACTTTTACTAGCTTTTCATTTCTGAGCTAATATACAAATTTCTTTATTCGTTTCAATTGGGCAAACTACGGTCGGTGGACGTTCACAATCGTAATATTCTTTTCCCTTATGTTCGAGTTGGCCCTTAAGCGTGATACGAATTAGTTAAGCAGCGAGTGCTCGGTAATCGTGTGTTTGCTTACAATTGCAAACGCCTCTAATACCGCTGAGTATCTGCCAATATACACTTTGCTCGTTTTGCTTTCAATTTAATTGGTATTTTGTTTGTTCAACTATTAAATTGGATTATGTTAGAAGTTATCCAAGTTGTTTGTCCTTTTTCGCTGCAACAGCTAACAGAACTGTTAAAAACCTTGCTCAGTTTACTTTTTAATTTTGCATCGCATGTTTAAAAATCGACTAGTTAGTTACGTGAAAGGCTGATAAGGAAATAGTAGGAATAAGACGTTATCGATAGGTGTGTTCGATATCGATATCGGTGGCAATAAGGCGCCCGTAGTAAACGTCTTGGTGGTTTCGCGTAACAAACTCGTCGGTGCCATCGACTGCAATCGATTTCCCAGAAATAGCCGTGGGCGTTTGACAGGCTTCCGCCGCGCAATGAATGTTGCACGCCGCGCCACCCGTGTATGCCACCCCTTAATATTTAATGTCTAACTAACATTTCTATGACGGTGAATGTGCGGTACTCATTTAAAATTCATCGTGAATGTGACACTGAGTATTATTTCCTGTGTATGGGCTGTATGCACTCGATATTTGTGCAAGTAAATTTCATTTGCTTCGCTACATGACTACATGTCTTTGCAGTTGACTTGTTAAAGTGAATATCTTAGTAGGTCTTTAGAAGTAAAACATGTTGTAGGCGTCAGTAAATTATTGTTTCAGGGCACAGGAGACAGGGTTGTGTCGTAAACATTGATAAACAGAAATATAATTTATGTTTCGTAGCGTGCACCTTCGAATATTTTAAAGGGCATCGTGTGGAAAATTTGTGTTACATTTGAGAATATCGTATCGTCGTTATAAACGTGTGCAACGCGGTGGGCTCGGAGCGCTGCAGGTAACGCTGCCGCTTATCGACGCGACGCGCCGCGACAACTCGATCGCTTATATCTGATTTGAATTTCGCGCATTACGGCCCATCAAGACGCGTCCCTCCTCTTCACCCCCACAGTAAACACTCCAACACTTTAAGTAACCGTGCCGAAATTCAACGGAAAACGTCGACTCGCGCTTATCTTATTTCTTCGAACAACAGTTACGTAAATATGGAAAGAGCTCCCGGGGTGCGGCAGAGTATTTCATTATCCGTGACCTGTTGAGCGCAAGATTTGTGACTCATCTCCTTTACGTAATGTCTTACATTCGCCGTAGGACTTTCCTGAGAGCTATCTAGTTATCTTAGTATTTGCAAGCGACTAGATAAAGTCGGCTTCTTGAAATGCCGACGCACTAATATTCAAACCGACTTAACGTTGCAGAATTTTTAAATCTCAGCACAAAGGTTTTATTCTTTAGTGAATTTTATTTTTGATTGAGTTAGATCCACGTGAACTTACTCTTACAGTTTTATCTCAGTAAATATGTAATTCTGGAACTGTTACCTTGCCTCCGGTTCCCACGCCCCGGCTTCCGCTTAGCGGCAATCAGGGCCAGGCTTGCGACGCTCTGTCAATACGAAGGCGAGAGGTTTCCCTGATAAACTTATCTTCCGAGCACCGCCCCCCCCCTCCTCCTATCTCCCCCTCCCGGCCGACTCCCCTGTCGTCTCCGTTTATCTCTCACGTATGTTCGTACGCTACGCCCGCACCGCATTACTCTCCAGCAAAGTTGCTTGCTTAGTACTTTCTTGACTTTTTATATCTACTGCGTTAGGCCGCTAATATGAAAATCGTCTCACATTTTTAGAAGAAAGTCTCTGGACTCGTTTTATCGCGCCCGTTTCCGAATTCAAATCAAAATGCCACTCGTTCATAGCGCCAATTTATATTCGTTTAGGAAGAGCGGAGATATTTTATCCTTTTATAAAGTTGTCTATTTGGCCGGCTGCCCATAGTCCTCCACAAGTATTTCAAGTAAAATGGATAAACATGCAAAGAAACAAACGCAAAATCTTACAAAATGCATTTAACGTCGGCACACACGCGAGTCGGTCAGAAAGCGTGTAGTTTAGGACTGTCTTTATTCTGTAGTTTGTTGAGATAGGAAGGAAGCGAGTGGAATCTGGAATAATGTCGGCTGATGTTTAGAGTGCGGCGCCGGTCAGCGTACGCGTACAGCCGCACGCTGCCCGCACCGCGCCCACTAACATCTCGTATTCCGTATCATTTTACAACACCGTCGCTTAATGCAAGCGTCTTTGTTCCACGGGTCGCGGCTGGCCCCGGACAGTAATAACTCATCGCTACACACAATATTGTACGCCACAGTACCTTTATACAAATGGATAAAATGGTAATTCCGCCTTTTAACTGTATAAGTAAATGTATTACCCACGGAATTCTATTATTTATCTTTTATTAAATCTTCTTCTTAAAGTTCAAAGTTCACGGAAAGAGGATTTTTAGTTATGTTATTAATTTTCATAAATGTATCACAACAAAGATTATTTATTGATTGCAAGAAACTTAATAATTTATTATAAACAAACACTTAATAATTTATGTATAAACAAATACTCGGTACCGTCTATTGGAATACAAAATCAATGTTCTTAAAAGGTAGGCACGATTCTTCTTCGTCGAATTTATTGACATTACTGTTTTACCTTAAAAGGTTTTCACTCAAAATCAATCGAGCGAAAATTTAATGACTGCTTTCAGATTCGTATTAATTCACGTTTACGTGCGAATGTTCAGCCGAGGTGGTGGAGCATAAAACGCTGTGTTTTCTCGCGAAACAATTAAATTTCTCATACATCGATGGGATTAGGAGCAGGTTTCCGCGAGGTGGTTCGGCTCGAGCGGCATTAAGCCACGCCGCACTGGAGCACATCTTAAGTCCGCTCGGTTAAACCGAGATCTTCGCGTCGGTGTCGAACACTCGATCCGACTGCGATCGATATATCGACGGGAGGGCGCGCCTACCTAGCGGGGGCTAAATACAATTTACCTTTGTTATTTTTCGTGTCATTAAACTGCGTCGCGATCTCGAACGCTTGATCGGGATTGCGAACTCCGATGCGAATTGTTTGTGAGCTTTTGTTTCCCACTCCGCTCGCCAGCGACGCGACATCAATTAACGTCGGATCCCCTCGCTGAATTTTCTTCGTGGCTGTTCGTATTATTGTAGGTAGATTTAAAACGGAATCATTTTCCGCTGCTGATTACACAGAACAGATTGTGTTTTCGTGTTTCGTCTCGACTTCTCCATTCAATTAGATAGACCGTGTTACACGGAGGTGCATGTGACAGAATAACAAACGATGTTTCCTATCTGAGTTTTAAGTTAGGCTGGCATTTATCTGGCATGTCCCCTTGGTTGCGTGTTGCCGAACAAATGGGGGGTGGCCACGGCGCTGGCGGCCGCTGCTGGCGTAGGCGCCTGTTCATTTGTAAAGCTTTATCGCTCCTGACAAATGGCGACACTCACTATTTTTATGTCGCAGACGATCGAGGAATACTGTTCATGCTACAACACGATTTAGCACCAATATTCCTAACACAATTCCATTGTTTTTGGCTCAACAAGAACACTTCTCTACACCGCAGTTGTGTTTAATTCTGTTTTATATCTAAACTTTTTTTACATACACAACGTAGATGAAAACGTGCTTTATTACATGCCGCCGTAATCTCAGTCCCCAACTTTAATATTACGTGTTGATTATTCAGCCTTATCTAGGCATAAAACTTGGTGGAAAGACACTCAGCGCAGTAAAGCCTCGCTCACTTACTTCCCCACGTTAATGCAAAGGCACGTAGTTCCATGTCGACGCAGAAAGTTGTGCAAAGTGCACAAAGTGCGCGAACGGCGTGGCAAAGCCTTCATTTGTCGGCTTGTGACGGCCGCGTGACAAATGTGGACGCGAGTTTATGTTCCCTCCCCGCGCCGAACGAGGACACGTCGCGATTATGCACCACTATGAAAAATGTAACTGGGAGCTTTGGTGGAACTTTAAACGTTGCGATCTGTTTTAACTCACACTCTTTTTAATTATATCAAAAGGAGTTTCTCTTTCGGTTTCTACCAATTTAAACCTACATATTTTTGCTTGTGATGTAGTCGCACTGTAGCGAAAATTCTAATGCTAGAGGTTTAGGTTAACGTAGATTGGGTAATTTATACTTGCCTCCAACCCTCCCCTGCGGAACGGGGGAAGAAAATACAAGCACTGAAGAGAGCCATACTGTTCGTTAAAATTACTTAATGGATCGATTAAACGTAGGGTTTAATTATGAGGTACATTAATTTACTTTGGTTTTCGTAGTCCGTGGTTCAGCGTCGGGATTACGCTGATGCTTTATTTATTTATAGCCCCGCTTAAACTTGCCGATATTTTTCATCGGCTTTATCCACTTTTCGCTGAAAAATGTGTTTATTTTTCAAATTCGACATCAACAGGTTCGGTCTCAGGTTCCGTAACGAAACAAGATGTAAGATTCTACATAATGATAGGGAATAATTACATCGAAGCTCGTAAAATTTGTCGTGCTGTATAATAAGTATTCAATGATAAGCTTCTTGACTTGGTGAAGCAAATTAAAATTCAATTTGTTACTCGAACCGTGAAGCATAACGGATTGTCGACCGATTTCGTCGCCCCTTTTCTCTCATAATTTTGCGAGTCGCTCGGTCTTGAAGAAGATATTTGCGTTATTCTGCTGATTTCTATTATAGCTACGACTACAAACAATGAATTAATATAACAAAACCGGCAGCCCATAATGATTCATCAAATGAACAAAGTTTCAATTTATTTTTGGTCTTAATTTTACTGCGGGCGTTTCAATTGTATTTGATCAGTACACAGCATATTTGTAAAAGATATATTTTTTTATTTCCTTGGTATGATTTAAGGTTAACAACGTGTACTTTTGTTACAGGTGGAATGCAAAAAAGCACAACCGAAAGAAGTAATGCTCCCAGCAAACTTGGCGAAGACGAGAGCCGCCGGTCGCGGCGCGTACGGTGAGTTGCTAGGTAGCGGCGTGTCCGGCGCGGGCGGCGTGCGGTACGCGCCGTACCCGGTGCACGCGCCCGCGCAGCTGCTGGTCGGCGCGAGCGCAGGCGCGGGCGCCGGGGCCGCCGCGGCCGCCTACCGCCGCGCGCTAGCCGCGCTCCGCCCCTCCCCGCGCCCTCCGCGCCCTGCGCTCGCGCCCCTTGCGCTCCCCCCGCTCACGTACTCCGTGTCCGAGCTCCTTAACGCCCACGCCCTGGACATCCCGACCCTGTACTCCCCCCTCACCCACACCACGATCCCGACTCCTCTGCCCCTCTGATCCGCGATCCTCTTTCAGCAGCACCCGCATCATCCCTTCTAACGGTTTCTCCCCTCTAGGGCTTCTCTGAACAGAACCTTCCGATAATTTCTATTGCATTCCTCAACGCTGAGCCAGCTCTCCTGTCCATTCCTAGCTCTTTCTTACATTCCTGTTCTCTTTTTCCTACCAAGCCAAAGTGACAACTTTAATGTACTTTAAGGAAACTGATAATATCCAAAGTGTCTTATTTTTAGTAATTGCCATTAGAGAATCAGTTAGTTAGCAGATTTTCGAAATGTGTACCAAAATAATTTAGAAGAGCTATAGAATCAGTTCTTATACAATACTTTATATAAATATTCATACATTTTGAGGAAAAGTAGAAAGAAAAACTGGAACAATTTTACGTAGGGTTGATAGAGAGCAATATTTTTCTACCGGGTAGTAGGTGCTTAATTGAATTTGATTTTCAATACATACATACTTACATAGCTAGAAGATATAGTCTTAAGCCTGGTATTTTTCTGGTTTCTGAGTAGCTTTTTAATATGAGATATTTAATGAGACCTTAAGGTGTCGATGATTCTTGCCAGTTTTGCTACACATCCATCCATGAAGTAACTAACTTTAGCAGCAGAGCCTAGTGACGTCACGATTTGCGGGCGAGTGACAATGTTTGACAATATTTTCATAAATGATATATTCAATTCTTTAGCTCTACCTGACTAGCTTTACAGCTTGATGTCGGCTTTTCAAAAATGTTGTCAGTGGAAGGAAAGAGGTACCTATTGTCTGTGGATGTTACTTATCAGTTTTATGGAGATCATTAGATTATATTTGTTTTATTTTTGTTGATTTATTTACATTACTATTGTTTTGTAAAGAAATTTAAAATTAGGTAAATTTAAATTTCCCTAAATTAATTGTGTGTCTCTAGTACTTAATAAATTAGGTAATCTATTTAATTTGAATCCTTACTCTTTACATATTTATTTATATTATTGTGCAATGCAATTACGACTTAACCTGTGTTCACTATAGTTTATATTTTAGTTGTATACCTTCCGATTCATCTATTATGCTGTTACTGGTCTAACAGTAAGATCTTGATACTCCCAATATTTGTATTATGATACATAGCTCTCGTAAACTAATAGTATTAATTGTACTTATTAACTTATTAAGTAGGTAATTTTCGTAGAATTTAGTATTAATAAATTCATTTCTAAAATATTTAAAAATGTCTGTTTGTTTAACATGTTTAGTTCTAGACTAACAATGTGTAGAATAGATTAACATTGTCAAGTGAAGGTACGTCATCGATATGGTGATCGAGATTACTAACATACCCCATACTTGGAGCCACTTTAGAAAATGTTTGAAAGTAGTACGCCATCTAGACATATTGAATGCTCTTTATATAAATATTACTTAGATATAGACATTATATTTCACCATATTTACTCAATAATTGTAAGCTCAAAATTCTTCGCCAAGCAAAATAGTGTCTCAAGGCACAATGGTCAATGTAATATCAATGTTAAATTGTTATGACACACAAGCATATGTAAATGTAAGGTGTAAGGATCGATCGATTTATGTAAATGTTTTTACATTTCTAGATTTCATGTGGTCATTGGGTGCTCTTCCTGACGGTAAGTTGATTCTCATTATATTTTCAACAGTCACTTCATATGCTATTCCCTGCATCTCTCAGACCATTCCTCACTCTGTGGAGCGTAATAAGCTAGAACAACATTCGTAAACGGTCTATTGAAGTGCTAATCGGGGGTACATGCCAGAACGGATGATGGCAGTAATTAATTAACTGAGTAATTCACTTAAAGTGTTGGTTGGCGGTGTAGATTCAATCAATGGTAGCCGCGCGGCCGCCCACTTTCCGCGCGACCGTCTGCCGCGTGATGGATCGCGGCGCCTGACAGATACACTATTTTGATTGGCAATAATATGATAAACGATCCGATATAGTAATCATATCAGCCGTGGACCGTCCGGCCATCATTCATTTTACATTTTATAACGGACTTTATTTTGTTAACGAAGCTCATAGTACACGTCACGCCGATTCGTTCGCTGTACTATTAGTTTCATACTAGTGTTAATTGTATTTATTTCTATAGTTAGTAGATTTTATTTGCTGATAATACCTACCCTAAGTTTGTAAATGAAAGACTCTAGGTATCTGTTACGTTAGTATGAAGCCGTCGTTAGACTCTGTATACTGCGCTACATTAAACGATGTTTACAAAATATCATCCGCTGGACAATGTCCAAAGCAATGTCGTACCGAGCTGTGCGATATACTTGCCTACCTTTTATGTGACGGCTCTATTTTAGAATTGGGCCACCGGGACACGTGTTACATACCGAATGTTTATATCGCTCAATGAATCACTATCGGCGAAGCAGTATTTAAAAAGCAACGTTTGAAACAACATAATGCCGAATGAAAGCATGCGATTCCACGATTAACCTCCGCTTCTCACCTGAACATGAGTGTGGTATTGTGACAACGTAATAACTTGTGATTGTTTGTTGTGCAGGTTTCCCCGCAGCGTACGCCGCCTACGCGGCAGGACGTAGCTATTCGGGCTATCCTAGCTTCGGGCTGCCATACCCTGCAGGTAATCCCCTGGCGAGCTTGCACCACCAACTGTCCGGCAATCATTACCACCACCTGGCGACTCTCCTGCCTTACCACCCGCTCGAGCTCAGCGGGGTTTACAATGTACACGCCATGCATCTGTGAACTCGCGCCACGACAATGCATTCCACTAACCGCTAACGTCTGTCTCGCAGTCGGCACCGACCCGCTTACTACTGACATGCTCATTTACAAACTTAACTACGCATACGCTAATTTTCGTAATCTGCTGTGGTGACTATGTCCTAACTTCCCATTTCAACTAACTCGTCGAGGCAAAAGTTCGTGTGAACTCTCACTAACAACTTTACTAACAAGTTAACACCCCGAACAATGACTGAACCATCTAGATAAATCTGCCACGCCGTCAATTACAAAACGTCCATGTTTTGAGAACTATTATTTATTGTTTATCTTCAGAATTTTGTCGAGACAATCCGGCCAATTGCGAGCGCGTCGCTCCATGTTTACAGACGATTCGCCCTAACGATTCTCAAATGCTACGCGTCGGGCAAACAAACACTAGCGCAAATACCAGGTCGCCTTCGCTCCAGCCGGCTCGGAGCGGGCCCCCGCCCGTCGCGCCCCGCACACCGCACGCCGCACGCCCGCTACTAGTATCGCATCATCGCCCGCTCCTCATTAACAGCGAAAGCTTTTAAAAGAGATTTAAACAGATTCAAACAAAAGTACTGAAAAAGTGACGTCCTTTTTGTGGTGACTTCTATGTAAATCTCGGGACGGACGAAAAAGAATTCCCACTAATTAAAAGTAGTCCACGGGCTTCCAGTCGATCCTACCGAATGAGACCAGAATGTTAATTTTTATGCGGTTCTTATTGTTCTTTCGGGATTAGTTGGCCGCGTAGTCGGGGAGGAATAACACTAGTGAGGGAATAGGCCGTGCGCGGGGCGCGGCTGAGGGCGCGGGCGCGGGCGCGGCGTGTGGAGCGCAGCTGCACAAACACTCTTCTCGTTATTTGTCCACACTCCGTGTTTGAGCTGCCTCCGCTCCGCCATAATTACGCCACTAAGCTTTGGCTTTCCGCTTTTTTCTCGGCCGGTATGCCGCAAGAATTTTTCGGTCGGACGCTGCCAGAATGTAGAAACGCGAGCACTATTCGAAATTCTAATTGAGTGTTGGTTGTGACTGAAGTCAGACCCGCGTTTCGTTCGTGAAAGTTCGTTTCTATCACAGTAATTGTCGTCGGCTAGTGACTGGTCAAGATTCTTAAACATTTCGTTAGCTAGACAGCAAAAGCGTTTCGTCTTCTAAGTAGTTACCCTTAAAATCTTATCATGGATGATTATTGAATTTTTATAAATCTAAAACTTTTCTAATTCATTACAATTTCTCGACGTAATTACTTAGGAAATATTGCGCCCAAAATCTTTAATCTTACCCATTGATGCACATAAAAATCTATCATTTAAAAACTATTGACATTCTTTCTCAAACTTATTCACAAATAGGGTTATACAAAATCTGTAGTGAGTAGCAACGTCGTGCATGCGTATGGTGTGCGCAAACACGGCGGCACAATTAATGTGCGCCCATTTCGCCCATTAGCATTCCTCGGGCGACGCTGCCACCGGCTTATTGGTAATGTCATCTACATCGCCAATATTTAGTAGACCATAAATTATCAAACCGTAGATATCCGGTCAGGAGTCGGTTAATTAAATTTTACGATTTGAATGTTAATATCTCAGTGCAGGGATCGTGTCGCCCTTAGCATAATTTCATAACGAAGTAAAGCGCGGTTACATCCTTTGACGCAGCAGATGCGATGACAAAGTGCCGCGCCGCTGCGATCCCCAACTTCAGCGCGCCTTTAATATGAACTAGTCGTTTCCTCCAACTTGGGAAACGACTGCACGTACGGCTCCGACGAAGACAGTTTTCGAACATATAAACAAGTTTGTTAGTCTCTAATGGGACGGAATTAATGTCAAATAATTTGTAGCGCTACCGTTGCCGAGTAAGAAAACACTTTTAGACATACGAAAATTTCAGACGTGCTCGTTTTACATATTGTATGAAAAACTCGAAGCTGCTGGGGCATAGTTTGCGTAGTTGAAAATGCGGTCGAATAACAACCAATGACACTTGAAAACCATTACACTATAAACCATCGAGAAAAAGGTGTAAATCTTCATCTACTCAAACTCAATTACAAGTGCCGCGATGGCCGAGATAATCAAAGCACTTAAGCTTCACAAGATGAAACAACTAAGATCATAATCTAATTTGCATATTTATTGAAAATCGTAGTCCGGACTAAATTATAGTAATCTTGTCGATAGACGTGTAATATTAGACTCGTAGGTGTTTTATCTTCTTCCTCTCTATTGAATTAGGTGTAAACGATAGCGGCAAATAGCTGTAGGACTTTTTAGAATCAGTAATCATTATATCGATATCCTCTATTTAGCATGTTGTAGCGTCTAGTGTTTGGATTTCTATAGGCATAGGTCAACTGGACACAACGTTTATCGTCCACAAAACAAAATTATATTACTTTCGGCCAAAAATGAATTCAGAATTGTTTGCTAGCAACAGTTGTAAACAAAAGTAAAACTCGTATAAGGGAGGGCCGTATCCCTATGCATGCATACAAAATGAACCGAAACTCGTCGTACGCGGCAATAAAATTAATAACAATATATTCTTGTCTTTCAACTACCAAACTGAGGGAAAGTTCGTAATAACACGTTTTCTTAATAAAACCTTAAACATTGGATGACGCACTCAAAGTCATGAATAATTCGTCGTCATTTTTTTTAAACCATGAATGTTTGAAATAGTTATCGAGACTAAAACGTTGTGTTCAGGCGTACATTTAGTATCTTCATTATATCTAAGAGTATAATAAATAAATATTAGACAGATAAGAAATGTAGAGAAATTAATTTCAAAAATTACTAAGTTTAGAGGATGAATACTAACTGACATTTAGATTTTTATTTGCATAGATCTTCACAAAGTTTAGCTTAGTTTAGATTCGTAATTTAATTTACTCATTATAATAATAAAATAAACAATACATCGAGCTTGAAAAGTGTTATTTTAATAGTTTATTGAATATTCGCTATAATTATATTGTAATATATGTATGTATTTAACTTTTAATTTGAAAGTTATTTCTCTATTATATTTTAAATATTTACACACGCTTAAATGATAATGTTATTGATACTAATATTTATTGTTGTTATTGTATAATATTTTTGGATGCATCTACTTTACGCTACCTTCTTCGCGTTATTGTTATTGTAAAGTGGTTCCGTGTATTCGAATAAAGGTGCAGCCATACGAGACTCGTCTCCAAACGGTCGGTCTAAGTAATCGTCAAAATTAATAGCAATAAACCATTGCTTTATCACCACACCTCGCAAATTATTTGTCAAAATTAAGGTATTTTAATCGAAATTATTACGTAACTATAAGTTAACATTTGATCATTATATCGCTACGTTTGCGACCGTCCTTATCGCCATCCTCTAAACTAGTCATACATAAAGTAAGCTTGAAGTAATATATCGCGTCGTGTAAGAGTACCTTAACGTGTGACCGCCACTGTAGTTTCCATTCTGTTTTCGAAATCACCACCGAGTCAATCACAGTACATTGTAACAGAATGTAATCGTGATTAGTGTTCGGGCATCAAAATTGACTTTTACCCTTTTCGTGATCCATTGCGTGTTTAAATATACTAATACAGAATATATTATTCAGTGAATAACACCATGTTCTTGATTCATTTTGATGATAGATTCAGTGAGTAGGTACGCCACGTAATGACCGCGCGCTGCACCGCCCGCGCGCCCTGCCTCGTGCGTGCAGACAGGCCTATAAGAACATTAATAAAGCCGGTCCATCATTTCGTGCGTGCAAACAATTTTAAATAGCCCGAAAACAGTAAACAGGAAACTATCAATTCCAAGTTTCCCCATAAAGATTCGATGAGTGGAGCTCAGGGCGATGTTCTTCCTCTTTTACTCCTCGCTATAATGATATTTTTTATATCTTTTGTTTTCCCCCTTCATGTTAATTTTTGAATTAGACTATGAGTTTTTATCAGGGTTCCGCGTAACGTTTTTCCTTTCATGTGGAGTGTTTGTTTATTTAAGCGCGGTTCTGTTGGCGGAACCCTCGTAGCTCCGTAGCCGGCTTTGTAGCTTTTTTTATTTTGTTGCCGCAGGTGTAGTGGGAGTTATACCACCGGAAAGTCGTCTGTTGGTCGGTGCGGAGTACGTAAACGCGGGCGTGCTCGGGCAGAGCTCGTAGGCGCGCGCGCCGCCGCCGCCGGCCGAGCCGCGAGCCCGCGCCGCCTTTACTCTTCTCTAACCCGGAACACCCGCTAAACGGCTCCCGGAAATTCTTACGAACATAAATAAATCTTTTCTCAAGCGAATAGCTCTTTGGTATTAACGCCCCACGATCCCCTCTCGAATCAAGGAATGCAATGTCGCAAAAACAAATATGTTTTTGGTAAACAAGGCCCGATTTCGCAGATGCGTGTCGCAATCGCCCGACTAGGTTCGCCCATATAGCACGATGCAATAAACTCAGATGTAAAGTTTTAATAATGAAACTATTAATTAACTGAGTTGCGGTATCCCTCAGGAAGTAATTCCAATAATTATCTTAATATAAATACGTAAATATTAATTAGTTAGGTGTCGTTCATAATGCACAAATCTCTTCATGATTGTATTACTTATTGTAACCCATGTGTCAAATTCTTTATAATAATTAAGTCTATTTTATAATCATAAGTTTAGTATTGTTCTTATCGCTGTTCTGACATATCGTCTTATATCATTACTCGTAAGTTTATAATATTGTGAAGCCGCTATATTTTAAAATAAAGGAAATTGCCGTTGTATAAGCAAAACGTTTTATCGTTTATTGTCCAATTTATCGTTTTATAAATCGAGGTCGATCAGTACCTCAGTTACCATTCGTTCGCATATCGATTGCGACTAAAATAAACTGGAAGAGATAGTGTGTAACCGTGGAGTTGGCTAGCGTGCGATGAACTTACAAAATATATGAAGTAGGTAGGCATCTCAGACGGGTATCATACGTATTCTAACGTTCGTGTTTCGTTTTTCTGACTCATCCAACGCGGTCCACGCAGCGTGGTGCCCGCGCCGCGGCCCTGTCCAGCAAGCCGGTAAGCGAGCCCGAGCGGCGCAGCACACCGGCGACCGCGCCCGCTCGCCGCATCGCCCGCATTCCCCACATTCAACACGCTCGCCCTCAGAATGCAACCCGCGAACCGACACACCCACACAACTATTTTGCATAGTTCGATAGACACTTCCACACTTAACCGTAAACATTTCAAACGTTACCGAAACGCGCAGTATCATTACGATTTACAGTTAGTATCCTTTCGAGATAAATTAGCAGCTCGTTCAACACAAAGTCCAAAACAAAAATAAGGAAACGTTACGACAAATTAGCGCCTTGAAACGAAATTCCTTGAAGGGTCACACGGCCGTCGGTTCGAATCCAAATAATTAGCTGGCGAGGCGGCGAGTGGCCGCGCGTCGCGAACTGTGCCAACTCCATTTGTAATTTAAGATATTTGACCGTTAATTGTGTTAGTAACTGTTACGTTTAGTGCTTGTTGCTTAGGTCGGAGTTGAGTGCGACCTCGTTCCGTACTAACCTTACAGCACTTGTTTAGATACTCATGTAAATACCTAGTTGATAGTGTACCTCCATAGCGCTCAGCGGTACCACGCTGACTTAGCATTACGAGTGCTGTGTTTGGATGGGTCAGAAATTTTATTTCTTTATTTTATTTTACTTTAGATAGATTTTATTTTATGGATGCCCATAGATTTTGACTATAAATGCGCTAGTCTAGCGAGCTCCATCGTCCATAAATTTTTATTGTAGAATTCCACTGAATTGGAGTGTGTCCGTGAGTCCATAATGGGCACTATTAGCATACTAATCTCTTCTAGTTAGTGTCGTATTGAGCGCACAAATCCTGCGCAATGTGTCCGGTGTACGCACAGTAAGTCCCTCCTCCCTGCACGGCGGCGGCCGGCTGCTCTAATAGCCCATAGTCCGTGTCCGCATCCACCAACGAGCCGATACACTCTCTAAACTGCTCCGAACGGGGATAAGGGATTTACATACACACAAATTGTGTAAATACCTACCTACCTAGTACCTACAACCCACGCACTTGGTGCGCCGACATGCAAACTTGTGTTTACCTCGAGAACAGCAGTTGAACCAAAGGAGTGTGACGTCCTCTACATCTCTAGGGCGAGTAATTTTGATTTTGAACATTACAGTTTTGTCACTATTTTTGGACATTAGAATAGTGTACGTAATCATGTGTGTAACATTTGGAAGATTTGAACAGTAAAGACTGGAGTGTGGTAGACATTTCATAGTGTTTTCGGAGTTAAGAAGTAAATTAGAACATCAGTAGACCAAATGTTAAATAGACTCTAGATTAGACATAAGAACTAGAACGAACAGATGCCAAACCGCGTAGGCTGTCTTCGTAGAAATTTCTGGCCGTCTAACATAATTATAACTAGATAAATTCTTGATACCTAGTCTAGACTAGTTACTTGAGATTATTCGGGCGATTTTTGTTACTTATTGTATAACTAGACGAGCTTCAAATTAGTGTCGACTTACGAAGTTTTTTTGTGAAAAGAATAACATAAATTAAAGCTGAAAAATAAAATTTGCTTTTACTTTGTACAAAAGATACTCGTAGTTATGAAAGCGACTAGAATAGTAATTGGTGGTTTATAATAATATTGTGATTGGTGGTGCAAACTTCCCATAGATGTATTTATTGTTGTTTAGTTTTAAGACTTTATATCTAGAATAGTATTATTGTAATTTTGTCATTTTTTGCCTTAGGCAGTGAGTATGTACGTCATAGTTAAAAAAAAAAGTGTAAAATTCCAGAGATAAAGTGATAGAATAGTCAAGAAAACATTTTTGATCATAGCATAGAAAAACTAAAATTGTAATTATTTAAGCAGTAGTTGGTTTTGTAGATGTAAGCGGAACTAATTCGCAAGTAGGTAAATTATAATTTGACTACATGGGTAGTAACTTTAATTGAAAAGTTTTAGTCACTCGTAGAGAGAGATAATTTGGATTTTTCTTATCATATCTGTGTGTTTTATGAAGATTTCATATTTCTCGAGTTTCTTTTCGCTTTTTTAATATCGCTTTTCGTGTTATATCCGACTAATCCCATTCTATGGCTGAACCACGGAAGCGCGTGTAACGGTTACCGTGATAGAGTAAACACCTTATTGAATGAGGCAGCGAACCGCAATAAAAACTAGATTCGAAGGCTCCTGAGATTTAGAGAAAGGACACGAGACTCCTTCTTTGAATTACAAATGTGAGCGGGCGCGTGCGTGCTGCCCGGCAACAACCAGCATAGAAATACGATTAATTTGCAATTGAGATAAGTCCCAGCTAAACGATCGAAAACCCGCAAAAGCGTATCATCTTCCCGGTGAGTTATTGATGGCACCTATTAAATATACGTTTTGGGCGAGGCGTGTGCGCGAGGATCCAGTAAACGCTCAAATAAAACATTTCAATCGCTCCAAGTGCGAAATGAAGTATCGCGATCTCTTAGCTGAGGGATTCGAGCTTCCCATTCCAAATACACGCAGTATTCTTAACACATTTTACCCTTTCCGACGAACACGAGTTAATATTTAAGTACCATTTATGAGGAACCAGTTTTCGAGTTTCTACACATTTTATTCACATACCCACCATTACACAAACACACATCAAAAGCTAACATCAAACATATTGTTATACTAAATCCGTATACTTTTATACACACTACACGCATACATGACGAAACAAAAATGAAATATGAAAAGCTTTAATATCCACAAAAAAAAAACTTTTCCATTTCTTTGTTATTACTTTCATGAGTAAAGCTAATAAAATACTTACCTACTCGTACCTTAAAATTCGGGCCTGATTTTCGAAGACGGGGACATTGTAACACATAAAAAGTCCCTTGTAATATAGTGGATTCAAGGGCGGGTGTTACGTCGCCAGTACGCTCCGTGAATATTTCGTTCGGCCGTCATCCTACTTCTGAAGAAGAATTATTAAGTTTGCCCGAACTTCGCAATTATGAAAGTTCGAATAGCTCTTGCCAGACGGCCTCTGAATTTATAGATGAATGTGTGCTCCCCCGCGAGCAAGGTGAGACATCTCAACTCCAACTTATTCGCCTACGTTAAATATAATTTATATGGGCCACTCTGCCACAAAGATATTAGTAAGTAGAAGAAATAACTAACAATTAGGTGACCTCGAGCGGGGAGAACGCCAGCGATTCGGAATACCAAGCTTGATAGCCAAAACTTTATTAAGGTAGAAAACTCCGTAATTACACGTGCATCAACTTTTTGAACTTTAAACTTTGTTGTTGGCGTCTTCGTTTCTACCTTCTCGGTTACGTTCAAAGCTTCAAGAAACTTTAACTATTACACGCACAAATTACATAATGAACATGCGTTAACATGGTTGTACAAACTATCTATTAGCTGGGAGCTACGTCCGACACAGATATGACCGCTGTAGATAACTCGGCTCACACCGTTCGCATGTAAACTGAATTGTTTAAGTCGTAAATTATTTGAGGTCAGGAACACGCTTTGCACCCAACTTAGTTGGGCCTGTTTGTGACTTTGTTTGCTGTGAACCGACCCGTGAAGTATGATTGAAACGATAAACACCCTTCTGATACAATGAAATATGTCACTTGCAAGCTATCTAATAAGGTACCGAATACTGACAAATGAGGACTACCATAAAAACAAAGTAGTGTTTTAACTTCTAAATGCAATAGTTCCGCACATTTCAAACTCTTTTAATTAATGAGTATAAGAAGCCGATCGTTGTGCGCCTCGCAGTAATGGGAAAAGAATGAACTAAGACCGATCGACATATTAATGATCCCGAGACGTGTCTGCGCCAACACTCGAATTCTTATTTATTACGCTGGGCCCTCAAATAAATAGCCTCTCACATCGCAAAGTAATGTTATTAAAATGTGTCAGCATTTTAGTGCGGGAGCCCGGTGGCCCGGCAGGCGCGAATGGGCGCACGCGCGGCGTAGCGCGGGAGTGGGCACCCGCGCGCCATCTATCATTCATCCTCCATTACTTATATTGTACTTTTTTCGCAAAGTCACTCGCAGGCCGGTAATCACCTGGTGCGACCGCGGACCTCCATTTTTCACACTAAATCATAACTTGCGCATCTGACAAAAATAAAATTTGTCGTACAAGCCAATAGGGGTAAATGGTGACACTATGAGCAAGCAAAAATATGGAACGAATATTAATCTAGTTATTGTTGAGTTATCGGGTTACGTTTTGAATAAAATGTACTTTAAATTTATACGGGTTAGTGGGGCTTTGAGAACATCTCTAAAAATGTTTTTAGCTTCTTTCACATTTGAAGGTGAATTCTCCATAACCTGGTTATGGTTGTCATCGTTATTTATTCTAAGGTAGTGTTGGCTTAACATGCGCGTGAAGGCTGCGTGTGGCAAGCATTTCGCAACGGGCAAGCGTCGGCGGCCGAGCGTCGCGCGTCGCAAGTCGCAAGACGGCGCGACGTGCGCCGTATGCTAATGCCCTTCCCTATTCAATAAGCAGACCGCCGCGTGCCACCGAGAACTCACGTCGGATAATTTACTGGATATTTTGTAAAAGTTTTTTCGCCCTCTGTGATTTATGCCCGCGAAACTTCGAGCTCTCTTTTTCATTTGAATGCACGTGACATACGTGATATTTTTTTGTTCCGACATAATCTGAGCCCAGGGAGTCTCTCCTCATTCGTCAGTTCCGCATCTGTCTCCATCGGTTAAATTATTCATGCATTTACGCGCTTCAACTTTATCCACGCTAGAAAACTTTAATATTGAGTTAGGATTACATCGATAGTCACTTTACCGTTCAATATGCTAAATTGAGGAAAGATGAGGTGAAGAAGTACGGAGGTCGGAGAGACTGCTAGATTTTCAAAAATTTCGATGGTTCAGTCATGAATGTGTGTGTGTTACACTAACGAGTGTGTGCGTCACTCGTGTATGTGGAGCGAATGCGAACCGTGTGTATGTTTGCAGTTGACCTGACCAACGGCCAACTGACACCGAACAACAACACACCGCTGCTCGCGCAGGCGCTCTCAGGTGAGGACGCCGACACGACATTCATGTGCAAACGATGCCCAACACCAGGATTAGTCCTGTACCTCGAGTGCAGCTACAATTCAATTCACATGCACAAACATTTTGAACACATACCTGGAATAGAATTTGAGATTTATGTGTACGCAAACTGCCCTGCGCTTAATCACCGCGCTATTCAGAAAAACATTCACCAACAAGCTAACATCACCCTCACTTATCAACATCATTCCCTAACAGGCACACTTTTACTCTTCCACAGATCTACAACATCGGGTAGAAACTGGATATTTTGAGACCACATATATTTCACACTAACTGTGCACTCATTTCACAACATCATCCATCATTCATTCCGGTGACAAGTCATCATAACATGTTTTACGAAAATAAGCGCTTGCTGTACTGCTTTATGTGTTCCTTGTGCCCTGTCCTGCCGTCTGGTATAGAGTCGGTGCTGTCTTTAATTCTAAAGATATATAAACGATCGTATCATAAGTCTTCTAAAAACCATCAAGTATATTCGTCTCTACATATGTATAAAAATACAACCCGCTAGTATAACAGAGTTAAAATTACACCTTGGAATTGGAAAAGCGTCGCACTGTGATACGAAAAAAGCCAGTACGAATGGCACAATGTTTCGCATTTTTACTGGCTGAATAAACACGTGGCTCACTGTCTATCTCGCTTCCGTCACTGCAAAGCGAGCCACTCAGCTTTGGCCGGCGAATGGCAAGCTTGACTTAAACGATTTTTAGTCTTAAAATCGCATATACAGTGTAGTTTCAGATGAAATTTTGTTCTGAATGAAACAAAGCTATACGAAATAATAGAATTGAAATGAACAAGTATTGCTTTTTGCTTTACATAAAATGGCTAAGCCAAATTGAAATCATAACTAAGGTAAAATTCAAAATTCAAGAAAAGGAAAATCTTGGGTTGTTTCTCATAATCTAATTAGGAGAAGTTGAAAGAGGTTTATTTCTTAAAGTTGACGTTTATAAGCTTAAAATCCGAGCTTCCATTTCGTTCAGTTCTATGTTAAAAATTGAAAAAACGAACTAGTGATGATGATGAGAGGGTGTAACTTTAAGGTGTTTCCTATTCCCAGTGATGAACAATTACCAAGCCGCTGCAGCTGGGTTTGGCCCGCCGGCCTCGCCGCATGCTGCCGGGGGCCGCGCCGGCTTCCCGGCCGCCAGCTCGCCGGGCCCGGCGCTGGACGTGTACGGCTCCGCCGCTGATAGCGTTGGCTATGTGCAAGCCGCTAGCCCGCAACCCTCTGGATTCCCGGCTATCGCCGTAAGCCGTGCTCCTCTCAATTACACCCCAGTAAGTCGTACAAGAATTTGTTTCTTAAATTTCAGCTGATGTTCTGTTTCTCTAGCTTCGTGCACAATTTTAAGCAGTCGTCAGTTTCAGCTGAGATCTAGATTTTCGAGTACGGTACTAGTGAATGCTCTTACTCTTAGTATATCCCAAACTCACCTGTTGCTAGAATAACAGCAAGCAACGAGTTACTTCAAAGCCAATACCACACGCCGAAAATTTCGCGTGAGTGCCATTTGCGAAATTTAAATGTAGCACGAAAATTTCAAATGTAATTATTTTCAATGTTAGATATAATAAGTATTTTATGGAAAGAATATAAGAAAAGTTCTCGTACTTATTTTATTTCGTGATGAATGGGATAAAGTTAATAACTTTTGATTCTAACTTTTTTCATTTATTACGTCATGTTCAAAATGCCTTCAGTAACGCCCAAATGAAGGCAATTCCCAAAATTGTCCTTGTTCGAGAACTTTCAACTGTCACAGCATTCAAATTAATGTTTGTTCTGTTTTGTTTTTCTCCAGGACGTTTGATTCGCATTCTGTGATGTTAAAATTCATTTTTGCATTATTCATGATAACAGGAAAGAAAAATAGCTGTGTGTTCACACGATCTTATTTCTCGGGAGCTGCAGTAAATTTGGGGTGTCTAGCCGGTGTAAGAATTTCATTAGCAGTTAGTCATCGTGGGATAAGGCACTAAGTGCGCGGCGCGGCGGTGTCGCGTCGCGACGGCCGCGCCAAGCGCACCGAGCCTCCAGACTCAGACGCAATTAGCAGCCGACGACACTCTAAAATTTTAGCGAGACGGTCCAATCTCATTATGGAACCGATCTTCCTTGTCGCTCTTAAAGCGTAATCACCATAAGTTAGCAAGGGAGTGAAGCGTGAGAGATGCGATTATAAAGTGTTCCGAAATATGAGCGCGGGCGGAGGGCGGGGGCGGCGCAATCTACGCGGTGCACTGCCGCGGGTAATGGCTTTTTAAAACTGCGACCGCGCTCCATAACTGCTTCCCTGAGACGCCATCAGTCTTCATTGCTTGTCGACGCCCGCCAGGCACCGTGCAGCCACCGCCACCGAGATCTTAACTCCTCACGTCGTGCTATCTCGACACATTTTTCAAACTGAACTCGAAAGTTGCTTTAATTTTACACCATCACAACGCTGGCTACTGCCAACTTATTATACGGCCATATGAACATTTAAACAAGAATGTGAAACGGTTTGTTGTAATTGGAACGGGGACAAATTTGGAGAGTCTACCGTACCTTGATCGAACAATCGAGATACAGTCAATCAACCAGAGCCGTATTGCAATTAAATGTAGAACAGGTATTGGACACGATCGGGCTAACTGATTGTTACCCGAGGTTTAATTTGAGCCATTCGCTATCGCCACGTTGAGCTACCCTTCCGTTTCAGGCGCGTCATATATCAAACGGGATATTAACTCAATCGTCCGTAATAGCCGGGGCAAAACAAATACGTCGCTAATGAGAGAATGAACGGTCCAACCGTCGGCCGGGCCGGACCGGCGGCGCATGTGGTTCCCGGGTGTAAAACGGTCTTATTAGGTAACGGGAATGCCCCCACGGGCAATAACCGTAAATCAAGGAGAACAAGCGGTGTAATTACCGTTGCCGAGCGGTCGCGCGCGTTGCTCTAACTCATCCACTCACTGTTTTTATTTTGTTGGCCACCGAGCCGGCTACCACTCTATCGACTGCAAACACCAAACTTACTGCCTTTAAATCTGCCCCCGGAGAGGTTAATGTTCGCCTGAACGGTTTATACTTCTATTCAATTATAACCTCGACTGCATGCCAATAATTTTAGGCTGAACACTTCTGCTATCTAAAATTGACTTTTATTTATTTTTCCTATTTCAGGGACCCCTGATTCCTGCGGCTTTTACCAACGGATATCATTGAAAGTGTTATAGCACAAAAATTTTACGTGAGTATTACCAGTATTTTTAATGTGCTTTTGCGTTCCACTCTATTAAAATGTCGTTATGCTGAATAAAAACTTCAGCGTGTATTCATAGCGCCGCGAAAATGAACACTTGTATGGCAATTATACAAAACGTTTTTTAAATAGTCTCGCAAGGCTTATTGTTAAATAGCTACAACATTACTTTTCTTATGTCAGTAGAATTCATTTTAGTGTTTACTTGCTATCACCTATTAATTCAAATCTAAAAATGTTTGTATTATGTACAAGAAATTACAATTTACATAATTGTATACTCACATCGACCACAGTAAGTTTTAGGGGTCAGTGAGAGTAAGGTGTGTGTTGTCGCAGGTGGCGAGCGGAGTGGCGGCGCCTAGCGTCCTCCGAGCGCTCGCTGTTGGCCGCCGCCGCGCTGCGCCCGCGCACCTCCCGCCCCGCGCCGCGACGGAGCCTGGCCGCACACCGGGCCTCCCCACAACACCACTCCGTCAACCAAGGCGTCTCATCACACCACCCCCTCCCAACAATCCCAACATCCCCTCGTCCCCGTCATCCTGCCCCCCTCCCCCCCACACACACACTCCCCCCCACCGACTCGGTCTCAGGACCTCGTCTATTGTAAATAACGATAATCTACTTTTTGTCGTGTGAACGAGAGATAGTCTATCGATTGAACAGGTATTTTTTCAAATTTTTCTCGCTTTCGACTGTACCGTAGATGTGTTGTCAGAGTAAACGATTTAAACTACAAAAAAAAATACATTTCATAATTATATAAAGTGCATCTAGACGATTTTATTGCAGGGAGGTATATCTTAAATATTTTATTATTCATAGTTGAATTACAGCGTAAGGTGTAAATGGTCCTCGACGCGCGGGACTCGTAGTGGAAGGTGTTATTTCTTTGTGCATTGTATTCGTACGTTGGGTGGGTGGGCGCGTGTGCGCTGCGCCGGCGCAGGCGGGGCCCCGCGCATGCGCGCACGATGCCGGTGACAATAACGCGACCGCCGCGCGCCTCCCCGCTCGTCCACCTACACATATTTTATTCTATCTATTTTTAATATTAATGTCAAATATTAACATAATTATTATACTACTATAATTATATTACGCATATTTTACCTATGAATGTAATTATTTTCGCCTAATTCGAATTGTATAAAATCACCTCTTTGAACGGCTGTTCTGTTTCAGTAGCGATCAAGTTTCTCGATTACTTCCGTATAAGACTACGTTAGTTACGCGTATACATACTTTCTAATATTATGTACTATGGTATAAAATTTTATCCTAAGGATAATATGATCATATTTACGATTCATAAGGACGTTTGGAAAGCTAAGTCGGAACATTTCAGAATATCTCTCATCGCGTTAAGATAATTCGTTTCTATCTTGTACCTTTGAAAGTAGGTATTGTAATTATAATAAATAACAATTTTGTGCATTACGTAATAAATATTTCATTGTTTCTTACATTGTATTTACCGTATTATAAGACCACTGTTGAGAAAATAACAACGGCTCCACATTAATAAGGAGTCACACCGTACTTAGTTGTATTTAAAATTTTAATCAACATAATAATAACCAGTAATATTTCGTACAGACAACAATATAGTAACACGACACAATCATTTCAATAAAAATAAAGACAGGGATAATAAAAAATTACAGCCAAAGGCGCAGGTTTGAGGTAATAGATTAAATATGAAGTCAATTCATTAATCATATTCGTTAGGTACTGGACATTATATCGACCACTTCGTCTAGGTTGCAGCAGTTAGGGAGCCACGCGGGCTGCGCGCGTAGCAGTTGCTCCGGTGCACCGCTACGACGTAGCACCTCGCTACGACCGGCTGCTAGACGCCCAAACCGTGCATGCGTTCGTCGCTCGCTATATAATACATGCACTCAGTTGCATCCATTCGTTATTTACTATTATTATTACTCATTACCTACATCAATTAAACATTAATATTATAAATCTAGGTATTAAATTTTAGGTAATAATAATAAACAATCTTTTAAAGCTATTATTATATAAATACGTTATAAATATAAATGTTTCCTGTTACAAAAAAAAAATATTGAAAATGATACGAAATAAATCAATATTCTTTTTAAAGGTAATTTATTACTTATGAGTATGTAGTTAATTGAATAATGGAGTGTTAGATGGAGTGCGTTCGTCGCCGAGCGGCGCGCTCGCTTCGCGTTTTTAGTTTGTTTGTGCCGAATTGGTTCGCTGAGATGACGTCACGTGTGAGTCCGCGCCACGCCGCACACACCGCAGGAGACGCGACCGCGTTTCACTTGTTAAAACCTTAGCTAGGAAATTGATAATGAAATCGAAAGGTGTGAGTCAATAGGACGGTCGGAATATCGATATCATACCTAACAAATTAACGTAATTATTTGTTTTATATTTACGGTGTTATAGGTATTTAAGACATTTTTTCTTAGAATATTTAATTATTACGATGAGATGTTATAATTGTTAGGCCCGGGCCGGCGGCGGAGTGGCGCGTGCGCACCTCACCGCCGTCGGCCGTCTCATTCACTCTCACATCCTCACTATAATTATATTTTCTTACCGACCTTTTTAATGTAGGAGAAGCGCACACGGCCGCTTGTCCCCGTGCGAGTACGAGTACAAACATACAAACAAACATATAGTGAGAGACGTTCGTTTCGCCGCGTTCGTGAGAAGCCATCGGTTCGCCGCGATAGCATCGAGACGATACATAATGACAATTATTGTATATACATAGTTAGCCGCATGTGTAAAAAGACGTTTAGGTAGACGCCGAAGTGTGGCGTGTAATTGTATGCGACAGATGATGCGTAAGCGCAGTGTCCCACCGCGCTGACCATCGAGCCGGCCAGTGTAGCGCCACACCTCAAATTACGAACATTATTTAACACTCAACTACTTCGCCTTAAACACCTGATGTCAGTACGGAAAAACAAAACACTGACGCATGAAAAATTTAACTCGGATCTGCATTTACCACATTAGAAAAAAATCACTAAGTCACTTCAGATTTTGACGCGAGTTTTAAACGAGTATTTGCTCGTCAATTCGACACTTTCATCACGATGACGAGTGTTAAAATGTTTCGTAATTTGATTTGGCGTCGCTCTGTGTCCATACCATCTGGTCGATATTAGATTCATTCAGCAATCAGGTCTAGCTGACAGATATTAGTTTCATTATTATTGTTAAGTTGTAATGTTTGTGAGTTTCGTTAGTATCACCCTTAGGGCTTCTGTTTGCGGACCATATTATTTTACTATTATATGTATAAAATATAGTATTATATTAAGTATATTTATATATTTATTGTGATTATATCTTCTGTATGTATAGTATGTTTGTTCATGTACGTGTATTTTAGAAATATACTTATGTATTTATGAAATTATTTTATTTATCTATGTATTTATTCTACGACTATATATAATGGTATAATATTATAATCTAAATATATATAAAATATATATTAATAATATTATTTTGCATTGTATAACAGTTAAAACGGGTATTTTCCTTTGAGGTTTTGGGTTGGTAATATGGCCCGTATTTCGGAAGTCAGTCCTTAGCGCGGCGTTGTCCGCTGACAGCGACTGTACCCCGCGTGCGGCAGCTGTCAGCGCACGCGCCGCTCTTCTCTCTCGCTTGTTCGTGTACGCGATAGTTGAGTTACTTCAGTCACCATTTAGACGTGTTCTATATCAAGAATAAAGACTACGTAATAATAAGCGAGATCTCAAATTTATTTTAAAATTCGTTATGTGATCCTAATATTGCGACTTATCTATATATGTATGTAATAAAATTAAAAAGATAATTTATTATATTTTGTATAACATTCTATGTTTATTTACACTCAATCTATTTTATATTAAAGATAATAATTAATTTTAATCTAATAAAGACAGACTGGTAAAGTTCGTAGAGTCGCCGCGGCGGCCATAGATCAAGTAGCTTTGCATATTCGGCGATGGCCAACTAAGAGTTTCTTGGACCAAAGGTATACTAATTCGCGTAGAACCGGAGGCGCATTGGCTCCGCACGAACCCCAGCCGACCGCAGCCGAGCCGCGCCGAGCGCGCCGACCGCGCCGGGCGAGCGAGCCGTCGCCGCCCGCGCCGCGCCAGCGCCGCGCCCGCGCCCGCGCACCCCGTCCCGCTCCCGGCCCCCACCCCGCGCAATGCCGCCCGCTTGGTTTCGTTCTCGCGGTTACTTCTCGATTGCGTGCTTCGCGTGCTGACTGATTTTCTATAGCAATAAAAATCAATTACCTAAGATTTTACATTAAAATAAATTTGGATTTATATACGTTCGAATTTGGTGTCATGTACATTTAAAATATTAGAGAAAGGAGATAACGATAGGCGAGCGATCCGCGACTGTCCCGTCGCGGCGTCGGCGCATTATTTTCGTCATTTCTTCGTGTATAATATGTTACATGAATCTGTATACAATATGGATATAAATCGTAATGATGAATAAAATTAGTTTTTACGGCATCTCTTTATTAAAATAATGATAATATCAAAACGTTTTGTAAAAAGCGGTGGGTATGTCCGCCGCCCCGATTTCGTGCACCAATGCACTTTCTTATTGGAATATTACATTATATAACGTACATAATACTATGAGATATATAATCATACAGCCTTTCGGGGCGCGCGTGTATGGCGATGTATGTATACACATTGTGCAATGTACATATACCTTATATAATACAATGATTTAAGACAAGGTTCACATCGTGCCGTGTGTATGTGGTAATAAATATAATATGGACATTGTTCAAACAATAACCAGTTGTTTTATTTACCTCTATTGTTATCTAAACCCATCCAGTTCCTTTGTTCGTATGTTAATTGATTAATAATTTAACACTGTTTGGTAATAACATGACCATAAAATATTCAGATAAATGCAAATATTATAATCATGCGATACATTTGTTTGTTTATAATTTAATCAAGCGCTAATATTAATAGAATAACTAAATTATATCTGCATACACATTATAATGTTAATATTAATTTGTGTTATCAATCGAAAGGTTAAAAATGATTGCCAATATATTATTTTAACAGAATAACAAAATATGGTCATAAAATGAAAACACAAAACACACCAAGAATAAACAGACAATATTACTCATCGGCTTTTAAAGTCGTTTACTTACACGAAAGACGCGAATAACGTCAGAGAGAGTTTGTGACGTCAACGGATCGAGCGGGCTTCGTTCGTGACGTCATCGAGCTAAGGAATACTGGATCTACTTGACTTTAGCGTAAGTATGGCTGTTGGAGTCGTAAGTATATTGGAATCGTAAGTATGATAGGATACTGAAAGAAAACTTACTGTAAAGTAAAAAAAAATGGAACGTTCTTAAGGATTTTTTTAACCTGATTTTTTTCTGTTGATACTATATTATCATGAGAAGTAAAAATCACACAGTCGATAATATCAATCATATTTCAAAACATTAGACATGTCGCTACGCTTGTGCTTAAAGACTACGGCTACGTCGTAGCAGACGAATGATTTCTCGTAGCGGATACACAAAACTAAGTATTTCTGAAATAGATTGCTGAGTAAAAAACAGACACAAAACAATACTTTATTACTCAATATCGTCTTGTAAAATAATAGAACATTTTGTCACAGAACCGCGTTTAAAATGTATATACTTAAATATATGTAAATTAATTCTCAAGTTAAGCTGAGTTAGGCTTCATAATTAATGACGCGGTACTTCAATCAAGTTAGGTGAATATCTCTGGATTAATATTAATATTACTGTGAATTAAACGAATCAGGTGACGAACAGTTTGTAGTTTGTAAAGTGTTTCGGGTTGTTCAAACCAGAACTGAAAGGGCTTATAGACTTGTTCATGTGGCCTGAAATAAATATGACTAAGTTGTAGCCTATAATTGAACACTTATGATCTGTTTTTGGTAAGCTACAAACATGCATAAATATTTACGATTTTATGGTATCTTCGAGGAGTAGAATGAGATGGCATGTTTTAGAGAGTAGAAAGACGCACGATTCAAGGGCCAAGATAATGATGACGATAAATTAAAGGGACATATTAACGAATTACTTGAATATATAGGAAATATGTTTTCAAAAGAATATTCGACAGAACTATATATTTAAGCAACTTGGTCAGCATTACCTAAGGTGTATAATGCAGGGTGTTATAAATAATTAAAACAGTGAATAAAAAATTATTTCTTCGCATTTTAATAAAATGAGAGCAATGTAAGACAGACAAAAAGTACACAATCATTACTACTTTTTTTTTCGTGATCTTTTACAATCCGTATCAAAGCGTACCCAGCCCACATTTCTATATACTAACCCATAAGAGTACCATAAAACTACATAACAACCAAGAGAACAGTGAATTGTCAACCCAAAACCCATTACGTAAGGTATTAAATCACAACAGCAATACCTGAACGTCCATTACCTTTTCAAAAAAATAATAACATGCTCCAATATGCCTCAACGGCCTTGTACAAACGAGCACTAGCAAACAGGTGTAACAAATCGGAGTAATACTATATAAATATATTAGAGTACATAATAGAACCGTGCTCTGAGCGATAAGAGGTGTCGCGTGGTAGGGGGGATGCTGGTGTACATTGGTACAGGTTTAGGTGAAGGGATAGTTGAGAGAAAATTAAAAAAAAACACTCGAGACAGACTTAAGTGTGAATTAGATATTTATCACATATTATAATGCGAAGGTACCTATATTTGTCTAAGTGTGAGTGACGGGAAAAAGCTAGTATGACATAAATATACTGCATATTACCCATATCTTAATATGAGTGTATGTTACGACTAATGAATTTATATTTATACAAGCCGCGGGCCTGCCCCGTCAAAATTATCCAACGGAACCATAAGATCGGGATAAAAACTATCTTATGTTTTAATCCTGCTTACAATCTGTCCGTGTACCAAATATTACCCAAATCCGTCCTGAATGAAGAACAAACATTCATACATAAAACAATAGGTAAATATCATTATACACGTTTCTCTATGAACAAAACAAAATAGAAAAATAATACCCATAATTACATTTTACGAAATTAGTAGCAATTGAATAAATAAAAAGCACCGCGCACGCATATGCAAGTAAATCTTATAAGTTGAAATTGAAATTCCGTTTCAGGACATGTGTTTCCATTCGTAAAGGCAATTTCGTTCATTCGTTCAGCCTACTGGGCTTTTATTCGAGCCAGCCCACGCCTGTTAACGGAGTCACCTTTGCCTGTAATACAGAACCTTCTTATACGTTACGTGACTCTATTTAGAAAGCAACCGACCTCTTTCTAGCAATTTACCTCCGCCCAACTAAAATGGACCAATCTGTTAAAGCATTGTGATGCCATATACAATTTGTGCAATCTTAACTAAAGTGGTTTTGTCGAAAATCAGGGATTGAGTGCGAGCAATTACTTTAAGTATTATTCGAGAGCTGTAGTACGAAACGAGAGGGAATTAAATTGGATACATCTAGGGTCAGACGTCCAATTATTAAGAAATTCTATACAAAACGTGTACGAGGTAGGAACTGACTATTAGATTCAATTTCAATAGGTTTCGTGTCGCCGCTGCGAAAATATCCGAAGCTGTAGAAATATATCGCACGGGCTTTCTATAACGTGAATAAGAAGAGCCGGCGTAATATGATGTCATGTTGCAGATGGAGGCTCATCTTATAGAGTATTGCAGCCTTATAATAATTGAAATAGTATGACTTTAGAGCACACGGCTATCGACGATATGAAAGGCTTCACCTGTGAATATAACGTAAAAGTAATATAATACGCCAGGAGCTTTATGTTTCCGTACTTTCATTATTCTAATGAGGCTTTTGAGGCGGGTTGGTATAAATAACTCGTATCTATATCAGGCAATATTGCAAATTTCCATCAACTTTAAAACGTTCCAGCAATGAACTAATATCAATAATGGAGTCCATAGCATACGGAATGATGGCATGGCAACAAATTCAAACAAAACAACGAGCATATCAAAAATATCAATCTAACATTTCTAGCGTACGAAATATCGTTGAAAACTCGTATAAATCGCACGATTCGCACCGCAGACGATTTTATCAATTTCATTCATGATCTGTTCCTGTTCAATAAAGTAATCAGATTTCGCGTATCGCATTGTCGGCCGCTGCTGTATTAAAACGAATACAGGCTGCATTTGGCAGCCGAAATAATCTTCACACTCGAGTGAGCCCGGCGGATAATTAAAGCGATTGGTTTGGCGACATAAGTTGGCAATTACCCTGCAGTACGCTTGTACGGATTAACGCGGGGTTGTTACCTGGGGAACGGTGATGCTGTGATGACTGATCTGTTTATTGTTTGTTATAACGATGGGAGAACTACATGGTGTTTGGAGATGTCTTTGTGAATAGGTAATGTATTTGAGTGTAAGTAAAGTCGGGTGTAGAAGTGAAATGTTATTTCCAAAGAGAGTACTGTTTAGTCGATAGAAACGTCAGCATTTAGTTTTAATAATATAATTACTTTCTTGAAGAATGGCTTTAGAATTAACATCCAAGCACCTACCATTTTGTGCTATACTCAAAAAAAAATTCAACAACATTTTTGTTTACACTTTCAATAACGTAAAAACCCGTTTTAAAATCATTAAATTAAAAACAAAACACAATAAAACCACAAATTAAAATTAATCCCAGTAAAAATGTACATAGAACACTCACACACACCCACAAAATCTATTACAACATAAATTCAAAACGAACCTCATTACAGAATCCCATACAATTCGTTAGATTAAAACCATTGAGACATAAAATATTTATACTGCAACACAATATCTGGGATATTCAATTAAGCTTCCTAAGCATTAGTATAAATCTAATCAAATGCTGTGCATTAGGCGACCAGCGGCAATGGTAATTTAAATCTAAATCAAATAACATTAATGTGTTTCATAATCCTATCAGCGTATTAGGATGTAGCGGATTCTGTGCTATTATAGATAATAATTATACACTGAATACATTATTGCTGGATACCGCATCTTAATTAAGCCTGGCCAGTGTTTGGACTAGATTTTGAGTACTGTTTGAGAGGGAGGCTTTATGATGGTTTGCCTTTGTTGGTTATGTAATTTGATGTGATGTTTTGTTTTGCATCTAATGCTAGTTTAAATGTCATAGGTAAAAATATGTATTTGTTTTTTATTTGATGTGAATGTAACGCCAAATTCAGGGAGAGGAAAATGATGATACTTTTTTTATAAAACGAGTGTGATCTTTATTTTTACTCAGGATAGTCATGACGTCATTTCTTTTATCACTCAATTGTGACGTCAGTAGCCAGCAGTAATCGGAACTACCTTTTTTTGGTTACAGCTAAAAATTCAACTTTATCTTTTCTATATATCTTATCGAGTGCATAACATATAGTTAGCATAATCATTACTCCTACGTAATAAATGATTTTGAGTGAACTAACCATAACATAATAGGAGAGACTTTCTATTTCCATACATTCAATTGTTTCCCCGATACGAGCTCGCCTGAGGATATTTGAACAATATTTTGTTTACCAACTTTTAGCAATCCATTAGTTTTATCATTGAATGTAATCCTATTCGTACTAATATTGTACGTAAATGCGAAAGTTGGGAACGGATTTCAGGGATGATATTTCGATGGAAAGTGTATTTGATGATATGCTGTTAAAATGAATGTATCTGTAATTCGCTGCTCATTTTTTAAGGTGTAACAAATGTGTGTTTTGCATCCATCAATTTTGAAATGAAACAAACAAAAATATGATTAATTTATTAACATTGAAAAAAGATTATCAATTCACCCTCCTCTTAATGTCACGAAACCTGCGTAACAATTATACTATTTTGTTTATTACCACTATTTGAGATATTTTTTCAATACGTACGTTGTGTTAACTATCGAAGGATTCGAGAATTTCCGTTCGTTATTTTTTGAACACCTTAGAGTTTTACAACCCTAAAACACAGTTTGAATAAAGACTGTAAACTGTATAGACAAAATACTAAATTTCCTTGCAATATACACGAGATCTGTACAAAAATAATCCGTAAACAAAAAAAGAGCAAAACAAAGCAGAAAGCCACAAAATAAATTACCTTCATTTAATACCCCGCGTATGTACCAGTGAATTTAATCGATTCTAGCCTTATCTATCGGTTGGCGGAATTGTATCAGTAAGTCCAAGATAATCTCCCCTGCCGTGTATCGTCGAGATGCCGGTTATCCGGTTATAAGCGGTTAAAACAAAATGTTATTGCAATAATAACTGAACTTGCATTATGTTATATCGAGGGGGATAAGCCGGCGATACGTAATGATGGAATTGTTTGGTCGTTTTGTTTCTTTTTGTAGTGTGTTTAGATGGCTGTTAGGCTATATGTAAAATTATTATTTTGGTAGTCTATTGATAGGACCAATAGGAGAGGTGTATGACAGTTTTCTTTAAACTGAAATTTTAATGGCAATCGCAACTTATCGCTGATTTCAGTATGTCATGTATAGGTAAAACCGCTTTAAAATTTAAAAATAGCCAAGTCCGAACCAGACTCGCGACAGCTAAGGGTTCAGCTTGTACAAAAGGGACATACCGGTTGGGTGACAAATATATTGGTGCTCCTCATTTTTTTTCACCCACCAAAAAATAATTATATCCTTTATAAACGTTACTTAAATTTGGTCTTTATTTTAAGCATTATGTGTTAAAGCAGTTACATGAATCCATCTTCTGTGTAAATCACAACTGTTTAACTATTTCAAATCAAGAGACACGGCTTGTTTACAGACGCACAAACGAGCCTCATCAACAGGATTTTTAACCCTTTGTGTTCGGAACCCTAAAAATCATGTACATCGTTGTATCCTTAGTTATCCGCGCATTAACTTCAGATTGATGTGGGCCTGGCTTCCGGCTCGAGTTTGAGCACAACTTTATACGTGCGAACGTGCCGTAATCTATGAGTACATGTGTAACTCGAATTATCTTCTACTTAGTACTGTTATACTGAGTGGGTGTGTTCTTATCTCGCTAATCTATCCTTAACGACTTGTGAAGTTACGATGATAGGTCACCTTCATCTTGTGGTTTGGTGTTGTGGTTAAGAATTTTAGGTTATAGGCGGTTTACATCAAGCCATGTTCTGAGTTCGATCTTAACTTTACTGATCATCTGCCCCACCAAATGACACAATAGTTAAATTATGGCTATGAGAGTGCACCAGTGTTAGAGCCTATGCTTGCACGCAATAATATTATGGCCCTCGTAGATGACTAGTTGTGACACCGTTCAGGACATTATTATTTAACAAAACTGAGTTCAACCTTCGTCGTTCTTGAATGTGGCTGTGAGTGTTATATTTCTGAACTAGCGTATCTGGCAAAGAAAACCAATATTTTTAAACCTATAAGTTAAACGTTAATCTTCAATTACTGGAGATATCATGCCAATTACATGCAAATGAAATTACATTGATACTGAATTAAGGTTTTCACGTTTTTAAAGTCGACTCAAATAGGTTACAAATGTTACAGAGCTGATGAAATATCAGTATTAAGTCTTTAAAGGCCGTATTACATGAAAATTGATTGTCTCTGAAACGTAATTCAAAGTCAATAATAAATATACATATTTATTGCTTTTCCAAAATACGAAATTTAAATAAGCAATTTTCCAGCCGCCATTACTCCTGCCCAATACTAAATTCAATACGAACAATATTATAAATGTTCTTAAATGTAATATATTGTAACAATAACCTGACCCGAGACAAGAAATTACTCGCAATTAATTACAATTTATAACCAAAATGATATTAAATACCAAGATTGCTGGGACCATTCAAATTATTACACAATAAGTAGCTGCTCAAATCTGTAGGAATATTTTAATTTCTAGGTGTCGCTGATTTACGAGTTCCATATGAAAGAGCTGTAAATACCGCCAGTTTATGATGACCTCGTTAACGTCTATTATTTACTCCTCTATAGTGAAGTTTACAAGTAAGCGAGGGGGTCGCGGCAGACCATGGATCTCTGGTTCTATAACTGCCATCCCGGTACTGTTCCATAAGTTATATTAGTTTAGCTATTCATTACGAAGCGTGAGGGTGTGTTATCTAAAGTTAAGAGTCTTAAACTAATTCGAACAAATATGTACTTATAAGTAATGCGCAGATATATCGTTGTTCGTATAGTTTGAATACGAAAACGTTATTAGTGAGGCAATTTAGGCTCAATATAATTATGTAACGAGTAGGTGTATTAAGTGATTACAAACTTTTGCAATTACGATAAACTTTGGCAATTTGATCGAAGAAAGAAATGTATTTTGGAACTTGATAACCTATTTCTTGATTGTTCGTAGTACTGAACCGAGTTCACAATTTAATTTAGGTTACAATCTCAATCGTATCAACATTAAAATCGATACATGTTCAGATATTGTGTTATCCGGGCAAACAATAAACAAAATTGAGGTTAATTAAACACAAATACAGCAAATAAATTAACTAAATTAATATTTTTATAGATAAAGCCAACAAAGAAATATAATTCAGAGTATTAACCAGTCTAAGTACGAATTCAATTTACAATAAATTAAATATACAGTCTTCCATTGAGACAATAGCTTAGCAACAATAACTAAAACCACAATCAGGGATTGAGTAAATACTTGAAGTTTAAGGACCCTTCCTGTAATCTGTTGCAAGGTTTACTAATGAAGACTCTTAAGTAATACGCTTTATACTTCACGAAACTATTGAAGTGGGAGCAAGAAAGACTAGGGAACTACCACAAGAATTGCGGAAGCGAGACAGCGCACAACATGCCGTAGAGTTCCATCCCGCTTCCACTAATGCAGGAGTATTAGTCCAAGAGGTGTTGGTAGGCCCCCTGGTCCAGAGAACTTGGCTAGCGCTTCGCACTCAGCCGGATTAACCAAGTTCAGCGCAATCTTCACTGGCGCCTAACTTAAAATTCTAACATCAGTTTCGGGAATTAAAGGATTCCCTCCATAAATTTATAAAACCTTTACTCCAAGTTAATCTTCCCTGTTTATTCCTAGGTCTATTAGCGGATAAATCGAATAAGTTATTCTCTTTAGTAGCTTTCCTTTGATTACGGATGGCTCGCAAAATAGCCCCGTGTAATTCGCTAATTATTGTGGAGTAACAAATTGCGTTAAGTTTTCATCGCGAAGCTTTACAGGACAGGCGCTAAGGGTACAAAGAGCACGTAAAATAAATAATAATAAAAGTTGGCCAGTCGAGTTTTAAATATTACAGTTTGAGGAACAAATGTTACGGAGTTTGTTAAGTTAGGGACGTTGAGGGGTCCCGAAAATCTATTATGGCGATGTCTAATTTCCCCTGGAGATGCAGTACAAGCCGGGGTTGAGGGTAAGCCCGCTAGGAGCCTGTACATCATGCGGGCGCTCCGCCGTCACACGAGGCTTTGCGATATGATAAAGCACCTGTTCACATATTTTATCGTACCCACATTGAGCCAAAATGTATTATAAGATGCGTGTTAGGAAGATTCATTTTTATAACAATTTACGGACTGCGATTGCTCGCCGAATCGTTTATTATTGCGACTTACGTACTGGGTTTTTAGAACAATATAATAAGAGTTGTTTCAGGTATTTTATCGGTGGAGTTTACCGCATAATATTGCGGTAAGGAAATATTGTATCTACTCTAGATATTCCAATAAATACTTTTGGAGTCGGTTCGGTACTTAGCTGACTGAACTGAAACTTTTATATTACCTTACCCTGCAATACATTTAAGTGTACTCTAATATTACATAACACGTCCATAAAATCCAAAAATCAGTTCTTTCACAAAGTTTGGGGAAACCAACTTTAATTTATTTGTTCTCAAAGAACTAAGTGAAGCTTATGGCTCTTAGAACTTTGTTATACAGATTTATTTGAGATCGATAGTACTAGACAAGTACAGTTATGTGAATTTTGAAGACATTCTCGTACTTTGCACTTCCGTATTCGACCCTTATGAGGAAATTAAAAGGCACATAAAGAAAAAGGACTTTTTACTTTAATGGTATGATACAATAGAATATATATGTCCCAATGATGGGCAAAAGGCTCATGCCGTTTGGAAAGGTTTTCACATTGATCACCTGGCTAACTCCGAGTTTTCACATGGCATTCACCGTTTATCAGTGGTGTCTGACAGCATAATTAAGGAAGTCCGTATTTTTTTAAAAGACGATAGTACTTTGCCTGGGTTCAAACCTGCACCTCGAGCATACAAATCTATGCATCAAACCGCAACTCCACTGCACACGTTATACAATTTTAATGATACCTAAGTACTTAAACTTCATTCACGCGAAAAACATTTTAAACATTATAATGAGCGGGGAACAAAACAAAAAAACAACCAAACTCTAAGCGGCAAAGGTCATTCGAGTCTAATTTGTAACTTTCGAACAAACGTGGTTCCATTTTAATATTTTACATAAAATAGGGTAACACCTGGACTTTAAATCTCCTGTTTCATACCGTTACCGCTGACTTTAGATAAAATGTATTCTATTTTACTTCCCTCTTGGATTTAAATAATAATACTGGATTCCTTAAAGCCATGAGTTATGAGAGGAACTGTAGTATGTTTCCTTGATCTGTTGTTGCATGTATTTATCATACATCACGATTAAACAAACCGATTCTTGAAGATAGAGTGTATTAGAAACGCATTATTTACCCAAAAAGAGGGGTGTTATAAGTTTGACGTTTCTTTCTGTATGTGTGTGAGTCTAGTTTCTGAGCAAATTAAGCGTTTCCAATTTAGTTGTTATGTGTTCAAGGTGAATTATGTGCAAGTTTTCTTTGACATGTTTAATAAAAGAGAAAGTTTGTTTGTCTCTAGCTCTTGTGAAAACGATCGTATTGGTATACATTGCGTAAATCTGCGTCTTGGTTCCAAAACGGCTACATTCTTGCTTTATGATTTTATATTTTATAAACCTTTATGTTAGATTTTATATTATACTTCACATAGCATTATACATACTATGTTTTTTTTACGTGAATCCTAAACTTTGCATTAATTCCTGCATTTAAGGTACAATTCACAACAAACAGCCATGTCTGCAAAATAATAAATTCCCAGCAAAGCAGTAATTGGAATTATTTACGCTATGCATTCGTTTTCCGTCACTTCAGAGCTTGTAGAGCTTGAAGTTCTGAATAGTTCTGTAAAACTCATAATTAAAATCCATTCATTAATTACAATAAAACTTTTTCAAAGTACAAAATTCACGGTAGTTTCATAAACTAAAATTCCACGGCTCAGCACGGATTCGGAACTATTAACAACTTCAATAAGCAATCAACATCACACCGCGTTCCGACGCGTAATGAATAGCCACCAACTAATTCTACGTTACCAACATGAAAAGGCGTAGTTATAGTTCCACCGACTTGTAAACTACCCTGCCCCCCGCGACTTTACTACAAAAGGGCGCGAGAGGGGAACGACATATTAATTTGAGGCTCTAAATTGACAGGTCGCACGCACCGACCGCTCTTTCATATGGACATCGTAAATCAGAGGCGCCTACCGAAATTAAAACCAGGGTCGCAACGTGTATTAATTTGCAGTGCAGCTCGAGCACGGAGGGTGGCGGACGTCGACAGATTTCGTGGTATTGTAAGGCTAGGAATTGAGACGAAGCTAACACCTGGCTCGCCTTCCAATATTGTTAGCGCAAAATGTTCTGCCCTCAATCACTGTTTGATGCGAATCGTCGAAACTCTGTCAGTTATTCGGCGTGCACGATAAATGGATCTGAAATTCTTGAATAACACAACAATGTTGGTTGAGAAATAGTAGATACAAAAATGTTTAATATTACTAGCTGACCCAGCAAACGTTGTTTTGCCGAATGATATTTTTTTCTAGTTGTAGGTATTTTTAATAATAAAAAAAATAAAACAAAAAATTTCGTTCAAAATATAAAATATATTTTTTGTGTGAAAAGTAGATATTGTTCTATTCTCAGACCTACCCAATATGTATACAAAATTTCATAAAAATCGGTCGAACCGTTTCGAAGGAGTACGGTAACTAACATCGTGACACGGGAATTTTATATATTAGATTATTGTACTTTAACATAACCAGAAGGTTATATGCTCGTACCAATCAAATCCACTTCTATTCCGTAAAAGCCATCAATCGGATTCAAAACAATATATATTTTTTTACAAAACCTTTCAATTTATTTTAATGTTTGTATGTTGAAGTGCAATTAATAACGAATTCGGTTTTCAATAAATTCAGGATGCGCAAACTAGTTTTTATTCAATTAAAACTCTAGTGGCGTTGTGGTACTTCTCTGTTTATATACCGGTAATCTATTGAGCTTGATAGCAAAGTAATTATTCTGATTTAAAAAGAAATTTCATATTAACGACTAGAAAACAAATGAAGGCGGAGTCCGATGAAATTTGGAACATAGAATTGTGTTATCTATTGTGTAGAGAAATGAAGAATTTTTGAAGGATAAAGCAATATAATATTGTTTAAAAAAATAAATGGTACAATAACTATAGCACTTGGTGAATATTTTTTCTGAAAAACAGGTCTTTTGTTTTTTGCATTGTATTTCGTGAACCTTTTACCTCATCTGTACGTTCAGGCTTTTTTGAAATTCAATATTTTCTGCTAATGGAGTAACTGTAATATGCCGTAAATGTTATGTAATTTTAAATAAAAAATTGCACCGTATTAATAAATTAAATTCTGTTCAAAAAATAATTCTTGAGTACTTTTAACACCCGACGCTAAAATGAAGTTGTTATAAGATTGACTAGTATATGTATTTTTTTAACTATATGTTTATATGCTATATGTTTATGTTTATAGGGTTAAAAGATTTGAATTAGATATTTTTTAGTTCAAATTGCGATTCCAGTGATGATGTGTATGTTATATTAAAGCCAGTCCAGCAATTTCAATATTATAAGCTTTTCTAAGATTGTATCGGTATGGGAGATCTTAAGTTTAAAAAATATCCTTGTGATATTTTTAGTCCTCTTTCGAATCGTGAGATGTTTTTATAACATTTTTATGTGTTGAAAGGTCATTAATTACAATAAATTAAAATAAACTAATATTTTTTATAACATATTTTCCATTAACAGAAATCTGAATCTACCAAACACTATATCATAAGCACAAAGCAATATGCGTTCTCATGAACATGTATTTCAAAAATACTTAATAAATAGTTCGGTTTATGTTGTCAACAGTAATGTTTGCCAATGCATTGATGTAGTGTTGTTGGCACAGAGCTCATTTGGATGGAAGTTATAATCGTTAGCCACGTTACATACTGCACGCCCATGCCGGCTTATCGATGTTATCAACTCAATTGTTTATCATTTGTTCTCTTTACGTAATGTGTATTTATGGGGAAGGAAATTATGATGAAAAAAAATGTTGAATATTTTTTTGGTACAACAATTTTCTAGGTGATTTTTTATAAATCAATGGGCTGTTATTAATTAAATAGATCTGGAATTCATTTTTATATTTGCAGCTTATTGTGGACACGGCAAATAAAGGAACTAATATATATTACGTCGAACTTAGTAGACCTATCATTACAGATTCATGACTATTGACTAAATGTTGACAGGTTAACTTAATTTTTAAATTAACTATGATACAAAAAATAACAGTTTAGTCCGTCAGACAGATTTTCAAAAAAATATTGGATACGGAAGGTAAACAGCATGTATGCTTGTGGATAGCTACGGATACCTTAGATTTTTTAGTTAAATATCCTATTATACAAACTCTTACAAATATTCATATAATCACTTTAAACGATCTTGAGTATTATCAATTAAACATCAAACAAGGACCATTTACTACGGTAACATAGTATCACACGCAATCCTTACATTGTAATGTTATTAGCGGTATAATTTGATTGATGAATTATTGATTATCAGGAAGGGAGGATTAAATTGACGGCGAATGTACTTTTCACGACTATTGAGATCGCTGTATTGAATCAAGTAGAATTAAATAATGCTTTAAAATTTATTTAAAAATATAATTCTTCGTCTGTAAGTACCTGTACCATGAAATTTTAAAGGAAGACGCTATTAAAGAAGCGAAACAGTGCACTCTGCGCTGCCGATGTAACTTGGTGCCTCGAAAAATACATAAAACTTTGTTAAAGCGAGATCAAAGTATATAAAATAGTCAAGTGAAACAGAAACAGCGATATTTTGTAGCTCTTTCCCGATGTGACTAGTTAACCGCACTGTACGTAGCGTTGTCTTATTAACACGGTAAGAGAAGGTGCTCTATAGTGCGCATAACTTTGTCACGCTGACACGTTGTGGTCTTTGCTCAAGAGTACCATAGTAAGGGCTATGATACTCCTTTAAGTTCCTTGAACAATTTCGAATTCAACTTTCATCCAACCTACCTGAGGGTCTACCACCAGGTCTTCAATTTATATTATTATTGTTGGTTAAGCCTGAGAGCGCAATAGAGGGGATATAGCGGCCTCTCTCTTTAACACCCGTAACGTCCTTTTTCCATTGACATTGCTTGAACTACACTCCTTAAAAATCGAAAAACATACTCTTTTCTTCGCAGAACGGAGCCTCATAAATATCACAAATTTTTCATCCGACTAAACCAACAATAAGTGTCGTTTGGACCCGCCGTACGTACTAACTATTAGGTAATCTGTGATACAATGTGGAAGATTCCTATTCGTCAAATGGACGGCTTTATTCGCGACGTCCACAGGTGCCCGATAAGCGCGGCTGAGATCACCCGCTCTGCACTTGATGGAATTGCTGTCTTGCTAGCATTCTGCATAATATCATCCGACGTAAACTCGCTTTTGACCTACATGTGTTTATTTCGTTTCTAGATTTTTATTTTGTTTGCATTCGCTTCGTAAAGCAGTATGTGAATGTAGTTGATTTTTAAACTTGTGAATAGTTAAAATTCTTGTAGTGTACTGCGTAGTCCGTCAGTCTGTTTTCTACTTTTTGAATAGAAAAATAAAAATGTAACTCTGTTTTGGAATCAACACTTTTGGAATTGCTGTTCATAAATTGAAAATAAAAATACTGTTAATATAGTCCTCTGAAAAACGATATTTTGAATAAAAATACTATTTTATTTACTTCTTTCAAAAATCTCCTGTTGCAGGTCCGCTGGCAGTACCTAATGTATTTTCATTTTTATATTGTGTATTTCACTTTGTATGTTGTGTGTACATAAACAAATTAACATCCGGTATACTAAATGAATGCACACCAATCACAGATACCGATATTTCATATACATTTACACGTACCTATGTATATACATACAAATCCAGTACAGGGTACCTCATAGCAAGAAGTTTGAATGAGGGTAGTACCGACGCACAGACAGCAACAATCACGCAAGTAAAACGTCATTACGAAGACTGACACGGAAGTGTATTACGTGTATGCTTGCTATTGCTATTGTTGTATTAGGTTTTATTATATTTTAGTTATAGAAATTAAATAAATGAGATACGTATTAAAGCTGTCCTTAGAGCTTCGGACTGCCAAAAGAGATTTTAATGGCTGTATAGATACATATATATATAGGTACTTTTTTTAAGGAAACCGGTATCCTTGGTCTTATCACATGTGTTTATTTTTTAATAAAACCAGCTATCTAGTCATATATTCTATTAAACAGTCAATAGTCGTCATAATCTCTACATTTCTGACAATGTCCATATCAAATTCTCCTTTTCTTATCATCTCGTTTTAATCCCCATAATCTATATTTTTTTCTGGCAATGTCCATCTATATTTACCCTAATCTATTCATCCCGTTACGTTCACAAATATGACCATTAAAAACTTATTAGATAAAAAATAAACCCGCAAAAAAAAACTCGTTGAAATTCTATCAAAAAAATCTAAGCCTCTATATCTGTAGCGGTACAAAACAGTAGTTAAATAAAAAATAGTTTTCTATATACAAAAAAAATATCTATTGAATAAACGATCGGGAACGAGTTTAGACCGCCTACCCACATCGTACTCGCTACATATTGGTATCACAAAACTTTTCAATATTTCTAGTTATCCGCTCTATTGCACAGATTCACTAAGGGTATAGATACTACACACGCTATTACACATAGTACCTGCAATGAAACAGGCGCATCCGTTTTATTCCCCAGTATAAAATAAACTTTCGGTTATATTCGATTCAAACCACGTTTTTTAGAAATACGCAAAACAATAAAATACCGTAGCTTTTGTAAAACTAGAACACGTACCGCTATATGTTTGTAACCTGTCGTTGCTTCGATATCCTTTGCAACCATGTTATCATTAGATTTATTTAGAACTAGCTGTTGCCCGCGACTTCGTCCCCGTGGGTAGAAATATAAGTTATGATTTATACCTGCCCTGTTTTTTTGACATTTTCCATTATTGTATCTTCGCTCCTATTAGTCGCAGCGTGATGGTTTATAGCCTAAAGCCTTCCTCGATGAATGGTCTATTCAACACAAAAAGAATTTTTCAATTTGGACCAGTAGTTCCTGAGATTAGCGCGTTCAAACAAACAAACAAACTCTTCAGCTTTATATATTAGTATAGAAGTATAGATAAGATTATAAATTATAAAGATTAGAAAGTACTCTCAAATCTTCGGTATAAAGTATCGTTTTCATTCCCCTTATCTGTACACCCGTTGCCATGGTAACGAAAATATTTCATCATTTGTTCTGTTGAAAAACACAATTAAAATTCAATCTCGTGCCGTGTTCATCGATCTCATTTCAAGACATCAAAACTTACAATAATTTACAGCATTATTTTATTATTTACTACACAATATTTCATCGCCCTTCATAAACAAATTCCATATAGTATTCCTGTCACACAATACCTCATATAACAGGACTTGTTAAGGCCTAGCAACCAATAGCAATAGTAACTGTCCACACGCAATACCGTCGTGCCTATGATTAATTCCGGCCCAATGGCTGACTCGTGCTCAATCGCCATCTGCCCTTATTAATTGGCTTGTCAGCCGTAATCGTGTGTCCTAGCTTTACTGTCCTGCGCATCCTCGCTTACAAAACAAAATTGTTTTCGACTATTGCCCGAATAGATTTTGGACAGGTGCCTTTGTCTTGACATGTGTGTTTATACATGTCAGACCAGACTTGTGTTTTGGTTGTCTATGTTTGAGCTGAGTTTGTAGAGATTAGTTTGATATTTCGTTGGAAATTTGATTTTTAATTAGTCATTTTGACAGGGAATTTTGTGTTTTTGATTAATACTATATATAGATAGTTATAGATGTTCGTTTTTTATCTCATTTAATAGATCAACACGACAATCTTATAGAAACGTTTCTATAACATTGTCGTATTGATTTTAGCTGAATGAAAAAACGTAGCAAAATGTTTTTGTGTTTTTCGTTTATATTATAATTTAATTTACCATAAAGGAACATTTCAAAGAAATTCTTAACATTACTTTACCTATATAAGTTAAGTAAGAATTCTTTATAGCAGAGACGAGTAGATAAGGCCTTCCACTTAGTAAACAAAAATATATTTCGTTTCGTAGATATATTGTTCCAAGAAAACATCATCATATTAATTCGATACTTTGGTATCCAGCGAGTTTCGTGTAAAAGCTCCATTAGCAACGGATTATTTGGCAACTGTATTGGAAAAACAGATACTGTTTACTTGAATCCACTTACCAAGCATTAAATTAATTAATTGTTCCATTTTTAGGGCTTTCTTCAAGTATTATTAAGTGACGGCGCTACAGTAGGATGATGAACTATTTAGTGAGCGTTTATTTTAAGCCTTGTTTTATTTTAAAGCGAAAAGTAAAGACTTTTCAATTATAGAGAAGAAATGAATTACAGCAATAAAAATAAAACTTATAATTACGTACCGTAACGAAATGTTTTTTCAAACAATTTCCGAAACATGTTGATTTCGGCTTCCAGACAACACAACCCAATAAAAAAAATCAATATCTCGGAAGTAGAAATTTAAAATAAGAACGTGTATCATTAATGGCCAGTACAACATTGTGAGTTATAAAAAAAACAATGGCGCATTACAAACTTTTAAATGGTTATAAGTATTGCCAATAGGAAAATACAATCATATTATATTAAAGTAAACTACGTTCAGAACATACTAGAACTTTACCTTTCCTAGCGAAGTTTTGTGGGGAGATAACAATACTCCTGTGTTTGCAATTTTACTCAATATGCCTGCGGTTCCGTTTGCGTGATAACTTCTTCATTTAGTTTACGTTACATTCTACTTCACTTGTGAATTCCATTCAAGTCCATTCAGCCGTTACTATAAAAACGGTGCTGCGTTTTTTTTTGTTAGCTTAGCAATTATTGCTGGTAATGTTTAGATACACAATTGAAAATAATGTGGTCAATTTTTTTGTGACGTTTAATTATATATCCTCTCAAATAATTATTAAAAAAGATTTGACGCGAGTCATTAATCTGCCACATAATGTATACAGAGTTCTAAGCTATTAAATATTTAATATGATTACCATACCCTGACGTAGGTTTTATCCAAAGTGATAACTCGTTCATCATCAAATTAATTTAGCTGTAGTCGCTCCAAAATTATTTTAATATCTATAACCCTTGACAGGGCCATCAATCATGCATTAGTCGTGCGAGCGATTAATCCCGAGATCACGCCTTACCTATTACTAGCTAATTATATCAGTTAGACTTGTATTTAGGTGGACATATCGGCGTACATAACGTTCGTTTTGACTAATGACATGTGCAAGGCAGCACAATCAACAGATGACAAGCAATTAAGTGAATTAATTGCAGTCGGCTCGGCGGCTGGACAGCCTCTGAAACCCTCCAATGAATCCTTACCATGTTCTGCCGATACCTCAAATAAATTGAACGGACACTCCAACATTAGATATTTACTCGACTGTTCCGTCTCACAACGTAGTACAAAAAATAGACCTGTATTAAAGGAATCGAGGACAAATAATGTCCTAGATTTGTGACTACTTTTTCAAATATTGTGTCAAGGTCAGAAAAATATGCTTTAGGTTCAAGATTTTAATTTGTTGTCTTTAAAGCAAAAAAATGACGTAAAATGTCTTGAAAAGTAAATATTGAGTTAATTTAAGCATGGTTATTAAAGATTGAATTTAACTCTTAATTAGATATTATTTAAATTTTTTACTCCCAAAAAAGTATATTTGGTATCAGGTGAATTTACTTTCATTTTAACTTTTAAAAATACTGACTCTTTAAAATGTTTTAAAATACACCACAACACAATTTACGTTTTTTAAATTAATTCCTTATCCTTAATATTTTAATGGACACGTTCGAACGCAGTGGAATATAATACATGTTGTTAGTACCCTTGATTCCCTTGCCCCTACCACTTACCACCACAACCTTTCAAAATAACCTGCTGTTGTGTAAGAAAGAGACAGCGCTCTACATTATGTAGAGCGGCATCCCGCATACACGATTACAATTATACAAATTTTATTGGTATTGGTACCCTCTGAGGGTCTGTAAATTTTGCCAGCGTTAGGCAAGGTATTGTTTTTGTACGGACATTGGATCCCTACTGGTAATTATGTATTAGAGATATGTATTCCCATACTCCCTTAGTGAGTACGAGTATTGAGGGTCGGGGTTCGATTGCTGGCGGGGATCGGGGAACCGTTAAATATGTAAAAGAATGGCAAATAATTTCGTGATGAAATGATGCTCAAGTTGACTTTTTTTATTTTATTTACTAATTTTTCCTTTTTTTCCAATGGAGTACAACTTGAAGTAACTGAATTGCTGGCATATCACTAAAAGAAGATCTTATAGCCTTACTACTACTACATACTTTTGTGTATTAAATACATTACCTACATATACATAATACAACCTACCTACCTTATAAAAAATTGCACATTTTTGTATCATTTTATAAACGAACATCCAACCGGAATAAAAATTATGCACCGTTATAAAACTGACATTCACAATGCAATATTGGCAATATTCATTTAGACACTAAATGATCTTATTCAATGGTTACAACGTTACCGTATTATGTTAGCACGCCATTATAATTATAATTGGTAAATTTAAAAATAATATATCCAGATATATTCCATTCCATTTAAATAATTATTCGCATTCTCCCGGTCCATCCCCAGTTTGACCCAGCCCTTAGTCATCGGTTGCGGAATTACAGTCAAAATCAATTATGTGGCCAAGTACTTATACCTGCCATTAAAAGCACTTTATCTCTTCAGGTATTTCAAAGCGATGGCTCCAAAAAAAGGAAATTTCGAATTTATTTCCAGGAAAAAATGTTCCAGCCAGTCTAAAGCCGAAAGAAAAAAAAGGTGGAAACAAAGTCGATTTTCCTAAAAATATATTGCGAAAAAGACTATTGTTTTCATTTGAGCGTAATATGTATTTGTCTCGGGACATTGGGTCACTAACGAATATTATTAAGGAGAGTTTTCTATTCTGCCTCTTTGGTCTGCTTTCCTTGTATAAGGGGTTTCTGATTCACGAAAACAATAATATGCCAGCCTGTATACGCCCCACAAGTGGGCACAGTGATCTTGCTCACTAGCAATTCGTAGAGACGGTTTTCCTTACCATCAAAGAAAACCTTAAACCTAAGAAACCACTATGTAATATATTGTCATAATGATATATTGAAGTATTGAGACGGGCAGTAATATATTTTTTGCGAATTTAGAGAAATTTTTCAAATGTAAATGTCATAAAACGGAGACTTTAAAAATATTGTGATACTTACGCAATAAAACTTTAACTTATTTATAGAGCATAAAGTTTATCCTTAATACTTACGTTACTTTAATCCCACCCACATAGTAAACTTCCACCACATAGAAAAACATGACATGGATAATTCACATTAATTAGTACCTAAACTCCTTAAAATATAATTCTTAAAACGAATGAAAAAAACGTTTTATAAAATAATGACACCATAATATTTTTACATCGGATATTTTAGTACACATGATCCACTTAATAATATATCTAACCATATTAATACAAATACAAAATAAAATATTCCTCATATCATATTCTAAACTAAACTAAGCAGTTTTCAACCATCTACCAAACGAATCGAATTTAACAAACAAATAATTTTACAGTCATCAATCTCATTATTAAAACACATTAGCGAAACCTACCAATGGCATATCCCATTACTTTATCACATCTAATTAGGCCTCGCAGCCACAATTAACTTAATCATATACATAAATACACAATAACAGCGAACTTGTTAATATGGCATTAATCGCAACGACATCGGATATGCATTGTTTAGATTGTCACATTGAAATAATGACGCCCACAATACTGATATGAACTGGGATGTCAACGACAATTACCTTTATTGTATCCTACGGGTAAACAATTATGTGACTATACTGTGTCGCCCGGAGTCGCTCCTCATTAATGCCTGAAGAGGTAAATAGTTGTGTCGGGAGGGTAGAAGATGGTAGTAATTTGTTAGGCTCGACGATTCCGTGTTAAGATGATTATGGAAAAAATGTTCCACTATTGTCTTTTGTTTTTGTTAAGTTTGGATATATTAGGTAAATTAAAGATCCAGGCCATTTTAATACATAGTATTTTTGTAGAGAAAAAAGTAGAAATTAATGAATGCACAAACAAACAAACTCTCCTTTTTAATTTCCATCTAAAAGTTTAAAAATAATTTCCACAGCGAGACGAACAAATCTCCTTGTCATCACGACACGAGACCTTTTGTGTCCACGTTAAACAGTTTTTCATTTTAATAAGCAGTAGGTTGTACCGAATATGCTGGGTTTATGTCTAAATGTAGCTCGTAGAGACCACGGCACAAATTGCGACTCCAGTAGGAGACACCTGTGTCGCAATTTGTTTCCACCGCTCACTGAAGAAATGAAAGATTCAGAGAAACTCGCTATACACGTGGGATGGACTGGCGTGCGTGGATGTTGATTATTATTTTATTGTATTAACGTAAGTTGGAGTGGAAATTGGTTAATTAATTATTAATGGTATATTGGAATGAGTGTAGTTTTCGACCGACAATCAATGCTCAACTACTAGCATTGGTAAATTCGAACTACAAGTAGTTACATTGTGGCCGTGTATACTTACTTCGACTATTAAATAATCAAGCCAACCTCTTTTGCCTTTAACAATGTTCTAGACATTCTGAGCTATGGCCACGGCTGTCAAATAATTAACAACACACGGTGGGCGTGCTAGTTGCAAATAATCAACAAAGTACGGGAACAAAATGTCGCCGCGAAGCTATATTTAAAACACCTACCGTACAATCTGCGATTCAAATCAACTTTATCATCCGAGAAGGCAACAAAGCGTGTGTAGAAGCGACCCAAGTTTTCCGGGCCTGTGTCACACCTGCTACTTTCCCACAAATTGTAACCGGTTTCAACTCGCAAGTCGCCCGTTCCCGCCCGCCAACTTGGCCTTCTTCTCTTCATAATTAATTCTTCATTCGAAACAACTTGGACTTGGACAGAAGCGGGCCGCGTAAGCACTTAAATAGTCTAAATTGTGTCAGAGACGCGCCCATTTTTAATTAGTTCAAAAGAGCTCTTCAATTTTTAATGACCGTGTTTCCAAGTTTTGTTGTTAATTAAAGGTGTAATCAAGAAGCTTCGGGGCGAGGTGCGAGCCGCGATTGCAACCTCTAATTTTAATAGAAACAACCAACTTATATCCCGGAGCCGAGCTCTCGCGGAAAGTGATCTTGAATTGATTGAAGTTTGCTCACAATGAGAAATGCTTATTGTTTTATAGACTTCGCGTTTGATTGAGATCGCTTGTTATTGTGAGCTAACAAATTGTTTTCTTGTCTGTTTTATTATTTTTAAAGGTCAGATTTAAAGCGGATGAATATCTGTAAGAACATTATTTATTTTCTAATCGAGTTCCGTCGCTTGAGGGAAGTTCTAATTAGTTATTTTATTAACGGCGTGTCATTATTGCCACGCAGTCTGGTTCGCTTCCCGTGATCAATAAGGTACGACAACCGGAGTCGCGCCAAGAACCTGTTTATGAGACTTGAGGTTTCTTAGTGCTACAACGTAGGTATGTATGTACATAAGTAAGACATATATACTATTCAAAGAGCCGTTGTTACTTTAACTAAAACGTCTAAATATCTACTTTTCGTGTTTTCGTTGCGAAAAAATTATTTGATATTTTATTTTTTAAACCTTCTCAAATCTAAACGATATCCGATCCCAATAATTACCAACACGCTCTGCTTTTTGCTGTTTTTGGCTTAATTTAGTTTTGAAAACAAAATTTAATTACCAATCCGAATATTTCACATTTTCCAAGATTAGGTTTAAGATCGGGAGCCAACGTATCTTCTTACTAAGCTTTACCCACACAGCGTAAAAACAAAAGAATAATAGAACATAACAATTCTCACAAATGTACGTCCAACAAAACAAAAGCGAAACAATACAAAATACAAATAAGCTAAGCAATTAAAACTATCAATGTAACATACCGTTTAAACAATGGGGCTGACAAATCAATCCGCGCGAGGGCTGGGCTCGACAGCCAGCCAGCATTGTACTGGCACAGTTTAAGTTCGTTATGTCCGGATGACAGATGGTTATCCCATTGTTCGCGACGTTCAAGCGTTCGTAATATTTGGATTAGTTTGACGTGTGGACTCCTTGTTTTTGGGCGGTTTTAAGTCTCACTTGATGCGGGTTTAAATTAAAGGGATTCGTTGTTTTTATGTTGCGTCATTTTGAGATTGTGTCGTGTTCCTTTTTTTTAATAAAGCCTCTTGACTGAAATCTGAATTATGTTGAAGGTACATATTCGCATATGTGATACCTTTTTAGGTCAGAAGTCGATTTTGGAAGCGTCATTTACTTAACAGTATGATTAATTGCCAATTTCCTGCAGATATTTTAATTTCATCATTTATTTTCAAGACATCGGTTGTAGACACTGACTTTTTAATATTACGCAAATATTTCTTTAAGTAACAATGTAGACGAATAATAATGTGTTTGTGAGATATTTCTCAGTATCTAGTTAAATGGTTTTGATTACAAAATACCTAGATCATAAACTTTAAAATATACTCTAGCTGTAGTAATACTTGTATTTACTTTCATTTAGCTGCCATTTACTTAGCAGCTTGAACTGCGATCTTACTGTGAAATCATAAAGCTGGACTATAGGCGTCGAGTGAGCGAGATGGTACTATACAACATGCATAGCGCCTTCTCCCTCTAACATCACCAACAGATCAGCTTTACGCGTTCGTATTACAAGTACAACACTTCATATAGCTTTTAAATAGTGGACGGTAATAATATTATCCAGGGACGAAATGAATTCTAAAATTCTGTGAATAAGCTTTGACCTAATTATATAAATGCGGTACTACCGTCCGAATTCAAACTGGATTTATTTTAAACTCACTACATCAAGTGTAACGGGAATAATTATCATTGCGACCACAATTAATATTTGTACGTTTGCTACGAATTAAAATTATTTTGATTTCTTTTTTGTAATTACATTTATGTTTACACTTTTAATTAATTGTGTGACTAAAAGCGTGAATTTGTATTGCGGTTTCGTTCCTCGCAACTTTTTAAATAGAAACTCGAGGTAAGCATTTGGTATTAGATCGTCATTTGTTTGTGCTTGATTTGATAAATGGGAATTATGCAAATGTGGGTACTTGACAGTCGGTCTTTATTGACAGCGGTCCTTCCTATCAGCACTTACTTTATAATTATGCGTCGACAATATGTAACGATAATATCGGATATAATCACGTCATTTCACTCCATGTGCATAATTCAGTCGGTCGCTCCCACAATGGAGCAACGCACATACACCACGTTGGCATTACGCATATTAATCAGCCAATTTCAATGGCTCTAATTAGGCCTGACACTGACAGAGTTACACTAAGCGGTGAACATTACATACACGCAAACATAAATGTACTTCTGCTCAAATAAAAGCCGAGCGATTATGATCTTTAATTCGAAGGTGCAGATCATAATTTTGTGAGGACAACCGCGAGAATAAGTTTGTACGAAGGTTGGTGACACCTACGAATAATATTGGTTTATCTTTATTATTTTATTCGGTAGTTACTCATAATTTCGCGATTCAACATTTGACTTTACTTACTGACAAATAGTCACGACTTGAGATAGGTGAGAACTCAATTGTCATAGTTGATTATATTAACAGTTTTAATATTTTATTATACATTGAACGAAAAACTTTAATCCCCACAAACAAATCCGCAACTAAACAGTCAATAGTAACAAACAGTGTTTTCCGTACGACAAAGCGGCGTTCACAATGACTGCGGAACAATGAGTGCGGGCTGCACTACGCAAACACTGTTCGTTCTGTCACTGTCAGACGTAATTAGCGTCGCCATTCAGATTGTCTGATTATTATGCGCATTGTTTCCTTCCATGGACGCTACTCTCGCTAAATGATTGACTTTTTGCCGAAGCGAAACAACTTAGTTTGATAAACTATGTTTGCCGAATAAATTATTGGTGGAATTCATTTTCGAACGGTGTTTTGGTAGCTGGTTTTTGAAACTGGATTTCGGATATTTTACAGGGATAGCCCAACAGCGTCCGAAATGTATAAAGACAATTATTACATTGAAGCAAGTTGAGTTGCCAGGATACATGTGCACAAACATCAACGTCTGTTTTATAGAGAGCCGTAACGAGGCTGAAGCCGAAAACTTTCACTCCAAGTTTAAGACGGCTTAAACAATTTTTATCAAACTTGTCTAACGAAACTCACACCTTTAATACGAAACAAATTAAATAGAAAACGCTGTATCTGTTCGAATCCTACAGAGAGACAGGCACGTCAAACTTATAACACCTCTTTTTGCGTGGGGGTTTAAGTAATAGAAAGCACTAAATGCTAACCAAGTTCAAGACATCAAGAAATCAATACTAGTTCCTACAAAACTGACAGATATAATGTTTTGTGTCTACGACACTTATATTCTCAATCCATAACAAAGATACGAAAACAATTAATCTATTCTCGCAACAACAGTCAGCTTGACAAACTACAAGTATTAAGCATTCTGGTAACCGCTCGAAGCCGATGTTGTGAAATCGATTGCTGATCTATTTTTACTTGAAACAAAAGGAACTTGCATGCCAGTTCCATCTAGTATTGTGACATTTATAAATTGGTTTTGAATTTTCAATTGTTCGCCGAATGAAGGTAGGAGGGGAAACTATGATGTGAAATGATAATCATGTTTGGGACAAAGAAGTGAAATTATTTTGACATTTGTTTTGATTTTTATATTGAGTTGCCTGAAGGGCATTTGTTTTTATTATCGTAGTTGATTTTTGTATCTTTTTTCTTGTTACATAATAATTCTCACTTATTGCACTTATCTTGTATCCATTTTAGGGAACTATACTCGGAAAATTACTATACATTTTTTAATAAACTTGTCAAATTCCACTTTAAACCAAGACATACTCGAAAGTGGAGAAGAAACGACCATTGCTTACCATAAGTGAAGCCACTTTAATATAAAACTACGAAAAGGAACCATTAAACGTTCTTATCTACCTCTGTAAGGTAAATTTATTTCAGTATATTTTTGAATCTTTTTTGCGTATGTTTTTTTGCATGATCTGGTGTTAGAGTTTTTAAGCCACCCAATTTTGAGTTTAACAACACCTTTGTAAAATTTTCATTTGTTCCCTTACAATGTTTTTCTTTGCCATCGATAGCAAGTGATAATTATTTTGTTCACGTGAATTAAAAAAAATACATCGTTGTATTCTAGTATTTGAATCTTCGACATTTGTCTTTGCAATAAAAAGGCCGCACCGCTAATCAATCTCCGAAAAAAAAACATGACACATTAAATCACAGATCATTTTCCGAAATCACTAGAAATTAAAACAAAAAATAACTTAACACTTTTATTAACAATATAACTGGGAATAACATACAAAACGTAGTCTACACTCGATGGATTCCAGCTGTCAGCAGCAATACATTATAGGTGTCATTAATCCAACACATTATTGCCATACGTGGCTTCGGGGGCTATCAATGCATCGCTTAATGACGTTAATAGCGATCGTCTTGTGTTGAGGGGTTATTATGATGTACTTTTTATTGTTGGTATCACATGTGCATTTAACGGAAGAGGTTTTAATCTGGTATTCTGTTTGGCATAGTATGTAAGTGATAATTACTTTTGATATATTTAGCATAACTTAGATTTCTTCTATTTTTGTGGACTGACAAGGTATTTTCCAGAATACTGGAAGGTATACCACTACGTCTGAAAGTTATATTATGGTGCTGAAAGCAAGACAATGCAAATTTTATATTGGACAGCTTTGATATTGTCTAAATATTTCTAAGTCTGAATGGAATATGTAACTGTAAGACGCTAAGAATGTTTATTCATTTTTTATTTATTACCCTAGCTATATTTGTAGGCTTATCAAAATATAGTTGAAGTCTAAAAAGCAGCCTAAGTAAGCAGTCTAAACTTCTGTTTCTGCGAAGTATCTAAACTTAGACACTAAATTAGGTCACTTACATTTCGAATAGACTTAGTAGCTACTACATAAATCATTTATTTTAAGTAAGTAGATCAATTTCCTTATTTCAAAACTCAACATTGTATGAATTTTAGTTTTAATCTTTAGATACCCAATCCCAAAATCAAGACATATTTTAGTACGGGTAGGTATTTCTTACACCATTTTAATTACGGATACAAGTATTATCAACACTGTATTATTAATGAAACATTTTATAAAACATATTTACTACATAAGGAGTTATTTATTAACAAGCGTAAAATTAATACATAAGTATAACGTATACCTTCCAAACATAAAAAACAGTTAGGTACTTCTTATATTTACCTAAAATTAAACCTTAAAAATCAGTACGACAAACCAATGCAATCAAGCAACGTGTGTATCCAGAATGTTGAATATTTGTTCTACCTTTGTACCCACAGACTCTGGTTCAGGGCAGAGATCAATTGACAGATCGGCGTTTGTTTATCCAAAGCGATTGTCTTAAGTATCCGTCGGACGATCGAGGCCGGCTTAGTCTTGCAGAAATGGAATCTAGTTTACAGTCTAGGGTGCGAGAGTGACGTGTACATTTTAATATAGTATATATAATAACATATAGTAACATAATATATAGTATGTATGTATATTTATTTCATAGTCATAGGATCTGCAAAAAGGTTGTATATCTACTACACTACACAGTTAGTATTCCGCAGTCATGGGATCTCGAGGAACAATGATATTAAGTATGATTATCATTTTAATTGGATCATTTATGTGTTTTCGTTCAATAGGAGAGCATAATTTATTTAGTCACCTAGCAGTTCTTTTTTTTTTTTAATAATTATATTATTATTTTTGAAGTGATAATTTCTTATGGGACAGTAAAACGCTTCGTAACGCAAAGCGTAAAAGGGGAAACCTTTTCCGGCTTCCCTTCTTCTTGCGCATAGGCAGAGAGCTGTTTCATAAATATGAAAGTGGAATGGGTTCTTACAAATCAGTAATAAACTAATGAGCTTAATTTTACTGTTGCAAGCTTTTCACTGACACGATAGTCAAATATTTTTCCGTATAAATACGGAAAAATATTTTTCCGTATGAATACGGAAAAATATTTGACTATCGTGTCAGTAAACAAATATTTATATTTGTTTTATATTTTATATTGTAAATAGTAGTTTATTTTTCCAACCATCGTTAATTGCTTAAAGCATTTTCATAGAAATAACTTGCGTAAACATCAACCAATATCAACGTACCATAAATAATTACCGAGAATCACTTTATACATTATAACGGCCACAAAAAAATGCATAAACTCACTAAATGGACGTAATTTATGGAAATAAAAAACGATCGTTTAACTGGCATATAAATAACGCCAGTAAAAATCAAGTTAAAGAGAAATGAAATTATTGAAACTACGCGTCAAGTTAATATGCGTAATGTCTATGGAAACGTATTCAAGCGGCTTAAAATATAATAATTTCAATGATTTATCCCTGATTAAATTTATTACGTTATTCAATCAAGAGACCATGTAAATTTATATATGTGTATGTCATTAATACAGTTAGTCGCTTTGTGTAAAAGTTTTTAGTTGAATCCGGTAAGACTAGACATTGATCGCAACATAGCATAAACAAAAGACTAGACAGGTAAACTTTTAATTTGCTAAATCATGTAATTTGCATTTTGATAACAAGTACAATTAAAAGACGTTTAAAGATTGTTTTGTCCATCAAAAGTCATCATCAACAGTGTCTTATTACATAACGAGTACTAAAAACATGTGATACCAACAATTTAAGCACTACCACTACTGCTTTTTGAAATAAGTTCCAAAACAAGTTGACCGCATAAACTAGACGTACAAATTAAAGTTTTAAAACGTTCATATCTCGCGCTCGGGAAATACGTTCGACGAAATTACCACTTTTTGTTGATAAATGTTCCCTCCGCCCTAAAGGCTGCTGTTTATGTGCCCATTAAGTTGAAATACTTACTTATTAATGAGTAATCTGTTATAATTACAATTATTGTTACATCTAGTACGTGGTTAAGCTGATAAACGTTAGAAGTGTCGAGCGGCACATGTGCCAAAATAAATGTGTACAGTTTTGTTACGTTAATAACGCCAATATATTAGTTATAACACCAATGTCACTGTTGCTTCTATTAATTTAATTCGTTTTGTTTTGTGACCAAATTTGTATTTCCAATTGTTTTGATATTTTTATTCAGTGAATTGCGATAGGTGATTCTGAATATTCTTATTTTGACGTTAAGAATTCTCTTAGACAATTTTTTTTTATTTTAGCAAAATAGCAACAATCGCGTAGCAAATATTATGTAGCGCGTAGCGTGTTACAGCGTAGCAAGATTTTTAAGAATGGCTTTAAATATCTTATTTGAAGGCAGACTTTAAACTATCCTATTTTTTATTGGCATGTCACTTTAAATCATCCTTTGCAGTTTCATCATGATATAAAAGTAATTTTTTTTTTTATGTCCTACACTGTCCCACACCTGGACAAAGGTAACTCTCAAATCCGTTCATAATGACGCGTTAAACATAGAAAACTAAATAAATTTCTATTAAGTTTTTACTGAGTATAAATCTTTTTTTTTACTAAGTGGTCTACTAAACCTTACTCAGTAACTCAAAGTAATTCACATTTAAAGATACCATAATAATCAGAGTCAAGGAAGTGAAACATTGACTTTATCACCTGAACATAACACTACGGTAAAAACGTGAAGACGACGTGTATACGACGCTAGTACTCCTAAACTAACTCTTAAACTAACTTTACAGTAATGAAACGGAGTTTAAAAATTTAATTGTACACCAGTAACAGGTTGTCCGACATGTGAAGGTAGTATCTTTTTACCTGACATAACTTGGAAGTTTGAAGTATAAAGATTTAACGCGACTTGAAGTTGTCTTGAAGACTCTTTTTAACGGATAAAGGAAATTTTAATGCGGAATAAAGGAGTTGTTATTTTGCAGATATGAGTCTTATTTATACAGAATTAAGTATTGGAATACTTTGTATAACTGGTTATTGACACTTATAAAAAAAGATTATAATTTGAAAAATCATCAATTTCTGATAACCGGTCATAATAAGTGATAAAAAAATATGCAGCTTTGGTTATTACAAAACAATTATTAAACATGATTTCTTTCTTATTACAGTAAATCGCATCATAACCAATCAAAAACATACTAACAACACACTAGCCAATCAACAAAGACGATTACAAATGCTGATCTGTCAGTGGCTATACGAAAAACCGCTCGACGATCGTTAAGCACACCAAAATATTGAACGATCACCTTTTAGGGGTCCTAGTTGAGTCCCAGCCGATCCAACAGCGTAGATAATCGGATTACTATGCATCCACGATGGCTGTAAATGTCAACATCAAAGGTATATTGGTCAGAGCTCCGCAACTGTAGCTCTGTGACGCAGACTCATATAGTAGCATAACATTGTTACATCTTTTTTGGTACTTTTACATGTGTGTATAAGCACACACATGATATGGAATGTGAATGTGTGGGTGAATGTTATGACGTCAATTCTACAGACGAAAAGTGATTTTGTTTTTTAAAACAAATGACAATGGATGTTTCGCGCTCATGGAATTTGAAATTAGAACTTTTATTGTAAAGAGAACATGTGACAATTACATACGCAGATATAACTTTTTAATAACTTTTTTTTTTGACACAGCATGTTGAAAAGTATAGTAAATAGTTTTGATTTAAATATTTTAGTACACATAACATTCTACAAATTACTTTAAAAGTTTATTAAAATTAGTTTACACGCAAAAGACACATTTATAGAGTCCAGTGTTTTTATAAAGAGTAGCTGGGATTAACAAAAACTAAATAAGCTTAATTTAATTAACACTAACTTTGGAGTTGAAACAAAATTGTTTTAGTGCTTTTCACTTTAAGTAATTAAGTAAATAGTAGTATTTTAGTAAGCTAAGACAGAACTGAAAAAAAATTTTTGTACATCGTGCAGTTTTTTTTTTCAGAGTTAATTAGAATACAAGGATATTCCTTCAAGGCGGAGGATACAGAGTTGTAATGCAACTTGAGGGAGGCTTTTATCCAGAAGTTGACCGTTCTAAGGTTGATTGATTGACTCTTAACTTACCTTAAGGAGAAATTGATAGGAACTAGGAATTTGAAGAAAAAATTGATAGGACATCTATCTTCTAAAATCCAATATTTTCTTATTCCGAGACAAGAAAAAAAATCTTCATCAAATAAAATTACAAATACCTAGGTCCACATACAATCTGTCTGAAAACCTCAACATAAATTTCAATGATACCATGACAATTATTACAATTCACAGACGAATACAGACACTGTTTGGTATTCCCAGTTTCATCTACTTCAATAATAGAAGTAATTATTCTAATTACAATAGCATTCGTTATAAAGTCTTGCCGTCCACTCCCACATTTGATTGGTTCATTGTGTAAATTACCGCGGCTGCGGGGAACGTGCACGGTTTTGGCGGAGCGTAATCTCGATGATGTATTCGTAGTGAAAGCTAGGTTTGTAGCTTGGAGCGGAGTGAAGGGAAGTGCTACTGGTATAGTACCTACTGGTGATTGTGGCTCTAACCTATTTTAGATGCGTTACATGTGTTTGGAATAGATTCGTTAATTAAATACCGGTTTTTAAAAGGAATCTCTTTGTCAACTGGTCAAGAGCGGGTCGGGCGTGTCTTCAATGATGATTAATATTGATCAAAAAACATCCTGTTTTTATATTCATCCATAAGATATATTTTTCTTTCAGCCATCATGAAAATCGAACAACGAATCATATTTTCTAATTGGTCCATCTCCTAAACGACGTCGTTAGACGACAGAGAATTGGACTGCAGAGTAAGTAATTTATTTATTCATCGAAAGGTAGTCTAAATACATCAAAATTATGTTCTTACAAGACTGTTTCAGGCTACAACATTAGATAAGATCGCTGCCAGCCAAAAAATAGGTAAACCTGTATCTTAAAGGACAGTGTTTTTGTCGGGTACCACTACTAGCTCAAATCCAAGTAATAACTAACATTTTGATGAGAGAGAGAGAGAAGTTGATCATCATCTCCCAATAATAACACACGCTTAATTTTAATACCACTTCTCTGTACTATATATTCCATGGTTCGGTACTTCAGTGGTGTTCGTACGCTTGCAAATGTACGCTAAGTACTCAGCTCTTACAATACTCGCAAAGTAACAATGCCGTGTTTCTACAGTTTGCTGGGAGCGTGATTGAAAAAGTATGTGCAACTGTAACGTGACTTTTGGTAGGGATTTTGAAATCTTCGTGGTTGACAGTATTTTTTCAATGTTGTACTTGCTTGTGCTTCAAAATAGAGTATTTAAATGAATTAGGTATTTAATAGTGGTAAAATGAAAACGCACGGCAAATAATACTGCATTCAAATCGGTCCACTCGTTTAGAAGCTACGGCGACACGAACAGTCTCAAAGACACGTAGCGATCAAATCTATATCATTTCTTACAAATGGCTAGTCTAATTTGAACGTTACAACTATAAATATTGCTATATCTATTGCTTGACATTCAAGCAAAATTAACTATACTGATTTCACTTTTCTAGTATTTTACTATAATAATACTTAATTTTGATAGTAACTGTCGTGAGAATGATTCATTATTAAATGATGTAACGGTTTACTCACGCGTATTTATCGGGGTAGCCCGACTAGTTTCGGACCCAACCGGAGTCCTTAATCATGAGCAGACGCGGCGGGATCGCGAGTCAAACTGATCCCGCCGCGTCAACCATTACATCATTTAATAATAATACTTAATATTGTTATACAAAAATTCACGACCCTTATCACAAGGAACTTATTTGGTACTAACGTAATATACAGATATTCATTTGTTTACTCCCTGACACTTCACACCATAGTATCAAGTGTACCCAGAAACACCGTTACACACAATATCGACTGATAGAAATAGGTTAATTAATAGCGAATGTATTCGATGGCCCAATAACTACACTACTTATGCACTATTAACAGCCTTGAATGTAGAGATAGTATGAGAATGTAGTACAATGGTTCGAACTGTGCCAAAACACTTCGTGTTGATGTCTTTGCTCTGATTGGCTTGTAGACTCGTCTCTAATTATCTATGTAGTATACTAGAGAATTAGAAAAATGCCGATAAAGGCATATAACAAATTTTAAAAATAACATCAGGAGCGAATAATGTAATCTATACTAATATATAAAGCTGAAAAGTTTGTTTGTTTCTTGTTTGTTTAAAGGCGCTAATCTCAGAAAATACTGGTTCAAAGAATATTTTTGTATTAAATAGACCATTCATTGAGGAAGGTTTTAGGCTACGTACCATCACGCTGCGACTAATAGGAGCGAAGATACAATGGAAAATGTGGAAAAAAACAGGGAAAATTATTCAACTTCGAGGGCTTCCGTTCAAAAATTCCTAACTTATATCTTCTAATCACGCGGACGAAGTCGCGGGCAACAGCTAGTTATTTATATACTCTTTATCATGATATGCCTTCTTTTTTGGATCTAAACCTCAAAGGACACACGTAAATGTTCCACCCAAACGCATAATCAGTCAAATAGGTTCGGTTGTTTAGGAGGAGTTTCAGTGACATAAACACATTTAGAATTATATATACTTGATATTTTAGTCATAATTGTAATTTCAATTAATAGTATTATCTTTATACTCTTGATTGCTAAATAGCAAATAGTAAGAACGATATAAATTAAACTTAAAAAGCCTTCTCCTCGATCCGGCTTTTAATATGATATTCTGTGGAGTCTGAAAAAGAACCATAATCTATGATATTATCGATACTAAGCCATATTTTAAATTACTTACTTTCTTATATTTAAGAAATATAAATTGAAAAATAATTTTTAGTGTCCATCTACCTCAAGCTAGAATATTCCACGAAATTTAATTATCTTTACAGTTTAATCAATATCGCTAAGTTCACGTTGTTTTAATACTTACTTATAAACTATTCAATTTATACGTCTATTATTTGATAAGGCTTCTTGCTTAATTATACACATTAGTTAGGTTTCCTGTTAATAAATGATTTTTTAATGAATTTCTCGTTCGATATTTCTGTACAATAATACTGTTACTTTCAATGTGGTATTATTATTTGGGCATGAGAACATAATATATCATTTAGAAATTTCTTAGTGTGGTTTGAAAATATTAAAAACTAGATGAATCTCGATTCGCTGTTAGAAACGTTTTTTTCCTGCTTCCCTGGTGGATTATTTGTACAAACAGATCTAATTAATAAAACATTGTACACATATTTTAGATAGAGTATCAGGTAACTCGCGATCGAATCATGATTAATTATAACACGAGCTTAAAAAATATTTACTACTAACTGACCCAGCAAACGTTGTTTTGCTTATTATTTTTTTTTAGTTGTATGTATTTTTAATGCCACATTATAAAAAAAAAAAATTGTGAGCAACCCTTATCACTTGGGGGTATGAAAAATAGATGTTCTATTCTCAGACTTCCCAATATGTATACAAAATTTCATAAGAATCGGTCGAACAGTTTCGGAGGAGTACGGTAACTAATATCGTGACACGAGAATTTTATATATTAGATACAATTTAGTAAACGTAAAACAAACTAGACTCCCACATATTTTATTTTTATATTATTACTTATAGACAACAATTCCGGAACATTCCGAATATTTTAACGCAGACATGTTAAATTATTACACGAACAGTACACAACCTTCTTACGTTGAAGAATATTAGTGTTAAAATTCATACTTTCAACTCATCGATTATTCAAAGTATACGTTCATTCTGTACATTAATGTACAACATATTCAGGCGACTTGGGACGTTCATTTACATTTTAATGGTACGCGTGTATGTCGGATAGAAGTATGGTACCTTTAGTGGCAGATAGTGTTCGTCGAGAACTCTTTGTTCCTGGAACCAGCTGAGAGGTTAATCACTCTATTGTTGTGTTGAAGAATGGTTTGGTTAATAGCTACGTGTAAATTAAGCAAGTGTGTTTTTGTGGAGGTTCTTGTTTGGTTAAGAATTTTTGTTTTGACCGAAATGTCCTCAGTTGTACTATGTTAGAAATAAATTTATTCCATATATACTTAAAGAAAAAAAAAAGAGATAGTATGCACTTAAATTTTCTTTTTCCAATAAATCTATATTAATATATGAAGTTGAAGAGTTTGTTTGAACGCGCTAATCTCAGGAACTACTGGTTCAAATTTAAACATTATTTTTGTGTCGAATAGACCATTCATCGTATACCATTACGCTGCGACTAATCACGGGCAACAGCTAGTATTCTATACTGACCCTCAGCACTGTAAAGAGTATGGTATCTCCTTACAAATCTACTCTATCTAAAACAATTTCACTATCACTCTGGGCTAATACAACTTTCTTCACCTCATTGAACTACGAAAAACCACCATATAGTCTTCATAGTCTATATTGTTAACATTTACCACCACACCACACATCACACCAACTATGAACACATCTTCACTCTGATACGTTCAACACTCCATTAAAATTAAATTTATTTTCATGTGTGACATTACCTAACGGCTCGTCCGGCTCACGGAAATTAATTTCTCTAGCAATTTGCAGTTACTGTAAATGTCGAGTAAACTAGCTTTCCTCAACTGCACAGGGTAGCTCTGATACCTATGAAGGTACCTTGAAAGCCTACCTAACATTGTGATTGTGAACGTTGTTGACATGAAGTCTACATGTTAATAACTCAGACACTGGTGAATGCTTTTGGGTAAAAATTAATATTAAGCTTTTTTCTTTTCTTCCATTCTTTGGGTTCAAGACCTTTAATACGAATCAAAAGAGTGTAAACACGAGGGAGTTGTGTCATTCATGGCAGAGCTCCTGTGCTCGAAGCTGGCATCCTATCAGCACCATGACAACGTAATGTCATAATATATTATCACGCTATATACATATACATGCAAAATTTCAATAAAATTTCGATTAATCGGAAACCAGAAAGGCTGTCAAATTAAAAATGCAATATGTGATTACTGGCAACGGGACTAATAACAATTAGTAAAGTATTTCAAAATTTTAGTGCTAGTTTATAATCTAGGTCCGAACATATTTTACATTTTTCCAATCGCAAACACTTAAATCGCTCCTATGTAATCAACTGACATAGCAAAGTCACGTGACCTGTATAAGTGGATTTTCATTAAAATATATTGGATCTTTTCTATGTTAAACCCATGTATCATTGCGTAGACCTATATTATATTACGATATATTTAAAACGGAAAATTACGCGAGCGAAGCCGTGAAGCTTAGCTAGTGAGGTATACCTTCGGTACGCCGATTGATTGGGCCAATAAATGATCGATATTACCCCGATATTGTCTCACCCCTGACGGTAAGTTATAGACGTCATTTCCTGGTCACAAGTAATATTCGATATAATCTACCAAATTATTTTTTCGAATCTTCATCATAAACGTCTCATTTGTCTTGAGGCAATAGCTGTGTTCTCATGAATTTTGTCTGTTAAATGTACAAGACGAGTAGAATCAAAAAATGATATACATATTTTATCATTGTTTTTTTGGAACTATAATATTTTAGTGTAATAAGGAAGGGAAAGTTGAAATGTTTGCACACATGCAAGATACGATACCTACTCCTTCATTTCTACTAAAATCACCGAACAAAACAGTCACTTAAAACAATCACAACCCAGATTACATGACACTAAAACATTTAAACGAGCAGTCAAAGTTTATTTCGCATTAACCACATAATAATAATATTTTTCTTATATCACTTGGGGAAAGAAAGCCTCTAAACATCGAGAGAGCAACGCAAATCGCTTTAGCAGCCCTGGGTACGCCTAAAAAAACATCCCTAACCTCTTTACATGAGTAAAGATAACAAGGGAATACCATAAAAATAAATACGCTACGTACGAATACATTTTGTGATAATAATTCATTTTTATTGTATCTTGCACGCTGTTTGTCGTATTTATAGCTCATCTTAGTGTGGGTACTTCACCTGTATAAAATATAATGTACAGGGTGTTGTTAATAGGTCATATTTTTGCACGCCGATTGTTGCCGACTGGTACGCCTACGTACTATTAAAGAGGATATTAATGTAACTATTATAGTTATAAGTGCTCATATTTTACGTCAGTTATGTTCGTGTTGAGTTATTCGGATGATGTAGTGTTTTCATTTTACAAGTTTATTGATTGTCTTTGAGGAAACATTTATTGTTGCTTACTCACTGAGAATACTTAATAGAAAATAATAAACTAATTGACAGAAAAAAGATCTTAATCAGAGAGACGGAAAGAAAAACGCAAATTGCAATTAATCAGTTTCTTTAAATCACATACAACAACCTGTATCCATTTTACAATTGGACAACATCATCATTCGTGTGTCATATTTTACATGGTTATGTGGATAGCATTGATCTTAGTGATCATGAACTTCAAGTAACTTAAATTATAAAACAATGATGCTACACGTCTCAAAATATTTAACCAAGTAAACCTTCCAAGCATACTAACTATATTGTTTACAAGTTATTGACAAGCAACGCGAAACTAAACACACACATCTTATTACAACGGCATAAAGTTCATTTTCCATTAAGTTTGATGGGTAAAGTTTTAGGATATGTGGCTGTCTGTGTGATCGTTCGGAAGGGGCAAGTGCTTCTGACAGTGGGTCGATTAGCGTACGGGACATGGGTTCAAAGACTGGCGATAACTTAGCGAGGTATTCTGAATTATGGAGTTAGGCTAGGCCTACACATAGCCGCGAATTACGAACGGACGTACAAACTTCTACTATTATTTTGTTGAATATGAATTGTGAAACAGGCGGGAATAAAACTGAGTCTCCTGTCGAAATTTTGAAAACACTCAACAAACAACGAAAACACGAAAAGGTAAAATAATAGACACATGATATTGTATAGTCTTATAAATTTATATTCGGATGACATTTTGAAGTAACAAAATTATGCTCTTTCTTAGTTATTATAAGTCATTATTGACAGTTGAATGAAAAATGTATATAAGTATGTAACGCTATTATTTTATTAGATGGAACCATGTCATAACATTAGTAGTTTGTTAGCAAAAAGTCGTGAGACGACTCCATAATTATTTTTTTGATAACAATTTACAAAAGCGTAGTTATCGGGATCGCCTTACTAGTCTCGATCAACTGGAGTCCTTAATCATGAGTTATCGCATCAGCGTTGAGACGAGTCGAGAACCATATCATTATTTTAAATTACTTACTTACAAATAAAAACTAAATACCAGCAAAATAATAATAGAATACATAAAACAAATCAATACATAAGCGGCTTATAAAGGATAACGAAAACAAATAAAGTATATTCTGACCCCTTATTTTAATACAATGAAAATGTTATTATTTCTTTCATCTGTTGGGATGTTGTGTCAATAAGGCTGGATAAGGCATACGTCTTGTATTTTTATTTAAAATCTTTTCCTTAACCTATTAAAGGATCGTCGGTTCTAAGAAATTCCTTGGACATTAAATGATTAATCTTGTGGTTGGCCGGGGGTTAACTGTACAAACTTCATTTATTTAGAATAGATTGTGTTGTGATCGGAGAAAAATGAGGAGTATTCTTTTAATAATACTTTTTTAAACCTTTAAAGTAGCTCAGAACGGCTTAAATGTATAGAAGTGATAAAACATATATTATTCGCTAAAACATTTGTAATACTGCTTCACAATAACTAAAGTTAATAATATTTTTTTACAACCATTACACTTCACGCAATGAAAATTTGAGATTAATTTTCACTTACGAGAATGTTGAATATCTACGTTTTTTCCATCTTTGAGATCAACCTAATTTTGAAACAAATTTTGTATAGTTCAGCTATAAAGTGGTAACAGGAAGACAGAAAAATTAACAATCAAACACTGTTATTATAAAGGTAAATAAATAAAATCCTTATATATATATACCTTGTGATAATACGTCCTTTCTTATTTACTGTTGTATCACTGGCTTAGTTTAGTTCTGGCCCTATTACTTCATTTATGTAAGACCCCAGGTATGAACTTTGTAGTTAGGTACGCAATGATACTGATAACATCTTCAACGTTAACTATCCCAGACCAAGTTAGTGATAACGGTGTTATGAGGTACGGGGCGGGAGATTAAATGTTATATTTAACCTGTATTGTTTTAAACTTCAGTTTCATTGTTCGTTATGATGCATTTAATTAAGCAGAAGTAATAAATGTAGTAGATTTTATTTGTATTGTAAACTTCTTGAACGAAATGAAGTGAAATATCTTCACTCAATAAAACCGCTTTTAATCGCTTTAACGTCGATCTTTTAGATAGAATGACGTTTTATAAAAAAAGGCTAATTGTTTATTGTGTTCTGTCTGGATAAATTGTACTAATAATTAAACTGAACCGTGTTTCGGTAGGCACGTTAAATTGTGGGTCCCGGCTGTTATTCCTACATCTTTGATAGTCGTTACAGGTAGTCAGAAGCTTGAAAAGTCTGACAACCAGTCTAACCAAGGGTTATCGTGTTGCCCAGGTAACTGGGTTGAGGAGGTCAGATAGGCAGTCGCTCCTTGTAAAACACTGGTACTCAGCTGAAAACGGTTAGACTGTTAGCCGACCCCAACATAGTTGGGAAAAGGCTAGGCCAATGATAAATTAACCTGAACGCAGACTTCGTATGCTACACGGGACAATAGGTACTTTTAAACATGTGATTCCGCAATACGAAAACACATCATGTACTATTAACAAACAAAAGTATATACTATTAACAAAAGTAGTTAAAAATGATGTTCAAATAGAATGTAATACCAACATATGTACAACCAAAAAAGGTACCATTCCATATTATTTCCAACATAACATGAACTCCCCTACAATATGTTCCTCTCAAAAACATAAACAAACTATTGTGCCTACAGAGACATCCTTCAAGAAAGGTACCATACCATATTATTTTTCAAAAATGACCGCGAATATTAACTCTGTAAATAATAAAAATAATGACATAGTAGACCCATTTTTTCGTCAATAACAAAAAAAGAAAATGTAATGTTATTACGGTTTTTCACCAGAACATTGCCGGAGCATTAAACAAACTTAGCCTTTTAGAATTGAGTATAGATGAATTGTCAAAAAACAGCCCTATTGATATTATTTGTCTTTCTGAAACTTTCATAAAAAAAGGTGACGAACACAACCTATACCTAAAAAACTACAAATTAGCCAGTAATTTTTCTCGGGAAAACAAAAAACGTGGAGGTGTCAGTATACTCCTTCGAAAAACTTTTGATGTGAAACCCGTCAAAATTTGTAAAGATATGGCTATTGAAAAATCTTTTGAATGTTGTGGGGTTGAAATACCTGTCCTAAACTGTGTAGTAATCTGTCTTTATAGAATCCCAAGTGTAAACGCGACTATATTCTTTGAAAACTTGAATCTCCTTCTACACAAATTAACCTATAGAAATCAAAACAAAAGGATTATTATAACAGGTGACATAAACATCGATATTCTTAAACCTACAAAAAATTCAATAGAACTCAAAAATTTACTTTTTAATTACAATTTAATATCACACATTGATTGCCCAACTAGACTGACGTCATGTATTGATCATATTTATAGTAATATTAAAAACGCTGCAAGTCAGATACACAATCTTCACTTATCAGATCACAATACGTGCCAGATTCTGGAATTCTCAACTTCAACAGAAACAAATAGACTTAAATACTGGTATGTTCTTAAAAAATGTTATGCTGACGACAATATTAAAAAATTCATTGACTGTTTGTCTAGTCTCAGTTGGAATGATGTTTTCAATGAGAATGATACCAAATAATGCTTTCAATATTTTTTATGATACTTTCTGCATGTTTTATAATCTTTGTTTTCCGATTATAAAAACAAAAATAAACGCTAACGCTGTAGGACCTAAGTGGATAACAAGGGGCCTCAGAAAATCCTGCGTCACTAAACGTAAACTAAGACATGAAAGCTACATGACGAAATCAGATATAAATATAAAAAAATACAGAGAATTTGATAGGACACTAAAAAAATGTATAACATTATCTAAAAAACGAATAAATAATTTGTATGTAAATAAAGCTAAAAATAAATGTAAAGCAGCTTGGGATGTTATTAAAAAGAAAAATGATGATATGAAATGTTTTCAGAGCATTAAAAATATTAAACATAAAAATAAGATCGTAAGCAATCCGAGTAATATAGCAGATATCTTTAATGAATATTATACTACAATTAATAATACAACAAGTAGCACCAAATGTGATTACAATAGCGTTGAAAACATAAATTCTTCTATATTTTTAAAGCCCTGTACGCCAACAGAAGTAGTCAAAGTTATTAAAAGTCTGAATGACACCAAATCGGTTGGATATGATCATGTCTGTACAAACATTCTAAAAGAATGCGCAGATATCATAGCATTACCCCTTACACATATCATAAATCTGTCTTTTGTTCAGGGAACATTTCCAACTAAATTAAAAATCTCCATCGTTAAACCCCTTTATAAAAAAGATGATAACCTTGAATTAAGTAACTATAGACCAATAACCCTAATACCTATTTTCTCGAAGATCTATGAAAAGCTTATGCACAGCCGAATTACTGTATTTTTAAATAAATTTAATATAATTAAAGAAGAGCAAAATGGTTTCCAAAAAAATAAATCAACTACACTTGCTGGCTTTTCTCTGATGAAGACTATAACAGAAAACATAGACAATAAAACTCCGGTCACAGTAATTTTTCTTGATATGTCGAAGGCCTTTGATTTTGTGAATCATTCAAAACTCGTAAACAAATGTCAACGTTATGGCATCAGAGGACCTGCACTTGATTGGATACAAAGTTATCTTTCGGACAGAACCCAATGTGTGGAAATTAACCATCTGAACAGTGATTTAGTATCCGTACCTTGCAGATCCACTTACCGACTCAACAAATCAGGTGTCCCACAAGGTAGTGTGTTGGGACCGCTATTATTCTTATTATATATTAATGACCTTCCTAATATAACAAACCACCAATGTATTTTATTCGCAGATGATATAAGTATTATTATCCCCAATATAGACCGAGTAAGGACAAAGCACGAATTAGAAATTAATAAAACCTTAGAATGTATTATGCAATGGCTTAAATACAACGACTTACAAGCTAACTTAACTAAAACAAAATATATACAATTTTCTAACTATAAAACTGTAGCCCAAAACATAACTTTACAATATGATAATATTGTAATTAATCCAACTTCAGACATTAAATTCTTAGGTATAACTGTAGACAATTACTGTAATTGGAAAGCACACATTAACTACGTATGCACAAAACTAAATAAATTCGTTTACGCTTTAAGACAACTCAATAAAACCGCTTCAGAAGCTACAGCTATTACAGCCTACCACGGTTATATAGGATCAGTTTTAAGATATGGTTTGTTATTATGGGGCAACTCAACCTTAATCAACAACGTATTTCTGGCACAAAAACGTTGTTTAAGAGCAATATGTAATACCGATCCCTTAGATTCCTGCAAACCACTATTTAAAAAAACTAAAATACTGACAATTTTCTCACTTTACATACTGGAAATTGGAATATTTGTAAGAAAACACCCACAGCTATTTGTAAAAGCCTCGGAAAAAAATGTGTTCAGCAAAAGAGATCCCACCAAGATTTTTGTACCAGGTTGTAGAACCACCCTATATCATAAAAACTGCATGTTTATGTGTATTAAAATTTATAATAAAATACCCCAAACTATAAGAGAACTTCCATTTAGACTGTTTAAATTAAAATTAAAACAATGGTTGTCACAAAAATGGTTTTACACGATTACGGATTTTTTAGAAAATAAAGTAGGTAATAAAACAAATATATTTATGTAAATGTAAACATGTACACCTTTTAATATATGTAGCATAAGTTTGTAATTATATTCCTGCCCGACTATGATTTAATTATTGTATGCCTAAATAGGCTGATTGTAGTACTGGATTATTATTATTTAACACCTGTAACCTACTCAATCAACACAATAAAGATACTTTGACTTTGACTTTGACTTTGACAAACAGATACTTTAAATACACATATACTTATTCTTCTATGCTCCATTTTACCTGAATATAACACGTTGCCATCAAAACTATCTACTTGTTGAGCAAATAATCATAAAACGCGCGTTTTACCGTCGAGTCGCGCGTCCTCGCGTTTTGTCGCAGTTTTACGCGACATCGGGAGAATGTAATTATAGCTACCGTTTGGGGTATAAATTGTTGCAAGTCTTCAATTGTGTGTTACATTGTCTGTTAAGTGTCGTGATCATTTTTGTTGCGCTTTTGTTACGGTATAAAAGGTTCGTGGAAGAGGCTATAGTCGAATACATGCGACGGTTAATGGCAGGTTCAGGAAATTGTGCACGAACTTATTGGTTGTACAATTAACAGTGCAATAATGTGGATTTTAAAATTGTTGTGTTGGTAATACACTTATAACTTACATTTTATCCAAATATTTGAAAGAATGCGATTTAAAACTCATTATAAACTATGATTTGATGTTTCCGGCCCGAATTTTGACTACACGTTCCAACGTTGATACACAACGCAAAAAAATCACTACTTAGTCCCAAATTTATAACAATAGTCCAAAGCTAGTCTTATAAAATTTACGACCAAGTCTTTATAACCTGACGGACTGAGAGAGAGCAGAGAAATTCATTAAGTCTGTCGGTAACATATCGGTAATATTGCTTGAACATTTGTCAGACAAGTGTCACAGACCGTCATATATCCATAAGACTAACACCACCGCTTTAAGTGGTGTGGAAAGGAGATAGCGCTCTACACAATGTAGAGCGGCATCTCTCTTTCTCTACAGCAACAGTGTTTGTTTAATAGACGATGGTAGAGGTAAAGGACATTGTATTGTAATTAAACGTAGACATTCAATGTAGGAGGTAAGCGCTTAACAATGTTACTGTGATTTTGGAGATATGTACGCTATAAATCTGTATGCTGTTTGCCGTAACTGACAAGTATAAGCCATTATTTGAAAAGGATTAACTCTAGGTAATAGGTCTTCTTAAATGTAACTGTTATTATACTGAAGAATCTTAGTCGTTTTATTTAATAAGACTTAAAGGCAAAGCTACAAAAATAGATCTTCCAAAATGAATCGTTTTGTGCGAAACAGATTTAAGTTACCAACTCTACACCTAAAATTCCTCTACGAGTATTCGTAGCCCGAAAAAACCGTAGCGAAATACCTTTTTTACTTTTTCGTTAAAAGTCAAAGGTCTCGATTGATCAGCTTTCACGTTTAAACCACAGACGCTTGGCTCCACGATATTTATTCTGAGTCCCGATGTTTGTATACGATTTGTATGTGTAATGGCACCCACGGCCGGAACCCCTAGGGTTTCAAACCACACTAATGTGCGCTATAAATTAAAGCTTTGCACACATAGGTGCGAATAGTTGTGTTGTGTTGAAGACTTAATCGATTGTGTATTTGTGTTAAACTAGCTATATATCAATGTTAGAGTTAGTTGAAAATTTAATCTTTTTTCTGAATCTGGAAATATGGATGATTTGTATTCCTTAATACCAGGAATAAAAATATTTTATATCAAATTTATTTGACTACCAAAATATTATGGAGAAAATTGTGAATTTATTGTATGCGCTTTAAAAATGAGAACACACGGAATTAAATCAAACATGGCTATCATTTTAAATATATTCTCAAACAAATACCAACATTAAATACTATGCTTATAAGTATAGGTATATACCTTTATTATACCTTCAAGCCATATCCAACACCAAAACGTCAGGAACCCGCGGTCAAATTATACTCAGACCAATTACACCGTCCATTTCTCAGCATTCGAAGTACTCGTATTTATCATTAATCACAGACCTCTCTCAACGGATCCCGGAATGAAAGAACAAGGACAACAAGAACAATTGTCCTTAAAAATAAAGGATAAAACGACTCTCGCTTTATGAGGCAAAACCTGTAGATAAGTGGTATTCGTAGTACCTAGTATTGCTATTTAAGAATTCATTTTGTAAAGATGTTTCTATTAGTTTCGATAGTAAATATTCATCTTGTATTGGCAAAACCATGAAGCCGAAACATACCAACTGCATATTAAAATAGAATCGGGTAATATTTCGAAATTAGAGATCATAGGTAATATTTTATCCGATATAAATAATACTGTTTCAAAATCTCAGTGTAAAGCAAATAAAAAGTTGATTTATTATTGCGATTATTATCATAAGAATCATAACAAACTTTCTTTTTTTAATTTTTAAACTTTTAAATTTATTTTATCGGTAACATGCACTTCTTTGATATTCAAATTATTTCGAAATAGTCCTCTATTTATAGTAGAATATAAAAAGATCATTGCGTAATAATGTGCCTTTAAATGGTCTTGAAAAAACCACCAAGCCAAAGAATGGTTTCAATTTCCATTTAGCCAGAAATCCAAACCGCTATCTTAAAAAAAACTTTAAACACTTACATGCATTTTAAGTAACCAAAGCCACAGCTTGCAAATACCGCCAGTACATTTTTGGCTCTACTTAAATGCTAATGCACTACTGATATTAGATACCACGCAGTTTCCATTCACATTCGGTATTAAACATACAGACACAACATGTATAGTCAACAATAATGAAGCAAGCTTAGACCTACCTCATTATAATGAACAACAACGCATTGTTTAAGCCCCAAAATGCGAAAAACACTTGAAGTGACGTCATACAAATAAAACGTAAGCCAACACGAAGACCTACAGCAAAATTTCGTAAACACACTGAATTGAAATAATAACAAGTATAGTTGCAAACGACTTGCCTACATTGTCGTGAATTAGGCGCATTAGGCGACCGGCCCCGTAATACACTGTGACAATGCGTTTATCCGTGATTATGCACCAGACCAACGGCGCACCAAACCTGTAAAACAACCTTTATACCCTTAAACACAAAGTCGAATTTCGTAATGCGCTTGCTAAGTAGTTGAGGCATCTTGTTAGTAATGTAGTCGTGACTATTTGTAGCAAGAGATAACAGCACACGAGTTGGTAGTGGGACCTGTTGATGATAAGCGCCGTCGTCGATAAGGCCGTCTGCTGATGGACGGGCCCAGCCAGAATTTCGGCGAATGCATATTTCATGAGTTGATTAAATAGTTCACGCTTTGAATTTCCCCGCACATACATATGTACGAGGTATACATATGTAAAGCCGGCACTGCAGTACGACGCAAACTGAGTCGTATTTAGCATGCGTCGTGTTTTTAGTTGACAAAATGTCACCTGGAAATAAGGTCGGGATGTTTTTCTTATTGCCGCAGCTCGGAAACATTTTATATGGTGATCCGAGTATGAAAATTTTGCACCTATACGAAACAAAGGGAAGTTGTATTTGCATCACCCTGTATGTAGAGCTATGTACAGGTTGTTTGGAAACTTCAACCATTGTTAATCTCCACAGTAACACAAATAAGTTGAAAAAACATTCCAAAAATACTTCAAAGAAAAACAAAACAACATCATACCTAGCAAGGATTCAACCAGTCACTTAATTTCCCATACTTTATAGGTAGCCTTTTCTTTTCTTACCAAAAAGCAATCAAGGCAGCTTATAACCTATAACCTTTATTTAGGTTTTTAACTAGCATCTTCGCCTGTTCACTACCATCGATTCCTACCGGGTATTCATTATTTATTGAGCTGCAAGTCTATTTATACCTCACACTTGTAATGAACTTAGTTAGTTATGCCCACGCGATGCTCTGTAGGCGTGTTGTACCCTAACTCGCTTCGCTTATCTAATATTCTTTAACGATATTATGTTTTATTTTAGTTTCTTCGTGATTCTTGGAGGTTTCTAGATGCATTTTAGAGAAGGGGTTTTCTAGGCCTTATTACTCTCAATTTATAATCAAATTGTTTCAGTTTTCAAACTAATAAATGATGCTGAAAACTGAAAATAGCTTTAAAAACAGATTAAACAGATTAAAGTTATGTTCTAAGAGAACAAAAGATTTTTTTCTCTCTTAAAATTATTACTTTTACACGGTAATGTTTAATTCTGAACACAACACGTCACAGTAATGTAAACGCAACGTCATTATAATTTCGATTCCAACGCTAGAGTAAATTTAATTTTAGGGCTTTTCATTGAATTCTAGCTTCAGTGTAATTTGGTGCAGATGAAATGTTGTACTTCGTTTCGTTATTTTGACATTTAGTAGAATTCATATTTTTAATTAACATTTACAATACTTAAAAGTATAAGGGTAATATAAGGAGTAATAATATTTGTTTGCATTCAAAACAATTTTCAATCCTTTTTTTTTTCTGAACATTTAAGTAAAAAAATATGAACTAATTAAGCAATAAATTGATCTCTAACAACTTTAGTAGAAATCGATAAAAGTTTAATTACACCTTGATCTCTTATAAAGTGTGACTGTTTCTAACCTTTTCATCACAACTCATTTAAAACAAAATATTAAATCGAAACTATAACTCAGGTTGCGTTAAACCTTTGTAATTCAGGTTGCCTATTGTTTCAAGATATTTTATTCTCTATTTATACCGCGGCATGAGTAAACAAAAGCCTCTATAATTTTTCCACTATTTTTTTATATTGTTCCATTGTGTGCCAGTCTTTCTATGGGTTACAAACACCTTCATTGTTAGGGCTGTCCGTAAGGCTTAAATATAATGTCTATTGCATAATTCTTTCTTTTATTCACTCTACAAGTAAAATGAAAAAGGTATTATAGAGTTGTAGGCATGTATAATTCGTATTTGCCTGACGTTTGACCTTAAGCCGCCTAACCTTACCTACAATTCTTCAAACCCAGTTCTTAAATAACGTGGTGTAAAATAATAAATCAAGGTACTATCGTGTGGAAAAGTTAAAACATGTAAATATATTTATGTTTTATTTTTAAATATTATTACGAAAGCTGTACTTAGAAATATGAGTGTTTTATTGGATAGCCAAACGTTTATAGATCAGAAATGAAACATAAACTCAAGTTTTGTTATGATTTAACAATGTTTTAGAAACCTTAAGTCAATAACTGTACATCTCTACTTTTAATACAAATTCAGAGCTTCAAACGAACCAAAACCGAAACCAATATTTCATAAACGTAACAAGAAATACGTTCTAATTTGTAAACTCACAATATCTCAACAAATACAGTTGGTTTGTCGATAAATCACTGCGGCTACCTTTTTCAGAACGAATGTTAAAACGATAAACATTCATCTTCAATACATAGTTGACTAAACGGGGTTTCTAAAAAAAGAAATACGGTCTCACTTGAACGTGCGATTGGTACCCAGTTTATGCCCTACCGTGAGTTTAATAGCGGAATCGAAGCGAGTTCACAATGAGAACTAGAAACTTCTGTTTAATTTTCTATTTATTTTATTGTGTGAGGTATACTACTTTGTTGTTTAGTCGGCTTTTGTTTGTGATGGTTACAGAATTAAATTAACTGTATTTGTTGATAGTGATCAACATGAGTCGGTACTGACTACAGAAGTACGATAAAGTAATACTCGTAGTTTTCATCTTATCAAATCGGAGCCATGTGTATTGAGACGATTAAATGCGTTAAATAATAAACATTTTACTTGGAGTCGAAAGTCACTATGTATTATATATTGACTACAAATTATACAAAAGCTTTAATTGCCTAAAGGTTTTGAGTAAAAAAAAACTTTATGAAAAAGGTAACTTTAACAATAGTTCGCTACTTAGATTGATTCAAAGAATTATTGCTCACCCAAATTCTAAATTTGTGGAGTATGCAATTGAAAACGCAATTGACTACGAGCTCAGAAAGGAGGTTATAAACATATTTATTTTTTATCAATTGAGACATACATGCGAAAATAAATGAAGCTTTAGCCCCAGAAATACTAGCTGCGAGATAATACGTCACAAAAAACGAATACTTCTCGTATAAAACCACTAGTTTAACAACGTGCTACGTCGCCCGCGTAGCGGTTTGCTACGAAGTTGTAAGGAGTTACTAATACGGGTTTGTTCCAAGTTGGATTATACTAACTTGGTATATATAGTCTAGAAACTTAGTATTGCGTATACGGGGAAGTACTTTAATTATTAGGACTTAAAGTTAAAGTCTTAATTCCCACTTAATATTCTCACAATTCGCTACGAAACGTGTAGCTCGTAGCGCGTAGCACGTGTTGACTTTGTTACTTCATACAACTTGCGTTGTGTAACATAAATTATACCAACAATTTAGCCAATCAAGCAATAGATGATGGAGTTCACAGCCAATCAGATTTCAGAATACGTTAATATCGTAGTTATGAAAAAATGTTGAAAACAAATAGTAGGAGTCGTCACTGAGCCGCGTGTGCAATAGGTAAGCAATGAATAAACGGTCGGCCCGAGTGCGACCGATAAAAATGATATATGTACCAACGTGGACACAGCCACTACTATGTTACTTAAACTCTACGAAAAGAGAGCGCTTTAAAAAAATATTTATTCATGCAAAGTCAATAAACTGAAAACGTTAAAATATAAGGTAATGTGGTTTATTCAGATGTCAGGTGATATGGAAGTTGATTTTAAATAAAGTATTTTTAACTTCGAATGATATTGAGGTTTGTTCGAATTTTATTGAATAAAATTTTAAATCAAATGAGAAATACTTTACCTTTCAGTTCAGGTAAATGATTACTGGGTGCGATTGATTAATTATTTTTGTGGAGATATAAAAAAGCCTGAACTTTAATATTATTTTTATCCATCTGCGTTCAGTTTTGCTTTCAACTTAATTTCTTCAAGTAAATTCTTTAAGTATTTTCTTAGAAAAGATTTTAATTACTGAAAACAGAACGAATAATAAGAACTGAGATTCCCACAGCAAGGCTTAGTATCAACTTTAATTTAATTACGCTAAATAAAGTTTATTTAACTGTATTAATTGTCACAACTAAAGAGGTCGGGCTCAAAGTTAGAGCTCAATCTTATTATTAATCTTAAAAGTGGTTGGTTATGCAAACAAAGTATACACTTAATGAATAAAAAAAAATACTCCAATGTCTTCGTGAAATTTGGAGATTGTCCTTATGTGACAGATATACTTTTTTTCAGCCAGTGACACTCGTAGTGACGTAAGGTTTTGAACGATGTCCCCTAAATTAAAATTTTCTCGAGGATGGAGGTCTTATGGCGGAATAAAGTATCTCGCATACTCTCACATATATATGAACTGTGATAACATATCACTTCTTAACCCAGTGCTATAAAAACGAAATCTGTTTTAGAAGCTTAGTCCCAAAAATTCGCATTCTCATAAGTAACATATCCACCAAACAAATGTTACGCAAATCCCACACAACATATTTATACGTGAATTACATTCAAGCAAATTTACATAACGTCAAAAAGATTCCACGTTATTACGAATCCAAAACCGTCTACCTAACTTCCAAAGAAAATTAATTTGAATAATACATACTACAGGGGACCAACCCAAGGCATTGCATAACGGAAAAAGCTGCACCATAATATCTGATCATGAATAACGTTATACGGTGCCAAAAACTAAAACAATAACAATTGAAACTTGCCGTGTTCTTTACTGCGAAACGTCAAAAAAACTATTTGGGAAACAAGTTTGCAAGAAATAGAATGGAAACTGAAGTAGAAAATGTTATAATTATGTTCGTATGTTTGCTGATAGGAACGGAGAGAAATGAATGAGTCAGCTCTTTATCTTTGCCTTCGAATGGAGAAAATGGGTTGTTATAATGACGTGCCTAAGTGGGTTTTTATCGTGCATACGCCGTGTTAGTATAGGTTTCTATATAATGTGAAAAGCGTTGAAAAGAATCTTGGAAACGTCGAGTACATTCGTGATGAAACAAAACAAAAGACTATTGATGGCCAGGTAATCATTTAAAACTTTTTCAAATCGTCCTCTTTTACATTACATTAACTAGCTGAAGAAAAACAAAGCTAAAAGCACAAAGATCATGGGAATAAATACTAATCTAATGCATCGACAACCCATCCTTCAAGTTAGCATCCCAAAATCAGCTAAACCCAAAAAAAACGTTAAATAAGCGAATTTTTTCACCATTTCTCCAAGTGTGGTCGTTTATTTTTTGGCTAATGACCTCGAGCCGGGTCGGGCTGCTTCCTGCCGATACCCGTGCCCAAAAGGTTGGCTTTTCACACATTACGGTGAATAGTTATAACGCTGGAATGAAATACTATGCTCTAACGCAAGCTTGATAACCGCTTGGTGAAGCCATTATTGTGTATGTTTAACGGAAAAGTTATTGTGTGCGGTTCTGCGCATTTTGTTTGTGAATATTGTATACATATTGTTGTGAAGATGCAATACTTGGTAGAGTAGAGGAAGACTTACTTTAAAGACCTGAGTCTTATACAACATTTTTGTATAATTATATTTAAATACAGGAAGCTACCTATTCCGAACGAGATTTTATTATTTCAACTTTATTTTCTCATTAAGGTAAATTATTTTATGTTTTTTATCTGTTTATAAGTATTTCAGAATACAACAAGTGTAGAAATGAGCAAATACAAATTTTAAGCAAATACAGCTTTAATATGGCATGAAAATCTGAGATTGTACCGATCAAATTTGCGTATTGGTAGAGGTGGCGTCATAATAGCCGCTTAGCTTCCCCGCTCAGGGTGTTGTCTGATCCCACATAGTACGATTAAAATATATTATGTAAACTTACGGTTATTGGGCAATAATTGTTAAGTCAGGTGATTTAGTATAACAGACCAATACATGTGTAGCCAAACTTCAATCAATTTTGAATCGGGGTTGGTATTTTACAGCCTCTATCATTCTGAGGTATTAAATAGAGATAGATAAAAGGTTGGTATTTGTGAAAATTTATTTATGTTACAATATTTGGTAGTAGATCAATATCATTGATGCTAGAAAAAATGGCCATTAATGGCTAATAGTACGAGTAGTAAGACAAAAATTAGGTGTCAAAAAAAACATTACCAATAAAAATATTTATCAGTCCATTTTTAAGGAAAGCCGTTTCATTTTTCTTCATTTTGATTAAATTGTCACTACATAAAACACAGATATATATGCAAGTTATCCTACTGACCTATAATTCACATTATTTTTCAGCAAAATCACAATCGCATATCATCAAAACAAATACTATACGGCCAACATTGATTTCCATACTTTCGTATATTATAAGCAGATACGTTCTTTCGATAGCGTGTATACTTGTTACAGCTGTCATAATTTGTAAACTACTAGTATCATTAATATCAATATGTTATTGGTTTACGTGACTCGCGGCTTTCATCAAAGGGTATTGCGTGCTTGATATTTAGTAACGTTACGTTATTATTCAAATTGCTTTAGAAAAATCCTTTCGGTGTATGCGGCCCTGGTATTAAAATTATGTTTTAGGTATTTTTGTTTAAACTGTGAAGTGTGTTTGTGTGTTATTTTAAACGCGTTTAAGTAAACCAAAATATGGTACGATTGTGATTCGACGACATTTCTTATTATCTTTCGTTTGTTATTTTAATGATATTTCACAAAAATTGTCTCATGTCTAAAAAAATAATTAAGTAATAATAAAGCAAATAGCAGGTGGAAAATACAAAAGACACTATCTTACATTTATAATTTAACTTTCAGTTTTAAATTCATTAATTAAATAAATTTTATAAACTGTAACTAAGCTTTTCTTTGTGTATCCCATACCTCTTTTCTTTGTCTACAGTTTAGAATAAGGTTTATTACATTTTGCTACGAAACCTCTTTGTTATTCATCCAACAGTATAATAAAACAGAGTTTCATTTCCAAGGTCCGCCCACATTCGACCTTTACATTTCATTACATCACTTTTGGTCAGTATATAGTTCCATTGATGGTAAAAGGGGAAAATTAAGCGAAAGCCCAAAAATCCTATTCTGTAGTTAAGGTGTGAAAGAGAGCCGCAGCTTTATGTCATTTGGCGTCTCTTGTCCACAACTGCAAGGAAGTGCACAGGGACAAGATATCTGAGTTACAAGATACATTAGTTAATAAAAAGTAACCGATGAAGCGATGGAGGTCGATCTGTTTGACGAAAAAGGAAGGAATCCTAAGCAGTGATTTATAATAGCCCCCGTAATATCACATTGAAAAATCCTTAGAATCCAAAGATCACAATAAAGTATAGTGAATACAAAAGACGTCGTAAGTTAAGCTTATCGCCTTTCGTGGCCCGTTAGCCACGAGCGAGCAATTGATTCAACTGAGAGCCTACCATCACCTCTCAATGCAAGATTGTTGAAGGTGTGGGAGAGAGACCGCTATACAAAGTGTAGCGCGCTATCCCGCCTACACAACCACAACAATCTTGCTATGAGAGGTCGTTGTAAGCCCCTTCTACACAACCCGAGATCTTGGATAAACCAACAGTTTTGAATATTATCATATTTTACGCTGTCAATTACAGGTGCTAAGGTTTTTATTTGCGCGTCTCGCTTATATAAATTGTTGCAATTTTCTCTTGATTGTTTGTAAAGTACTTTAGTTATGAAGGAATGGTTGTTTGTTTTGAATAAGATTTAGTTTGCACTCTGGTCTAGACGTTAAAGTGAAACCAAGAAAAACACTGTTTATTTGATTTAGCTAGCTTAAGTTATTAAAGTTACTGCGGGTAAATCGGGTTTTACTATTCATAACTACACCGGACTCGAAAGTTAGGTTGATTTATTCAGTATATCGGTGATACCTATTTGATGTAAAATATTTTCACGTAAAAACGTTCGGAATGTCTTGAATCGTCGTAGAATAAATATTTTATTTAGTTTCGTTAGCTTTATTTACACAACGAGGTACATGAAAATTGACCTTATTAAGGTTAACAATGTCAAATCAAGTGCCACATATCGGTATCCGTGACCACGCAACACAAATTCTATTTCATACACCGCAATTTTAAAACACGACACGCATTATTTCTCATTATTTTAAAAGGTCACCTGTGTCAAAAGTTCAATTGTTTTAAGGTTATTTCTGATCAATCTTTACTGGACTTACTTACTATCGTTGGTTTTATTCGACTGTTAAAAATAAAAAGTCTTTTACTTAAAATTATTTTTTTTGATGTCAAATACACGGTGATTTTTTAGTCGTCTTACAAAAGCAGCCCAGTTCATGTATCCATTGACTAGAACACGTTCATGATAAAAAAAATAGGTATTAATGAGATTTTAAAAGAAATTAAATGCAATTTTTGTTCAATATTATGATGCAATTCGTAGTATTTTAGAAACACAGCTCTGTTGCAAGCGCGGTCCGAGCCTTGTAACAATGGTGAGGGCAATTTTATCATTTTTAAGAGTATATTTCAGATTTCTCTTGTTTAATTTTCTTCCTACTTATTATCTTAGTTGATGATAAAAAAAAAATCGCGCCTGGGTATTTTACGTCGGATACATGAACTGGGCTGCTTTTGTAAGACGACTAAAAAATCACCGTGTATATAACCTCTTTAGAAAATTCTTGGATACTAAACACTCCGTATAACAAGAAAACTGTCTATATTTAAATTTAGAATAATCTGTTTCAATACGTTAACATTAAAAAAGGATATTCCTAATTTAAAACCTTCTCCAATTGATTCTCGCCTACTATCAAATGTGTGAGCAAGACACCATTATGGGTAAGAAATTCGCCATTTCACCTACACAATGGCCTGCCCAAAGAGCATATTGTTCGAGTTCTGATTAGGCTCGAGCGTTTTGGTACACAACTTGATTTCTGTGTTGGACAAATATTTGCTCAAGATACAGGTGTGTGTTACGATTACTAGGTATTGTTAGATTGTGAGCCAGTGACTTTCATACCGGTATACTTGCCTTACAAATGAAAATTTGTGTACAGAATTTAGGTCGGAAATATCTATCTTTGGTAGTTTTTAATAACACTACGAAGAATGGTTGTAATTTTGTATTTTTTTATATTCAAATTTTAAATTAACTCTTTGATTGTCAGACCGGTGTACTAAAATGTGATATAATTAACATCGACGAAAAGGTCGTGCTTAATTAACGGCAATACCACGATTTTTAATCGTCTATGAAAATATATTTAGAGGAATTATTTGGCATACCAAAATTATACAGAACCACAAAGTCTTTGTTTAAAGATTCAGGAGTCATAAACATACAAACGCATGTAAAAAACCGAAAGCCGAACAATTTTAAATATCCATTTATGATACAATGACTATAATAAGCTTGAGGGAGGTTTAAAGTTTGCAGAGAATATTTCGGCTGCATCATCGGCTTTATGTTTAATTATAGCTCATTATTTCTACCTCAGATGGCCGTCAGATTACCAAGCATTCGCATTTAATGAAGATAATATGATTATCGGTCAATTCGTGAACTTTCAACTTTGGGTTTTCGTGTTGTTTTTAAATTAACGTAATTAATTTCTGCTAGGCTATAAGCTTAATTGAATTTTATTGATTACGTTGAACATGTTTTTCTACGAAGTAAATGGCGACTATAGTATTTATGTCATTTTTTTTCTGCGCGAATCTTTCCTGAAAAAAAAACTTGAAATGAAAATAATGTCACGTGTAGGTATATTTCCTGGCTCTCAATATACAAAAACAATTTTCATTTTTCAATAACAAAACACATGCGATTTAATAAATAACAGTTTACTTTCATAAACAAAGCCTTAGCACACGACATGAGCATTCGAGCAAATTACGCCACGATAATAACCCTACTTAGAGTCACATAACTCTTCCAGTTTAACGATTTCAAATACTAAGGTCAAACAGAATAACGGTAAAGACAGCAAAATTACTCCTTCCAAGAAGCAATTGCTTACACGAGGTCATCGAACAAATAATACTCTGTAGTACTTCGACCTAAAGTACAAAACTTGACTCCGCCGAGAAAATAATGAATACAATTTTTCGTATCCACAAAAGTACACAAGTATGCCTGAGAGGCTAAACTCATTGTGTGCGGAAAAAAAATAACAGAAAAGATTTTCGCCGATCAAAAACACATGAAAACAGAAAAGGTAAAACGTGAAGTATTCTCCCGACATATTAAAGACGGGAACGAATCGATTCGCGGCGAGCGACGCATTACACAGGTACGACCATAAGCGCTCAGAAATGGTCGAGCCCATGAAAAATATGACACGGGGAAAGGGAAGCGAGCCCTCTAAGCCTTTTATGAAATCGTTAATGACCTACTTGATGGCCCGCAATGAGCGTTTTTCGTACTATAACAGGATTTTTGTATGCGTTTCTAAGTGTTGTTACCACATTGGGGATTCATGATCATACATTACGTAGCAAATTGACTGTATATAGCGTTGAAGTGTATACTGCCTTTACGTTATAGTGCTCACCAATCTTACCGTGAAGCTAACATGAGTTTTACTGGCGATGTAAAAAGCACATCGATGGTAAAACGTTCTGTTTGAATTATTATGAGTACGTTGGAATTGTTGTGTTGAATTGTTGTTACATAAGTTACGAGTCGGACCTAAATGTTTAAATTGTTTGTGACATTGAGTTTAAAGGCTAGGCCGTGTTTATTGGGACTTATTAGCATAAACAGAGTCAAATAGAGCCGCTCCATGCTTGTAGAATAGAAAGGGTTTTTGTGTAGTGGAATATTTTAAGAATTATGTACACATAATAAACGGAAAGTGATATAACAAAATGTGCTACACATTCTTTCGGTTTTAACAGTCTAAAATTGCGTATTTTTTTGTTTTTAAATAAGAAATTATAAAAATATCTCACGACTGTCATCATTCACTTTTGGACGTCTCATTACCTACTAGTAGTGTGCATCAAAAAACCTTACGTACATCAGCGATCATATTTTGTAACATAACAACAACATCAAAACACAACACAAAGCTAACAAGCATCCAACTAAATCAACTTCCAACTTAGACAAGTCTTACGTACGTTTATTTGTGAGCATGAAATAAAAAATAATAAAGCTCGGTCTGGTAGGCAGTACACTTGACATTCGCAAGTTTTAATTGCCACACTTGGCGGTTACAGTGCGGTTGGAGTGGTCGACCCATCGCGACGACTAAGCTCTCGCAAAAACTACAACATGTATACGTTTTGGTTGTAAACACGCTGTATACAGCCGCAAATAGGTTGTTAGATGTGCACAGATTTGGGTTATCAGGACTATTTGGATGTACTCGTGACGCCTCGATTAGACAAAAGTTTAGACGCCATTTTGTGTAGGTTTTAAATTTGGAACTGTCAAATTTGTTTTTTTTTTAATTATCGTTAATTTGAATGCGAATGCGATACAAACTTTTTATTTAATCCTTAGTATATTTATAAATAAGTTATTTAGTTTTTCAATTGTTTTACAAAACCATTCCGTTTTTGAAATCATCTGCTTTATTTGAAACATAAAACTGGAAAACCTGAGGCAAAATGTGGTCTCAATAAATGTTGAAATAAGCTTTAAATAAAAATGGTTTTATACAAAAAGAGTGTGAGTACGAGCGCGATTGCCTTATCTATCAAACTACCCACGATGGCGCCTCAGGGATTAATAGTTACGTAGTGCATAAGGAACAATCTAGTTTAGCGGTGGTAAGCAAATTAATAACACGTGCTATGTAGGGTTTTAGTGCCGCTTGAAAACGTTTATCGATGCTTCTAGAGAGAACCCTGATTGAAATGTTTCGTATAATATTATAATGTTATTTACGTGATTTTGTTGGATATAAGTGAAAATTGAAAATAATATTAGGAAGTATGTAATTGGATAAACAGGTTCTTAGCCCAATAAAGTCACAACTCGCAGTTTAATTTACGAATACAATTAGTATCAAATATTTTAGTGGGTTCTTCAAGATATGTCCTCTATTTAAACTAAAATCACATAAAAATATTTCGAAAATATCTATTTAAAATTCCAAGCAATAAATAAAGCAACCTACACCTGACTGTGAATAACTGCGCTCGCTATCACTGACTAACAAAACGAAGTACATGAAGAAAATAAAAGTAAGTTCAAAACGTCGATATAACATAGAACTAGCAGGTCCGAGGCACGCATTTTAAAAAATGGCACAGCTTATGTTCCCGAGCGAGAGAGCGGAAGCGGGCGGAAGAGATGTCGAGGACGCGAGGGGGGGCGGGGGGGGACACACGGATGGTAGTTTATGGAGTGAACTGATACCGGGGACCCAGGGAAGTGCCCCCAGCTTACGCTTAGGATTTGTGTGCGCGACGAATTTACATGGAATTTTGTTTTGATAGAGTGCGTGTTGAAATTACTGCAAGTCACGCTGCGAACGAGAGCTTTTTTTCATAACGCTGCATTATACTAAAATATCTGCGAAAATATATTTTTTTATGACTGTGCTACATTTTCATTTTACTTTTCTGAATAGACGTGATAGAAAAACTTAGCAATTTGGGACAAGTATTCAATCAAAAAAAGATTCAAGCCAACCGACGCGTAGTGTTACCAACATGTCATTAGGCACAGCACTAATTAATGACAACTGACTAAAAGTCTTGCCTCGTCACTGATTAATCTGACCAGTTTTAGCCACTTGCCCGTTAAATTGACTATTGATCATACTTAGTGCGCGATAATCTTCAGGGTAGGGCGAGAAATGGTGCGGGTTCGTCCGGGGGGGGCGCGGGGCGCGGGGCGCGGTGGCGGGGGTCCTGCGGCAGACATGACTTATTACAACCACCAGGATACAACCCTATTTCGGCCCTAATGACGACGCTTCGTATAGGAGCCTTAATTTCGACTCCCCACGATTTTTATTAACGCATTCAAGTAGCGCGCAATTTAGGATGTCTCTATTTTATTGTGACCGATGCCTGCAACACTATTAGTACCCTTTCTTACGATACTCTTAATCTATTTCTTTGCACGTTCATCCTATTGCGTATTCAACTTATCAGAATAATTACTAAATGCTTCGTAGAAAAATATCAGTAGATACGTGTGCCAGTGACTTTCAGATACAAATCTATTGTGCGATCCCTTTAAGCTCGTACAAACTTCAAGAGAGGCAGAAAGGAAGCCTTTTACCCTTTGCTCAACAAAAGATAGAAAAGTTACTTACATCACGAAACACATTTATTCTGTCCAGTAAATGTACACTGTATATATATGTAGTCTAAAACAATTTTGCCACTCACCAAGTTTTTATAGGTCACAGAAATGTTATTCGAATTACGGGCCATTTCGCTTGTATTCCTTTATACACTCGAACCCTTCATAAAGGGCAGACAATGAGGGAGAGCTATACTTCCATTCTTCGTAATTTGAGCTCCATAACCGGCACTAAACCGTTTATGATGCGGCTCTCGGAAAGGTTAAAAACGGCCGGAACGGACAGCTCCTAAATCAGTTACAACAAGTCCAATAAAATGGTGAAATGAAAATGTTTTTGCCACACTACAATATACGGTGCTCAGTTACGCTGTTAGTTATGAAAGCGTTTTAACTTGCATATGTTATATTGATGAGAATATTAGGTTAAGCGTTGTAGGTCCTCCGGTGGAGATTAATCGCGTGTCGTAAGACGCTGGATCAGCAAATCCGATGTACAGTAATTATGGAGAGATGACATGACGCGTTTTAGGTGTTAAGAAAAAATACACACATGTTTCATGATTTAATTATTCTGCATATTATGTGGGCGTCTTTTTTGTAGGTACCTATGAAGGGTCTTGAAGAATCGCTTTTAAGAAGGAATGCTCTTTCATTGCCGTATTACAATAATTAATAGAGTAAGAGCTAACATTTATTTGACTAAACATAAATTACGCTTACAGAATTCAAAACAAGACCCGTCAAATACTAGCATTCATTTAAATTGCAAGTATTATTCATGCAAAAATTTATAAACAATTATTTTTTTGTATAAAAGCACGAGAAACTTTTTAAACTAGTCTAGTCGCAACAAACGGCTAATTAGACAGAGCAACACGTAATAGAGAAGCAAAAATTGCGCGACATAAATGCTTACAACGTACAGTGTCACACACTCGCAACTACAACAATTGTCTGCTATGACGTAATATGAAAATACTTTTTAGGATTCCGTATTTTAAAAGTGATTAGTGAACCAAAACCTCTGCTTCCTACCTCTTAATGTGGATGATAATAAAATCTCATTCTTTGATTCATCTGTCATTTCATCTATCATTTTTTTCTTCTGTCTGTATGACTGTTAGTTTACAAATTAAAATTAATATAAAGATGAGATTATTTCTTGCATTTATTTTTCAAACCTTTATAATAATAAAACTAAAAAGTAGATGATTAAATTGTCTGCAATTACAGTATATGATTCACATTTTAATTGATTACTTCCAAAAGCACTAACAAATCAAGATGGCGGATTTCAAAATGGCTGCAAAAGGTTCTAAATTTAACCGTACGATACGGAACCGTATCTCGTTAGTCATAGTCACAGTTGACTGGCTTTTTTTCTAAGGCTTCCTAGTGTACGTACTTTACCGTTGAAAAGCGACGAACACCAAAAAGTTTACATGCACATGGCACAATTTAATTACGCAGCTCTCGGTACAAAGTACCCCAATTCGTATTACGACAATATTATGTTGGAGTGATAGCTTTGAATTAGTACGTATTAGTTAATTTAATTGTTTTATGTTATACTTTTCTTGTCATTGTATAAATTGCTTTTCGGCTCCGTTGCTTTTTGTTTTGGAACGTTTCAATTTTGATAGGTCTGAGTTTGTCGTAAAATTTCATAATGCATGAAAGAGACTTGTTCTAAAATATTTTAAATGAATGAACAAATAAATTAAAATTTTCAATTAGATGTTTCGAAATTAGTAATTTTCTAACTGTCAAACTATCTTAAAGAATATGGGAGATAGAATATAATATATGATTTCCACACCATATTTTTGTCACAAACTATTCCAGTACTTGCGTATTGTAATCTCACCATACGTTACTATGCAACAAAAATAATCGAACATCGCTCACACCAAAACAAATACCAAACGCCTAACTACAAAAAAAAAAACAAATTCGTCCGCTAATTCCGCGGCACACGGTTTATTAATCAGCACTAGTTAATCCCAGCGAGTGATACATGGAATATTCGCTAGGATACCGCGGCTGTTCACATAATTACCGCAAGTGCCTCGATGATGAACCGTTAATCCGGTAACTAGAATAAATTTGCATTGTTAAACGCGTTTGCACGCATTCACGGTGCACAAGTGCGTTCAACTAATATAAATTCGCTAACGGAACGCGTTACGTATATGCGTTCGTGTATGTACATGGGAAGTGTTTATTTGTATAGCCGATATAGTCTGGTTTGTATACTATATGCAGGAAGAGCTAGTCAGAATATGGTTCGCCATAATATAAATTTCAGCTGACTTGGAGACTCACACACACTGAAATATAAATGTTGTAAAAATTTATGCATGTTGTACACATGTACTCGGTGGTACAATATTAATTTAACAATTCTTTATTGTCAACAAATAGATTTTAATAATAAAATTTCATGGAGAATATGTACAAAATGTTACATGCAATGAGCATGTAGTGGCATTAAAAAAAAAACGAAAAAAAAGATTAGAACATTTCAATACCCACGTATATGATACTAGCTGTTGCCCGCGACTTCGTCCCCGTGGGTAGAAGATATAAGTTATGATTTATAGCTGTCCTGTTTTTTTTCACATTTTCCATTGTATCTTCGTTCCTATTAGTCGCAGCGTGATGGTTTATAGCCTAAAGCCTTCCTCGATAAATGTTCTATTCAACAGAAAAAGAATTTTTCAATTTAGACCAGTAATTTCTGAGATTAGCGCGTTCAAACAAACAAACACACAAACTCTTCAGCTTTATATATTAAGTATAGAAGTATAGATAAACACTTTCTGATTAACAAAACCAAGTTTTAACTACGTTAGCTAAAACATTTCATTAGGAACGAACATTTTACATGCGCTCAAACTTTTCTATTTCAAGTACATGTATTAGAAGCGAACTAAGTGTACAACTGCAAACTGCCAGATTCCAGTTACCTTAACTAAAGTTTGCTAGAAATTGTAAGCTACCAATAACTGAGCTTGCCGTACGTTCCTTGGAATTATATAGAGTAACAACCAGTCGCAAACAACTCGATTGTATCGATACCTTGTGTTTTTGTTTATATCGATATTTTTGTTCTATTCCTCCACGTGGATGTACAAAATGAGTATTATTAGGTATTATTTTCTGTGTTGTATCACTTAAATAATATCGTATTATTCATTTTTATAAATGTCAAATTTAAAGACCTGTTTGGACAGTTTATTTTTAACATAACCGTTTTTTTCTCCGCGATATACAAAAACTCATGTCTATTATTAAATCAAGAGTTATTTTGAATTTTATTGTAAATAATTATAATAGAGTTATTTTAATTATTACATTTAAGGGACCTCATTATAATGCTCCACAAATATACTGCTAAATTTTATTAATAAATAGGGATATTAATTATTTATTTAAATTTTCAAGACCCAAATAATTTAAAAATACAAATCTCAAATAACGAAATCTATTGAACCTCCTTGAATTTACACTCAAACACGAAACGAAACTCAAAAGTTACAGTAGAAAATACATCCTATTTGCCGTCCGTATTATAGATTAAATAGGATTACTACTCGCTTTAGACCTAACCCAGACTTGGAACCCTTTTTACATACCCGTATAGCGAGCACAGACTATACAGTACTTATAGATTTAAGTTCTCCCCTATCATGAGCTGACGTCATAGATTAAGTAATACTGACACAATCGATTCTCATATTTGTTGTTTTTTTTTTGCTTTTGAATATGGAATGCGCTGAACGTGTTTGGATGGAAATGTTTTTAAAACTATTTTTTTTAATCACGTCAAGATTATATATTTTTTTTCAATTTACTTCAGTGCGTGATAGTTTGACGTGTCTGTCTGTGCTACCTTATCTTTTAAACTGCTGAGCCGATTTTGATTTCGTTTCAGAATACTTAAAATGTTGTCTAGTAACTTTACTTTTATTTCAATCTCATATTTTTTTTCATTCCTTTCATATGATATCACAGGGTATGAGCTACAATTTTATATCCGTCAAAGCATAATACCGTATGAGTAGTTTAGCGTCATATTTATTCCTCTTGATAAGCACTCAGAAATCTTTATAGGAGCAATAAACAGCAGCTGTCATGTAGACATAAACTAAGGTGGTCGGATGTATTGAGTGTAAGCGCAGAATATGATCGACACGCAATTAACTGGTATAGCTTAGGGTGTGAACACGAAAGCAATTATTGATAGGCGTATATGCGTATATTATATGATTAGGTATATAAAGTTGGAGGCTGAAGTATTATGAAGCTCTTGAGTAAAATTTCTAAAATTTTGAGGATCGTTGTCTTCGGTGGGGACAGAGATAGAAAGAGAAGATGTTAAAAAAGTTAAGTCTAAATAAAAGTAACGATCTCATTTGAAATCGTTAGGAGTATCTCAAAATAAATAATATCCCAAATTCTATCAAACGAAACTCTCGAATTTGCAATTATTCTACCACATAAATAATGAAGCCGAATTCATCTCAACAAGCTCACCAAACAATTTCAAGTGTCGCGGCAGTCGACAAACATTTTTGCCGTATTCGTAATAACATTTAAACTCCGACATTGTTCGTTACAATTATTCTCCACTAACAGCGCACTTACACTCGCATTCTATAAGTACGCAACGTGCTCAACAAATCTCTATTATTGAAGGCGTAAAGAAGCCTTTCTTTACGCGTGCGTCGGGTGGCAATGCTTTAATTGCTACTGTTTATCGTCGCTATTAGTCTCTGGGCCCGCTTAAATAGCGCCCATACGTCACAGCTACCATGTAATTATTTCCCACGTGAAACACCCGAAAAACATTAGACATCTTTGAAACAAGTCTCGTTACTCTATGGGTTCTGTTTAATTTGTCTATCCGCCTTCATTAGGGCATACTTACAAAGGGCGTGCTCAAATATGGGCGGGGGGTGATTTTGAACGTTACGGATGAGCTGATTTGGCGATGTGTACGTTTTATTGAACGTAGGTAGCGGACGATTTGTTTGTGCTCAAACTATTCAGTGTATTGAATTGATTGGATGAGTACTAGTTTGTATTCAAACGTAAATGAACACGCATCTCTGCCTACCTGTAACTTGACAATTTAAATTTGTTCTCGAATTAATTAAAGTACAAGTATACGTCCTAAAATTACTTTACACACGTCACATACAATACATGAAAAGTTAAAAATATACATATTTCAATTACTCACGCGAAAATGTACCTACTTGTTTGACTCGCCGAGGGAAATGAAAAAAAAATGTCTCCGTATTATTAACGTATGTTGCAACTATTCCTCTTATATATTTTATCTGGCGCACGATCATTGTAATTTCGTTGATGCATCTGCCGGCCTCGTCTCGCTACCTAGTTCCCTCTGATGTGTCCTATATTCTGAAGTAAGCTAAAATTGGGAGTAAGATCGAAGTTTCTATACATAGCTTCCTCGCGGAATGAACTTTTAGCGTAGGATTTAAGAAAAGAACGTCTTAGTATTTTGTCATTCGATTTTTATATACTCGCATATACATCTGTTTTGTGAATACCTTATAAAGACATCTACAGCATTAGGATAGTACATATTTGGTTTGACAAAACAGAGCTATCCAAACAATTCCACAACATTATAAAAATCCTTGCAATATAACTCATGGAAACTTACACGTTGTCATATAATTTGTGAAACTCATAAAAGCGCATAACACATTTTTCACGAAACCAAAAGTATGATAACAATCTCCCCGAACACAAATATTACACGTGAAATTTTTGGTCTGATAACACGCAACAGCGTACCCTCATGCAGCCTTATTCCGGAGAACTCTTTACTTCTTAACAGTCGATACTCGTTGGCTTTATTGCGAAACTTTTGCGAGCATTCCTCTTTTATTACTCCAATTTTGTACGACTAAGCCTATCCAGCTAGGGGATGGTTCGCGATCTTTATTATTTAGATTTCGATCGTTTACCAGCGCTCCGTACTATGGGTATCCCCTATGGCGCACTTCACAATGGCGATGAGACCGTCTCAAGTCAACAATCTGACTCAACATACTGTAAACATACTGCAGATTTGAAAACACCAATATTGTTATCATACTTTATGCACACACGGATCTCGAAAATCCAGTCGCTTATTAACATGGAAAGAATGTACTACAAATGTTTTGTAAGCCTCTCCGATATTAGTACGCAAATTACATTTATAATGTTTGAAATTACTCAAAGAACGCGTGCGTACATATTAAACCTCGTTCAAAACTCCAATTAGAAACGTCGGAAGCAAATTTAATCTACTTGTTGACGATAACACGAAGAAGTTCGCTGAAATAAAATCCAAATTTATCGATTTCAACAATGTTACGTGGTGAAAATTTCTTCAATTACACCTGCCGTACTCGAAATAATTAATAGGTATTGATTACGTAGCTACAGTGTAATGAACGACCGAGTTAAGTACAGCGGGTTTCAATTTAAATTTAACCAAAACAGTGTCGCGGTGATACATTCGGAGCAGGTCGAGACTTGTGTGGATAGTTAGTCTGTGTCAGCGGAGGTCCAAGTGTGCCATTACGTAGGTAATAGAGAGTCGAACGACGCAGCTCTCACCACAGTAGGTCGAAGATTGCAGTGCCGACCCGCCGGCTCTCGAATCAGGCATATTAGATTAGGGATGTTGTCTGCCACCAACTATTTAGCGACCCCTTGTATAACAGAATGTTTCGATCAACGAATGTTGGGGAACTTGCCTTGTCATGGATTCTGTGAATTAATTTGTGTATATGAAACAAGTTGTTGTTATGAACTGATATGACAAATAATAGACCGATTATATTTTAGTCTTTTAAATAAATAAACAAAAGAGTCAGTATGTTTTGGTTAAATGGGAAACAAATGAATAACATTTACTTAGAAGTAAAGAGGCACTCTTTTCGTCTTTTGTTTCTTCATTTATTTATGTTAATTGATACATACAGCCTGTAGTCTATCCAAATAAATTTCGCTCAAGTTTTAGCCGTAAAAAGAAACTGACTCGGCTTTATATCACTGTCGTTCGTAAGTAGGTAAAACAGATAATCTATTTCCACCGTAGGCTATAATGTCTCGACATAAATTCACCGCCCGACTCCACCGGTGCCTATAATCACCCAAGCGAGTTGACAAATATCTCGGTCACACGTATTTCTGTGCAAAATCCAAGCGATAATCCAATTCCATCGGATGTTTCGAAAAATAACCAAGTAAATCATTTAAATCAGATCATAATCTGTGTGAGGCGCGTGGTCCGCGAGATGGCGCCATTGTCCGCCCAGGTATGTGACGGTTCCTCCAGACTCTGACATGGGTTGGTCGCTAGGCCCACCACCCTTGATTATGATAAACGACTTATGAAATTAAAACGGTCCCGTACAACAAGTTGCCATTCAAATGAATACGCCCTTTGTTGAAATTCATTCCCTTGACAAATCGCCGCTCTGCACTCAGTATACATTGTCTGTTAAATTAAATGGGTCGACGGCTATTGAAATCGTTTCTACGAAGGCTATTCCGAGACAAAACTATAATACGTCAATCGTGTTCGCGTGGCGTGTCCGTTCAATTCTAACATTTCTAACCTGAAATAGGCCGGTGAATATACAATGCCTGCGATATATCGATCTGTGTTACGAGTGGAGGCAATCTTACAAATGTCTGTCCTATTATAGCTCTTTCTTTAACAGCCTTATACTGGACAAAGGCTTAGCGAACGGAGCTCTAGCGGTTTTCCGTAGCTGACCGTTGTAGCTAGATGGATTTTTATAAAAACTATTTTCAGTCCTTAGGATTCTTTTCTCTACATAGCTCTATTGATAAAAGAGATGAAAGCTTTTGTATCCTTAATTAAATTTTAATTATTTATCCGCGTTTCTGATTGAATAAGTACGAATAAATTTAAGCAACTGATTGAACATACTTAACATTTTCCGAAGCCAAACAAATTTTTGAGTTAGCGCGTTATTTAATGCTTTCTCCAGCGAACATTTAATTAAAAGCTTTTAAACTATTTAGAAATTCCTACGGTGCTAATTGAGTCGCAGTAAGACAGGAATACGGGCCGATATTAAAACCTGGGAATTAATTAGAGCGTTGTATTGGAGGGATGTTTGCGCATTAACAAAGCGAGTGCAGGTAGGTGGTGCGAGCGATCTCTGACACGGTTCCAATAAGTTTGACACGCCGGCTCGCCGCTCGCTATCGGTCCGCGTCCGCTATCGCGCCCTCGCCCGCGCCCCCGCCCGCGCCCTCCTCACCCCCTCACAAATTTTCGGCCGAAGCGGACTGTAGTTTGTTTTCTTTGTGTCATTTCCTTATCGCTCTGCCAAAATACGTTTCATGACTGTTACGTCAGCCGAAACATACTTCAGGTGAAAAATATAGCGCGAGTGCGTGGTTTTGATGCTTTACGATGTAAAATATATTTTTTTTGTAGATTTATTTTTGACCTTTATATTATTTTTATTTTCAGTTTTACTTTTATAAAGAAAGATGTAACTTCTATTTTTTCACGAAGAAAGTAAGCTCTAATAAAAACGTAATACTATGTAGTCTTGTGAAATATACGCAGTACAACTTTGACTTAGACGAAGTCGCAGACTGTTGCTAACGACAAATATTTTTACCGCAGCTTAATGTACTTATAAAAGCGGAACATTCGCTGAAAGTTTTTTTTTCTGTAAAAGTAATATACACCCGCAATGTTTTTGTTTAATATTCCGTGAAAACATATTACGCACAAACAGCTATTATTTATAAAAATCTCTTTGTATACCGCACAAGTGCTTGTACCAGGTAACCGCAGTATCAACGGGAATATTTTATGTTGGTTATCACACACATCCAAACAGCATTCCATTTTATTTTTGTTAAATAATTATTTTACTTCCATTCTAGTCGGAGAGTATTCGCGTAAATTATTGTATTGTATTTACTAAGACTTTTGCCGTTCATATTTCTAAAACGTAGCTTTTATCGCAACACTCATTTGTCTGGCTGTCAGACAAATAAATATCTTGATATCACAGAAGACGAGACTATTTCACGTTTACTGAGTCTATATAAAAAGTTTTTAGGTATTTTATCTTCAAGATACCAGTGGCCCTGGATTATGTTTAACTAATATATCTATTTGTATCTTATTCAGCTGAATTCAAAAAAGGAGGAGTTTCTCAATTTTTCTGTTTTTTTTTTAAGTTTGTTGTGTTTGAACTTTGGACTGGATGAACCGACATTTTTAATATTTTTTATTTAACGTAAAATGGCTGTCATATGGTCGCAAAAAAAAATAATCTCATCAAGAGTCGGTTACATGTTCTTTTAAGTTAAAATGTGATGTGTTATTCAAAAGGAAAGCTGCATATTCAAAAATTTGAAAAGTAGTTGGTTTCATAAAAAAGCACATTTTCAAAGTGACGACGTTTAAAGTAGTATAATTTCATATGAACATATCGGATCATCACTAAACAATAAGTTTTTTTCTAAGCATAATTAAAGCAAATTGCGATCGTTAATTAACTATTCATACGTTCCTGCTTTTATAGTCTAGTTTAATTTATGAAAAGAATTGAAGTCTACCCTGAAGTGGTGCAATTATAGGTCATAGAAGCTAATTAAATAGCACTAGTAAAAGGAAGGAATTCAAACATACCACTTTTAGAGTTCCGTACATAAAAGGGCCATATTAATAAGGCTTTAGCGTCTGTCCACCCGTCTGTCACTCTCCAGATTCTCCTGCACCGTGACAGTCGAAATTTTTACTGATGAATGTCTTTCGATCTCTTTGAAATCTGAAGCAAATCGGAAAATCAATGTAAAATATCATCGAGAAAAATCAATAGTTGGTAATTTTTATTTGAATGGTAACCCTTTCTTTTTTTAAATGCGTTTTTTTACGAAACCGTCAGTCGCGAATCCGATTCGCACCTGACCGTTTTAAAACTTGCGTCGTGTGAGAAAAGAAAAATAGCGACAATTTAGAGCATTTTACGTTCTAACCTAGTAAAATGCAGCAAAGAGTTGTTCGCGGTGTAACTGTATACTTGTATCTAAGATATTATCCACTAGTGTAACAATATCTTAGCTGCAAGTGTCAAGACGTGGCCGCCACATGTCAGCACGTGCATACGGCCCGCGCGACAGAGCGCCATGCAGCGAAACAACATCTATTTGATTCTTATCTCACTCCCCCCCACACACCCACCACTAACCCCCACCCCACCTCACAAACATCCAAAATATAAACAGGTAAAATGTTTTCTTTGTAAAGAAAAACTCCATTTCAAAGACAAGATCGTCTATCTTTTTTCAAATAGGTAAAGGAAATTTTATGTAGAACTTTTACTTCAACGAAGTTTGATTAAATCTTTAATTTTTATACCTTAACATTCTTTTGTGTACAGCTGTACCTACACATATATTAATAGGATGGTTATTTCTCGTCTAACTGAGCATTGTCTTGGCAGTTTATTGTAACTACAAATCAAACTACAAACCCCATTATGTAGTACTTTAATTTTGGTAATAGATCACAAGAATCGTAAATTACATTATTGAGTATCAGTTTTAGTGTTTTCGTTAAGAACAATAATTTGTTGAAAATTTAAAAGCCTTTAAGTTGATCTCTGTTATTTAAAGTACATTGAAACTACGTAAGCACACAAAGTTAATAAACCGTATCATTTGTAAACGTCACTAAGATAGCTTGTTCGTCCAAACCGGCTTGAATAAATTACAAAATTTTATAGAGCTCATCTCGCAAAATGTTTTCAGAATCATAGCGAGCGATAAAAGTTTTATTGGCTTGCTATTGTCTCGTGGCATCGCGTACAGGTGAGCGAGGCCGGGGCGCGGACCTATAGCGGAAGCGACCGTCCGCCAACAACTTCCAACTTTGTCACTCCTCACTGGACACAAGAAACTTTGATAACCCATCCCACACGACTTTCCTTTCGTATCTGCAAAACGGGATGCTCTTCAAAATCAACCTCAAATAACCAATGACGCAATATCAATCCTAGAATATAAATATTCGCCTGAATTTATTACTGCCAAGAAAAAAACAAACATAAACGAGTTTCCATTAAGTGCCGTAGTTTTATTATTGTTACAGTAAAAGTAGAGATGCCGAGAAAATTGCAGCTATTTCTATATTTCTCGGCGAGCGCGGGCGGGCGCGATCCGCGAACTAAAAGAAATCGAATCTAAATTCATCGAATACAAATAAAAGTGTGGAACTGTGAAAGTTCTACCATGCAATTAAACCGCACTTTACTGCTACAATCCCTTGAAATAAAGAACTTTAAAAGAATGTCCTTTTTGTTCAGGTTCCTTTATTTCTCGCCGTGTACCGTTGGACAGAAATAGTGGGTACTGCAATAAAGGTGCTCGGTCCTGCCCAATTGCACACGACCAACGAACACGTGGTTTTTCTAAAGCGCATGCCTTTATAGTTGTTACTGTGACCAACAAAATAATAATTAACAAAAACCTATCGCCCGTTTAATTAAGCTCACCCGTCACGTATAAGTAAGGTGGTTTGTGCGTGTGTGCGCAACGGTTAATTACATAGATTACGCGGTTTTATTGTTAAGTACTTCGGAAGTGAACCTGCTAATAAATAATTCTTACTGTTTGCCGTTAATAATCCCGAAAATCCGCACCGTGTTTCACTAAGACCGCTTTGTATTATCAAATGGGTAGGTATTCAATGGTTTGAACCTTGGAAAAATGGAAAAGACATTTCCTTTTCATTGTCGCAGTAACAAAGCGAGGAGCCCTCACGTCTTCCGGTATTTAGCTGGACTTTGTACTTATACGCAGTGTGTAATATGTGCCTATTTCTCAGTGTAGTGCAGCGCGGCGATATATTTCTTCCATGTAAAATTGCGCGGCACACCTACATACGTGTGAGATTAATTAAATTTTATGAAAACTTTTTACACTAGTTCGGAACTTGGAAATTGTACATTTGTGTTCCTTATATATTGCGAAGAATTTAACGATTCTCACGCAGTGATTAACAAGTTTTAATAAAATGTTTTTTTAATAAATTTACAATTTTACTGAATCCTTAACTTGGAGAATTTACGTTTGAGGTTTTAGCATAGCTTACTTCAGAAAAGCGAAAGACGTACATTCTTAATTGCATTGACTGAAAGGCTTTAACCAGCATAACAATCGCTTTGATAGAGTCTGAATAGAAGGGTGGTAATTAAAGTAAAGCACAGTTAGTTCGAGGACTCATTCGCTAAGTTGACAAAAATTCGCTAGCTAAAAGAGAATGGCTCATAAGTTTCGACACTCATATCGCTTTTCTTCTTAGCAAGCTCTCAAGACAAGAGTGGGGGAGGGGCAGCTCGCATAAATATCGTATAATTACTACTCTCTGGTAACAGAGACGGACTTGGAAATGGCACCGTTTAACTGGGGCACAAAGGCGAGTAGCAATAATACATTGAGCTCTTGAAAAGGCCTTCTTGAATGTCAATACGTAAGCACGTCCGGTATAAACCGAACCTGTTGACTAACCAATTTTAGTACATTTCGAAGCTTTCTTATAAATCGTTTCATAGTACTATTCGCATTTGCTTACTATCTGTCTCAATATTTTGTTTCAATTTCCAAGAGAATCTCTGACCTAGATTGAAATCTTAAACAAATAAATCGCGGAGAAACAAATGCAAGTGAAAATCTGTATCTGGCTGGTCGTGTTTGTGATTTGTGTCTAAGCCACGCCCACTAGTGTCGCGAACGGCGCTTAAGGGGTTATGTCGATGGAATAGACATCTTACTTCTGTATGATAAATAAGAGAGCTCATAGATCCCTGTACAAAGAATTTGTCGGAGTTAGGAAGATATTTATATATGTGAAGCGATTTTTTTAATGTTGGACAGTTTTTTATTTAACTGTAGCGGTGAATACAAGAACGATCCCACAACAAGAAATACATTTTTTTTAATGAATAAGAATAATTAAACAACCAAAGTCCAACATCTGTATCATATTCCCGGCTTTGGCATCTTCAACCGTCAATTTTCCCTCTCAACATTCAGGGACCCTTTGAAGTATTTTCTTCGTATTAAAGTCTCGTTGTTAAGTACAGTCCTGGCCGCAAGCCCTAATCCTCACCAACGAAACATCGCTTGCATCCGATACAAGTGTGCTCGAGTGGACCCTTGGTGAGGCATTGTTGCCAGTAGAACAAAGCGAAGGGCCCTCCGCGGCTGGCGTGACCTCGGTCTCCCTAGCTAGCACGATACTCTTTGTGGTATCACGTTTTTAGGACGCGGCGTTATGAATTGACTGTGTTGATAACAAGAGTCCCTCGATCGAGATGTATAGCGATAGGGAAGTGTCGTTTCAAGGAACTGTATTTTAGGACCGCTATTGTTAATGACAATATTCTCTGAAGTCTTCCGAACCTCCTTTTAAATCACTTCAATCATTTCATTTTTGTTTGTTAACATATTTCGCGTTTCAACAGATGGTAGCGATGGTTGATTTAATTTCAGGTACAGTATTTTTTGTATCAAAATATTTTTCGGTTCGGTTCAATAGTCATTTTCACGTTAGTTTTTTCGATAACAGTTATGCAATTCGCCCAAAACTGAAAGTTGAAAAAACCTCACAACCATCACCCAATTTTCGGTAGTTTTTGGTTGAACCGCAACAAATCAGAACGGTTATTCTGGCGCGTTCCTATGCAAGCGTTATTGTTAAATTTTTATAGGTGTCATCATATAAACACATCGCAGCCACAGAAAGCAGACACTCGGAAACAAAGACATAGTTTGCACGCCACGACCACTCGACGCCTGCCGCCCGACACCTCTCAAACTTACCTTGTGCGAAATTCCTAGAACAACTTTTTGGCACATTCGACTTGCGAATACGCTGCTCACTTAAAATACCGTAAACATTACTGTCTATATTGTAATCTTAGGGAAAGTTTCAAAACTGTAACTGGCTGGAAACAAATATTCTACAGTTACTTAATTGAACAGATTAAAAAAATACAGTAAAACACATGTTTACGAGCCTTACAAAAAGTATCAAGTTCATTACGAAACAAAAAAAGTAAAATCAAACAAAGCTGAACAAAATATGAGTAGGTAAAGCCGAAACTAAAACATTGTACCGTACCCTCACTTAGCAAAGTACTTCAACATCTGTCGAAAAAACTTCGTGCGCCAATAAAAAAATAACAAGTCTGCTCATTTGATAAAACGCTGCGATTGTAACGGCGGGATTTAATGAAAACTTCTAAACTTATTATAGTGACGATAAGAAAGTTTGACAGCGGCCGGACACTGACAAGAGACCAGCTCTGCCTTCTATTTATTCGCTGCCGCCAACCGGCAGAACAAAGAATCTTAATTATTTTAAGCTGAGCAAGCTCTCTCGTAATTTGTAGTTTAGTCCCTGAGAACTACTTATTTTATTGTATCGTCAGCTAGGGACTGGCTTAACTATTGCGGGGGTATTATTTTACAGATTTTCACGGCGTCTGCACATCTGAAGAGAGCGGTAACAATTGCGCTTGTCTTTTAAGACCCATTCTTTTTTAAGTGCTCTCCATCGGAATTAAGTTATTCGTGTCTGTCAGCACGGTTTCGAGTTCCTCCAGTGTTTCTCCGTAACTCGAGAATGCTTTACAATGATGTCTCGTTTCTGAATAGCACTTAACAAAACTCGATGTGGTTGCGACTTTGAGACCTACGATGAATTTGTAATTTAAGTGTAATTAACGACGTTTGTCTCGCGAGTTGTTTGCGCGTCACGTGCACCACCTACTGGGGGAAACTCAATTAGTATTTGTTATTGAATATAATAGTTTACTAAGGGCCTCATTCGTGTCGCTGCAATGCGACTGCCGTGCTCAGCTAAATGAGTTTACACTGTAGTCAAGGTATATTTTAGAGAGTTCTCCTTATCAAGCTGTATGCCTGAAATGTTTAATTAATCAACTTTATTCAATAAATATATAGACAGATGTCTAATTTCTTAATTTAAGTTGCAAAAAAAAAATATTCATCCAAAAAAATAATAAGAAGTTAATCTAATGTTTTTCACCTCATTTAGATACGAAACTGTCACACTACATTGCGAAGGCTCAAATTCTTTTTATCCTTTTATCTAATATAGTGGGTGTTCAGTAACAGACGTAAATAAAAACGGAAGCATCCAAAGTTACATCCATCATAAGAACGTAAAATATCCCCATCTGATCATATTCCTAAATCAAATCCCCTTAGAAAACCACGACAAAAATGACAGCAAATAAAGCAAGGACCAAGCAAACAAAATAAAAATCAAACCGGTGGAACAAGACATCGGCCGAGAACTAAGGATAGGGCTGCCCGTTCGAGTGAGAGTCTAAAAACCTAACACGTAGATCGAGCGCCAGTAAAACATGTTTCTAGAAACTTTCCCGACACTTACTGCAGTTTAGGCGAAGCCGGGGCGCGGGCTAAGCGAACAAAACGCCCCTTCTCCCTCACATACAATTTTGTTTGTTAAAAAATATCTTGTAAATTGAACTCACTTTGTCAAAGTTTGTCCTAAAAAATTTGATTAAAATTGTCTGTGAAAAACTTAGTTATTTTTTCTTTTGGCGTTTATAGTTCGGTTATAAGTCTAGCATTGAGTTATTCTTAGTTTTGGATCAGATTTCTAGCAGCATATAAGGGAATTTAAGTTGGGCAATAAATTGGTCGTGCGATCAAAACCACATTTGATCAAGTTACGAAGTTACAATTAAATAACTCTCAGACTCTCCCTTTTATGAATAAAACGAATATGCTTCAATTACATTAAAACTAGTCTAGAAAAGATGAAAGTAATACTCTTGCAATTGTCTCAGCTACAAAAGAAATATGCAAACCCGGCAGCGAAGCAGATTAGATGCGTATCTCCACGTGCAAATTGTGAAACTAGATAGAAGGGAATGGATGGGTCCGACTGTAATGACATTTGCCGCGCTGCTTTATTTAAGACCTACTTTAATCCGAACTCTTTGTTGCGGTTTTTTTTTAATTTACGCTGATAGTGATTCCTTTGAGCGAGGAACTTAGTATTAGCGTTTTATATGTCATGTTTAATGAAGAAAATACTGGAAAACTATAGACTTTTCTATACTTTCATTTCTGCTAATTGTTTTTTTTTAAATATATATCCTATTTACCTTGAAGAAAAAAGTCCAGAGTCATACATTTTTATCCCACATGTTAACTTCATATCGGCATGGCATTCAAGCCCATCCACAGCCATCGTATTTACACTAGTACAACCTATATGTAGGCCCAATCAATTATTTAACGCGCATGTATTGAGGCAATACGGACATAATACACAGTCACCCCATAGTCGAAACCAAGAAACAGTGATCCAACAAAACAAACAAATAAACATCGCAAGCTCAACCAAAATCAGTTGGACTAAAAACCGGAATTTCGTACAGTATGTAGAGTTACTGACGCAAATAGACTTTAAGTTCATTAGGCGAGGTAACAAGGGGTAAACTGGCAAGTTGAGGGCAGCTCCTCGAGTGCGGCCAGCTTGGCTGACCTCGGCTGTTCCAACTATGTCCTGCACTCCTGCACTAAAACCGCCAGCTCACAAGTCGAATTACTCGCCACTTGAATAAATGTAGCTTTTTGTTCAGTACAGATTGATTTTGCTTAGAAAGTACGGTTGGATTTGGTTACGAGATACAGTTGCTTTGAAAGTTCTTGGTTTCTACAGATTTTTTTTTATATTGTAACTTTTCAAATTTTTATGTCTCTACATTTTACATGGTAATTTCTGCATTTATAGTGATTTTCAACTGATGTCAATTGTCCATACAGTCGTTAAGATATGCTTATTGGTTTTACAATTTTTAATGAGCGAAACAGATATTTAATTAAACACTAAGAATGTGTTTCGGAAAACTTGACTAAGACTTGGACGGCAAAATTCCGGTAGACTCTGAGTGAGGTGGTCAGATGATATAGAAAATATGATGTGATATAGGAAAAAGCAAAGGGCAATAGAAAAAGAAGAATTAATAAATTAATTAGCTCCATTTGTTAACAAACAGCTATTTGCCCAGCAGTGGGATATTCCAGGCTGATGATAATAATTATAAATCCTAATATCACTATCTTCAAAATCATTCGTATTCATCTCCATTATCTAGCTGAATGATCTATTTCTAATCAGTAAAACCCCAGATTGCTGACAACCAATTAGAGGATTAAGGATATGCCACAACACTACATGATGAATAGGATATGTTTGCCTTACGGATTGAGCCCTGGTCTACACCGTACCATTTGCCGCATCGAATTACTATTCGAATCTATGAGAATTATAGATTGCATTCGTGAGCTGAGATGGATTACTAGCCTGTTCCGCTGACAGTTCAGTACCTAACTGTTTGCTAAAAGAATATGTAGCTCCGATGCTGCAAACTTTCATGTGGAGTACCGCTCTACTGCATAAAATTGCAATCTTTGTTGAATGAGGTAAATATTTATATCCGACGGTAGACGATTTGTTTTCGTTTTTTCGAAATTGAATTTTATCTACCTTGTAGTAATTTACTTGTAGCTTGTAGTAGTAATTTATTCTGTATGTAATTTTGTATGCATGTTAATAATGAATAGTTGATGCGCTTCAAGACTGTTTATTGAATTATTATTAAACTGTGGTCAATAAAAATCCTCGTGACGTTTTATAAGACTGACAAAAACCATTACTGATAGAATGAAATTAGCTGACTCATCAAACTGGTTAATAAAAAACATTACATACGAATGGAAAAAAAGGATTACAGATTTACTCAATATGCACTTACAATTTCTCATAAGATAATTTTGTTTATCGTAGAGAAGAAATTATATTACTTAACTTTACGAGACAATGTATTTAGAAATCAATCTTTCAGTCTGGAATCACCTAACAAATGTACCCTTGTCTAATTCATATTTAATTCTAGATATATTGTTGTACTATACAGATTCAAAACAGTAAAAGAGATTCCCATAAATTAACAATGATAATAAATAAAAAAAACACGACACATAACTCCAATGATTCAATAACAACTAACCATTTATCCTTAATATTCAGAGTAACGTAAATACGTACATTGTCCGTTAGCGCGAAGATTTCGAGGTTCGATTCTCGATGCAAAGCGATAAAACGCGTGAAAGATTCATCACAGCCCCCCAGGGGCCGATATCTCTTGTAAGTTGTAGCCAACCTACCGCCCTTCCCTCCAACCTCCTATATATATCATATTTTTCAAAAATTCGCCTCAACTTAGTTGCGAATTCGTCGGCACTACGCCCCCAACTTTTGACATTGAATTGAATTGTCGATTCGTTTGATGTCATCTATGCGATAACTTACAAACTATTGGGACGGTTGTGTATTTCGTATTTAAATCTTGTTTTTAACTGCGCTTCTGTGAATATTTTTGTACGTGTAACGGCGGACGTGTTGTATTGCTGGTCTGTCCATTTTGCGGTACATTTTGATTGAAGGATTTATTTTGTGCCTCTTCCAAACCACACCAATAAAAAAACACTATGTTTTAGTTATTACTTTAGATGAACTATACCTAGTCGTAGTTCAATAAAATCGAATAAGTCGACTACTAATATTACTATTCTTCCTTTGTAAAAATGAATAAATAAGAAATACTTTTCAAACTCTGTCTGCTTACTAACATAATATTTGTCAACAACTCCCATCAATTAATGAATTCACTCAATCCAATAACCGGAGTATTTATTACTGAGCAATCAACTTTATAATTACGGAAGATTTCTAATAAACTCACGACAAACCTTTCATTTGCTTCATTTGCTAACACGCTCGAACAGCCCCGAGCTATTTAATAAAAGCCCTTAATCCAGGAATCGATCTCAATAAAAAAGTCAATAACTCGCACTAGACATGTATAACAGCAAAGTGCATTTACGTGTTGCATACACTGCATTCAATTAATGCTGAGCCAATGTCCGGGTTTCGAACTGTCGGCCCGTGCCATATAATCCGTATTAACATACACACAGCCTGTCTGTCTTCGTGTACTACTAACTAGTCTTAACACGATAAATGGTAGCATTAATTTTGTACAAAACAAACGATAAACATTGTTACGAGAGCGAATACTTTCTAATGACGTCACAACCGTGACGCAAGCAAATGACGTGGGTGGGACGACCTCGTAACGCTGAATATGATTTTTATAAAATAATACTTTTTATAATAAAATGTTGGGAGTTGGAAACTACGGTAATTAATCACGTGCATTCTTTATTGTTCGTAAATTATTAAATTACAGATGAAGCGTCGACGGTATAAATTAAAGGAAAATATCATGGAGTTTTTTTATGTATTGTTTGGTATTTTTGTAATTTTACGTTCTTTGTGTTTATTATATAAATTTATCTGCCATATATACAAAATGTTAATGTAACTATAGCGCTAATACGTCATGAAGGGTTAAACAGTGCAGTTTTAACAGTTAATTTTTTTGTACTGTCTTTAGACTATTTTGTCTAACATAAAATTAAAATATATGTAATTTACAATTTATTACCTACTAGCTGACCTGTCAAACGTTGTTTTGCCTTATAAATTATTTCTAGTTGTATGTATTTTTAATGCCACATTATAAAAAAATAAAAACAAAGAATTTCGTCCAAAAAATAAAAAAAATAATTATCAAGGTATGAAAAATAGATGTTGTTCTATTCTCAGACCTACCCAATATGTATACAAAATTTCATAAAAATCGGTCGAATAGTTTCGGAGGAGTACGGTAACTAACGTCGTGACACGGGAATTATATAAATTACAAGACAAGAAGAAGATATACTTTTTTACCAAATTTTACGTGATTCTTAATAAAGAGTTACATTCTAATTCTAGAACATCACACCCCCAATACTGCCCCTTTCTCCAGTCAAAACGTTATCGACTCCAACATGAACATACAACAATCATCTGTTATAATACCCAGAGTTATATATAATTTGGAATATTCTGTCTTACAGACACAGCCAGTACTGTGAGAGGTAAATCCCGGGGGATTTAATCATAGTCGTAGGCCTCACACGAATCTATTATCAAATTGTACCGCCATATTACTTGACTCGGTTTACCTAATACCTTGAGGATTCGAATAAATGTTATATTATAGTATTTGATTCTGACTGCTATGTATCAGACAGGACTATATATTATGTTGTTAAGTAATTAATGTTTAATTTCTTGTGTGTTGAATAAAGGGTTATATGGAATATATATACTTGATTAATTGTTATTTCTATCGTATGTGCTTGTTAGAAACTAATAAATTTCATTGCAATGAAACTACTTTTACGGATTTCATCACGGTTTAATTCTTCTGTCAAGACCAACGCCATCTCAGTATACCCGTGACCATGATACCTGCAAAGCTGCCGAAACGTCGGGAACTGAAATCTAAAACTAAACCGCGACAAAATCCGTAAAAGTAGTTTCATTTCAATGTCTAACATGCGCGACCTAAGAAACCACTAATAAAATTCATTGAATTTTCGGGTGTGAACTGAGTTTATTGTAAACTAAATGATAATCAATAATTCTGTCCTAGATAATTTAAAATTAGTTTTGTTTTTAAGCATTATTTTGCGAACATACGCCGTAAACAAAAAAAAGCACTAACACACCACACTTACACTGACAAACTCACTCACCTTAGTTTAAACCTGCAACCTCATGCATATAAATCTACTTCTTCAAGCTAAGGTGGTTTCTAGAATAAATATAAGGGCATAACTTATTTATGGGGGAAGTCAACCCTTCCGAGTGACGTAAATAAATCGATCCGTCGATTTTGAAATCGTCTGACACGTTGGTAACGGAAAATTGCGTTAGCTCGGTGTAGTCTGGAAAACTTATAACTATTAACTAATGTCTAGGATAAGGATGGATATGTTATCTTAGTTTTGTGATTACTGTCTATTTGAATTTGTTTTTTTTGTATATTCTGATTAACTTTCATTAACAACTTCTTGGAACAGTGAATGTAGAGTCTAAGAGGCAATAGATCTATTTTTAACATTTCTAAAGAACTATGTTCAGGAAAAGTCAAGCAAAACCTTTTGACTAAAAGTTATAAAAACCTTTTACTTATTTTTGATATGGTTTTAATGTTATACTCACATCTTACACATGTATACCGAATTGTATACAGAAACTTAAAAATCTTACCTTTATCTTACACATACCAGTTAAGAAGAATGTTCGTGTTAATTTATTAGTTAAATTGATCACAAAGACGTGTTTTTCTAGTACAATTTTGAGTACAACCATGACACCAAACTAGTACTTAAAAAAATAACTACCAAACTTACTCAGTATACCTTTTTGCTTGAGGTTTAAACGAAATTGATTACAACTTATTTATTCTACCACTTCATAAAGTAATAGAAAATAGAATATAAATATTATTTTACGAAGAAAAACAAAAAGTGGGCGCCGCTGCCCTTTATAAACAATACCCGAAGGCAACAAACACCTAATTTAATAATCAACTTTGATAAAAACACCTTATTCATAATCCCAACACCGAAAAATACATTTTTATATAAATGTTTTGTATTTTTTTCTCACACTACAGTTTATTTAAATATCGTACAAATCGGATTACGTTATACATATGTACGTCTCATTTGTTCTATTTGGGATTTACATTTTTAGGAGACACTCACACATACACATTACAAGACACAAACTACAATGTCGGTTAAAAATGCAATTCCGTGTCCAAAATTTTATAATATCTGTCACTTTTTAATGGAACTGTTTCATATATATAGATAAAAATATTGTTTTATCACAAGTTTTATTTGGTGTGACTTAGCAGGGAGCCTACCACTGTGTCTTAAGAAATGTTAACCTCGTTAGAGTCAGATGGCGCGCTACATGTAGGAGAGCGTCCTCTCGCTTCCACAACTGCATCAGTGTAAGTTTCGGAGCAGGTAGTAGGCCCCCAGGATAAGAAATGGCTGCGTGCCATCTACGCACGCCATGACAGTCGACAGGTCGACAGTCTTGGACAACTTCGTTCTATTAAACTCGCCTGGACATTTATTTTACTCTATATAAAGTTTCCTCTTTGTAGCGAAAATATTTATTTTGATGGTTTCCGTATAAAGGTATTGGATATTATTTGGTATTTGTTCGGAATTGTGGATAATGTACAAACATTACTACATTGCTGTAGTGGCTTACGTATTTGTGTTACAGATAAATAGAAGAATACCAGCCTGTAATTGTCATCTATAAAGAAAAGCCTCATAATTAGGGGCATCATTCATCCGAAAGTACTTATTAAAAAAACTTGACAAAAACTAAGGACTTCCTGAACAAGCCATGCTAATCTTGTTCAAAATAATATTTTTAGTTCAAAAGGAGGTTTTATTCCAACCGTAAAATATAACTATCTCAAAGTTTTTACCAGCAACATACATTACGAAGTCAATAAACTAATAGCAGGCGATCCTAAGCTAGTGCCAGACGCAGCAGTAACAAGACATTAGTATGAACGCCACTCAAATTGGCCTCTCCTTGATTACAATTAACTGGCAAGTCGGAGCCGCCGGCCACATACTGCCAGGCGAGATCAGCGTGAATTTAGGGTACAAGTGTCTGCATCAAACTAAGTGATGGATGTTTAAGTGTTGAATGGGGAGGTTTTTGAGATTGCGAAAAAGAAGCGTTTTGATGGTGAGGTAATTTTGAATGTTACTAAAATACTTTGAGGTATATCAGATATGGTTTTTGGACAGATTTTGTAAATGTCTCAAATTCCTTTAACGCTTTTTATGTCTGTGTCACTGTCAAGTAGAACATACAGATACATTTTGGAACATCAATGAAATAGAGATATCTATTGGTTATTATTTAGAAATAATAAAATGCATTCTAAGTCACAATATAATCTGTTTCCAATCAATACAACGAACAAAGACTAAACATGCTAACTACACGAACAAATATTAAAGCAAGAAATCGTACGCCAGCCGCTGTCCTCTCGACGACAGAGTATTAGTCATCCAGCTTCCGTTGCAGACAGCTTTACTGAAGGCTAATATTATTTCAAAACGGCCTGAACTTTGCCTAAAGCTCAAGTGGAACAGGCCAATCGAATCACACGTACAACACATTTGTTTTGGCAAAAGTTCAATAAATGGACCGACTGCGGACAGATCTGGCCGAGTTGATTCAGGACAATCTTGGCCAGCTTTTATTGGTCGCAAAAAATGGTTTCGGAAATATTTAACAAGCAATGTTTGATGCCATGTGATGTCTGGTTTTAAAGAATTTCAATTGAAAGCGTGGGTATTGGAAGCTACTCTAGCATATTTTTACTTCATCGTACCTTGACTTCTGTCTAAACCTGTTGGAAAATGTCTGTCCGCATCGAACCCAAATTATAACATGAATAAAAATATACTTTTCAACTCAAATTTACTAGTTAGGTACTTAGTGTTGACATGACTGGATTATTTTCACAATCTAAAAAGAAATCCCAATTACAGTGACACTCAAGAATTAGACTCAGGTATTACCTACATTGATTAAAAACCCCACAAAATCTCCATTTGTAAAAACTAAATCTTTCATAGATAAATCTTAGGTATTAATTCCAAACTTTAATTAGAGCTGTAATAAATGTTCAAAGTTTGAATAAAACGATAGAGTAGGAAATCGGATTTTTTGTTAGTCTGTTTCTGCGTGGTTGGAGTCACTAGGGCATCAGCTACACGCATGCCCCTGGGGGCGTACCAGCAACTCCTAAAGTTCCAAATATCAGTTTACGGTCGAAAAAAAGAGATGCCGATATACCATGTAGAGCGCTGTCCCGCTCACACAACTGCAGTAATATTACATTTAGTGTTGTGGTAGGCCCCCTGGATTAATGCAAGCCCTTGCACTCTCTAGTGGGGGAAATATAAACTAATTAGAATGACTGTTAAAAACGTGACGATCGCGAACGAGGGAGATTTTCCTTGTTTATTTTTCAAACTGTTGATGTTGGTAGGTACACGCGACAACTCTAGATCCCTACCAACAGAAAATAAGTAGGGGATTTATTTTACAGTAACATGTTTGTGACTCAATTCAAGCATATTCAGCACCATGTTCCATAAAAATCAGTATAGCGGTGTACTTCGAAATTCGAACCGACTTACAGTTGCAGTTACTTTCATATTTCTAATAGGTGCAATATCATTTTTCTAGATATTTTTTTTCTGAACCAGTATAAAAAAACAGACATAAGACCACTGATCTTCGAAACTTCATTACCACTTCGATTAAAACAAGAACACATCAAAATTTCCATCTCGAAAACGCAACGCCAAACAAGCGTAACAAGCTTTCTAAAAGTTAAACAGCGAATATCAAACAATGAATATATAAAGCTAGTGATTAGACACTACCACAAGCGAACACAATCAAATTGCGATCCTGATGCGCTGTTTAATAAGCATACCCGGGTTAAACTAATAAATCAGACTGATTTGATTATTTACTGCCGGCTGTACTGTTTGATGTAGGAATACATTAGTATCTTATAGGCTTCGTTGGATTGTTGAATACATAATATGTTAATACACAATTTAAGCTAATGTTGGCGAGCGTCGATAAAAACAAAATATTGGTGAATCTGATGGTTAATTGAAAGTACTGACGAATTGTTTGTGCGAATATGATATTTTTTTCTGCATTTATACTATTATATGTGTTGTTATATATTTATCGACACTAAGATTAGTATTAAAATAAGTATTGAATTTGTGCTATGTGACTAGTGATTGATGAAAAATATAACAAAAATAGACCCAAACGTAGGTAATTCCTTTTTGTTTATAACTATCGAATATTATAAATTTTGGGACTGCTTTGGATTATTGCATAGATTAATTATAACATGTTAATTTTCATTTGAACAAGACTGATAAAAATTAAACACTAACGAATGATTGATAAGTTCAGATAAATCTGTAAGCAAATGTACGCAATATTTTGTACATACATAGCGATCATCACGTTTACTATAAACCTACTTTCCATATGATGAGGTGAAGTACGTATCACAGATTTCAAAAAGTTAAATCCACCATAAAAAGCGAACAATAACTATACCACAATTTCCTATGACATTTGCGTACAGCGTACAGCGTACAGCGATGAAATCAACTGAAAGTCTGCAGCAAAGGTGACAGGAAGCGGGGTGCAACGGAGCGCGGCGAACATCGCTGACTCAGGATAGAGATACCTCTATCATAGGAACTCGATCGATCGCATAAAAAAGCGACGGAGCGAGTTCTTTGTGACTTTCCGTTGTATTATTAACTAAGAAACCAGCTCAAACCATTTACAGTTCACCTTATCTCGTAATACTCTCGAAATTGATTTGTGGGAGGTTGTTATTGGTATTTATCAAACTAAGTTGCTTAACTATTTGCATTTAACTGGAAGCTCTTCTAATAAAATAAAATAATAAAATTGGTGTTGAAAAAGTCTAGGCATTTTGTAAAAAAAACATTATTTTATACGTATTTTTAATCTGCATTCTACCTGATTACAGATAAATATAGGTATCAAATGCTGTTTTTTTAGCCGGCTTACACAACAAGGTACACCGCGTGTTATATAGTTTTCGATTCCGGGAAATAAAATGACGCCGATATAAAAATACTTAATAAAACACCATGTTTTAAGATGGACTACAACAAGAAATTACTCGTCTATCAACTGTAGAGGTAACGTACCATACGATACCTACAACGAGATTACCACGAGAGTACCATCATGCAAATATATTTAAGTGGATTTATTGTATATAATTGTAGTAAATTTAAAACATTCGTATTTGGTTATTAATAATTTCCAAAACTAACATTTATCAAATTATACACAACTCTGTATATACATTCTAAAAACTTTGACAAGTTCTAAGGAACACTCTTGTTTTGATTAATATAAAAGCTACTCTCGTTTAATACAGAGGCCGTAGTGTCGTGAAAATAGCTTGTATAGTAGATAAACATGTGGTAGGTGAATTTTATTCCAACTAGAGATTCAATTTGAGATTGCCTTTGATTTGCGACCATACTTCCAAATTAAACTTTGTGTAATGTCAAAGTTCTCGTCCTCCCACGCGATATTTCATTCACAAAGTCCTTTAATTTACTCACCGTTTTCGCACATAAAATGTAGGAAACAAATGTTAGTGGTAGTGAGCCGCGAGTAAGCGATTTGGCACATTGCGCCCGAGAGCGGGCGGGGGCGAGCCACGGCATAATTACGTACCTACGAAATGTGAGCTGTCGTTTAAATCTTGCACTGCTTAAATTTGAAGCGAACTTCACTGAGGCCGTGTTATTAATTTAATTTTGTTCCCTCCTACTCGTAGAATACGGCCATTGTACCACCAGCTCACACGTGGCGCTCTGTGACCGCCTCTAAATCACCCTAAAACAAAATCCCTCCGCAATTTAGATACAATTTTCTTACAAAGAAAAGGATATTTATGTTTTAGACCTTCACAGATAAAGTCGCCTCAGCACTTATCAGGAATCTAACAAAAAACACACAATATTTTACCCGAAACCAAAAGATTTCCAGTCTTCGAGAGCAATAACGCCACCCCACATTCCAGATGAAAGTGTACGAGAGTAGACTATTGCCCGAACGCATTAGACTACCAAAGCTGAACAATTTAATGACGATTGACTATTCATACCACATTCAAGCGGTTGACCGCTTTGCTACTCTTGATTTAGAGTCTAATTATTCTGCGATCTCAGCCGTAGCGGACGCTTGCAGAGTACGTAATGAGAGGGGCGAGGCGGCGCGGCCCGGGGGAGGCGGGATGCAAAATGTTGCAATTGCATTTCCCCGTCAGAAAAACAGCTTACACTAGCAAAAATAATTAAGAGTATTAGCGGAGTCGGCGAGCGGAGTGTCGCGCAGTAAATAGTCTGCTAAATACCCACCTACATTTATTGGCGCGGGGGCTTTGGGAAGGCCACTGTAATGGCGGAAACAATTTTGCCTTTTAAAACAGTGTACGCCTTTGTTTATAAACGCTTCCGTTGAACAAGTACATAGCTGCGTGTTTTACGTGATTTCAAGTGATGTCAAAGTGGAAATATGGAGCTCGATTTTTATAATGAGAGTAGGTACCTACGTAGGCAGATCGTTATTCAGCTTTTGAGTGCTCATTATAAAATAAAAGAGGCTTTGAGTATTCCTGAATATTATTAAATTACCAGGAATAAACTAAGCACGAGTTTTTCTTTAATAATTGACCTCGAGTATTCAATTTGAGGAACCTACGCGATTTTATCGTAGACATGTGGGAGTATACAACACACTACCATCTGACTAGGTAGGTACCATCGTAGGTAGCCTTCCATTATCGGGCCCGGCAGGACAGCAGAGACCATTAAGCCGGATATTTTCATACTTATCACCTGCCTAGACCTTAACTGGCGCACATTAAACAATTGGCGATGCATCATTTGTCGTCTGTCGCCGTCGCCCTTGACAACGGTCCGTCCCAACCAAAGCGGAAAAAGATAATCCCCCAATTAAATTGAACCACTACCCATGAAATTGTTTACCTTTTTGAGGTAAAGACTTTTTAGTCAGACGTGGAACGGAATTTCGCTTGCTATCAGGTTCAGCAAAATGAAAATATTTCAAGGATAAAATCAATATACTTACTTGGTTTTTCACGAATTTTATCCTCCCTTCAAAATACCCGTTATTTCAGCCTAGTTTTGCATAAGCGAAATAAACTTGCGTTGTTTTTCAAATAGAACTAAGATCTAAAAGTCGGGCACAAAAAGCGGTTTCTAGGCAAGTCTTTTTAGATATCTAAAACCCCTATTTAATATTTATGAACAAAACAGTACAGAAGACAAGAAATTTATGACTTTTACATATGTTATACCGTATATAGTTTCGCTTCTAAGAGATCACTGGCTAGTCCTTGAGGGTTTTTTATCTGCCATCAATTCATCAAGTTGTAGACATGTCCGGGTGTCTGCTAGTACCCGCTAGTCACACGACAATGGGTGACAGGGTTCGCGGAAAAAATCTATAGTCAGCAAACGTGCTCAAATTGTGGAACTCGCTGTTATAAATTACGATTCGACGAAAATTTCAAAAAAAAAAAATTGCTATTACAATAAACTACAATCATTTCTTTGAAATTGGGCCAAAGCTACCTATTTTATTATTTCCCCTAAACTGATTCAGTTATCCATGATTTACATCTGAAAAAGATATTGCAAACGAAAGAGTTCCTGAAAAAGAAGTAGAATACTCTCCAGAATGATATACAGCTGGTACTTTGCTTTAAAAACTACATAGTAAGCTACATCTCCGTAAACCTAATTAGGTCAAACATTTTAAGCAGATTGGAGACGTATCGAACAATTTATTGTAGGTAATTAGTCGGGTCCGAATATGGGCACATTTACGGGAGCGAGTTGGCATCGGGGCCCCGCTGGCTTTCTCCCAACCCTTATAGAGAAGTGGTCTCAACGTTTACCGCTCGCATTTGGCAGTCTTTCACTGCATAGTAATGCGCGTTCAATTCATGTTGCATCATTACCGGTTTTGAATAATTTAGTGTCACCTTCGACAATACTCTTCGAGGGGATGAAAGTTATTACGTTATTATCTGAGCCCGGATTTGTTTGATGTTCACTTTTTGTTTTACAGTTGCAATATTGGATGTGACGGATATTGCAGTTTCAAGTTTACTTTTGAAACGCTTTTCATGTGTAACCTTTTTGAGTTCCGTAACGTACCTAAGGGTAAAAATGGAACCCTAATGATATTGCTTCGTTGTCTCTCCGTCTGCCCCTCTGTCAGCTCGTCTGTTACCAGTTTACATCTTAATACATTTTAGAACAATTCATTTTAGAACTCCAAAAGATTTACTACATCGAAAGCTTTCCTTCCGTCCTTTCTGTCTATCACCATGCTATACATACATCCTTACAATGACCTAAAAATAAGCTACCGTTAAGAGTTACCTCTAAAAAAGAGACTGATCTTTAAATCATTCAACAAATTTTCCTTAGCTATTTCTTTAAAAACCTGGCCAAAATGACTTAATTCCCGCCTATAACATCCATCTATGATGGGCTAAAAAAATAGAGAAAGTAGAAAATGTATACACCTCAAATCTGAACCTACGTTTTACCAACGTGATATAATGCTAGTGTAAGCATTTAATAACTTCCCCTTGTATTCAGCAAACTCTTTGACCTCCCCTAGTACACGGGCTTGGTAGGTGCTTATAGCTCAACTATAAGCTCTCAAAATCGGGATAAGTACGCTTTTAAACGTAGGTACCTAGAATACCTACATATATTGGTAGTGATTGTATATTAAGACATTGTATGGATACAGTTCGTTCTTCTCTGTTGGATACAGTTATATTTAAAAGTGGAATCTGAAATCGCCAAAGGTGTTCATCTGTCATAATCGATACTAACATTATAAATGCAATCTCAGTCTGTCTGTCACGCCAAAACTACAGTACGGATTGTATTGAAGAAATTTAGTACCACAGATAGTCTAGAGCCTAAGAAAGGACGAGTAAGAGGGTAAGGGGGTCAAAGGTTAGTTTTTTTTAGACTAGTGCTTTGGAATTAGGCTTATATTTTCGTTTACCGAAAGAGAGAGTATATATCTTCAAGGCAACTTTTTTGGCTTTCTCCTTTATAATCCTCCTTTTTTAAATATGATTTAGATCCGCAAATGGAAGCGCAGCTTGAAGAAAGAAATAAGCATAAAATGGTAACACATACGCAGATAGACATTCACATAAGACATGTTTAATTTTAATAGTGCCTCAGTATTTCGTGTGGGTAAAGTTAAGAGCAAAAATAAAAACCTTCGAATTAATAAAAATGCTTTAATTAAGTTAAATCAAATAAATACTTATATAGATACTTATTACAAACAAATATTTTATCTGAATAGATGGAATGCTAAACGTTTATTTTATTGTGAATTATGATATGTATTAGTTATAGCCAATTAGCCACTAGATTTCTAGATTTTATTGCTTTAATATCATTCAGTCTAGTCAGCAACAAAGGACTATGAACACAAATCTAAAAAAAACACAGGTACTTACTAGATTTATTACAAATTTTCAACATTGGCGTCCGGGGATGAGAGCCTTAAAAAATCTGCATCCGCATTGACATCCGCGGATGTAAAAATTGACGTTTGCTACACCACTGGTACGTACAATCGATTGCAATGAGTAATGCCCTATTTTCATGATTTCAGTACTTTCAGTGCTAAAATCTGCCTAAGCCCAAACTCTAAGTGTAAGTGAACATTTCAGAAAGTCTTTTAATCTAATTTAGGTCATCGACTTCTGTTGCTGACTGTCCGTAAATAAGACTAACACATAACGAGCATTAAATAATTGCACCATAATAAATAAGGTCTTTGTACACAATAATCACAATATCAACTGTTTTATTGCTTCAATTTATATTATTTTACATTATAATTACCTATAAGTACAATCAGCAAATTAAATACGTTAACAGCGCTACTATGACCTCACGTATGTAAAAAACAGTTGTGAACTTCATATTATTTTATTTGCTGACTTTACATTCAAATATGCACAAAACCTCAACAAATAATTTCTTCCAAACTTCATTCAATTTCACAAAAAAAATATCTCCCGATCTTATTTAAATACAGCATGCAATTCACGTTAATACATCATAATAGTAAAATAATTAACTAAAAATATCCAATATCATTAATTGAAATAATAATTCGATATAAATAACATAATTCGTCTATAACCCAAAAAAAAAACGAAAATATCAAGACATTTTCTACCTATCATAAAAATAATAATATAATTGTATATTTTTCTAATTAATAATTCATTAACTAACAACGAAGAGCTTAGAATATAATTTCAATTTAGGTACAATTTCATTTATCACAATTTGTAACACTGCCGGGAAAGTATTGGCAGGTTTTTGGCACTGTAATCTTTATAATTTTGATGCTCTATTATTTTTAATAAAATATTTTTACAGTAAGACAGTGCTAATCTCATTTATCGCCAATACGTGTGACACGTACAATATTTGGTGTTTTCGTTCCACTAATCATTATTATTATTACATCATTCTCATTACCCCATAATACTTTTAAATCAATGATATATTTTACTTTAAGAGCTCAGCTCCGACTTGCCAATAGTCACAAACTATACCATCGGACTACAGTCACAATAAATACGAAAACTACACTAAATATTTAAGCTCAGAATTCCCAAATATGAGTAAAACCGGATCACAATACACTATTCCAAAACTGGCTTTATGTGGACGTCGATAAAGTTTGCAATTGCTTAGCAGCCACGGTAGAGCCTATGTAACTTGTACATAATACATATTAGGTAGTACGAGTGAATGTATCATGAAGTCATATTGCCATTTTAGTTAAATTTCAGAAAGAAAACTACTGATCTAGCTTCTTTTAACCTACTACAGTGGGTTGTTGAATAATAATAGATAGTCTTTACATGAAAAAAAAAACTGAATTTTGGCCTACAGGTAGCTTAAACTCAGACTCATACATACGAAAAGCTCAATCTTGTTTGACTGAAAGTCAACATAAACAAAGCTTGACAAAAGGCTAAGTTAAGTTCACACTTTCCACAGCTACAATAACTTCACTCAGCATGACTTATGACGTCACAATATATCTTTAGGCCAATGCAACAAACAAAATATAAAAATAAATCATATAACCGCAATAAAAGACTTGAGCAAAAGCTTCACTACGGCTTTGAGACACTACACGATACCTTTAAAGTAGGTACAATACAAATTAACAACTAAAATAAAATACATTTAGTCAAACGTTGACAGATTTCTTCGAAGGAGGCACACGCGGTGAGTTCGAGTATATTTTCTTAAATAACTCGGGGATGTTGTTGTCAGGGAATAGGTTTGTTAACATCGCTGGAATAAACATAATAATGAGTATCAATATTAGTTTCATTTATTTATATTAGATCTCAACAAGGCCTCTGCATGTTGGACCTGTGTCCGCGTGCACGCCTTTAAAAAAGGCCGGATCTCTTCACATTGAAGCTATTTCGTGAATGAAAAGAGATATAAATAATACCAGTAACAATAATGTCCTACTCCTGAGTACAGGCTTCTTCCTATATGGAAAGCTGTGAGTATTGAGCATAATATGTATTATTTTAGTTTAGTTCAAAAACTATTAAATGAGTGAGCGTTTCTTAAATAATGGTCGAAGTATTTATGTTACGTAATTGCATATATTGCTTGAATAAAAACATAAAAAACACTTACTTTCTAATAAGACAAATATCAGTCGCCTATTAATTTCCTGATTCTGGAACAGATCGAATACCGTCAGCAATCCTCTTCGCGCTGTGTCCGACCCCACTATGTGTCGCAAATCATCTGGAACAAAAAATACGTCACTTTTATTTATGATTTTGCATTTTGCATTTTAATGTGCGAAGAGTATTATATTGTTCAAGCTTATGATTAACGAGTATAGAAAAAAAATAGAAGAATCCGAAAGAACTAAAAGATGTGGTCTATGCTTTCTTCTGGCTTTATTTCTTTTATTTTCCGAATGAATGGCAAAAACGATAAAATGTATGTGTGTAGTGGTTATTCTATTAACAGCAACTTTAAATATCTCTGCGATGCCTTTTTAAAAACCGATGCAAAAAAAGGCTGTAATAAAATTGTCATGCCTGCCTTTTTGTCTGTGACATCATAGCTCCCGAATGGATTGAACGAAAGTTCTAAGCCTTTTCTGATGAGAAAATTGGTGGTGGGTTGTAAGAGGGGGTATACGGAAGAGTAAACAAGTTACCTGAACAAGCGGAAAGTAAAGCGACCTTAGCGGCAACCCTCGTCCTGGCTTTGGTTGCCGCGTCTCTGTTACCGTAGTTTGAACCGCTGCGGCTGGTCAACCACTGTCTATAGCAAAACATATTAGTAAAAACAGTTTAGTTAAGATAACAAACAAAGAAAGTGTATTGTAACGGAATGTTTATCACTTACTTGAAAGTCTTCAAATATTGTACAACGTTCCTAGGCGATGTTAATGACGAAACGAATTCCAGCACTTTCCTGTAATGAAGAAGGTATTAATTTTAGCCTTTACCACACCACTGTTAAATATATCTGTATTAATATTATAAAGAGTAAAGAGCTGTTGTTTCAGCGCGCTAATCCCAGAAACTACTCCGATATGGAAAATTCCTTTAGATAGCCCATTTATCATGGAAGACTATAGAATATACATACCTATACCACTAAGAAAAGAAGCCGAGCAAAAAAAAAAATATTTCTAAATAATTAATATCATTGCATTTTAAATGTATATGACAGACCAAGGTTGAATTCAGTTCTACCCAAAAAAAAAACTATCCAATGTATGAACATATCATCAGTTAAAGTTCCAGAATACTTACTTATTCACTCTATCGGCAATCAATGTCCTGATTGGAGCAAGAAGGCGTCTCCTCAGCCATAGACCCCTTATACCTAATACTTCTTCAAATAACTTGAGAGCCACGCTTTCATCTTCCTGTTAAACAAAAGAACATACAAATTGTTAATGACTGGAGAAAGATCAATCGAATCTTTGAAGTTCTATTAAAATATATGTAGCTTAACATTCATGTAGGTAATCGTAATGATAATACAAAACTCCTTACATCTTGACCATCGGATGAGTTTCCACTTTTGATGCCATCATAATAACACTCATCACTTTTTCCTTGAAATACTTTTGAAATACCTGCAATAAAAGTCGAATAATTGGGTCTGTTACAAAGGTAGAGTTAACACAGTAAATTAAGGTTTTTATGATGGTGTCCTGATCTTACCATCCATTACTCCATCGACAGTGTTTGCAAACTGATCAGGCATGTTCTTTAAAGTCCTCATCCCTGCTCTCAAAGAGTTAACAAGTAGGGCATCAATCTGGAAAACCAAATCAAAGGCTGAACTAAGAATTACAAGAATAAAAAACTAGCATGCCAGAAGTAAAAATTAATAAAATATTTTTATTTATAAAAATATATTGCCACCTTAATTAGAACGTATTGCCTGTTTTTGAGGACGCCAAACCTGCAAGGGACTGTTACAAGCACATCACATTAAATATGACAACAATTTGCTTCATAATATTCAAACTTACGATTTTAAAAATCAAGTCCTTGCAAGAGCGAGACAACTGATTCTTGATTTACTTATCGTGCAAGCTTACTACAAAATCTCATATTCAGCCCATAAAGCTACAAATATACAATGTTGTAACTCACCGTATTACTATGTTTCTCAGTCTGATTCTCAGGACTAAGGAATCCTCCCAAATAGTCAGGAGATAACAAAGTCATGTACTTGGCATCTCGTGACAAACTCGCTAAGGTCTGTAGGTAACTATTTAACATTCGTTTTCGACTCTCCAAGACAGTGCGAGAAGTATTCTGGAATGTTTTCTTACCGGGGAACGGGAGGCTAGCTAGCTCTGGCCACTGTAAAGGAATTTGAGTCATTAGTTAAGGCGAATAAAGTTTCAAGTCGAAGAATTGTATCTATAAAAATAAACTTGACACTTAGCAGTATTAGAATAGAGATTAAAATAGCAGAATTATATGGGGTATGGTTACCTTATCTTTAATAGACGTATGTAGGTCGTAGAAATCACTGTATCTCCTGTATATATGCCATACTTCGTTGTCTGATAGTCTAGTAACAGCTATAGCGTAGATACCAAATGCTCGCCCTTTATCTTGTACTAAGGCTAAGGAATAGACATAAAAACAATTGGCATTATGGAGAAAGGAATAAGAAGAAAAAATAAGCTGAATTAAAATACATTCAAGAGCGTATGCATCGAATGTATTGTATTTAAAATTGAACTTCGAGTCAAGTACATATGAAGATTTTGATGTCTGATGGATTTAGCCTTTTTTACAAGCTGCAAGGTTCGTCCTCCGGGAGTATAATATCCACGAAGTAGTACAATAGTATTTATATTTGTTTTCATCGTAACTTAATTTTTTAAACTGCATTACACATTACCTTACTCACCAGTCTCAATAATACAAGCCGACAAAGGTGACATTAGTTTCTTTGCATTTCTACTAATTTCTGAATGTGACAAAGACAAATTGGAACTGTTCGCCGAAGATAAGTTTGAAGGACCTAAAAAAGTAGATAATAATGAAAATATTTTCATAAAAGTTGTCGTTAAGTTAATGTAAAATGGGAAAAAGAAAAAAGGGGTATTAGGAAATGGCCCCGAAAATTGTCAAAAAAATATATTTCTAATAATAAAATTATCATTATTAAATCAATTTTCAACAAAAAAAATAAGCTATAAACGTAACCTGCACTTTCATTGATCATCCTTTGCGCTAGATTGCCAACAATATCCGACCTAGACCGATTATGTCTTGTTCCTGGTACTGGCAACAAATCACCTGCAACATTGAACAGTTTTGTAACATCAAACATATAACGAAACAACTAAAACTACGCACACATATTCGTGCGTAAGAAATAATCTGAAGAACTACACTATCACATCAGTTCGCTAAAAAGTTTAGAAAGAAAAGAGGGTACCATTGCCAGCGAAGCATATTCAAATCCTGGTTGGTTAACAAAAAAATATTACCTTTTACGGGTTGCTATTAAAAAATCTAACTAATAATCATAAGGTAAATGGGATGGGGTAATAATAAAATTAAATCTGTATATAGGAGTTTAAAATTTAAGAACAGCCATTATCCAAAATAATGGCTGAGTTCCAGTCTGCATAGCAGCATGCATTTTGATAATGCAGCCATAGAGAAGCTCATTATAGAAAATGCTACAATGTATCACGATCCGGTCTATGTTTCTGCCTATTTTCTACTAACAACCGAAAGTAATAACTCATCCATCTATTTTCACTCGAGATAAAATTTTGACAATAAATTAGCCAATATCCTATCTTCAGTACGTAAAATACAGATGGACTTGCTTATCAATTTCGGGTGTCAAAAGGATTTTTTAACTTCGCTTGCAATATACCTAAAGAAACAGTGACTGAAAGGAAGTAAGAAGGAGAAATAGAAGTAATGGTACTATCTAGCAATAATCAAGTTGCCGATGCAAGGATCTACAATACGCATACAACTATGTGGAAGGGTCTAGAACTTCATTTTGAAATTTAATACCAAACGCATTGCATTTAGGAAGTGTGTGGTTCTTGTTACTTGGTACTCTTCGAGTGAGGGACCGGGGAAACGTAGATGACTTGTTGGGCAGATCGTACTTGTATTTCGACTTGAAGAACAACTTTGGCAACTGATTGAGACATGACTTCATAATTTTCTTGCATTTGTCTGCACATTTTGGATGGGTATGCATGGTGAGTGGGGGAAATGGACAGTTAGAGAACACAAATTATTGAAAAAAAATCGTTACTTACCACTGTATTTTTTGTTGTCTGGTTTTTCGTCTTTTTTGGAATCACTGTAATGAAACATATTCGTTAGTGAATTGTTGGTTGTAGACTACAAATATATAATAACTAAAGAAAATTACCTGTTTTTATCAGAACCATCTTCGCTATCTAGCATAAAATCAGATTGCCATGACGGATCATCCTGGAATACAAAAATAAACAGGAAACCTTTACCTTACATACAAATACTATAATTTACAATTTCAAGACTTGTCCCTGCTTCAGACAATTATCGATTCAAAAGTGTTAGTATTTTTAATGAGGCAACCCTATTTAACTGTGGCTGATGTATACATACACGAGAAAATATATTGAGACATAAAATCAATAAATTCTTCAAGACCAACGGTTAAGAAATTTCAGCATAAATTCCAGTTACGTACCTCTAAAGCATCACATACGCATTTCTGTACATCATCAAATGAGATAACCGGGTTGTTTGTAAACTCTTCGCCTTCCGTCGTGATCTTCCTCACTAGTTCTGAGTAGCAGTTCTCTGGTAGACCCATCACTGCTGGCCGGTTTGGAGACAGGTAAAGATCGCAAAGCTCAAGAGCTGATGACCGTAAATTGTCCAGGACGGCTTTTGATGTGTTTGGTGCATCTAGAAATTAAGTATTTTTTATGATGTCTGATGGTTCGAACACTGAAGATTTCTTTGTTAATGTACTGTTGTTAAAATGATTGGCCAAATCTCTAAAAACGAGAAACTTCAACATGACGTAATAAAAAAGATACTATGATGTATATAAGAACTAGCAGAACCTATATAAAACAAAGTGGTAGTTACAAAGATTAATAATGTAAGTGTTAAGTGACTTCTACAAAATTGAAAACTGACCTTCGTCGTTACTATATTACTATAGGTATTTAAAGAGAAACTAAGTAATAAAAAACAATGCTATTACAAAGGCTTACCAGCTTCATTTAATTCAATCTCCAATAAATACTGAGCGTTGGATCTCCACGCGGTTGTCGCCCTCAAAAACTTCAAAGACCTTGTGACCTCTTCCGATACCTTGTCCACATTGGGTGTCTGCGATAGCCCTTCCTGCGGCCCTAGAGTGGCCCTCCTAGCTTGTAAGATACGAGTCAAGTATTGGAGTGAGGAGAGCTTCTGTCGGTCTTGCAGTTCCCATTCACCTGCACTGTCTCTGGAATGCTGTTACTCCATTAAAAATAGGTAAAGAATATGTAGATCTGTTTGTCTGTGCGTCCAGTAGTTACTTTAAGAGGAAGAAGTTTTCTTTCGTGTGGTTACTGTTAGTACTGTTGACACGCCAAAGTAAAACAGCTAAATAACAATTACTGTGAAAAACCATTTCGTGAGTGTACTACATGTATTTCAAAACGAAAATCACCAAATAATGTATTTGTATCTGTTTCTTTCTCTTTCTATCTTACTTACTAATTTCTGTATATCCTTCTGAACGAGTTCCAACGTGGCATCTAATTCTTCCGCGTCGGTGCAGCACCGAATTACTATTAAAAATAATTCCGAAGGTAGAGATGAATCACGGCAACACTGTCAACATAGTTATAAATTTGTAGAAAGGAGAGGAAGGGTAAAATATAAATCAATTCTGTTAAATGAAGAAAAGTAACATACTGAAGCATGTCATACTTGTATTTCTGTTTTGATGAAATAAAACTAGAATACTTTGTTCTCAGAGTTCTTCTTTGATTTAAATTATTTTACCGGTTTATTGCAGTAAGTACTATCCCACCAAATTGCTAATGCGCCTGGTCGCCATTTTAGTGGCGCTTATTTTCAATTTAATTCTATTGCACGCTCTTTTCAATACTGTTTTTTACGTCACTATGACGTCAATAATAATTGCCCTTTAATATGACAAAGTTCCTGCGCTTTATCAATTTGCGAGGATAATAATACTCGTATATCCAAATCCGGTACGCAAATAATAACCAACACTCACACATAGAAAACAAATACCTACTTAATGAGGACCTTTTTTGATTAGACTCAACCCAAATGAACTTACACTTCGAATAATAGTCCTGTTAATATTATCAGGATCGCTTAACAAGTTGATCATTGGTCGCAGTACAACAGCTGACAACAACTCAATCAGTATCAACTTTAAGGCGTGGCAGTTCCAGGCTTCTTCTGGTGCTATCAGATAAAGCACGGCTTCGGACACCTCACACAGCAACTCTACAAAGAAAAATGTATCTTATCGTGAATGAATACAGATGATTTTACAAAGTGCTATTTACATTGTAAGGAATTTGCTTTTGTTTTTCTCGGTTTTGAAGGAAAATGGTCTTTATGAACAACTAAAGAGTTTTTGCAATGGATTATGCAGCGATCTTTTGTTTGTTGGCGTTAGATTTACGATACGAATATTTTATTATAGTAACAATCAGCTATACTTAATGAGGTATGGCCGTTAAAAATGATGAACAATGGTCCAATATTATTTTAATACTGGCCTCGAAACGAATAGATTTTATATGAATGAAAGTCGAATATAGCTAGTAGTATAGCTATTTCTAAGCTAGTTTTCTCGTCTATATTTTATTTTTATTTGTGCCTCAGAACTTCGGACTGTATGAACCGATTTCGCTGATTCTTATTTCATTTAACGTGAAACAGCCGCCCTTTGGCACCATAAAAATTCATCAAGATTGCCTCAGTAGTTTTTATATGGAGTCGATTGTTTGTTTTTTGTTGTCCAAAAAACATTATTTTGTAGGTAATTATAAGCGATACAAATTACGAAAATTCTACTTACCATATTCTTTTTCAGTATCTGTACAAAATATGTCTCGACACAACTGCCTGTTTTCTATAGAGCATTCCAACTCGAAAAATATATCTTTGAGTGTCTTTCCACTTATATTCTCGGAGCTGTCGTAAAACTTAGATTTTCCGAATGTTTGTGCCTCTGCAATAAAGTGATAAAACATCAATGTAATTGCATAACGAATGCGCAATGAAATATCTCAGCGCAATGGCCAGTTACTTGAGGAATCCGCGCATTCCTTCATTTCATCGGATGCACCTTTCGCTTTGAAAGTTTGAATTTTATATGATTGACATAAAGTTCAATATGCTACGTTCAATATTGTTGCAAAACTATTTTTAGATAGGTAATCAATAAAAGCCGAAAATATATTTCCGTTATTATGAGTATGCACAGCTTGTAGAGGAGCTCGTGGCTAAGCTACAACCGCATAAGTGAATCGATCACAGGTTAACCTACTCTTGACGCCGTTGGTCCGTAGATGAGTGACCATCTTTTATATAACGAGTTCTTTCGTGTTTCGGAAGGCACGTTAAATCGTGGGTCCCGGCTGTTATTTCTACATCTTTGACACTCGTTACAGGTAGTCAGCAGCTTTAAAAGTCTGACAACCAGTGTAACCAAGGCGTATCGTGTTGCCCAGGTAACTGGGTTGAGGAGGTCAGATAGGCAGTCGCTCCCAGTAAACCACTAATACTCAGCTGAAACCGGTTAGACTGGAAGCCGACCCCAGCATAGTTGGGAAAAGGCTAGGCGAGTGACATGATGACTGTTATATAGGCATGACATATGCGGATAGTGGGTTTAGTTACTTACCTGGGGGCCAAGGTAAATCAGTATCACTTTTATTCCGTCTATGAGTTTTCTTGTCATCCTGTTTCTTAGGACTGGGTCTCGAAGTCCCATTGGACACATCTTTGGCACTCAACAAATCTATATGTTTCAATCTCACTCTAGACTGTTTGAATAACTTTAAATGTGTTGTTAACTCCTCTGGAAACCGAGTTGAGAGGAGGTGGATCCAATCCACACATTTCACTCTAAAATTCAAATTTATGTCTTAAAACATGGCACTCAATAATTAGAATACAAAGCACATTATATTTCCAGTCCAGTCATCAATATGTAACTTTGTAACCAATTTAAAAAAGTAAACAACACTCCCTCTTTGTAACTATTTGACACCTATTTCATACAAAACTCAACCTCCTCTCGCCATGATACATTGATTTAATTCTGTTACTGGCTGCTACAAAAACAGAACATATTTCTTTTTCTGTGTATTTTGCCTTTTGCATTAAATAGGTGTTGAGAATAGTCTTTGCGCCAAATTAAACCTTTTTTTTTTCTTATTAGCTTACTTTGGACTAATTACAACTTTGCACTTCTTTAATAGAACTCACCTATTTGCTACATTAGCACCAGCGGCCAGCACCAACCGTTTTATAGAGTGATTGATTAGCTCTTCATCATTTGTTAGGATTTCATACCAAGGAGTTACATAATCATTAATGATTATTGTTATAATCTCATTGAGGAATGAGTCCACTGTCTCGCTGCCAGTGATCCTGTTATCATATTTAGGTAATGGCGTTTCATCTTTAAATAATTCCAGTACCTGTAAGATATTTAACACAAATTATTTGAATTAATATTTTATTGATTTCAAACGTTCAACTTTTTGTGAATGAAACAAATTATCCAATTTTAATATTTATATTTGATAAGATTTGGGAGTACCTTCACTTTTCAAGCTTTTAATCGTATTTACTTCAAAAAATAATAAAGTAAAAAAATTGTTCTTACCCTAGGTACTTGAATGGAAAAGTTTGTCTGTTGTAATGGATCATCCAAACAGTCCAAATCAACAGAGAATATCTTTTTATTATCATATGTGAAGTAGAGAATTGTTATTATTCTGTAAACAAAACAACAAACATTAATAAATAATTAGTCTTATTTAGATAATATGAGAAAGTTTGTTGACCCTATCCCATGTAACTGAACTGAGATAAAAAAAATAAGCTGTATGTTTAAGTTCCTTTGACTTTAGTTAAAGAAAAGCGCCCTAAATACCGATAACCCATTACGTTTGCCGGCCTACTTTGTGCGGCCAAAACGCTTACTGATAAAAGCGTAGAGAATAAAATTACTCCGCGCAATTTATAACAATAATATTATACTTATAATAAAGCAAAATACGCCTTCTTATCAACTTACCCTGCGAGAAAAGAGACGATGAATGCAAGGAACGTTAAATACAGCCCAACACCAAACAAACCACTGAATATAATGGTGACAAGGCCTAACCAACCGAAAATTTTAATAATCATGTCTATGTTCTATAACAAAACAACTACAATTTACAATATAATAACAAAATAAAAGTGAAAACAAACTTCAACGCCTCAACTCTTGACGATTTATTTTTGTTAATATGACGTTTCATATGTCATCCGTCATGGGATGCTAGGGATGTGACATCAACTGTCGATACTGAAAGTCCTAATACTGTCCTAAATCAGATAAGTATCACATATCATATTGTAAAGGAATCAACAGACAAACTATGTAGATAGTTTTGTTGGACATTGCTCCAGATTTAGTGTTTTTATCATGCACCTTTTTAATAAATAATAATCAAGCTTTGCATTTACAAGCGTATTGTTGAAATGAACGTAACACATTAACATCACACATACGTAAGTTCACTTGTGAACTTAAGCAATTTACTTATAAAGCAAACTGCTTTAACTCGTTTATAAGTTAAATAAAAGAACTTGCCAGTTACATTATAAGAAACATTGGGCTTCTTCACGTATAGTTTGCCATTCTATATAACAACAAAACAGTTTTTTTATAATTAATGGTTGTCAAACAATTTATGAACTATTTATTTAGATTGGTGACGGATCAAAATGTCAATATTAAAAACTGGTAGTATTTTTCAGTAACTGTTACGTTACGTAAGCTACAGATGAGGCATCCCTAGCTTTGACGTAACCTTAACGTTTACAAAGTTACTTTAATATTAATACGGTTTCACCATTGCATTAGTAAGTATGATAGTAGTAGTAGCCAATAGGTAAGCAAGGAACATAATTTTTAAACTCTACTTTATACTTGAATTACGCCTTAAAGTGTCATACATGGCGTCCATATCCTCAATAGTTATTCAGACGGCGGCTTTGTCAGTTTTCATAATATCGGACGTTAACAGATTACTTAAACAATAAAATGAATTGTTTTATCCTATCGTGAGATATCAACGTCCTATCATATTCATAGCAACGTTTCTTGCTAATCATCAGATCAATCCATCCATGATGCAATCATTTTGTATACATCAAGTATTTATTTGCATAAACAACAAAAGAGGTGAATAAAACAAATTTTGCATAACAGCATTTTGATTTATTGAAATACAACACAATCACATAAACTGTTTATACAGTAGGTATAGATAAAATAGTCTTGAGACTACCTAATAATACTAGTACAATAATTTTATTGTCAAACATGTCAAATAAATAATTTGAACATGATGGTTCATTACAAATTCGAGGCCACTCCCTCAAAACAATTACTGTGGAATATATTTCTCAATTAAATGCAGCTCATGAATATTTCAGGCAGAAAGCCAATGAGGTGATTCCTCGATTTAAAAAATAATACAATAGTAAAGATATAATTTCACAAGACTGATCATAGCGAATATTCAGAAAGTGCGTTAACAATTTATTATATTTAGTTATCAATATGTGCATAAAAATACAATTTCATCATTCATTGCCAATTCCTTTGCCAATTATATTATAAGGTTTTTCTTTGCTTTAATTACATTAGTGCTTCCCAATAATGATTTGAAATTTACTTTATAATGTACTATTACATTAATTTCTTTGAATATTGGATAATATACAATGAACCAATTTATTTAGGTTTTTAATCTGTAAATTGTAGTAAGTTAAAAATCTTTGAAAGGACATTAACATTGGAAAGATTATAAATAGCTCATAATAAAGACGATATTACATTCAAAAAAATTGTTTGTTTATTTTTCATATATTTAATGAATTTTTAAGATTAAACTGATTTCCAAATACCCTCATTTCACATTCAAGGTTCGTTCCTAATTTAAACAACATTAAATACACAACCTTTTTATTATTAATTGTGTGTGATTATATTATAAACATTTAGCACAATATTATGTAGAAAGCGAAACAGTGCTTTGAATATCTATATTGCAAGCTGTTTATAACTTAACAATTAAAATATGTTAAGCTCAATCAATACTCATAGAACAATTTAGAAATACCCTCAGTATCTAAAAAGCTATTTTACTTTACCCCCACCTTCAATAGCTGATCAATGTCATTGGCTGTCAAACAGACTAAATTACCAAAAGATTAACATTGGCAGTAATTGTTGTACAATACAGCAAATTGCCAAAGCCTTAAAGAAAAAGATAGACAACCAATGACAACCGTAAGCCAGTCTTAGATGGTAAATTAAGTTGATTAGCTATTTAAAAGATAGAGGTTGAATGAACACAGGTGATTAGTTTACAGTGATTATTATTTATATTTTTATACATATTAGTAACATGTTTAATATTTCTGTTAGATTATATAAAAGTGGATAACAGCATTAATTATCTTGTTATGATAATAGTATTAGCATTTGAAAATCATATTCAAAATTCGTTTTACAGGCTTTTGGGAAGCATAGCCGGCTTATCAGTTATACTCTTAATACAAGATGTAATTATCACATTTTTATAAGAAATTGGAATTCCTTTAAGTCAAATTACTTAGATACAAAGTGAATCTTGTTTTTATTTTAATTGACTATAATTGTTTAGAACGGTTGTTTAAAAACGCCACCTTAGGTTATGATTTAGGGTTTTTCAAATGAGTGGCCGGAGGAAGAGCTTTAGTGGCGCTGTTTCACAAGTACACATTTAATTTCTACAAGTGCAACACTAGCACCTCCTCATATCTGTAATGGCGCCACTGGAGCGCTTTCTCTCTTTTTTTTATCTCTCCGATTAAGTCGAAATTTTTCAGGCGAGCAATAAATGGGCGTGAGTAAACCGTAATTAAACAATTATAAATCCACCTCAAGAAAGTTACAATTAATTGACTATGACTATGCTCAGAATTTTCTCATGAAATTGAAGAAGAAATTAATTAAGTTAAAATCATTGATGGTTTGTGAAGATGAAACTGTTATTACGTTCTTATTTTAGGAATACATATAAATAAATTGTGTTACTGAAACTTTGGCAACTATGTCTGTTTTTTTTTCATACTTTTTATCAATACCAGATACTTCCATCATTATAAAAAAGCAATATTTCATAAGCCAGATATCTATAGTTTTGTATTGACGGATCCATTCTTACAATTTGATTACATTATCAAATATCTACATGTATATCTATAATAAATTAGTATTTTCATTTAACTATGGCATTACAGAAATAAAATTCGAAGCTATATTGCTTCGAGATACACACTTTATAACCATTAACTATACATTCAGATCTATTAAATAACATAGAAAATAAATAACTAATATAATCATTTTGTTTATTATGCGTATATTGTTATAGACCCTTTGTATGATGCTGGTATTTTTGTGTCTTGTGCTATGTGATATGATATGAAAGAAATAAAGACTTTTGAACTGAATAGGTTTTAGAAAACACAACGCAAGAACTAATTGTGGCTCGGCTTGGTGTACTATAGCGAGAGAATAGTCAGTTTATTAATTAATAAGACCTTACCCAAAATACTAGCTGTAAATGGTCAATTAAACATAAATAAACGTGTATCATCATTCGATTACCACATTCAAAGGGTCAAACTTAAAATAGCCTCTATACAGAAATAGAAATCGTTAAATAATACCGCACGGAATCAATTACTAATTCAAGGCATTGGACCATCATTCTAAATCGGACTTTATATCAACGTCATAAGCAACATTTTAGCAAGATTCGTAATTATGCTTACGTTAATCCATTAGTAGAAAATATTATTGCTTTGTAAGATCGTATCTTGCTTGTTGCGGTAATAATATTAACAGGAGAAATTTGTTAGAGGAAAATTAACCCGACTTAATATGTCGCGTATACTATAAGTTGTTAAAGCATGCTTGCTGCTGTTATTGAAGCGAGACGGGGCACATTACAAGTATCAGCATCTCGCTTTTGCAAAAGCAAAATCCGCGCTTAGAGTGCCCGATGGTAATGACTCAGTATTGTTTGCTTTTATTGCGAATCTGAGATCGTCGAACTTTGTTCAACTTTATTCGATAATCATATTTAAAAAAAGGAATTAAGTGTTCGTTGGTATGTTACTACCCAACTTTCATAAGGTGCTTGTTACCACATCTTTTGTCAGCGTGGGTGGAATACTAAGTTGCTAAAGCCTACGAAACCAGACAGAAGCCTAACAATATACCCTCACAATAAATAACATAACTCTTAATTCGAATTCATAATTTAACATTAATCTTGCAACTGTAAGTAGTCATAATAAATTAAAAGAATACTTAAATCCCATTTGCTATGTCTCAAAATATACACATGGCAGACCCAATGTTAGTTTACTGTTCACCTACATATAGTTGTAACATTAGTTTCTATACATTATATTACATCATACTCAACAAGAATATCAACAATGGACTCAATAACTATAACTAAATAAATACATGTACTTACATACAATCGTTTTGTATATTACGCATACCTAGAGGTATATAATGCTTAGATACATTTGATTAGGTAACATCGTTGAAGGTGTTCAGTTAAACACCATGGAGGCAGATCTTGATCCCACTGTGAAATCTTTGTATTGGGAGAAGACGCAAAGCTGAAAAGAAATAAAATAATCTTACATAACATATTATAGAACATTGTATCAGAGCGCTTACTATAATCTATTAAACTGGCCTGTTACAATTGTGGAAAAGGGACAACGCTATGCTAAGTTTACAGCTCTGTCTCTTTTTTACAAGGCCAACTATCTTATTTAACTATCTTTTTTTCGTGTCTCCACGGAAAGTCGAGTGGTTAAGGTCACCACGCCAAACCCACTGAGCGCGACGTGTTGCGGCTTCGATCCCTGCGTTTGTGTGATCCACGAATTCTTGTCATGAGTCTGGGTGTCTTCGTGCATGTGACTTGAATATTTGTGAAAACCCCCAGCGACACAAGATGAAATTCATTCCTTCGGGAGTAGTACATAAATGAAAAATTCAAGACCTCATAGTACAAGCACGGTTTAAATATTGCATGGAGACAGATTATTGATTCAGCACACATGTTATCAAGTTTGATGACTGATAAAAATCGTGTATTGGTAAATGATGTGTTGTCCGTGAATCATACGGGTTTACCCACGTGCATATACCGTGTTCAGTTCTCGATCGAATTCTGACATGTACTAAGCACTCATCGGTCATTAGGGGGCCAGATTTCGCATGTGAATAAAATAGATACGTGATAACATATACCTACGTACTAATATTCAAAATGTATCGACATGAAAAGCCCCACAGACTTTAATCGATCCTTAGACTAGTGATAACTAGACTGACTAGGGATATCTCAAAATTAGTTTTCTCAAATCAGGACTTTTTTGAGTTACAGACGTTACAGTAGTATTTATAATACACGTATTGAGCGAATATGAGCGCTTACTGAATTCGATCGAACTATTGGTCGATAATTTATGAGGGCTTTCATAATATAATAACATTCCGCATATCTCCTAGAATAGCATATGAACGCTTTCTTGACATACAACAATCTAGTACACAATGAAATAGATTCTCCAAGAAAGGAGACCATGTTACTACTGACTTCTTTTACTGATTAATTAAAATTAAGAGATTACTGAAAACTATGCGGGCAAAACCGCTGTCAAAAGCTAGTAAACTACATAAATGATACCAATGTACATATTACTTATAAACACTTATACACTGGATAACAGAAAAAAACTACAATAATATGTCGATTGATAACAACTAATCACGCGATACGTTATCATAATATGTCAATATAAAAACACTAATAAAATTAATATTAATCTCCAATTTAATACGATTAAATAATACAAGTGCAAAACGCCGCATAAAATCTTATCGGTAGGTTATATTCTTTTCGCGTCACGTCTGAGAGATATAAATCAGATTGTAAACATTTAGCTTCCAATATGATAAAATAAATTGATGTTGACGAGAAAAATCTGAAGGTCTTTTTAGTACAAATATGTATTTAGATTTCAGAGACGAAAACTTTTGATAAAGTGGAAACCATAGCTAATTATATATCAGTTATAATTTTGATGCTCTTTAGGTTTTCTACCTTGTCTGTCCGTCTGCCACTTTACTGTATCTAATGAACTATAGTAGTTAGGCAGTTGAAATATTTACGTTTGATGTATATATTTCTATTACCGCTGTGACAACAACAAATGGCTACCATGGAACAAACGTGTTTTAACAGATACGTAATTGTGAATTGTACGGAATTTCTGCGCGAGTCAGAGTTGCATTCCACCGGGTTTTTTTTAAAGCATGAATATCTATATCTAAATCATCGCCGAAAATGTTTGGAGTGCCCGACAATTTCCATAAAGGTTATTTAGATAATAATTTTCAATGAATTATAAAACCCGGTAACAACAAACTGTTTGAGAATTGAGTAATGTTGGTTTTATTTTACCATACCCAGGTACAAATAGGTGTTTATGTAACTTGTCCGTAATAGGTAAGACAAATCGATAAAAATAAATAACGGTAACATTGATAGCGTTGACATTTGCTTTCAATTGTGAAATTGCGTTATTGTGGACGAGCGTGCGGTGTGACAGGCAGTTGTCAAGTTTACAGTTTGATTTCATATGGAAAAAATATAGAAGAACTATAGCTACTATACGTTGATGTATGTATATAGGTAAATCACACGGTTTTACATGCCTTGTGAAGATTCATAAAGAATAGTGGCCTTCTTCGTTGTCGAGTCATCCCAATCCCGATTTCATCAAATTCGTTAAAGCGGTTTAGCCGTCAAAGCGTCCCAAACAAATGAAGCCACATTTTCTTTCAAGTAAAGATAAGTTTTATAATCTCACCTTATCCTTAAGTTGTTGACACATATGGAGTGCTGCAGTTAACATGAAAAGGACATCACTCAGCCAGGGAACAGCGCAGTCAGCTTGACACGAATCGATTCTCATCGTCCCGTGCACTGAGCTTAGTTGGTACGCGACGAATATAAGCTTGTGGGATTGAATGTAGAAGGATATTGCTAGGTCTTCTGGTAGATTTGGTGATAAGGCTTTCTGAAATCATAATTGGTGCATTTATTACGGCTCTTGGGAATTATTGCTGTTCTAGGGGCATTTATTAGTGTTCTTGGGTCTTTATTTCTATTCTAGGACATTAAGTACCTCTCTAGGGATTTAGAGCTGTCTAGAAAGTTTATTACCGTTCTTGAGCATACATTAAGTATTGATAGCCTTGACGTATTATATTGAAAGATATAATCGTTTTCAGAACGAACTACAAGGAAAATTAACGTTTTTCCTCTTGACCAATATATAGATAGTATTATCTATCTTATTATAATATGCGAAGTTAATACTGTTCGAGATGTATGTTATATAAAAATCATACCATATTTCTACTCTTCATAAGCTCATCAATTGCTTTTTTCTTAGGCAATACTAATGCGGTACGAGCCCGCTGTAGCGAGCCGATCAGACACTGTATAATGTGCAATACTTCTTCTGATGACCTGCGAAACATAAAATATAATAAAACTCAATCAAATCAATCCTCAATTGGATATGGGACAAAACAATACAACAACGACTTGATAGTAATGAATGTGCCATGTGGGGTTTCGTGAGCATACATGATACAAAGTACTTGCGTCATATAAAAAACGCGATGGATCATTATGCGATCTAAAATATTCTTACTGTGCTGAAAGTTCTCGATCCTAACATGAGAAAAACATGATCCCCTAATGCTTGCTTTCTGTTAATGATCTATGAATGTTTATAAGAATAGATTTTAAAAAAAAACTAACTTTAAAAATAACGTAATACTAGTTTTCAAACCAATTATTGGCCACGACGGCTAGTTATGCAAGACACCAGCCAGCTCCGCAAGACATAATAAGCGCGTGCGCCAACAAAGAAGCACTCTCCGTGCCCTTTCTGTCATAGCCCGACGGGACGGCAAACTGACGTGACCAGAGCGGATTCAAGGACATTGCCCAGAATTTGCGTACCCTTCGAAACCCGGAAGCTACGATATTTATTTCTAAAACGCAAGCAACATTCGATAAGTCAGTGCGTGCCTTGGTATCGAACTCGAGGTCTTTTACTTGGCAGTCGGCACTTGGCTATTGCATGCCTCAGGTACGGGGTGTAAAAAAGAAAACTTTGGTAGGAGTTCCTTTTATTTGTTTAGTAAAAAAAAGCCGAAAAGTATGTAGAAACAACCACAAAAGTTGCTATTCACTAATAAATCAGTTTCAAATAAAGACAAAAGCCTGAGATGATAAATAACAGGTGTTCAAGTGAAGTAAATTTACATAACCTTGAGTTAATTCACAATCTATGCTAAGGTCACTTATGATAATGAAGGATGCCAGTTATTTCCTTTCATAGTTAAATGAGTAATTATCACATGCACTCTACAATATATTTGTTGTCTATACTTTTTGATGTCATGTTCAGTATGTATGTGTGGAGTCAGTTTATTTTATTGATTTTCAATAAAGTAAACGTTGTAATGTATGTTATCAACAAACCATTTCGATATTGGCTTCACAAATGTACAATATTCTAAAGTAGTAAAGATGGTTATAATTTAAATTCATTCAAATATTCTCTTTTTTTAATTATATGATTTGCAAAAATAAATGTAACTGAATATGTTTTATAAACCTTCAAGTGAACAAGCATTACAACAACAAATTCTTTTATGGAAATATGCCTATTCTAGTAATGATTACAAGCCACTAAATATAATTTAAATGGTCAGAAGGTTCATACCCAAACTGCGGGATTGACCAAAGTGTTACCTAGCTGGTACACAAAATGCAACAGAAAGTAACATGAGAGAGTTTTTGAAAAAAATGGATAGAAGGATAGTTTTGATATGTTTATACCTATATCTTGAACAGCATAGTCTTGATATTAAATAACATAAATAATTTACTTCCTGAAGATCTTGAATCAACTATTTATAAGTGCTAATATGACAAGAACTAACAAACACTTAATTAAGCCTTGAATTTAAACAATTAAGGGTGATTACAAGTTGAAGTATGATCACTTAATATTCAATTATGCTAATTGTTACTATGACCAGTAATTTATTTTCTGCTCATTTGATTATAATAAATGTTCTTGATACAATAAATGATTTCACAAAAAGGATACTATGAAAAACCACATAATTAGTGAATTCCATACAATAAACCTGTTTGCTATACATTGTAGAATTGTACTCATATGAAAGTAATTGAGAATATATTTTTTAATCATTGTTGCCCTGCTTTGTGTCTATGTGTATTAAGACTGACAGGCTTCAGTTAAGTCTTTTGGTTTACTACTAATTAGCCAGTGAAATGGTGTTCTGTAAGGTCTTTAAATCAGCTAAACATTAGCCAATGTACATACCTGAATACATAGTGTTTGTCCACATTGTCAATATAACCGATGGCTTGTTGTAAATGATTGGCCGCATCTTGGATCTGCTGGAGCTTCCAAGGGCCATCCTGATTGATAGATGTACGGCATATTGTGTGCATCTGCCGTAGCACTTTGAAACTTATGTCCTGGGGAAGAGAGTATAGTATTGACAATGACATATTTGTGATTTAATATTTATTTATTACTGATTTAATTAAAGAGATTTTATTGCTTACTGCATGAGTTATACTGTCTCCAGTTAGTGTCACAATACATTTTAGTTGTTCAGGCTGTGATGTCAGTATAAATTTATCTTGTTTCTGGCCCTCGTTCCCGTACAAGGGCACCGGAAACCTGTGAGCGCACTCCTAAAAAGCAAAGATAAAGAAAAATTAACGTTAAAATATTATATCTAACAAAAACACAAATATTTAAAATTTAATTCATACACTTACGACTAAGACTGAATGCAGCTGATGTAATATCGCGTGAACCTCTTCACGCAGGACCCATTCGAATTCCTCTTTCTAAAAACAAATCACACATTATGAATAATAAAATATCCATGTATTTTTTAAGGTTTTCGTTTCACCATAGCTACACGTCAAACTGATTAACACACCAAATTAGCTGCTTCTTCTTTTTCGTTATCACACATTTCAACAATATGTTAGGAAGCTAATGATTTAATATTCTCCCGTTTATACAGGCAAAGGATGTTCGTTGCCTTTTTCACGAGACTTCCACAAATCACAATTGAAAGGGGCAATCAAAGAAGCGGGGGTAGAATTTGGAAAAGTGACAGCTATGACTTCGTCTAGAAGTGACGTTTAATTACTGTTATATAATGATTTCTTGACTAATGCCTTCCGTTCACTTTTCCATTCAATTAATTTAATTTTGTAATTGATTTTTATTCATGTTCAAAAATCATCAAATTTTATGAATGTATTCATTTAGGTTATAGTACTACTGAGTTATTTTATTTTGATTATATCACAATGTTCTATGGGGGAAAAACATTTCGTTTTTGAGGTGTTAACTGTATTAAAAGCATTAACATCATTTTATTCAGCAAAAAGTTACGTAGCGATCTCGGCAGTGCTGCTACTAATATTAGACTTATATAAAATTATATTGGAACTTTTAAATTTGAGTATATTATAGTATAAATAATACAAACTTTTCTTGTTACGAAATTGAGAGTGTCCCATATTAAATTGCTTGGTGTAATAGTTGTTCTTTGTATAAACTTTTACCATATTCACTGATTTATTGAAGTGCGGAACCTCCTAACAAAGGATACCTCCTAACAAATCACGTAAAAGGAGGTCTCTATTAACTGTAAAAGTTTGAATGTTGAAGAATAAACAAATTTTTGTACGGCGTCGCCGTCACTTTAAATCCATTATTCCCGTTCCCTAATATTTTTGAAGATTAACGTCAATATTGACAAGATTTCATAAACGTCTGTTAATCTGAATTTCAACGAACGTGCGTAATAATGGTGAAACCTAAAACTTTGATAGAATTTTACGATCAATTGGAAAGGAAGAGTCGAGAAAATGGATATACTGCAGGGTAATATAATTTTAAGTTTTTCGTCAAAAGCCTTGCATAGCTGTACAGCTATTAAGTCAGAGTTACATAGAGTTGCATGGATCTGTTATTTATTCTAACAGTGTTTTATTAATAAAAGGTTGTTTTTAAGGAAGTCTGGTCGACACATGAAGTTCCCGTATACATTCTCAGCTAAAATCGCTCAGTTTCCTCTATTTTTTTACATGAAGAACAATTGGATCTGGATGTATTACCCTGTAGGTGCTAGTGTTGCATTCTATGCTTTCTATAAAATACATAGAGTAGTTAATTCCGAATCTAGCAAGAAGAATTGGGCAGATTCACAAAGAAAAATTGCCGAAAAAGAAGCAGAACACCATCATTAAGTTTCTTGTCAAATATTCTATAATGATATAATTAATTTTAAAACTAAAGGAAGCTAGTAGGTAGGGTAAAGGGTTGGCGAAGAAATAAAAAGCAATGTTTAACGAAGCTACGTTTTATTGGTAATTTGTAGATAGAAGTAAAACATTTTTTTTTATTTGATTATAATGGAAAACATTTTCTTAATTAATTATATTTGCAAAGTTAAGATATGTAGAATCCGACGACGCGCGACGTTACCTTATAAACTTCTAAGGCACGATGGGCTAATGGCTATTAACTTCCCATTCTCATATATTCACCACACGTTTAAAATACTTTAATTTGCAACTAATTGAGAAAAACGTATAAGTTCCTCGGAAAAACGCAAATCTGACAAGATTCGAATGGCGAACCTCACAAAAAGGTCTGTTTTTTTTTACTCTCACCCTTTTTCTTTGTCAATGCTTTCAATAAACAGCAATATTTAAGTCATCAGAAATTTTAATATCAGAAAAATGAAATTCTTAGCTCGTCCAATAGTCCAAAGACGGTCAAATGTCATTATAAATAAAAAAGCCAAAGTGTCAAAAGACATTTGTTGTTTGTGTGTCCTTGTTGAAATTTCTGTTTTCAAAAAAAAATATTCCGATCGAACTAATGATGATCGAAAATAGTGAAAACTAGTTAATAATTTGAAGTGTGCTTTAATAGAATTTCGAAATGTGGGTTAAACCTCAAGAAATTTTCCTGAAAACTGCGCTCTGGTAATTATGTTTACGATGGCCGCTTATCTTTTTATTTAATTTGATTGTGAAATGACTATTGTTATTAATTTCGCACTAACTTTAGGGACACTGACGAAACTACGTTGTACTTCGTCCTTCAAAGGAGAAAAGGGCATGGGAAATCTAAAGGGTTCTCCGCGCTTCTTGTGGGTACTATAGATAGCGTACGAGATACTAAACCAGCGCCCTACAGGATTTTGCATCAGACACCTAATTCAGAAGTATATTACGGTAAAGTATAATTATGAACTGTTTCTAATCGATTTTATCCACTTGTAAAAGGAAATAACATGAGTATCAAGAGTTATATGAATTTTTAATACAGGGAAATGGTTTGTTGATAAATATGATGTATTGATGTTAGTGTTTATAAACAATGTAACTACTGTTATTGATTGTTGGACAAAATTTTATAAAACTGCAGTTTGATACCAACTGCATTCTTAATTAAATCATAGTCCTATTATATCAAACATTTAATTATACCACTTATTTTTGAAGTATGTTATCTCCAGTAACGGATCCAAGATTGTCTTTAAAGAGCTGCTGAGGAGTAGATAAAATTTTATAAAATCTCATTTCATTTGGCATGTAAATTCCAACACATGTGGTAATTGAAAAGTATTCTTTTTTGAGATTGGGCGTCATAGATACCACATTGAAACCAGTAGCAATGTACCCTCTAAGTATGGTGCGATGCCTTCACTGCATTATGCTCTACTAACAATTTAAACAAGACAATCTATAAGTAACAATAAAATCTAACAAGATTCCAATATTACAGTGATATCAACAGCACTAACTGAGCCAGAAATACGCCAGGACTGGCAATGGTTGTTTGACAATGTTAGTCCGACATTACATTCATTTGACACAGAGGAAGAAGTGACTGAATTTGTGTGCTGCAAGATTAATTCTATCATCGCTACTGAACAAGAGAACTTTACTGAAGGTAATCTAATTATATCATCTACATACCTTCATCAATTATGATAGGTTGAGCTTCCTGCATAGTCAGATGCATAAACACATTAAGTACTAGTAATTTCCAAGGAGAGACTGCATATCGGACATTCTCACCTAGATAGCCACACAAAAAACCTTAAACAATTGTCCAAGATGTACAAATGGCGATCCCAAACATGGTGGAGCCCATTTTGAAATTAATTGTCACCCATCTCTGGACTTTCCACGCCGCTGATTGATTGACCTGTAAGGATTATACTTTATTTTTATGAGAATTGTGTTATTGTTTATTGCATAGGCCTTTGTATTAGCAGTAGTACATTTATAGGCAGATATTATTATTCATTGTTATTGTATTTATGTTGCAACTTCATTGCATATAAAAAGGATAGATTAGATTGTGCAAATGATGAACAAATGACAATAATGTTAGCCGGATGTTTTTTATAGATTGGTACTTTGCAAAAGATAACTGTTATTATCTGATCTGTAAGATATATTGTTACTTCTAATAATTCTTCGAACTAGTTGCTAAATTAAAACATTCATTGGAATTGCTAAAACATAATAGCGTGTTAATATAAGTAAGAATAACTTTCCTTGACCTTATAAAATTCGCCTCAAATGTCATCAGGTCAACTACATGAATCAAATGGTGTAACAAGCACAGGTCTGACTCATGGAATTCAATTTTTTTCTTTGATTACCGAGTCCATGCCTGACACTTATATTAATTGTAGATATAGCTTTTGTTGCTGGCTCGTCTCGTCACTCCCGAGACAACTGCGCGAGACGAGTTACTCGAGCAACGATTACATTCGCGTCTCGGGGTTTACTTGGTATATGCATGTGTGTTTAATAATTCAAATTGTTTTAGATGAAGATACAGTCACATACAAGAATGTTGACTATGAATTCCATGAACGGTTTCGCATGCCGAAAGATGAGAAGCTCGTTTGTTACTACTCTTGTAGGTAAGTGAATATTTAACTAATTTTAATTGTATAACATTTAACACTTGGATTTTGCCAAAAATCTCCTTACGCGCTTACTATGAGCTCTTCGAGCAGGCTAGACCTGTGCCCCACCGGAGTCGCGCAGATCACCATGAGTGTTGTTGAACTCCAGAACTCCAGTTAGATCTAGGATGAGGACTATCGAAACGATACGCCGCTTTGTGGATTGTTCATTTTCCTACCGGAAAACTTAAATTCGTTCTTTGAGTCTAAATAATCGGAATACAATTAGACAAAAACTATTAAGGTGACCTGTCTGTGTGTAAAACTCAGGTTAATATTAAATTAACCTTCAATAGTAATTGTAGTTACCATCTCAATTTCAATAGCGCATGTGTTTTGAGGATGATTCACGCGTCCATTATCGGGCGGTTCTCATCGACCGCTGTGGACAAAGACGGAGTGATACATTTTATTAAACTTATGCACGCAAAGCTAAGCCGTAGCTTTACAGATTTTCAGCATAAGTCATTTGTTTGCAGACGCGAAAGTCCCCTTACATTAAACTGTGTAATTTATAATTCATGCCTTTGTTAGTCATTTGAATTATAAGATTAACTTATTTAGGTCTTAAAAGAGGTTTGTTGATTGAATAGTTTCTTGAACTAAAATCTCAGCTCACCCTTAGTCGTAAAACTAAATTATCAGCCACGTAGGACCAGTATACTCAAGGTCATTCCGTCCTATCCTCACCCATTTTAAACATAATTTTTTTTTTTTTTTTTTAATAGTTATTGGAAAGGTAAGATGCCGCGTCAAGGATGGATGTATCTCTCGGTCCATTACATGTGCTTCTATTCCTACATATTTGGACGTAAAACGCTGATCAAAATCAGATGGGCTGACGTCACGGAGTTAGCGAAAACCAACAGTCTTCTGTTTCCTGATTCCATCAAAGTGGTCACCAGAGATGGGGAACATTACTTCACGTTGTTTTTGAAGAAAAGCGAAACTTTTGCGTTGATGCAGCAGTTGGCAAATATAACTATGAAACAGTAAGTTTTTTGTCATTATTTTTTTTCTTCTACAGTTGAAGTAATATTATTTTAGGGGAACCATGCCAATCAAAAATAGATTAAAACTTTTCTAAAAAAAGGTTATTAGTAACCATAAGGGTAATTACTAATACCAGTGCTTACTGCAGCATTGCAGTGCAGTTGTAGTCTTATAGCAGGTAGTGGGCGTATCAAGCATTTTTAACCGACTTCAGAAAAAAGGAGGTTCTCAGTTTGTTACGTCCATTGTTATCTTCAAGCCGAGACAGTTAGTACAATAATATACTGTAAGATGATATGTATTACGAAATAAATCTCTAGAGTTGGTTTATACAGCTTCTGAAACCTAAGCAAGATAAGATGAAACCGACTGGTCTAAAAACAAAAGCAGTTACGTCACTGCAATAACCACAGATTCACAGGAGACTAATGTGCCACATAATGTATGTTATCGTATACTTAAGTACGTCTAAATGAGTCTAACGACGTGATAAGTGGTTTTCTATACATACGTCACTCTTAAAGACAATTGTGGACGTTTAGTCACATTTTGTATAGGATTCTTTCATTTGAAGTCAAATAATTGTCTGTAGGAAGAGGTATTTTCGGAAGGGAAATCTTTTCATTCCAAAATATGTGAAGAGTATCATTTCGTTCTCATTCTTAACTGAAAACATTACACTTTTGTTTAAACTGAACGTACAACGTACCAACATACTGTAAAATCAATAAATATATCCAAAATTGAATAAAATGGGTGTTTTATATATAAATTTGTGTTTGTAAAGCGATTGTATAACCTTGGAAAACTCAAAACAACAGATGCGCTAAAATATAATTAGACCACAATCACTACGAACGAACGAAATCTCCTAAACCAATACCAACTGTTTATGAATCAGCTGTTATCTGTTATGATAGCATAATAAATATAATAATATGTGATACAATCATGACAGCTTTCTGTTTTGGCTATTTTTGTATATAAAATTGTTCGTATATCAATGATATGGATTAATTATAATTATTATAACATGCGCAATATTGCGAATTGGATTGCAAGCAATGCAGCTTTTCTAAATGCGTTCTTTGTTTAAACTAAACTATTTACTATAGGCATTTTAATATAGGTACAAAATGATGACCCAATTTTGACCCATTATGACCCAAATTAAAAGGGTCGCTCAGTCAGCATATGACATAAATTGTTATACATTGACAGGACCCATTGAAAACAAAGAGAAACATTGATATACTATATACTCATAGCATAAGTAATCGTTATATATAAAAAAAAACCGCACGAATAACCATGTAGTGTTGGTCAACACGCCAATCGCCAACATGGACGAAGTGTCAGGGGTTTACTCCCGTGTAGGACAAGTATTTGTATGATCCTAAAATGTTTACTCTATTTCTGGAAGTGACAGACTCGAACCATTCAAAGCACATGCACAAATATTATGATTTGAATGCGACTCAAAGGTGAAACTTTTTAGTGCGAGTGTCGTTTTTTTTAACATGCATCATATCTTTTCAGACTAATCGACGATAAATCAGGACCATTCCACACTGACAAAGATCTCTTAACGAAACTCAGTAAAAACGTGCCAAAGAAACCATCCTTCTTAAAACGAGACTTGGACGCGAGGAAACAGTCTAATCTGTTCACCTTAAGGTTCAGATTGCCACAAAATGAGAAGCTTGATGGTTCCGAAGAATGTACCTTATGGACTCCTTATAATAAACGACATAATTGGGGGAGGTTATACCTGTCGCAGAACTTCCTTTGTTTTGATAGTCGGGTAAGTAATATTTATTTATTTATTTATTTAATTATCACACTAATCTACCATTACAGGTTACTTAACCTAATGCGGTAGCTAGGACTAAACAAAGGTCTAAGTATTTATGTGAACTAGGGTTTCAAATATATCTCATTTACTCACGTGCAAATTTTCTGGGTTGCCTAGTTACTAGATTGGACCTTATGCGAATTTGTGAAATGACAGCGGAACCGGTGGCGTAAATTTTTACTTTTAATGCCATATTTTTTTTTTAATTACAACACGTCTTGAAGTTAATTGATAAGAGTGCTTTTTTGAAATAACTGAATTTAGCTAAGGTATATTTTTTATATTTAATGATATTCACTGTTTATATGTAACTGTATGTAAAAGGATTGTGTGTCAAAATATTTTTCAAATAATAAAACTTAAATAATGTTATCGCAAAACAACAAATATAGGTAATGAAAGATTACAACACCAGACAATGCTCCATTCTGCAAATAAACAATTATAAATAGGTCATAAATACAATCGCATTATTATGAAATTTGTTATTGACTTATTTCAATGCTTTTACAAGCAAATATCGTCTTAATGACTCAGTCATAAGGTTGATTTGTGGTAATTAATTATACTATGACATTGATAGCTGTTACCACTTCAGTTTACTTTTAATAAATCATTTTGATAGGAAATAGAATAGAAGATCCGTATTAAGGTGTAAGCAGAAATAGTATGAAGGTTGTATTACATCCTAGCGAAGATAAATTTCCTTATTGACTGTTTCTGATAAAGGAATTTGTACAAATAATTATTGTAGTACGATGCACTTAGCTGTTAGTCTTAATGCTCAGTTCGTAAATGTTCAGGAATTTACGGTTAAAAAAATATTGTAACTACAATATAACATGTTTATGGTCTTCTAACTGTTGCTTTGGTTTCACTCAAACATTACCGTCTTTAAAGCAGTCTTTCAAAAGAATCCTATGTGTTAAGCCGAGCTATCTCAGTATCTCAGTACCTAATTTCATAGAAATCGCTACAGCTTTTTGGTTACACCTTATTTTTAGGGGAAAAAGGAACATTCATGTACAGGATGTTTTATTTATACAAGTTATTGAACATGTACCTTTTAAATGTTTATATTCAAAGTAAGTAAGTAATTTAATAGATGTTCATTGTTATCATGTGTTTCGTGACTAACGAATCGAACGAGTTTACGTAACCTTTGTTGTTCTCATTATCGCGGTTAGTTTTTATGTTTGTTTTAGACTTATGTTTTCATTGCACTTGGTAGAGTTACTAGGTTTATCTTTTAATGGTGTGTTGTAAAGGAGTAAAAGTTGACGGATGCTTTGAATGATACTGCGGTAACGAATTATTATTTTAAAGACGTACCTATTTTAAAATTAGAATGACAATTAAAAACTGATGTTTTTAGAGACTCTTTTGGGAGAGTCTTTCGTACTTATTTTGATTTATAAATGATATTCATAATAATTAAGCTTTTTAATGAAAACTGACTGGCGCTGCCACATTAGTAACACACACATCGAACCTTTCACTCAATTTTCTTTTTCTTCGCATGCGGTTGTTAATTCTTCTCTTTAATTAATACACAATTTTCCTCCAGGTCCGTAACCTAGTCCGTCTGACAATCCCGCTCCGTAACGTCCACCAAGTAGAACGCGCCGACTCGGGCGGCACAGCCAGCTCATCAGCTGACACTGGCAGCATCCTCATCACCACAGCTCATCATACAAGCTTCCTATTTGGGAATATATCGGATCGGGACTTCTTGGTGCATAAGATTTCGGAGCTCCTTGCTAAGTTGCCAAAGTAAGTATCGATCTGGGTCATAGATTTAATCGCCGATGTTAATCTGGTTACCTTTTTTGTTCTCACGAATCTGTCATTGACTTGAAAGGGAGAAATTTTATTGAAGGTCTCTCATTGCACCTATTTGCTTTTTAAAATACAGCAGGCATATGTCTCTATCTACAAATATGCTTTATCTTTCCTTTATTATTTTGCCAATAATGTCTACTTTGTATTATTATTTGCCTGCCTGTTTAGGTCGTTGCATGCCAACGGATTCTTTGTTACAAATGTTTTTTTCCAATGTTAGTGAGTGCTACGTAACGGCTTTATATTTTTCTCTGTTTTGGACATCAGCAAGTTTAGTGGAAAGGCCAAATGAATGTGATTTTTGTCCATTCGTAAAATTCTGCGAACGAAATAACTAAGAAAACATAATAATTTAATATTGGGTTATTCGCAGTTGTTTAATTATATAATACGGTCGCTATTTAATCATAATCATGTTCTCTTACTCATATTCCATCTTGTTTCTGTCGCGGCGCTGCACCTGCGATAAAATAGATAATAGTTTTTAATTTAATTAGCTTTGTGCTGTTTTCTTAAAATTTTCCTTTAACAGTTTCAACTAACTCAGCATGATCCGGCTGCTGTCATCGCTAACATCGGTTTTCGACTTTGGGACTTACACTTAAGGTCCATATTACCGTGTACTAATCCAAATCCGTGAATATGCAGTGATGTGTACAGGGAAAAGGCGAGTAAGGTGTTGGCGCAATCTGAAGTCGAGGGCTGGACTCCACAGCCTCCTCTCATGACGTTATTCAGGACGCACCAGACTTCGCCCATCAAACAGATACAACAGAAAAAGGTAATTTTTAAATCGTCTTTTTTCTCTGTATTATAAAAGAGTAAATTATTCGAAATATAACTTACATGATCTTATAAGTCGCTTAATAAAAAACAGCTATTTAAAAAATTATATGCTCCTCCATGACCGACTGAAAACGTCCCGTATCTACAATTGATTTGTTAGTTGAAAAAGTAAGTCTCAAGTATTTGCATAGCATTTTAAATACCATCAACGATTACTCTAATTTCTTAGGAGAAACAATGGGAAGATCATATGGCGGAAGTGGGTCGCGGCGTCAGTATGTACCAGACGACGGAAGGCAGCGAATTAGTCGTGAACGGTATACCGGAGTTACTTCGTGGAGAGCTATGGAGCGTCTTCTCAGGGTCTATACTTCAGAAGGCACAGAACAAGGGCTTGTATGAACGGTTGGTCAATGAAGCCTTGTCATCTAAGAACCAAGCGAATGATGAGATTGAAAGAGACTTGCATCGGTCTTTACCAGAACATCGAGCATTCCAGAATGATGTTGGTAAGTTATTTGCCTATAGTAATAATTTTTTACGAGTCTAGATGTCCCCTGAGCAAGCAACATTTTTTTTGTGTACGGATATCAAAATTCTTACAAGAATTAAGCTTGTGTATACTGTCACAATAATCCTAATAATTACAAACATTACTTAGCATTTCTAATATGTATTCTTGAGTAGATACCAGTCTTTCTTTTCTAGTCAAACACGATCTACTTGCTTTTAATCTATTTTGCGCATAAATGTTTATCACTTTTTAAATATAGTTATTAACAAACCTTATTCGCACCATGAACTTTTTTGCCATAGGTATCTCAGCACTCCGTCGCGTTTTATGCGCGTACGCATTGAAGAATCCAACGATCGGTTACTGCCAAGCGATGAACATAGTAGCGTCAGTATTACTGATATATTGTCCAGAAGAACAGGCCTTCTGGCTCCTAGCGACCATATGCGAGACGTTGTTACCTGATTATTATAATACAAGAGTTGTTGGGGCTTTGGTAAGTTTTATATACTTGTATTTTATTTTCCAAAAAGATTTTCATTTACTTGGGGTGTGCTTGTAACTGAGGAAATATTTCGAAATGCAGCTTAAAAAACTAAATTGTTTGTTGATACACCGTTTAATCTAACTTGCGTAAGTCAGTTAGCCAAAGTAACCAGTTTAGACTTGACGACTTTTGAAACCGTGGGAATTATATGAAAACTAGTTAAAGCACGACTATTGCAACAGTGGCGCCACTACATTTTTTCCTCAGAATCCAAATCTTAATATATATAAATCTCGTTTCACAATGTTTGTCCTCAATGGACTCCTAAACCACTTAACCGATTATAATAAAATTCGCACGCCATGTGCAGTTCGATCCAACTTGAGAGATAGGATAGTTTAAATCTCAAGTTATAGTCGCAATTTCTTCTAACCACGCGGACGAAGTCGCGGGCAACAGCTAGTACTATATTAAAATTCTCACCACAGGTAGACCAAGGCGTTTTAGAAGAGTTAACCGAAGTCCACCTTCCGGAGCTCCACGCAAAGTTAGACGAGCTCGGCATGATGAAGATGATCTCCCTCTCCTGGTTCCTGACGCTCTTCATCAGCGTCATGCCCTACGAGTGCGCCGTCAATGTTATGGACTGCTTCTTCTATGACGGTGCTAAAGTTATCTTCCAGGTTTGTGTTTGTTAAGACTTGTTTTTTAGTTTTAAAAGTTACGTTTCACGCAATTTCAAGGTTTTGGGTTAAGAATAACATGCGTGTAATGTCTTATTTACTATGAAAACTTATTTACGGCGAAATAAAAACAGACCATATCCAATACAGAAACATACAATTTTAATGTCATCACGTGTCTTTTTACTTTTTTAATGTCTTAAAAAGAGAAAAATGTACCCCTCATTTGAGTTTATACGACACCTAAACTTTCACCACAATTTTCTTTTTATCGACAGGTAACATTAACAATACTGGATATAAACCGTGAGAAGCTGCTCAAATGTACGGAAGACGGTCAGGCCATGCAAGTGCTGAACGACTACCTCCAGGGCATTTACAATGAGGAGGCTATGGCCTTGTCCACTGAGCCTAGGACTGCTGACAAGGTAAATATGACAAATTCTATTTTATTTTTAGTCATTTCACCGCCTATCATCTTCTTTATATTACCCAACTGGGGCAATGGTCCCTATCTTCGGTAAAGGTCAGGCAAGTAAATCGTCAGGCAATATTATACGTATTAATGTATAGACACGTTTCTACTGATGTAATAATTTTCAAAATCAGTTTAGTAGTAGGTAAAAATAAGATCACAAATTAGACCTCTTTATAATATTAGCTTTATTTACTTTGAGTACTGCGTCTTCTGATTCCAACGAAATAAAAAAACAGGTATTAATATACTGGATATATGTCGTGTAATCCTTAAGAGAGAATCGTTCGCTTAGAACAGTGTGAGGTAGCCGTCTGTTCCTTGAATACTCATTTTTGCTTACCTAGCAGTCTTGCCATGCATACTTATGCTTATCACAAAATTGTATTATTCCCTTTGCAGACTATAAAAATCCAAGACTTAATATACCAATCCTACCGTTCATATGGTAGTAACGTGTCAAGCGAGAATATTGAACGTTTAAGACTGAAGCATCGCCTGAGGGTCGTCAGGCAGCTGGAAGACAGCCTCGAAAGGAACACGCTTCGAGCGTTACAGCAAGATAAACTGCTGGAGTTAAATGAACTTCAGGTCAGTGAACTCTCATTCAAATTAGGCTACTAAGTAGCACTTTTTGAAGGTCAGATTACATTGGACAGCACCCAGTTGCGCCCACCCATCACCGCCTAATTGCTTTTGCTGTGAGAGAAGAAACGGCCCATCATGCTCCCTAGCAGCACGCTGTCTCTCAGTGGTAGAGGATATTTGACTAAAAAAATTAAGCAGCATGGATTCCTGGCAGACAGTTGTTTTAGCAACATTTGGCTTCAGGCTAGTAATTTAGTATTTGGAGCATTATGTACACAACTGTAAATAAATAAAAGAAACTTCCTTAATGCTTTATTCTTCCTAAAAAAAATTCCTTTATGCTTTAATTCCGTTTTTCCAAACCTTAAAAATGACTAGACAAGTTTCGAACGAAGTATATAAACCTTACTAAACATGTAAAATATTTTCAGGAGTTATTAAGTGCCATCCGTGAAGAGCTTCTATGGGCTAAGCGCGTGCCTTGTGAGAGGTTAGAAGCCCCTTATGAAGCGTATAGGTTAGACTTCACACAGTTTAAGACTTTGTACTCGGCGCTGTCGCCCTGGGCGAAGGGAGACTTTGCTGAGGCAATCACTGCTAGGATGTTTAAGGTAAGTTTTATTTTTAATATACTAATAAGCCTAATTCCTTAGATGTTCCTTTATATGACTACGGTAGAGATGTGTTCCAAATTCAAAAAAAATATATACAAAAATCCACATTGAAATCTTATTTTATTAACTCATGCAATCCGTCTTCTGAATAGGGGCAGACGCATTACGGCATCTAATCTGATGAAACACTTAAAGATATCATTTCAAGTGGTTCATCAGATATGTATGTATTTATAAAAAATCTTCGTGCTGCGTATATACAGTCTACTCCAGTCCTGTCTATATCTTTAACATAAATTTTGAAACCTAATTCGAAAAGTTCTATAAAATATAAGAAATGTCCCATTTATCAGCTGATGGACTACGACGATGATGGCATGGTGAGCGCCCGCGGCCTGAGCGTAGCTCTCGGACTGTGTTGCCGCGCGGACGCCGCCAGAAGACTTCGCGCTCTATACGCCGCCCACTCACCGCCGCTACTAGCTTCAAGGGATCTAAGGCCAACACACTTCACTGACACAGGGGAAGAGCTCGCAGCTGATGCTATATCGTTCTTTGACAGGTTCGTTCTATTAGACTATTATTTTTTTAGATTATTAGACAAGTAGTGTTCTTGCCGTTTACAAATAGTAAAATATTTAATGAGACTTCCATACACGGGTAAAATCATATGCTCGTACGAATGTTGGAGTAGTCAGTAACTAGTATTTTTATAACACTTGTTTTCTCCCATTTTATAGTGTAGACGAGGATCCCGTGACACCCGAGCCATTGCCGTCGTCTTTACAAAGGTCAATCAGTGAAGGGTGCGGCGATGGTGCACTATTGGATAAAAGTGATTCTGAAAATAGTCAGACAGGTAAACAGTTGGTGGAGTTAAATTATCCACTGATTTATAATAAATAATAACTATCTTTTCACCTAGAACTAATTTTAACTAGATTTTTTGTTGGTAATTTGGTTTAATGATTTTTCCTCTTAAATGCATCTCTTCTACTAAGGTTTTCAACCACTATTTTAAAAAATGCTTTGTTAGACTATTATTTGACTGAGGTTATTGCATGAATAGCAAGTATGGTGTTGTTCACCAAGCTGAATCCACTACTCACAACGTCGCGTGAGTTGATTCTTTAGGATGGGCAATTGTGTGATCAAAGACTGTAGAATTTCTGAGATCCACGAATGATAGTTCCAAGTATATGCTTCTTTATACAGGAGACATAGATGTGATGAGATGAGATAAAGTCCTCTATGACATCTCTCTCTTTTCCCAGCTACATGTTCCACATAGTGGTGGGGTCAGCTTTCCAAATTTTTCTTCTCCACTTTGCTCTATCCCTGACGTCATTCTCGGATAACTGGCATTCTTTCATGTCTTTCAATCTTCCTATGACATGAGGATTCAGTATAATGTGGGAGTAATTCTTTGTCATGTGGTGCAGGTTTGTGCGGCTGCAGCGCACACAGCGTGCGCGCGTGTGCGCTGGGCGGCGCGGCGGGCGCGGGCAGCGGCGCCAGCACGCCGGGCGCGGGGGGCGCGGGGCCGGGCGCGCCCGCCGCCGCGCCGCCGCTGCCCCGCGCGCACTTCCTGCAGCTGCTGGCCGTGCTGCACGACCTCACGCAGCCGCGCCCGCCGGTCTACGAGGCCGTCGTGCTGGCAGGTAACACTACGCCACCATATACTTACCGGCACGGATCTTGAGCGCTGACCTTTCACCTGCGCACAACTGATTGACTTTTTACCCTTTTACGGTATGAAGTCAGACGCGGGGTGGACTACAGTGCAGTGATTGTCCCGCAGCGCGTCACTTGTGATTGGTTGAAATTCGTTCTTTGCTGTAGTTGCATGCACCTCAAGACGACGAACACGCAAAATTGATAGGAGTTTTATTTTACGATGCACAAAGCGATCCCCACTCTTCCACCAAGCGCTCAAAATCCGTGCCGGTAACTATACCAGGGTATCACACCAATATTATTGTTATAGTGTAACTGGCAGCTCATAACGCAACACGTCGCCGATAAGGGAAACTAGGGGAACCATTGTGCATGTAACTTGAATATTTGTGAAATCCCCGCGTAGTAGGCAAAAACTTCTTAGCTTTAACGTGGATAGCATAAAAATAAATGTGCACTCTCTCATTTTCTATTTTCGTAGCGCGATGAGACAGCAACCACAACTACAGACTTCTCAAAATCACGCAGTTTAAATTCATTCCGATATTATAATTAATTAATGAAACAGTAACAGCGACCTCTATACTACGTCACTAACTGTTATCCCTCCTTTTCTCGCACAGGTACACTGCTATTACAACTTGGTGAATGGAATCACCGTCCTCAACTCGATCGTGAAATCTCACAGGATAGTTTGTTCTTAGCTGCTGCCGCCAAGCAACCTGAAGCACAGGTAAATAATAATTTCATTCAAATACATTTACGATAGTTTGCGACCTGTTACTACTCAGGGAATATTTTCTAAACGCATTCAATCTTATCCTAAAACAATTTTCAAAATTCGCAAATTGATTGATGATTCCATAGCCAGGTAATATTCGATACCGAATAAGATCTCTTATGTTATACATCTACAACTTGCTTTCTATCAAACTTAGATTATATTGGATTAGAATATTCTTTATTATTGTACACCATGGAATTACAGCAGTGATTCTTAAACATACAGTGTTAGGGCAAAATGGCGGTCTTAACGCTAATAGCAATATCTTCCAGTCAACCTACCAACCAATTTAAATCACTTTCCAGCAATTGGATCCTAATGGAAACGCGACGGACTCGGAACAGGACTCCCAGAAACCTTCTCCATCCAAAGAAATTGAACAAGACGGTATATGGTCTATAACACTTGAACAATTCCTAGCGACAATGCTAGCTCAACCTCCCCTCGAAGAGTTTTTCAACGAGAAGATATCAATACTACCTCAGTTAGAAGCGCTAAGACAGAGGGACAGGCTGCAGTCAGTTTCATAGCTGATGGAGATAGCCGGGCTGCTTGGTATAAGTATGTAAGCCCTGCTTTTCAAGGTACGGTCTTATTGTGTTATAGTAAGGTTCTAAATTGATTGACGCAATTTAAAAGGGTCTGTTCATAGATGTTGCTTGTAATTAAGAAGCGTTTAATAACCAATCAAACTCGTTTAAAGAGAATTACACTGTACTAACATCATTTCAAGTTTTGATTGAATTGGATTACTAACTATATTATGATAATAATTATTAAATTATGGTTTTCTCACGGGTATTTGCCGGTATCAATCATGAGCTGACACTTCGGCGGGGTCGCGATTCAACTCGGAAGCCCGCCGCATGAGTCAACTGTCATTAAATAAATAATTAGAGGAACTAACTAAATTACACCAACATTTATGTATTCGAGCTAATCTCAGCCGCTACTTCATTTTAAGACGTTTTGAAACAGTGAACTTAATTCTGATGACGGTTAAGTATTCGTCTAAAAATATTTGGTATCTATACATGGCTAATGTTCTTAATAATCTTGTGCAATGTCTGCTTTCAAAATTATGTTGTATTTTTTTATTGACCTGTTATGTAATTATTTAAAAATTCTCATTGTCGAACTATCTATTATATACACAAAATGTATTTAGGAAGTTTCAATGAATTGGTAGCTGTAAGGACTCAAGGCACGCGTCGATTTTGTTGGCACTGAAACCCAAAATGTTTTTAACAAAAATAATTCGAGTTTGGATTTGCCATTTCCAAACAACCGCTTCGTATCATCATCATTCGTGTGCATATATTTAAGTGTAGTGAACGAAATTATGACCTAAAAATTTCTGTTACTTTTATATATTTTTTAAGTATTGTAAATTAAGTTATAACAAGTCTAGAAAACACCAAATGTTAAAAGAGACTTAGCCATGATTTTAGACCTTTTTTAGGGTATAAAAAGGGTGCATTACTTCCAAAGACCAATGTAGCGATGGCATATATATTGTCCCTTAAAACATTTAGTTTTGATGTACATATAATTAAAATGTTCAAGAATCTTACATTCCAATGTTAACATTCTGTTTTGATTATCCAGTAAAGGCTTTTCTATAACCTATAACGTCAAAGAGATGTTTCTATAAAGAAATATCTATTCAAGGATTTAAATGAATAAAGGGTGTGTCAAAACAAAAGCTTAATATATTACTAGAAAAAAATGGTGTATTTTGTAGCGTTACTGGAGATATAAGAGCGTAAAAGAAATCAAGAGATTTTTGTCAAAACGATTAAGACCTGCACTTAACCAAGTAATCAACTTAAAGAGCAAATAAACTTGCGTTACGGCCACATATATTAATCAAAAATTTAATTAAAAACAACTTCATATAAGAAAAATCGGTAATCAACGATACTTCTCCTTTTCGTTTTGTCATATTGAGTATATCATGGTCTAACCATATACGTCGCAACGCAAGTATCTGATACCCAAAGACCTTGGCCTGCGTTTCCATCAGAGAGGTGCAATGGAAATGTCTCGTGCGAGGATGTCTGCTAAACCGTTTCTACCGAAGCTATTCTATCCAGGGCGAGTTACATGCAGCGATTTTGTTGGTGCTTTTCAAACACGTAACTCGTTAAGTACCAAATTTGCTTGATCAAACCAAATAGCAAACAAATTTGTTAATTTTCTAGTAGATTGGCGCATTTTTGGTATTGACACCGTGTGTCAAGACATAAGAAGACGATGGAGTCGAGAATGGTTTAAATATACTATTAAACTACGATAAACAATTATGTAATGCAAAGATTTTCGTCATACTCGACAAACACGTAGTTGTTTGACAAACAATTTGACTGTCTCCAGGGCACTTTACACATCTTTAGTGGAAACCCAGCTTAAGACTCCAAGCAGAAGTCTTATAAAATTGAGTATCGTTAATGGGAACTTGTCGTTGGACCCCAAGTTCGGCGGGTATTCGGATGCGTCGCCTCGCGTATTGAAAGACCTAATTTCGGTAAACATAGCCATATTATTTGTTAGTTAGTCTGTAATTATCGTAAACAATATAATTACCCTTCGTACCTACTCCACTGTTTATATAAACAGAGATATTCTAATATATTACTAACACTAGATTTAGTACAAAATGGCATTTTCTGTATAATATCATATGTATAGGACTAATCTTATTACTATTCCTTTAGATATGTATCCGCTTCCAATAAGTTATTTTTCATAAGCTTGTAAAGCAAAAATAAATATTCATACAGGGTGTTTTTGTTACTGTTTGCGAGGCGAAAAATATGATTTCAATATAAATTTTAAAACATGTGCTATAGGAAATTTAAACAAATATCTCGAATCAATGCTGTTTAATTTTTTATAGCACATGTTTTAAAATTTAAAGGACATATTTTTCGCTGATTCAGTCGTACCATACACAGACTCACCCTGTATCTTTTAATTATATGAACTTCTCTAGTATATAACATATGTATATAACAGTGCCTATTATGGATTTAGTTAAGACCTCAGTTATCTTGTATAGCCTCCTTATGGTGCTTGAGATGTAGTGCTTGTATAAAACAGATAAAAGCAATAATAATATATTTTGCAACAAATTAGGCCATAATAAGTATAGTTTAAAAAAAATGGCAATAGTTTTGCCTTAAGTATATGTACAAAAATATATACCAAAAATAATGTCACTGTTTTAACGTATGTGTAAAATCATATTTTTATAAAACCACGCGTCATCGTTCGGCTGTTTTACCTAACTAAGAGGGCTATCACACATATTACCTTTTTTAAATAGCGCCTTTATTGACACGTGGCAAATATGCTTTTTTTATAAATAAATACGTTATAAAATAGACTTTACTATATGGCTTAATAAACAATGTAAGCAGATTATAAAATATACACGTATATTATTCTTGTATAAGTATAGACGAATAAGAACCTTATGTGCTTATAGACAAAGTGTAAAATGGTCATATTTATTTTTGTACGCCACAGTATCCCAAAACCATATACAAACGAATACTAGATACATTCATATAGGCTTTTAGGTACATTCGATTGCAAAAGGGAGAAGACCGTCCCTAGGATGTTTTTCATTCTTAGTTTAGATTTAAAGCAGAAATATAGCTTCTCGCTTCTGTAAGAGATTGTACGGCTTTTGACAATACATAAATGTTAAACGAACTCAATTGTTACGCATAGAGGTTTAATATAAAATGCCTTTACTTTGTATAGTGAACATTGACATTAATTAGCGGTCCAATGTATAAATACTAGGTATTGTAGGTAACCTAGTAAGCCGCTATATCATGAAAAAACATAGTTATGAATGCATATTTCTGGAACTGGTATAGCTTCTTCATGAACTAAGGAAACCAGATTCTTGGTTGACGTGTAGGATAGTCATTATTTTGGTTGTCTTGTAGCCGATATCTTGGTTGCCTATAGTAGTCAGTGTATGAAGAAGCTAAACTTTTTTGCATCCGTTTTTATTCTCTTATTGTATTATGTATTGTCTCAATACTTATCCCACATTTCTTCGCAGAATGCAATGTCAATACTACGTAAGATCACGAAATGTATATGTAATTTCTTTTTGTGTATATCTATCTTGCGTACAATATACTTTTTTACTATTCTCGTCTTCATGAACTATAGTGTAACTACTATCAAGCACAAACTTATATTTTTTCATGTCTTTTTATTTGTTAAGATTAACCATGTCCATATAAGTAGCTATATCTGAATATTATACAAGTTTAATTGAATATACTTGTTTGACGTTCATGTGTTATTTTATTTATTATTCCTGCCTACTAAACTTGGACAAACGATTAAACTCATTGTTTAAGTGACTATTTTTGCGTTGTTTTTGGCTATATTGTGTTGTTATTTTAAGTTATTCATGAATGTCAACTATTGGTTTGGCGTGGTGACCTCAACCATAGACATACCATCAATAGTAAATAGTATGACCCCAGTATTGATATATTAGGTGACCTGTTAGGTATTTTAATATAAAACATCTATAAGTATTCAAGATTACTACTTAGTAAAATTATAAAGCAAATTCAATTCTTTATTTTCGAAGTATGGATTTAAAGATGTTACAAAATGTAGCCTCATATACTTTTATTTCTCGAGAAATATTAATATAAATAAATAAATAAATAAGCTGAATAGGTTGAAACAAAACATTGTACTGCAAAATTTTATTTGGTATTAAATCGCAATGTCCAAGCATGCTGGGAAACAACAGTAGCTTTGTCTGGCAGTTGTATCTGAACTTGTCCGTTAGTTATGTTCCACTGAAAAAAAAAACAATGTTTAAGTTACGGATGGTTTTACGATTATTGGCAAGATATCGATATTGATAAGAATAGCATCTTTATATGTATATAATTGCTTTTTAGATTTAGGATCCAAATTAGTCTTCTATTTGTACTTTTTAAGGTCAAAACAAAATGAACAGCACCCCGATTCGCCACATTCTCTTGTTGCGGGGAAGAAATGGTAGCTAACTCTCTAGCATCACACTGGTTAGTAAGTTTTTAGTTGTTTTTCAAGTATATGTATATAAAAGAATCGAATTTGGACCTTAGACATTATACATGAACTTTTGACAAGCTTGTAAAAACAACGATAAATGTCTTAGGTATTAATTAATCAAATAAACAGACTAGAGAATAAATAAGATAAGAAACTTCAACATCACCAGATAAAGACAATCAAAGTGTTAATGACACCTTAACCTAATACTTACGTTTAAGTACTGTCCTTCATTTCCCAACATCTCGACTTTATAAGTGCCACTGTGTAAGTATGCAGTAACGTCTGCAAGGTTTAGAACGCTGTTCTGTGGCCACTTGAGCATAACAGCATAGATTGCCGTTACTCTATCAGCTTTTGAGGGCACTGCGGTAGGGTGAGAAGCATTGTAGTCGGTCTTCGTACAAGTGTACCATACTTTAGGATTGATAGTGTCGTTTTGGGAGTGCCATGGTGAGCTGCCGTATATCGCTTCGCCGTTGATTGAGAGCCACTCGCCTAGCGCTAAGAGGCGTTCTTGGAATACAGGGATTATTGTACCTTCTTTTGTAGGGCCTATGTTAATAAGGACGTTACCTAGAAATTGAAATAATTATAACATGGATGCGAAAGGTCTAAAATTTGATTTCAAATATGTACTTAAATTTATTCAAGGTGTATAGGTAGGGAGGTTTAGTGTATTTCAGCGGAGTAGTAATGAATCAGTGACATTCCCATACTTTACAAGTAGTAATCTTTAAAATAATTGCTTACCTCCACAGCTGACTGTTGATACAACTTGATTCAAAATTTGATTTATAGTAAATACTTCATTAATGGACATTTGCCTTCTGTAACCCCATGATTTTGAGTCAACTGTAAATGCATTTTCCCATTTGTGTTTGAGCAGTTTACCTAAAATTAATAATTAAAATAATTAATTGTCATTCTTACTTATATTATAATTTTAAGGAGCTAAATCTGATTTTTATGAACGATATCAACATTTAATTGATATCATGACACAAACCTGGATTGTACCTATCTTGGTAGTTGTAGAAGTCCCCGTGCTTGCCTGGGATGTCAATGCCCCATCTATCATTGACTACTATCTCATCCTTCACTGGACTATCATTATATAACCAAGCTAGCAAGTCTGTTGACCTCCAATAATCATCATGAGCTTCCCAGTCACCATCAGACCAAAGCACTGACGGTTTATACTTATTTATTAGCTGTCTTATATCTGGCCATAGCTTTGTCTCTGTATAAGTCCGAGTAGCGAACTTGGATCTTTTGTCTTCTAAATAAATTGGGTTGAACCACTCAAATAATGAATGGTAGACACCAAACTTCAAATTTTGGCTTCGCACTGCGTCTGCAAGCTCTCCAACTAAATCTCTCCCAGGACCGACATCTACTGCATTCCAGCTGAATGAGCGGTTTGATGGGAATAAAGTGAAGCCTTCATGATGTTTACTTGTTAGGACAACATATCTGAAAATAGATTCATCCTTCTTTTAATATTTTCTTATGAAATAATATTTGTGGTTATTCAATTCCTTTAATAAAAATAAAAAGTTTGCATACTTAGCTCCAGATTTAGCAAATAGCTGAGCCCAAGCTGTGGGATCAAAGAATTCAGCTGTAAACATAGGAGCAAACTCCTGATACGTGAAGCCAGGCGGGTAGTTGTTTTTCATGAAATCTATGTACTTTTTGTTATTCTTACTCGCTAGAAAAAAATACATATTAAAAACAATATTTAAAAAAAAAATACCGTTGCAAGGCAGCTGCAATATTACAAAAAATATACAGGTACCTTTCCAGTTTATCCAGAACCATTCAGAGCCGAAACTAGGTACGGAGAAAACGCCCCAATGTATGAATATGCCTATTTTGGCTTTATCGTACCATTCGGGCAACGGCCTAGTATCCAGATCGCTCCAAATCGGCTTATACCGCTTATTTTGACGAACTTCATTTTCAAAATTATTAACAACCGTATTTGCTCTTATACTAGCATTTGCTAAGCAAATAAACACCGAGAGTATTAGTAATTTCAACATTCTGTAAATAAACAATTATTGATAAACGTAAATATTAGATACCGGCTGTCAAATCAAACTTATTTTCTAATTTTGACCCGCTTGGATGACCCCTGACCTGACACTGACAGAGGCACAGATACGATTGTTGAATCAATGTATCAAACTTCATAGTTTGTTTGTTTCACGGGTTTCACCGTTTGCACTAAGTATACCTAAGGTAACAGACAATAGTTTTTAATTATTAAATAATATCAGAATTTAAAAAGGCTCTGCAATAAATTTGTAATTATAATATAAGTTATTACCAGTCATAACAAAGTGATCAACGCGTCATAATTTCGTATACTTGTAGCCATGGTTTGGATGATAACAAATAAAAAAGGTAGGTAAATCATTTCGAGGAAAGCGAACTTTGAACAACTGGGATATATATAATTAATTTCGTAGAACGAAAATATTGAAAGACACCTTCATCATTAAAATAAATCGACGTTAAATAATAACAGCATTTACCTACAGCTTGATATTTTGAACTGATTACCCAAAATGATTTTGGACCGACGTAAAATATGCAAAATAAAAAAATACAGACCTTTAATAATGCTGGAACTCAATACATTTTCTTTGTTCTCCCACTTAATCGTTATTTTTAATTTAAAGTGATCTCGTATAATAGGTACTAGCGTTCCTGGCCGATGAACAACGGGTACTGAATAATAAGTAAACTGAGTGTTTTTATGAACACGATCCACGAACAAATAGAGTATGGAACTTTGTTATCAAATAGGTCGCAATTTACCTAGTGATTTGTTTAGTAAATTGCGCTATAGCTAATAGTAGGTTACCCTATAAAACAAACGCAAGGGGAAAATACATGGTCGTTGCAATTAATCGACCTCTAAAAATATATTCACTATTTTTATTGTTATAGTGACAACAGAAATACAACCTCTTAACCGTAAAAATTTCAACTACCTAGCTATCACGATGAGATATAAGCCTATTCCGCCTGTGTTTTTCACAAACATTAAAGACTTGCAACGCACCCAGGCTCAGAACAAGCATTCATGGAACGCACAAGTGTTTGTCGTAAGGATCGAAACTGCGACACGTAGCGTGGGTTTAGCGTGATGACCTCAACCACTAGGCTAAAGGATCCGTGCAGTGCTGTTACCCTTTACCAGTATCTACCTATTTACAGCTTTTCTATATTTCTGCTTAGGCATGTTTTTTAATTAAAATTAGACCTTGCTAGGATTCATTTGGTGAATGATTTAAATACAGTGAGACTATTGTTACCTTTTCCGTAGTAATAAAGCCATAATGTTTATTCGTTTGACACGACACGAATTGACTTGATCGATGTTTTTAACAACGAAAAAGGTTGTAATGTAAGATACACATAATATGGTTGGTAGCCGTAGGACGTATAACTCGTTATGTTTTATTAATTATACTGGCATGGAACATTTGTAAAGCAGGGATTTAGAGGCTAATAAAATTGTAAAGCAATACCTAAATACATTTTGGTTCATATTTACAACCACATGGTTTAGCTGATCACTTAGTTATCAACGTCCTTTTTGCATAATATTATTACCATGAGTAATTACCGTAATTGGGAAAAGGCTAGGCCAATCATGAGTACTTACCGTAATTAACTAGCACGTGAAAAATAGCAAGTAAATAGATTTAAAACTGTATTTTACGCACATTTTATTTTTAATTATTTACACTTACAAACAAACATCGCATGAGATCGAAGATTCTATTCTCTATAATACTCTAATATGAAAATAAAACTGATTCTAAGATACTTTACATAATACATGTAAATACATACAGAATACATCAAAAAATTGTTGGTATATCAAGTTAATTCACATGATCATCAGTCTAATAATCTTTGTTAAATTAACAGTTGTCTTCTCGAAAATCGGCTTAATAATTACACCCATACCTACCTAGTAATTGAAACTTTTGATGGCAGATCAACATAAGTTCTATTTAGCTACAAAACGGACATTTCGCAAGTCAGCCATTTCAGGTCATGAGTGCTGATTATTTGTCACTTGTAAGTTGTGTTTATAACCAATTATATTTGCCATGATTGCAGAACTTTATTTTTTTTGGTTATGGACATACAAGAGACTATTGGTTCATTCTTACACCTACAAAAATTGTAAAACATTCTAACTTAGATACTATATTTAGCTTTTACATATTATTGTAATGAAAAGTAGATGACTAGATCCTTAAATACTAAAAGTATTCTAATAAATAATACTTGACTTATTGACTTATGGCAGTAATCTTAAAGCCAATGATAAATTTCCTTTCTTTATACTACAAATGTTTGAGAATTCCACAGTCCATTGACCCCATAAAAAGTGTCCAGCATGCCATGGGGTTAGACTACATAATAGACTTCTGAGGCACATATGGTCTTTTCTGGCAGTCAGGTCACCAATATTACATTTAATACACTAAATTTTCACACTCTGTCCATTTATCATGATAGTTACATTTAACAGTTTTTAAGTCTTTGCAAAAAATTCATAAAAAATCTCAAAAGCAGTTTTTATAATGTCCATGTGTGTCTATTATGGATTTGCAATGGTATAGCTTTTGTTTTTCTCCACTTCCTGATTGGGAAGTGGATGACACTGTTATTGTGCATCCACTTTAAAATTTGTGTAATGGCATGAACCATTAATCATAATTTCATTAATTTCTGGTGGTGGTGGAGTGCGTGGCTCCGACAAATGCTCTATAGTGACTTCAGTAGTAGCCAGTGCTGGTGTTGCATATATCTTGCCATCATGTATAGTAGCATTTTGTGGCTGGCTTGTACTTGTAAACACAGTGCACACACCTTGCTCCATTTTTGTTTCCCGTATCATACTCATTTTAACATCAAATATAGCATCTTGTATTTTCTTCTTAGCGACAAGCAGATTTTTTTCGCCCTTCAATGATCGTAACTCATTTGCGATGTATTCTCCAAATACAGCGAACTCATCTCTTGGTCGCAATAAAGGATATACATTTCCAGGTTTGATGGGTGTAGATTCCATTCTGGGAATTTTGTGAGGTGGTGAGTGGCTGCTTACTCTGCAATTACTTGTAGAATTGTCTGATTGTGATGACAATCCATCTCCCTCTTGACTGTCCTCCTGAAATTACAATATTAAAATATTAATTGTAGTAGGTATATGAACATTTATTTATTGTAGGGCTAAAAAGGAAAGATTAAAAATGATTTAAAGTCTAAGTCTACAGATGACAATACTTCCAATATTATTGCTTTATTAAATAAAAAAAAAATTATGTAGACTTATTGGTATGCAGTTCAGTTTACAATTTACTAACCATGTGCAATACTTTGTAAGGTTTGCTGGACTCTTTCAAGAAGTGCAAATACTCGAAGGCGTACCAATTGCTAACATATCTATCGTTTGGTTCCTCAGCATAGGCCCTGGCTTCCCGAGCTGATTCTCTGTTATACTGTGTACGAAGATGCTGTATCTTCTTTGTAGCGTCTGGTATAGAAATACCCAAAATATTCGATATCAAACGTAATTCTTCACGCCGCTTTTGTTTGTCTCTCCTTGTTTCACACAAAGAAGGATTCCATAAACTAGCATTCACTTGTAACAACTCGATCAACTTCAATGTTCTCTCTTTCGACCACTCCATCGCCCGATTTGTATAACGTCGTAAGAATTAAAATAAATTTACTTAGGTTTTTGCAACAAATCGTTCGATTATTTGCTAAACTGAATACCAAAGTCGGTTCTTCAGTCGGAGGAATAAGAGGGGACAGTCTACTGACAAACAAAAGTGACAAATAGAAACGTCAATGCGTTTTGTATACGCCAAGCAAATCGTATGTCTGTACCTTATATTTTCAGATACATTGCATGTTAAGCTTTATAAATTTCTTTTACCCTTCCGGCTTTTTTGATTTGCTAATTATTTGCCTTTGCATTGTTATTATCAAACAATTCAAACATTCAACGCAAGAACCAGTGGGGCTGCCAGTATCAAAAACGATTCGTACTGAGTTTAAATTATTGAGTATGTATTGAGTAATCTTTTCTTTAACGTCTACCCTTTACTAATGCTAGTTAAAATAAGTGTATAATGTAAATAAATAATACTATGAAAATTATAATTCATGTTATTTTGTAGTTGTTATTCTACTCAATGACGGCTTTTAAAGCTCGCGAATATTAAATTTTTTGTCAAATGCGGGAATCGAAATCAACAACATAAAGATAGCAATCTTCGGGTACTTTATATGTTGACCTATGTATCGTGGCTAAGCTATAACTGTATAAGTAAATCGATCACAGGTTAAGCTACGTTTGATGCGGTTGGTCCGTAGATGGGTGATTAACTTGGTCATGGAGTTCCTTCGTGTTTCAGAAGGCACGTTAAATTATGGGTCACGGCTGTTATCATACACCTTTTATAGTCGTTACAGGTAGTCAGAAGCATGAAAGTCTGACAGCCAGTCTAAACATGGGGTATCGTGTTGCCAGGTTACTAGGTTTCAGGGTTGAGGAAGTTAGATAGGTAGTCGCTCCTTCAAAAACACTGGTACTTAGCTGTATTCGGTTAGACTAAAAGCCGATTGTGTTGACTTTTCAGTAGTCTATTTCTTTAGGTACTTAAAAAGGCAGGTAATCTCCTCCTATTAAGACTTATTTCGTCGAGGCTTCCAAGACAGTTTTATAATTTCCCTTGAGAGTTTGGGACACACCAAGTGTAGGCAGTTAAGTGTAGTGTAACCATGTTGTGTGTAGGTTCTTTTCGTTGGTTTCATTGTAGATCCTAGTTTATTACAATGTGTCAACATCAAACAAGTCTGCAGGTAAATAAAAGATTGCATCTAATTCATTCTCGTTTATTTACAGACTATTTATGTGAGAGACTATCACATTATAAAACAAGTGCTCTAAATTTATATTTATTTACAATATTTACAAACCATTTCCACATACAAATGCTTAGGTAAAATATACATTAAACTCAAATAATAGGAGACTCCATCCATGATCCATTCAGGACTATAATATTATTATCATTTAATATTAAAGGAACCAAATAACAATAAAAGGAACACAAAAGCGTTCGGAATCATGTGATCTTAAAATTAAATTATTACAAATAACTTATTAGCTTTGTAGTATAGAAATATGTACAGAAAAAAAACAATCAGTTCATTTTATAAACCAACAGTCTAAATTAACACAGATAGAAAAGTATCGTTTTAACTCTATTTTAGGGAGATTTTATGTAATTGCAACACTTTTTGAGTGAAGTTGTTTTTTTAGATAGAGTTAACAACAGGTTTCTGTCAGGTAAACTGGGATGCAATTTGAGTGAAAAACTAACATTAAATTAAGTTCACATAAATAACAACAACAATAATAATAAAAAGAAAAAACAAAACCAAGGAATATTCACTACATCAATGGGATTACATTTGTTTGAGTATGCCCTTATTGGCTATTTCATATGAGATTCATTTCAGGAGAAAAAAAGCATTAGGTATACAGACAAAACTTTTAAATGGAAGGTTCACTGAAGGTATTAGTGGTTCATTAAATTAGGTATCTTATGAATGTTATAATAGATAAATATTCTACAGAAGTACACCCAGTCAGCTATAAATTTAACATATAAAATATAGAAGTCTCAATTTTCAACAATTGACAACAATTTGTCTATTTGTTACATAATAATTAAGGTGGTCGATAGAACTTAATCTATTAAATCTGTTTCAAAAGTTACACGACAAGACTTTTTATCAGGAGACCTTTCCTCCAATCAACTTCGCACTTCCCCAAACCCAAACAAGTACATGAGCACTACACTAGACTCATTACATATTAGGCCTACAAAGGACTTCACATTCCACTTTTACGCGGGCTTAACATTCGTAGTAACTGAATAAATACTAGCTAACTATTACTGTACATCGTCCGATAAAGTTCATAACCAACGTTCACTGGGAGCAGGGTCTACGTGACGTCGAGCGGCCGGTGCTCACGAGATCGGAAAAAACCCTTCTCCGTGCGGCACTCGCGTATCGTAACTGTCTGCAGGTTGACCGTCACGTCCGTGATGAAGATCTGGTCTGCGACCGGAGACCGTGCCATCCAGTAGGCGGCGCCGCGCCGGGGCGCAGGCGGGGGTGGAGGTGGGGGCGCCACAGTCACGGGTGCTTCGCCCCACGAGTCCTCGTCCTCAACAGGTTGCTGTGGCGCGGGCGGCGGTGGAGGCTGCGCGCCCTTGGGCTCCGCCGGGGCCGTTGCAGTAGGCTGTGTCTCGGTGCGGCGCTCGCGCTCCGGCGGGGTGTGCGCGTCCGCCTCCTCAGGCGAGTGCGGCACGCGGCGCGGGCCCGTGCGGGGCGCGGCGGCCTCCGCGGCGGGCGAGGCGGGCGCGGGGGCGCCGCCGGGGGGCGCGGCGGGCGGCGGGGGCTGCGCTGCGTGCGCCGTGCGCCCGCCGTTCAGCTTGGAGGAGTCGTGGTGGCGCTTGGCGGCGGGCGGGCTCATGGTGATGGTGACGCCAATCTTGCCGGACTCGCGCGACAGCACCTCGGCCTTGCGCTTGCCGGGCGGCGGCTGGCGCTCCTCCGAGCCGCTGCGCGCGCGCTCCCCGGGCGACACCTCGCGCTCGCGCTTTCTGCCCTGCCGCCTCAGCTCCTCGCCGCGCTCGAAGCTCTGGATGAGTCGCGGGTCTAGGATGTTTTCCTCCGGCTCCCACGTGTTGTGCTTCGGCTTCCAGCCTTTCCATTTCACGTAGTACTCCACTTTGTTCTGAAATGAGAGAAAGGAACAGTGAGTAAAGCTTTATTCATTACAATTCTCAAAGCGAACGGGTGTGTGCCGGTGCACTGACGTGGCGCGACTGCCGGTGGCGTGCATGACGACGGGAGGGTTGCACATAGCCTTGCAGATTTTATGCGATGATAAAATTACGGCGAAAACGGATGTTTAGACACAATTTCGTTGGCCCAGCTCTTTTTGATATACCTAGGCCATATTTATCAATGAATATGTAAGTGGAATTAAGGAAAAAATTGGTACCAGTTAAACTGTTTGTAGCAATAAAACTGATTAAGATGAGTACATAAAGAGTTGTGCTCGGGCAGGCGCGCGAGGTGTGTCTGCATCGTCCATTTGGGGCGCACCTGCCGCGCCAGCTGTGCCGCGCGGCGCCCTCGCTACATGGGCACCGTTACCGCCCGACATGCGCGCCGCTCGGCCCGCGAATAAGCGGCTAAAGGCCATTACAATTACCCTACAACTTATTGTGCACAGAGAAAGAGATGACATGCGATACCATGCTATGGTCTGACGTGCAAAAAGAGGTTGGAAAAAGGATCTCGACTAACGACTGACAGCTACCCTAATTGTACCTACCCAATATCGAGAGCGACGCGCTGACCGAAAATAATTCTCGATAATTTACATATCTGCACTGCAACCCAAATAACGCGCCAATATTCTCTGTAACGATTTTTCATTGCCAGAAAACCAACAAAGGGCGGTTTATTTGCAGCATCCAATTTATCACTAAATTAAAGTTTTACTTTCGACTGGCGTACTTTCGCGCCATTATTGTGGACAATGTGAGGAATAGATACAGGTGACTGTCGTCTGGCACTGTCTTGCACTTAATGTTAATTGCGCATGCGTGGAAACCCTGATGACCTTGTATTATTTTGGTAGCAATTTGGCTGCATAGCTTATAAACTATTTGATATACCTACATATTATTTATTAATGGAAATATTTATTGGAGATAAGCTTTCTATTGATAAAAATTGTTTTATTGGACGATACGTTTGTTTATTGTAGGGAAATGGATCAGAACCTATCTATCTGGGTATCTAGGTCAGTATAATTAGGCTTTTTCGATTTACGCTGTGAATGGCTAAAAAACATTTACCTATGTATGTATACTTAATTTCGTTCTCTTTTACAGATCTTTGAGGGTAGTCTGTTTCTCCGAACTCTAATAGAATATTCGGGAATTTTGTCTGATTGTCCACCTAGGTCTATATTGGTTAACTATTTGATTTAAATAGCTCGTTATTCCTTGCAAGGAAAAATTGCAGCAAATGTATCACCTCTGACATTTTCTCATAAGGTTTTTTTTATCGAAGACAATGCGAAGAGGCTACAGTGAAATTAAATATCGTGACGTCACTCGCCAGTACGCTTTTTATTAGCAAGTGATATTACTACATACATGTCATCATTTTAAGTGCGTTAAATCATCCTAACTTTTTAATGACAAAATGGAAAAAAAAGTTTCGTATGCAAAACAATCTATTACTTATTTAGGATTCAAATTAACGTTTATTATAGACCCTTCTTGTTTTTCTTCTGTTACCGTTTTCGAAGGCCAGAAAGATGAACTATTTTTAAGTCCAACATGAAATTTGAAACAATAGGTAAAACCAAACGTAGAAGTGTCAATGAATAAATAGCATGATATGCATAGCCAGACAGGGTAGTATACAAAGACAGAGCAGAGTAGGGGAGATCTTTGTCCAGCAGTTGGATGGTCTAAGTAAACAAATCGAAATTGTAATTGGCGAGATCTTGAGATATTTTATAGCTTTCGTTTTAAGTGTAGTCTCATACTTAAGCAAGATCAGAACTACGATAGTATCAAAGTTTTTTTTTATGTAATAGGTACATCGCGTTTTAGCTGTCTAATTATATAGATAATTTTTTTTTGATAACTTGCAACTTTTTTCTCTATATATTATAAAATTAAGAAAATCATTAACCATAGGTTTTACACGTATCTATTAGACCAATTAACCCTTCTTGTTAGCTTTCAAAAGTTAATTAATTCTTCATAATTGCAGCAAGCATGAAAAAGCAAACAAACATGCAAACTGCAAACTAAAATGTTCCTATGGCATTAAAAAAAACCGCCAATCCATTAACATATTGTCAAAAGTTTCGTCGTTGAACAAACATCTGCGTCAGTCATAACAGCACTAAGAACATTCCCCAATATGAAACAGCATATTTTATTACAAGCCTCTCACCTTAGGCACTTAATTTGATAAATAACATCAGAGAAAATTGAATTGTAACTTAATACCATAGGGTGTAAAATCGTTCGGCACGGCTGGCGTTTAGGGCGTTTCACAATTGAAGCGGGGATTTCAGACCCTCGCGTCTTATTGGTTTTACAGACAGGAGGGTGAGTGAAAATTGTTCTGCAAGCGATGTCTTTGCAGCGGCGTTCTGTTGAAATTAATATTTTTGGTTTCGTTGAACGATTTTGTTTGAAGTTATGGATGAGTTGGTTAATTATCGGTCTTGTAATACGTCACTTGTATGAGTTGTATAGTTACAAGTATCCAATGTGCAGCAAAAAATATACCTAAAGAAACTCAGAAAAATAAAAGACAAATTATAAAATAATAAAACTGAATCAAAATACCAAAACAAAACTAGTCTAAACAATAAAGCAATCAAGTTTTTAAACTAAAACTCCTTTTCTTAAATCATACCAATAAAATAAAAACCACGTTCAAACAAAAACTACTATTGTATTCAATACTAATAAATACCCAACTCAACAGTCAATTTAAACTACAAAGTCAGAAACCAACAAAGACATTATCGTTAAAAAAATAAATAAAAAGGATCCGTTGGGACGTGTGGGCAAGGTGAGGTCGTTCGGCTGTCGAGCGCCGATTGGCCGGCGCGCGGGGCGGGCGGGGCGAAGGGAAAGCACCCCACCCCCGCCTCGTCTTACTCCACCCCCGCGCGCCTGTACCGTCCTACAACTTTACATATACTGCCAACATAGCCCTTATGTTCTACACATAAGGTTGAATTTCGCTTGAGTGGAGGGAGGATGGTTAATGGCAAGTTTGATGGTTGTAATCGCGCCATGGGCGGACCGTGGCTTGGAAGTATAGACGCCAATTAGCGTCGATCGGAAGCCGCGAAGCAATTAACGAGAATAATTAACGATGATCTGTATCAGGTGAGATGTGTCGATGAGATCACTCGTGATGATAGCAGTGAAGGAATGGGATATATTGATAGTTTAGACTTGAAATTAGAAATCAGTAAAAACAGCTTATTTTTCTTTTAAAGGTAATTTTCACGGCAAGAGTTGTTAATTCGAAAATGCCATCTATTATAGTGGTAATAAGAAATAACAATCCACCACTTTCCGACTTTAACATGACATTTGAGAATATTGAAAGCCACGAAATACGTAGTAGAAATGTTAGAAAAAGACGCAATTTTCATAAATTTTCTTGTTGAGCTCGTTCAGAAAACCCTGTATAGAATTGATTGTGCTATTTAAGACAAAATCATCTTTAAGTTACTAATGCAGTTCAATGTGGTCAAATTCTTACCTGATCACATAAACAATTTTATGTCTAACAACCGAAAGATTTCTGCAAATCTATATATTGAATAGTTGATTCTGTATCTATAGCACCTCATAAATTTAAGTGCTAGACGTCTCCTATCCTTCTGAACCTCCTTTCACAGTAATTATCCCATTGCTTCTGTATAAGACTTTAAACCTGCCCTAAATTTCTCAAAAAATCTCAAATACCGAAGATAAAGCCTTAAAACAAAACCGTCTCCAGATTGTCCAAACCACCGATGTCAGTATCCACACAATTTTGTCCGTCATCGTCCATCCAATAAATAAATAACAGTTAAGTGCACAAGAGGAATGTAAACACCAAATTAGATGCCCGCATATTCAAATGAAGCAGTGATTGTAACGAGGGTATAAATCATTTAAACGTCGCGGCGACAGGTCAAGTGGGACCGCTATGGATAATTACTGATAACTTACCGAGTCATTTTGAGGGTAAAAGAAGACTTGGCGAAGAGGAGTATCTAATAGAATATGGGCTTTCTGAAATGGTCATGACATCATCATGTTTGTCCCGATTGTTATGTTCTGGTGATATCCGTTTGAATAAATCTAAAAGATTTTCCAAATGAGCCATCCCTACAGCAAATATATAAAGTTAAACTAACCTAACCATACTAAACAGTTGGGTTAAGGTTCTAACAAGTTTCGGCGAGACCTTTTGGGTCATAACGGCTATGCTGAGAATGATGGCTGCATTCGTTTCCAAAGATAAGCATTTTGACTGCACAGATAGTTGTAAGGGTAACCACGATAAAACTTGGCACCTAGGTTCCGCGAAGGACAAGCATATTGTTTTGTAATTCTTTAAGTAAGTTTGGGTGTCTTTATGTGTGTGGATTGAATGTTTGTGAAACCCGCGTGATAAAAAGCTTGAATTCGAGGCGTCTTAACTGTCTTAAGAAAACTAAATGGATGAAGAGATAGAATTACTGATAGTCTACGGTGGAGGCTGATTTGGGAAGAAGTTGCGAAATGTCGGCAGACATGTATAAGTGATGGGGATTATTTAGAATACGTTGCTAAATTCTTCTTTTTCCGTTATTACGTATTTTGAGTAGCTAGTTATTTTTCGAATTAATTCAATATCTAAATTTAAAGAGACAGAGAATTTGACAGAAAGTATTTGTTAACTTAACATCGTCTAAAAGAATACTTTCGTCAATAATGTTTCCATAAGAATGAACTAAGAAGATTTTCTTAAGATCATTTACCATCGATTTTATTCTCGTGTCATAGCGTATCCATAAGAATTGCAGTAAAAACCTCTGTAAAAAAACACTTAGATTTGTTTCTTTGATTCTCGTCTCATAAAATTTGAGAGATATCCGAAGTGTCATTAGTACATTGATACTGACGTGTATGCGCGGGCGGCGTGGGCCGGCATAATCTGGCGTGGGCCGAGGCTGCGGCTTTCTATGACGTGCAACAAAAGCCAGACTGGAGGATGGATTTAAAGGTTATTCATTTAAAATAATAGTATGTAGAATGGAAAAGGGCAAAGATCTCTTGTTGGAGGCGGAAAGGCGTTGATATTAAAAGTATAAGAGTGGTTGGGAAAATATTCGGGATACTTTAGCGTTTGTTTTTCGCAGTGAATTGACTTAGGAGATGGAGGATATAAGTGCATGCTACGATTTATAAGTCTTCATCAAGTCAACAGAATTGCTAGTATGACAAGTGTAATTGTTGATAGGTATGCGTGTAATCAAAGTTCAGATAAATATAAGAGATGATCAACTCTTAAAAGCTATAACCATCATGAGTTACAATCTTACATTTAATCCGCGATAAGGGGACGTGAATGAAATCTACCACAACTTCTACTCGATCCAAGCACTTTACTGATAATCGGAACTTTGTTTGACATGGAGAACCCTCCGAAAACCAAAAATCAACAAACATTAGAATAAACTTATTATCCTAAAGTGACAGAAAAATAAATACGGACTTCCGCGACGAACACAGCAACCAAAGTATCGTTTAAACAACTATTTGTCTGGAATCTATTTTTTGCCTTGTGTTCAGTAAATGCGTTGAAGACTCATCAATCGATAAGATGACCTAATATAGCATTCACTTCACTAATATGTTAGCTATAAGCATAATTTGTCATGACATGAGCACTCATAGAGCAGTTAGCATCAAGTGATCAATTTACGGAATTCTAAACTGCGATTCATATTCGGCAAATCGTACAATGGTGTCAGATATATCAAAGGCTACGTTAATAGAACCTCTGTGATCGAATCAATGGATCGAATGCACTTTATAATTGGCCGGTTGGTATTCGTCAGAAATATCCGATCGCTTTGTTTCGGTAAACAAAGACTACCCATACCTCGCTATGGAGATAAAGCTAACAAAGGGGTGTTGAATAAAGGTCACCAATATTCTGCGAATGTTAAAAGTCAAATGGGAATATCCAAATATATCGGAACTTTAGATTCTTTGCGGTTTTTGACGGGGATTTGGGTCTTAGAAATTACTTTTGGTAACTCAGTCTTCAGTGGTCATATGAAGGGCAAGACGTGAAACCAGACGTATAAAGCAGGTATAACGTAGGAAGTAGTTGTAGATTTTGATTTCCGAGCCATTAATGAGATTTCATTTACCGGGTTCTTTAGCACGTTCTTTGCTGATAATAAAATCGGTGTTAAGCTAGTGCCGATACAGGCTGTACCTATATTTTTCAATAGTCTTGCTGTTAAATGCAATAAACGTTATCGACATGCTCAAACGCAATCCTCACGTCTCCCCTCTTTCATTCTAACAATTATTGTCCTGTAATAATAAACAGATGTCGCCTCATTTCACCCTCAACGTCTTTACAAAAACTCTTCCCCACGCCTAATGGATAGCAATAACATTTGAAGTAAAAAACGTCTTTTAATATTGTGCGAAACAGAGGAATTTTTAAAGGGATTTCATTAGATTCGAGGGATGTGAACACAATTTGTATGAGAGTATTGTTGTGTTGGCTCGGCGCCAAATCCGTCCGTGTTCGAGCCTGCGGTGAGCGATGAGGATGGCAGAATAAATATGAACGGGAGTCGTGTTTGTGTGGATTATTTAACGTTTTATGTCGGTGGAGTACCTAGGATATTTTTTGTAAGATCCATTTTAGTTAGGTTCTATTTAAGCCACCCATGGGAGCACATAGGCTGAGTTAGGTTTAAGCAAAGCTTTCAAAAAATGTTTTTTCTTTACTCCAACTAAAATAATGATATTTATCTTTTTACATCAGAACAAACAATATACTTTATTATAAAGTAACATTTTGTGCGGAAGCATTCTATCAGCAACATAACTTGTTTTAATCTTTTTGCGCAGCAACACACCCGCCCCGCTCGGTGGCGGGACGCCGACTAAAGGGCTAAGGTCACAACTCACTCCCACAGACACAACGATCATTGTAGGTGTATCTTCGTAGTACTACGATCTGACGACATTCAGCTTATATCTATTTAGATAGCCCTGGTACATTGGCACGTGTAAAAGTATCTGCTTAAGTAGGGGGAACTTCTTCCGATCAGTTATTACTTTTGAAGCTAAAGTTCAGACCAGTTTTGAGACGAAAACATTCTTCATAATTAAAAACTAAAAGCGGTGAAGAAATGCAATTTTAACTTCAAACGCTAAAGAAATTGAAACTAAAATCGAATGAAACCTTATCAGTGTTCTCTGAATATTGGACGATATATTGGATGTTGTTTGCTACAAAGGCCGGGAATTTATAAGAGCGGTAGGAAAATCGAGTTAAATTGATTTCAGCTGCGTCACACATATTCTGAATTATTGATACAATTATTTTGTACAAACGAACTGGATGCATATTTTACACACCGTACTATAAATTATTATTGTATCTACAAAAAAACTTGTATTAATTGTATTTGCTAAGAAGTGTACGAAATATCGTTTTAAATACCGTAAGGCAAGATCTATTAAATTTTAAAAACGAAATCAAAAGTTACGTAATAAGTTAAATCTGAGCACAAGACGTTATTCTAAAGTAGCCTCAATTTCTCAAATTAGTCACGGTACCCACCTAGTCCTACATTCGATGTTCTAGAATCGCAAATTGCGGGAGGTCACAAGGGAGGGCTGAGGGTTAGATTAATGGTTCGAGCTCAGTCCGGCTCGCCACCCGGGACCGATCAGGCGCTTAAACACGAATCCCCGCAAATTGCCCCGGACAACGCCCGGAACCCAAGAAGGGTCTGTTTGTATTGTCCTTTATCATACGAAGTCTTTTAATCTGTAGATTTGATACAGATCTGAATTACCATAATACCTTAAAAAACTAAAGAATACATTTTGGAATGAAATTTACTTTTTTTGCCTATTCCTTATGGCAATCTGCTTAAACAATTTTTGAGTTGATGACGCTACTGTAATGTCTTCTAATTTAGTTTGAAAGATTTACACAAGCACTATCTCTCTCTTTTTTTTCTTTGTTGACTCATTTATAATAATTACAGTCAGACACATTTTCTTACAATGTAGGTTGCATGTTGTAATAGTATTAATTAAATAAATACCTTAAAAGGTTAATGTAAACGTATTGACAAGGTAAATGCTTGTTGACTACTGGAATTGTTTATATTTATCCTAACGTAGATGACTGTTTGCGATTCCGATATTTTGTTTATATAAAACAACAATCCCTCTTCCAAAGAAAAAAATTTAGAATTTTTTCGCCGATCATCTCTCAGATTGTAAATGAACCACATGAATGTAGTCCGAAGTCATTTTAGAGTATCATTTACGAGATCATATAAACGGAGCAAATTCAAAACTTGTTTATCAAAATGGTCTTTTGCTTCCAGAAATACGGCTATACTTATCGAAGTTTGTCAGTATAATAAAGGTTGCAGTTCGAATAAGCCAGACAGGGGTTAACTGGCTTAGCAACAACTGGTGCGGCAAAGCATTGTGGGTAAGGTCGCGAGTTCACAACCCAAAGTGTCGCGACGCATATCCTGTTTTTTTTTGTCCAGGCGAGATGGAATTCTACCCAAAGAAACTTGTTAAAGGACGATCAAAAATACTTCAGCCTGTTTTGTAACGTTTTAGATAGCCTATGTTCTTATCGCAACGGGGGAATGGTTTTAATTGTAATGAAGCTTTAGTAAAGAGAAAACAAATAAAAGTATACCGGGTTTCGGTGTGGGTGGCTCATGAATGTTTTCTGTTTACCAATTGGATTGAATGTTAATTGCATTTTAAAAGGTCAAATTCTCGATTGAATTTCAGTTCAGTTTTGTTTGTAGACTTTTTTAAATTTTTGTTGAGGCATACACGTTAAAAAATCAGGGTAAAGAAAGAAGAAAGAATCCAAATGGAAATACAATTTAAATATTTACGCTCGTTTTAATGTAAAACAGCGATCACCTGACAATTTTCGTTTCAATTTCACAATTTGTTTAATGTATTATCGAAAAGGAAAGGAGAAAATATTAAAATTGAATATCGGGGCCACTTAGTAGTCGATTCCCTGCAAGGCATAACGGGCTCAATATTTAAGTTACCTACGGTGTAGATTCGAATATAATTCAATTGCAGCGTTTAATTTTGTAGACCAGGGGAGACTCGAAGCGTTAAAATGGATGGAGGGTCCCGAGGGTGAGGCAAGGAGGAAAAATGACAGGATGAATATCTCGCGGGCCGCGGGCGATTGGCGCCATAACGATGTCGTGATTCATTTTTCAGAGGCGTTTGGAAATGATTTGTGGATTTATTTGATAGCAACCTTGCTGTTTATGTACTTCGGAAACGGAATCAAGATTTATGAATAGGTTTCATCGTATTTCGATGCGCTCTTTTATGGGAAAACAAGAGCAATAATGTTTTTTTACCATTCGTCGGCGTGTTTGTGGGTATCGTAACCAATATTGGTGTACAAGGTTTTATTAGTCCATGTACATAATTCATTAATACAACGAGCGTGGGTCGGTGGATCGCTAGATAATCAACGATGGTTTATTGAGCAAACAATTAGCTTTGATAGTTTGTCGTCGCGTCGGCCTCGCGCCGAGCATTACAAACGGGTTAAATTGGACGAGGTTCACACCCCGGACCATGCTCGTCTTTATTCATACCACGTACAGACCTCCGCAGAGCCGGACGTGACGTACCCATCAGCGTCCATTTGCTATGCACCCGAGATATGCCAACCTTTATGTATGCGTACGTCGACACCGCTAAACAAATTACTAGACACAAGTTGAATAGAAGAATAAATCTACATTTGTAACTGCGATTTCGTATAGAATGACATCATAAAACCATAAAAGAGCAACAATACGACAATAACCATAAAGAAAATAAGGTTTTCCTCAGCCGCATATACTAAAAAATACAATCAATGTCATAACAATACGATTCCAAGAGAATTTTTTCTCTCGCGATTCAGCGCCGCGCAACATCGCGCGTATTCTTTCGTAACTCAAATACCAGGAGCGCAGAAGTGCTGAGCAGTAGTACACGGTTGAAACGAGAGCTGTGTGCGAAGAGAAAATTGATATGTCAGACAAGGTAAGCAAGTGTGCCGGCCGGCGAAACGGCGGCAAACACACGAGACAAGCGCGGCGGCGTCAGTCGGCGAGCGACTGTGCTCGCAGATGGACGCACTTTATTCGCTACAACTTTATTAACTGCCATCGTTTCCAAATGAAATAGTCACTTTTTTACGGAGGTGTGAATTGAATTTGTTATGGCTGTGATTACGGTCGCGCATGATAAAAAAGGCTGATAGATTTGATTGTTTCAATTTATGCTCCATTTTTTGTATGAACCTTTACTATCAATTCATATCGTACTTTTGATGACTATGATTTTAAAGGCGTGTTTGTTTTGCAAGAGTACTTTAATGAATGTAGGTATTTATTAGAATTACTTTACAGTTTATAAGTAACGCAATTAAAACAACTATTTTAAGAAAGTATCTGGTTCTGATATACAATGCGTATAGCTTATACGTGTATTCCATTATATTAAATGTGATAAGTATGGACAGTAAAACAATAAGTATCGGAATTATAAACGGTGTTACAAACGGGGAGCGCGCTTAGCGGTCGCACGGTCATCGACTCAAAGAGACAATTAAATCGCCGGCACTTGTCAAGTGCCGAATGACATCGGCGACACGCATGTAGCTGGAGAAAGAATTATCGATTTTAAAGTCTCGAGTAATCGTAACATGCGTGTCTCCAGTCCCCGCATGCTAAAATACCTGTTCAGCATTTCCGTAACAAGCAATATGTGTAATAGGGGATATGTTTGAACAAATTACCGGTTCGGGCAAGGTAAGCAGGTCCCTCGTTTCGAATAAAGGGGCTTCCGACCCTCCACTTGTGGCCAAGTCGGAGAGCAAACACTTGTGACGACTTAAGACGAGGGGAATCGGCGAGATTTGGTTAGTGGACATGCGTTGCCAAGTCCTATATGAAAGTTTCGAATGAATTTATAATAACCTTAAAAGATTGCAAGCGAATTTCAGGCACGACTCTTTCCTAACAATGGATTACAAAACGAAAGGGTGAAAAAAGATACATTTGTTATAATTCCGTAATAAATACGTCAGTAATAACTCAATTAAAAGTGATCACACCCCATGGCAGGGACAGATAAGGGTTCTAAGCCAGATAAGAAAAAAACACAATGATGACGAGCGGGTGCCTCCGGCGTTGGGGTGCCGCGGGGAGACAACAAATATTTTCTGATACCCTGACCCTACCCTTCATAACAGCACCGAAACTGATTACATTCCATTGTTACTGAACATATTAAACAATGTGCAAATATTGTTGTTATTTGAGACGAGTAGCACTCGCACGACTGCCTCTCTACGTCGTGCACCCATCATTATGTGGTACAGTCGTAAATTAAAGTGCGAAATAATCATAGCCCTCGTGGCGTTGCGTTAATTGGTATTTTAACGAGCGCGGTTTCGCTGTCGAACAATAGTTAGAAATGTGGCATCACGTGGGAACATCTCACCTGCGGCGCCGTCCCGCGGTATCCTTCACTAATTACCATCCTTATCTGAATCAGATAAAGGTTTACAAAAAACCACCGTCCTTTCCTTTTCGTTTTACATTTACATAATAATGCGTGGGGCATAACGACCGGCGGCAAGCCAACAGGCGCATTATTATAATGACGCCGCCGGAGCGCCAACTTGTCTCTCAGTTTTTATGTACAACTCCTGCAACGGTGTCCATGTTGTCGTTCAGACCAAGCGAGGAATTAATAAATACCGATCGGGTATAGCGGATACCGAAAGAATCCAACAGAAATACTATTAATGAAGGCAGACAGTACTAAGATCGAATATATGGCACTTAAAATTCTTGAGTTCACATGAACAAATAACTGTACAAAAATTTGTAGGAGCCATCTCAGCGTCCTCAATTTTACGAGGTGACGACATCCATATTCAGTAGAGCTCAAAGGCCTAAAAATAGTGCGGAGGTATTAACTTAAGATCGGTGTCAAAGATAAGTGTTCGATTTCAAACAATCGAAATACAGATCGATAAAAGTACTGTAACGTGGTACTTATAGGAGCGAGTTTTGCGTGGCGGGAATCTTAATGTGAGGACGTCCGAAATCAAACTATCGCTTGAGTGAAAAATAGAATCTCACAGGCCGAAATATGTCCAAGGACGAAACAATGAAGACTAGCACTTCAAAATACGGCTTAGTTCAGGACAGTGGCATTCGATTGCGATGTAACGGAACGCGGGCGTGCATGGGACAATGCAGTCTGTGCTTTAATTGTGTGGGGTCTCCCATATGACGCTTCCCCATTCACTAGTTTAATATTCGAGGCGAACGTGCATGCGATTAAGTATGCTTTCCAAATATAGGGGACCCTTCACATGGTTTTTTTTTTTATATTAAAAGGGTGGCTTGTACCTACTATGCAAGTATATAAGCCCCTAGCTATGTCAAGCGATGCGTGACAGCGAATTCTAAGGAGTAGAAATTTTTAAATTTAATGTTTTTTTTATTCATTCCAAATTAGTTTCCAAAAACACAGTTTGGGAAGAGGTAGAAAAATATATATCGTAAATAGGTAAGCACTCTTTTTCTGCTTGATGGGTAAACACATCTTCCTATCGTCAGAATTTCTACATTGCCTATATTTTCATATCTAAATTATTGATTAAGATATAAAGTTTTCACCAATGAAATTGTGTTGATAAAATTATACAGAGGAGATAACGTCTTTCTTTCCCTTTACGTAAATTTTACTCACATCGACTTATATTTTGTACTATTTTTCTCCACAAGCAAATCTGTAAAAATGCCAATCTTTTTATAAAATTTTAAATAGATCAGCTCCACAGACGTCTCTGTTCCCTCGTCCACTTTTTTATTTCATTCCAATACAGGGATGGATAAAATTACGGTGAAGCATTGTAAAGCGATTATTTATAGAAAATTTGGTCTCTTTGTGTCGCTTCCGAGAGCACACTACGGATGAGTTTAGAATTATTATCGGCACCACAACGGCGTGACCCTATAACGGTCTATATTTTTTGCGTCTTGTATCTTTTTTATATCAAATTGGGGAAAAAGCCGTTACAGCACTTAAATTTCACTCAGATAACTATAATCTTTGCCTTCCAGGTATTTTTTCTGTTGGAATTTGCTATAATCAGTCGCTCACAAGAGATATGCCGTAATTTTTAGATAAACAATCTGAGGTAAATAAGCGATTCGCTCTGAGCTATTACCTATTTTTTTCCTTTACTTACACTATTAAAATACCTCGAACCTACGTAGTTTTAATATATTTCAACGCAAGCCTTATATTTTCGGAATTGCAAAATAGCGCCATCTAACAAATAACCCTGGAACTATGTCGTACGACACTTGGCTAACAGACTAGCAGAGGAAGAGGTTGATCATATTGGTACCACGGCGAAACCTGACAATATCTATTGATACAATGAGGGGTATACTTAAAAAATAAAAAATAATGTAATTATTCATTAAAATAACCACATACATAACAAAAAAACACAAGTTAACTTTGTGCGACTACAATACAACAACGTTTCTGCCGGCCGGAATATTGCTCGACGCTGATTGGCCGAACGAAACGGCGGGGAGCATGCGCAACTCGATGACGGCTCGGTTGAAGCCAAATACTGGCGCGTTCTCGCCGAGATACCAGGGCTACAGAGCTCTGTAGGAGTTTCTATGTTGCTACGTAGTCGAGCGAATTTGAGCTCTATTCTCAAGGAACGAAACTCAAAGTCCTCTGGTTAAAGATTTTTCGTTTATGTTAGACCACGCTGGCAGATAACGTGGTAAGTGCGTCGTATTTAAAACTGGTCCTTATCGCCTTTAGTTAAGAGTCATTTTCAAAGAAAAAATACTTTGTTTTGATATTAAGTAGTTCCTTAAAATCGCCACTGGCGCTAGTAAGCGGGCGTTAAAGAGTTTTGGCGGTAAGAGACCTATCAAAATAATAAAGTGAAGTGAAATTGTGGTCGTGAGCGTGACGAACTAATTGATGGTGTTTCTTGTAATCTTATAATTCTTGATTTATGATAACTAGCTGTACCTACATAAATAAACGAAGATTTATTTAAGAAACACGCTTTATTTACCATGCATTTCGGTTTGTTGTGTTAAAAATATGCTATTTTGGGTGATGTGGTAAGTGTTCATAGGGATGCAAAAATAACTTGGCTTGCGACTGTAGAGTTATTAGAGAGCGATATTAATTGCTTGTTAGTTTTCTAGTATCGTAAATGGCTAATCTTTGGTTGCGTTTATACTGAAAACTTCAAAACATTAATATTCTAACTTTGTGATGTTCTGTATATTTAGTAATTTAACAAAAATTATGATTTTGCATTTTCCCTGATACAAAATCTTCACAAGCAAAATTTTACGAGTAATATTATCTTAACAGTTTCAAAGTTACAGGTACGACAGAAAACAATTTAGTCATAGTTAAAAATTTACACCAAATAACGTTACCGAGAATCGTCTTTTTAAATCTTTGCAAGAGATTCAACGCCCTCCTTTAGTTCCAAGTTCATTCACTAGATGTCAGAGCGATCGCCGAAATTCTCTGAATGAAACCACGCTTTGATAAAAAGAAAACTATTTGTGTGAATCAAAGCAGAATTTCGTACAGAATGTAATCTTCGGGTTTTTAATTAAGGAGTTTTTTTTATAATATCGTGATGTCCCCACGAAAGTATACAATAGTTTAGTACCAAGATTTTCGGTAGAACCAATATTTTTTTTTTGGGTTCTTAGAATCGATCAATTAATTAGGTACTTTCTGAGAAATATCTACAAAATTAATAAGAAATCTTTACAGTTAGAAAATTAGCTCTTACTTTCCTCCGCAAAAGCGAGAGAGAACACGATATTAAAAATAAAATAAAACTTGACAAAGCATGACTTGACAATCAAATGTTTCATACAAAAATATTATAAAAAAGGATCGTTCAAGGAATTTCATATTGGAGCAAAAGTTACCCCCTAATGTGTAATCAAACGTAGCTAAATAAGTGCTGTAGAAGCTGATTTAATCTTTTAACTTGTTATACACGAAAGTGACAGGAAAATTTTCCTTAAAATGGAGTATAAGCAAGTGTGCCTATGTCTATATAACAATAATCGGTGATAGGAAGACAAAGGACCAAATATTGCTATTTCTAAAGAATCACTTTATGTATTGGAAAGTGCGTACTCAATACCAACAGATTGAATCACTAGCTATTGTTGAGACAGAATAGGTAACACTGATCATATTTATGAAAAAAATACATTTTCCAAATTACCAGCTAAGAACAACATAGTGTATTTAAATAGAGATGATAGATGTGTAACATAATATTTCAGGTATAAAACTATTCTAGTTTTATCATATTGGTTCTTTGAGTTAGCGAAGTTAGCATTGCGAGGATTATGGTCTAGATTTATATTGATAACAGTTTGGACAAATAGATCATTTTGATGTTTCCGGATGTGTTCCAACTGTAGAACATTTTACATTTTGAGTCGTTTATATTTTAGATGTTTAGATCTTATGAAGTTTATAGGTAAGTTAATCGTTTTTTTCTCTATTAGAAGTTGAGATCGAGGCCCATTTTAAACTGGCTAGTCGATGTATACGACCTAATAAGATAAAAATGATTGATCTCTAATCATCAGAACATTGAACAATGATTTTGCTAAGGTATTTAATGTTTCCTGAATTCGGCGTCAACGAAATCACTTATAGAGAAACAGGTTTTCTTGAAGATATTAACGCTAAATCATAAATATAACTGTTTGGCCTGTACTAACTTTATTACGGAACAAAATTAGCTTGTTTATACGCCATTATCGAAAACATGTCTTGGTTCAAATTGAGTTTTCCATTCAATTTGTTCTAACGTTTGATGAAACGCGTAATTGGGTAAATGTGTGAGTATTAAATATTAGTTAACGCTTATTTAAGCCGACGAGCGTTCTTGATATACTTATAAGTAAATCTGGGAAGAATATAGAATTTTAGAAGGACTGGGATTTTTAGTCTATGTTGTAAACTTTGATAAATTGAAGAGGTATCTCCATATGCAGAAAAACTAGGCGAAAATGTAATATCAGGGTACAGAAAACATTAAAAGTTTGAAGCAAGTATAAGTACTTTCAAAGAATAAAGTCCGTTCTTCTTAAGTCAAAGGTCGCGAACTCGCGACTACGGCAATATTTGGGTATTGAATGTCTGACAACGATTCAAAATAGCTACAGTGTTCAGTACACAACCTAGTGTTAGATATTTTGTCTGTTGCTTCAATAATGGCACGTTTTTTAAAATATTAAATCAATTTAGTCTAAAATTGAAGATGTAATCGCATTTTGAAAGGCTATGTGAGATATCTTAAATCTAAAGTTATGGAAAGATTCACCAGTTTTCCTCGTCAGTCAAATTTAATTTTAATACAAATTTGTCAAAATCTTAAATTGTTATCACGGAGAGGCTTTGAAAGAATCAATATTTATTTCGAGCTATGATTAATGAACAATCCTTAAGCTTCGACTAACATGCTGTTTTAACAATCGTGTATTCATAGATATATCAAATCTCCAATGTGAAAAGGCAAATAAAGTATCCAAATAGAGACTTAATGACTTGTAACACCTCAGAATCACCGATGTTCGCAACACGTGTCAACACGAAGTCATTCATTCAAGTGTATGTAAAAATAAGTAGACTTCATTACAAATATTAGATATTTTAAATAGAAATAAGGAATGCTAGAATGCTTATAACAACATTGTTCTGTAACATTAAATGTTTTCATATTTCCATAGCATGTCCCACGTACTATGACTCCGATAGGCAAATCTTTCCATACTTCATACTTACCTTATAACGCCTCTCCTGCCAGCAAACTTACCTCCACTCCGTCATGTTTTTATTTTACTTAAGGACAATAGTGAGATTCATTCAGTCAGACGATATTATTCTAGATGTTTTCAATGATACCTACATAGTGGCCAGACTTAGGTATACAGACGATTGTCTCAAGCTGTCAATTGAGACGTGTTTTGATAACCGACTAAGCCTACTTCCTTCATCGAAACACCCGTTGCAAATATCGCCGACTATAATGAACCCCCTAGTGACCCCAACATGCAGTTAGGAAAACATAAAAAACCAAACCCAAAAGCCGAATTTATTGTTATCAATATCGGGATCAGGTTAGTAACGGGGAACGGCACCAACAAGATAATGAAAAAAGGCACATTACAATACGGCAAGGTTACCCCTCACACGTTTCTTCCAAACTTGTTTACTGTCAAAAACTTAATGTAATCTCGAGAAGGGCACCGATCGTAAAGAAGTATTCAGTTTCTCACTGCGGCCCCCAGTCTCAACACAGACCTATGTAAGGGGACCCGTGTTAATAATAAGCATCAAAAACACCCGTGAAAAGGAACACAAAACCCTTACGATAATTTCTGAACAGCTGCGTCACTACAATGCTGGGATTAATACACAAAATGTAAACTACAGTCTACTCTTGATGCATTTTATATAAAGCGTTTTATAAGCATGTTTTGAAATTCGGTGCAAGCAAAAACAATCAAGCGTTAGCATGTTGCGACACCAGCAGTTTACAAATAAAGCGCACCAATCGAACCCGCCTGATATGTGATCTCGCATGCAAGTTTCGCAAGGTTAGAATCTGTTACGCGAATGTTTTGTGAAGAAATAAAGCTCACCTTTCTAATTCTCTTCTTCATGATACGCTCAGCGGCGTACACGCTGTCACCGAGCTCCATCTTGTGCATCCCCAGTTTGATTGGTTGGTAAAGTACAAATCCAAATCCAAAAAACACTGCAATCCAAGTATTGTGATCCAATTCACTGCATCCGTTTGGTAGCGCACTGCAATCCGATACACATTCTATGTCACTGCACACTCTTCGGGCACTGTCACTGTTCAAAGTTGGCGCGCGAACGATCCTGTGTACGGCGCGCAGCGGCACGTCCTCTCTTCACAACGTCACTGCCGAAACTGAAGTAGGGGGAGGAAGCAGGTTCCCCGCGCGCCCCACTTGCCCCGCCGGCCCCCGCCTGTCGCACTGCGCTCTTCGCCGACAGAGCGCGCCACGAGTCCGCCAACACCCGCTCGATATTCTGTAAACAAGCTTTATTTCATCAGTTTTGAGTTTTCAGGGCCTCTACTTACGATTATCTTTATTATTTACGTTTGTTGTTGACGATAACTGATATTATACAGTGTTACAAGTGCTTTTTTTCTTTAGGAGTATATAAATGCATATCTATATAGTACATAAAAAAGTATATAACGTTTTATATACTTCAGGTAAATAAGCACTAAACCATAGATAGGTATGTAGAAATACAAGTCTAGAATCTAACCCCAAGTATTTAATTTCAAATGTAAAGTAATATCGTGATTGAGCGCGTTGTCGCGTCGTTATTGTAGGTATATTGCGTTGGCAGAGCGTAGTGAATGCGTCTCGCTCGAGTCGGTGGCGGGCGATTCCCCGTGGCGGCGCGGCACGGGAGCGCGGCACGCGGTCGCCGCGGTGGAGGCACAATAACGCCGGCGAGCGCGACGTTGCCGCTGTGCGCCAGCTGCGAGAGAAAGACCGAGCGCCTACCCTATTATTTACGCGCGACGTTGCCGCTCCGAACGGCCTACGTTGATTACGAGGACACCGCTTTTACGTTCGATCATCCGGCACTGTAATACTTGTTTATCTCACGATTTTTGACAGTTATCGAAATTCTGATTTAACCACGCTTGTTATTGGGTATGCCTGCATGTTACTACGAAAAATAATGATATTTACCTGGTTCGATCAGCTGATGTATGTTAACAATGTATAATAATGCACATTCCGCGTACAGACCGGCCGCAAGTTCAGAGTCGCGAGAACAGTTCGTTAATATTTTCGCTGGAAACGTCAGCGAAAGCGACCAGTCAACACTGCGCGCGTGAAGTAACTAAGGCATTTTCGGTCGTATCGAATCGGGTTGGCATTCGTGAAAGGTCGGTATTTTGGGCCTCGCGGGGCGCGGGACGTAAGCGTCAAGTCAGCGCGTGATTGGTCGTGGAACGCGGGCGGCGGGCTCTGCGTGGAGAGAGCCAATGAGGTAGCGCGACGCGGCGCCCCGCCCGCTACGACTTGGCCGTCGAGTGTTTTGTCCCTCTCGCACGGGTACTCGGTCGATTCGAGCGTTGTTTTTTACTAAGAACGGCTCACATAGAAAAATAAACGGACATTTTGGAATGGATTACGTGCGACGAGAAGGGTCGCCGGATCCGGGCACACACGCATTTATTTATTTTGTCTGTATTGTTGTAGGGAGATATGGCGCGATAAATAGATACAGCTTGCGTCGACAACACGTCCGCTAGATAGCGGGGGTTTATTTTTAAAACTGTCACGTTTGATGCATGGCCGGTGGATTGAATTGACAGTTCCGAGATAGCAGAGATGTCATCTATTTTATTGATATTCTGACATCGTGTGGAGGTAATCGAACAGTCGTTTCGTGTGTTAACACTCATGTTTCTCTTTTAACTCTGGTTTAAAATCGGGGCCTACACGACACAGCGTTTTGTGTTATTCAACCTAACGCGAACTGTTTATCATAACCAACTCCCTCCACTGTTCAGCCCAACAACGGGTTTTCTACTCTTCTTCGCACTAATTTTGGAAAATCTCAACAATCTTTCGATTTAACATAACTTCTTACGATTAATATTTCTACCTACTAATCTTTGCAAAATGTAAGTTAAAGACACCTGCGAAGAAGAGAAAGAGGCCTGCTTTGCTGCGTTTTTGAAGAAAACTAAAAATGTAGAGCAAGTTCGCGCGTTCTCTGCGCGCTTTGTTATTGACAGAATCCACCGTCTTACCTCCCAATATATAATATTAAAGATTATTGAATGCTGCAATGGTTTAATCACGCTTGTCCGACTAGTTTCGGACTACGAGTACACCGCGCCAGCTCATGATTTAGGTCAATAATTACCTAAGAGTTTTACTCTTAGTAAGTTTAATTAAGAACTTTACTCTTACGTCTGACTTTTGGGAGCGGTATCAAGAAACGATACTTTATAATGTGAAAAGTCAGAAATATGTCTATATTGAATTGTACAATGAAATCCTACTGCTATTATAAAGGCGAAAGTTTGTAAGTATGGATGTATGGATGTTTGTTACTCTTTCACGTAAAAACTACTGAATGGATTTGAATGAAACTTTACCACAATATAGCTTATACATCAGAATAACACATAGGCTACAATTTTTGAGGTTTCTAATGTGAGGTCGTAAAAATCACATTTTTGCGCTTACATTGCAAACGCTGAGATAGATAGAAGGCAGGTATAAATTATAACTTATATCTTCTAACCACGCGAAGTCGCGGGCAACAGCTAGTATTAAGCATAATCCGGTGAAGTAGTCTATGCTGAGGATAACCACATAGATATGTTTATAAACATAGATATAGATACGTATTCAGCGGTTTTATCTAGTTAAGCGATTTGCTTTTCTTTATCCTATTTGTACGTTCGGAACTCTCAGTTTCGCGAGTCCGACTCGCGCCTGACCGGTCTTTCTTGACTACGCATAGATTTTTTTTTTTTTTAAATGCGGACAACATCACATACATTGTTCTGAACCCAAAGTAAGTTGCTAAAGCACTTGTGTTATGGAATTCAGATACAACGAAGGTACCACAAACACCCAGACCCGAGACAATGTAGAAATGTGAATTTTTACATTGACCCGACCGGGGATCGAACCCGGGACCTCAGAGCTAGCGACACCTTGAAACCGGTGCGTACGCCACTCGACCACGGAGGTCGTCGATAGATAGGTACGTAAAGCATTTACTTTAAAATAGATTCTTAACGGCTCAAATGTTTGTATGGATAAAGATGAATTAGGTGGCATATGAATGAACAGGAGAGGAGAATGGCGGCGTCGAGATGCTTCAGAGTTAATCATCATTGACGTCATGGGTATTCACGAGGACTGCAACAACAAGAAATATGGATAGATATTGGGTGTCAGCTTCTTATTTAAGCAAATGATACTATGAATCTCGGACAACCAGTTTTTTTTTAATAAGCGAGTAGCCGCCGTAGTGAACTTATTCCTTGTATTTTTCGCGCATGGTTTCACAAACATTCAAGTCACATGCGGAAAGACTCGTAAGATGCTTGTTCTAGCATTGTGGGAAGCAATGTTCGTCCTACGCTGGGACCGAAACCCGGGATACGTCGCGCGCGCTTCTGGTTTTAGGTTATTGACAAAAAATCGATACTCGGTAAATTCGATGTCTTAAAAGAGTTAACCCCACCTGTGTTATTACAACATCCATATTTCTATTGCGTTTCTCTATGTTTTTTCGAAATTCTGTAGTTTTTGATGAATTATTCACTGCATTTCATAGCCGCGCAGATTATGATTGAGTCGTTAAAATTCAACTTTTCACCCGAAATAAACGGATCTCTTGATGTACGATCGACGGGTTTAATTGTAAATAGAATTATAAATCGTGTATTCGTTTAGGTACAGCTTATATTTATTGTCATACGAAAAATATAGGTAAGGTAATTTTTTGGAAGTGTTGCCTAGAATACGGCGCCGCGGCGCGCCGAGTTCGCTCACAAAGATATTCTAAATTTAGGGTATTTCCACGTACTAAAATCTTTTTTGATCACATTTTAACTGTGCATAAACCACGTTTCAATTACTTCAAGCTGTCGATGAAGAGATATATTGATCCGAGTCCTTCCTGGAGAGCCACGGGATCGGTTGCGCGTTGTTTCCGCAAGCAGTTCAAGTGCATTCTCGTTATGACTCACAGCAGTACCTACACTTGAAAATGTTGAGTCTTTTGATCGCAATAGCACATTAAACCTAGCCAATAGATACAAACAACATGCATCGGCATCTTGTTTAATGTAGTAAAGAAAAAATGCGTCTCTACCTATAGCGTGTTTTGGCGCGTCCGGACACGAAAGAACTCTTGTTGACGAGATCGTGAAGATAGGTACCAATGTTTTCTTTTGTGTAGGCATTGGATTTGAAAGTTGAGTACTTGGGAAAGCGGTCGCCGCCTTGCGAAGCACTCATGCTGGGAAAGTTAATGGCTGACTACGCAACTAGAGCCGCCGCAGTAAGCGCTCCGGGCGACGCGGCGACGGGAGCGACGGCATGATTCTTGGCCACCGTAGGCGCGGGCTTGCGCACAGTGAGTGATGGAAGCTCACCACCCGATCAAGACTAAGCCTGCACCACACGCGCATTCAGATGACAGCAAGCTCAGGTATGCTCATTAGGGCTGATGCTTGCTGGGCCATTGTCCGAAAGGGTCACCGGGCACACAACGGGCATAAGAAGAGTCTTGGGTAGATTTTAGTCTGAAGTCTGATACTCTCTTCCGATCAAACCCAAGCGGGACGAGTCATTTGACGATTTACCATCCGGAAAATGGTTGAGAACTAAAGCAAAAATCAATGATAAAAACCACTGAAGAGGCAGATTTCGTGCACTTTTACAGTAGATGTAGATTTAGATGGTCACCAAGAAAGCGACAATTTTTGGTTTGAAAAATCCTAATTTCTATTTTTATCAAGTGTATTGCTTTATTGTCAGCCTGTTTATTTATTAGATTTGTAGTTCATTAGGTTTTTTTTGACTTCCTTGCAAGAAACAAGTCGTGGGATTCGTTGGCATTAAATTTATAGTTTTCAGTATAAATAGTACTTATACACATCCGTTGCCGAGTTTTTACGATCTCAAACCTTTTCACCTTGTGCCCTCCAGCTCTGGATTAACGATTGATATATTGTTATTAGATACCTACATATGGGGCGCATCGTTTCCTTTCTTTGTTCCGAAGAGCTAAGAAGTCCGTATGGAACTAGATTTATCTGGCTGAAGCCGGTTTCGCTCGAACCACGAAAACATCTAGGTAAGTACGTGTAGATTCGCTTTTGAATCGACGCCAATATGAGTCAGAATTAAAAGAAACAAAAGTGACGCGCTTGTACCGAAGTGAGATATATACCTAATTTGTTGGTTCTCAAACCTGATAGGGCCTTTGGCTTATAAAGGAAAAGGTTTGGTGATATTTCATCCTCGCTCGAGTATTCAACTTGATTTTGTCTTTTTTGTTATTCTGACAGATTTAAATGACTTTGCGGTTTAATCCGTTTTACGAGTGGGAATGTCATTCTGAGGTTGTTTTTATACCTACATGATCTGGTATTATAAGGCCGGTAGTTGTTTAGGTACCTACCTACTCAAGTTGAATTTGGAGAAAGGAACGAAATTTTATATTGGAGCGTAAATTCTGGGGTTTTACTTTGACTTATTCACACAAGAATTGAGAAAGAGTGATTCGTTGGATAGAAATCTGGATATATTTTTGATTTTAAACGCTAAACATGGATACCTGGGCCTGTAATCAGCAACATTATATATACATATATATATATATAGAAATATTCAATTTCTAGGAATGCTAACGGATCACACAAAGTATTGAACATGGATGCCCTTTTATTCGTTTTTGAAGTTTCCTGTACCATTTTCTGTCCAAAGCTCTCAAAATAATAAAATGATGCATTTACCCAAATAAGTAAACTTCTTCGACTAGCGACTATTCTTTATTGTTATTTAGAAATTGATCACCAAAACATCGGTAAACATAAGATAATTTATTGAAAATTCAAATGTCTTGAACCCATGACATTAAGTTCCCTCATTTGAATACATACGAACATTAGGGCATCAAGGTGCGTAGGAGTGAGATTGTTATCGAAGATGCCCGAAGTTACCCGATGTTACCCGACCGCGCACGAACTAATCGCTTAGAAAATTCGTAACGACTGTTTTTTAACGAAGTAATATAAATGAGGCTATCGTATGATGGAATTGAATTAGATTTTGTTGTTTTATTTTATGGTATAAAGTAAGACGATGGGAGCGTGTAGCTGATGAATTTATGGTTTGGAGTAACACGAGGAATGTGGGGGAATGTGGATGTATGTAAACATTTTTTTGGTGGGGCTTGGAGAGTGACGTAATTCAGAAAGGATTATTCGTTAAATAGTTACTTTTGAAAGATATTAATAGAAGGGGTACACATGGATTACGCGGTTATTTACGACACTTATCATTAAAAAAACGAAAAAAATGTAATCTTTTGAATTTGTAGAATTTTATCATGGGCATTGCCAATACAATGCATACAATGATAGCCCTTATTTACTAAATCTCCTCTATTAAATGTACCCACAAAAGCCTCCTAAACCCATTACTATAATAGCTCAAAACAATATTGCATAACAACTAGAACAAAACGATAAAACAACAAAACAAAACAAAGACCAAAAAATATAATCTCATCATCTGTAATTATCTACCGAGACCAACTAATCATAGCATAATGGAACGCCTTTACCGTCATAAATAAATTCTTTATGATCCTTCACCAAAACTGGTTTCCACAAAAAATATATGCTCCGACAAAAACCATAGAAAAAAGACAATGGTGCCATTGTAAATACCTAATAGAGGGATTTCAATTTCGGAGGCAAACGAAAAGGTTCGCTTCGAATGACAATGAAACTGAAAAGTCCCAAACACCTTTCTATTTGAAGAATTTTAAAGCGTAAAGCGCTTTAAGCTTTGCTACGTTTAGTATAAGTCGTTTCATAAAGCGACAAAGCCGCTGCATATGAAATTCGAACTTAGACACCCGGAGCGAAATAACTGGGGTATCCCATTGATCCCTGCTTTATAAGCCGATTCAAGCGAGATTCAACTTTAAATTTCTTAGCGTAAGGTTGATTTTTGACTCGAGGAATGATGTTTTGTAATAAGCCTGGCTTACATAAAGGGGATGTGAGATCTGACAAAGTTGCGCGTTGTAATGACGTCCTGACAATAGGCGTTCTGGGAACCGACGGTGTTTTTGCCACGTCTGTGCAAATTTGCCAAGTTTCGGCATCGCATGTGGCTCCAGGCTCACAAAGGAACGAGTTGTTTGATAATTATGGCAAGAAATGTGGAATTCTTGAAACAATGGCTTTGACTTTTGTTTGAATGGAATTTGTATTCATTTTAAGATGTTTGAGCTCTAATTAGCATATTTGCGAGAATTCGCGTAAAGGTCACACTTGATGATATCATGCCAAGACACGTAACTCCATTTAAATCCAAAACCTAAAATACCAAATATCACATTTTAAACTAATGTATACCGCAAAAAAGCCGCACAAATTCTTGTCAACCCCTCTATGAACTACCAAATTGAATTTCCTTATTTTATACTGTAACATCAAAACAGGGAAACTTTATAACTTCCAGAATAAAGATGGCAAATCTAAAGGGTGTAAAAAAAATTGGAAATTCCACGGCTAATTTACATACTTTTATCTCGAAAGCCTCTGAGAGATGTTGCAATTTCATCTTAAGAATTTCCTTATTTATATAAATAAGGATAAAATCGTATTAAGTATTAGATGTTTCTCGCGATCTGCTTATTCAAGCCAAGATGTTTAATTATTTATATTTCTATAATAAGTCTCATGAAAGAGTTTGCCAACAGTTTTCTACTTAGCTGTCGTTATTTTATTAATGACTTTATATTAACGAAGAGTCAAGTTAAGGAGAAACTTGGACCCGGGAAACACCGGTCGATATTTAAATAATTTAATTTCTTTGACAATTATCAACTTATGAGGACTCTTGAGCACGTCCCGATTTTTGTATTCGTCATGAAATTTAGCTACTTGTCACTTTGAACTTTGGTTCTTGAATTTTTGAATCTTAGTTCAGTACATCGGATGTTATAATCTTCTAGGTGCTCTGTAATGCTCTTAATAATAAACTCAAAGTTAAGAATATAGTGATGATAATCGTACTGCAATGAGGATACTTATATTGAATCGATTAGGGGCATCAAAAATTATTGATTTTTATCCTTTTAAGATGGTTTAAGCAGGAATATATCGGGTTAGAGTTTGTAATAGGCAGTTCCAGTAAAGGAGAGCTAAGTACCAAATTATACGAATTAGTTCAATTAGACCTAAAGAAAATAACAATGTTAACTGTCAATGTAACGACTTCTACCTAGAGGCTGCTGGTTTCTGCGTATTTCGTAAGATATCTCTATCTTACGAAATACGCAGATTGTATATATATATATCTTGTTTTTTTTTTGTTTAATTACTGTTGATAAATAAATTTTTAAATAAATAACGGAGGAGGAGGAGTATGTAGACTGGTATTTAGAATAGCTAGTAGTATAAAGTGATGCGTCTAGGTCAGAAGCGTGTTTTAGCTATTTTATTTGTGAAGCAAACCTAGTTATACACCCTGTCATTCATTGATCGCTTCACGCTAACAATAGATTTTTAGACATTACTTTGCTTAAAGAGGACTAGCCATTCTCTTTATGGAAGCAGTCAAGGCTTCACATTTTTTCCCATCTTACCTTATGTATTTCCTCTTAGATCACTCAACTCTTCGACGGATGAACGACCTCCACTTGACTATAAATAGATTGGCATTTTCATAACTGACAGTTAAAGCTTGTTAAATCATTGCATAATCAATAAATGCCAGTGTTTTAATTCCGTTGGAAATGTACCAAGAAGGAAGGAGGATAATCTATTTACTATCGGATTTTATTGATTGCAATGAATTTATTAAGATTATGTTATTATAGAATGATGGTAGTCGTTTCCTGTGATCATGTTGGTTGGACTAAAATAGTTTTATTGGGTAACAAGGTTATAAGTATTGATCCGGATGGGTCGCTTGCGGTAGGAGTGTGAAGTAGTGAGAAGACAAGATAAATAATTCTCGGAAGTGGTGGGTAGTGTAGTGGACAAAACATTACTTAAGAATAATTTGTTTCGTCCTCTTCGCGCGTTTTTGGCCATAGGTCATAGTGGAATATTATCTAAAAGAGTTATTTGCGGGACTAAGGTAGACTTACATATGTCCAGCAGTGGCTCGGCATGGGCTGAGTAAAAGGATCGACACCTTATCTGAAGTTAAGTCGTGTCCACCGACAAATTTGTAGATAATCTTCGAAATTCATTGGAATACCCTGACGACTGCGTGAAATCCATACTGACATTGGCACAAGTTCAAGTCAGATTTTATTTTAAGTAAGTTAAGTGAAAAAAAAGCATATACCTATAACATGTCATATACAATGTAATCTTTTTATAAATGCAAGGCCTTATGTTTGTGGATACCTGGGACTTAGATTTTAATAATAGGTGTAACGGGCTCACTGTAAAGCGTGTTTCTTGTATTTTCATGTGTTTTCTCGTATTTGGGTTTCGTTTTATGTTTGGTTAACCACTCAGGAAATGGCATGAGAAAATATTGAAGCCATAAAACTTAACCGCTCGACGGAAACTCGTCGTAATAAACATTCCTTGATTTAGGAGAGATTTTGTGGCACTTTGTGTTTGTGATGATATGAACTTAGTTAAGTTTGGTTGGGAAGAAGATACCTGTACCTATACGGTTGACTATGACTTGTTATGACTCTTCTATGAAGGCCACTATTAAAATATTAACGATACTAGCCATTGGGTCAGTACTAGTTCTACACTATCTACGAGATATTTTTGTAAGCTGATGTAAAAACGAATAGTTTATTTCATCATTAAATTTACACTACCATATTTTCTTTTTATCGGAAAACATTAACCCAACCATTCCGATATATATTACATCCAGGTATCTCTCCAATAATCCCCATTCCATCATTACGATCAACTCTAAAAACTTCCAATATCATAAAACGCACAGAAATACTTCAACAACCCTTCACGGACATGAAGAGATAAATATTCAGTCAGCGACCGGCGGCGTGTTTTTAATAAAATTACCCCCGGGGTGGGTGGGGGTGGCGCGGAAATTGAAAACATCCCATACAACCCGTGCACCCCGGACACCCCCGGTTATCTGTGCGAACCGGGCCCGGGTCGGGATCGAAAGCAGTCGAGGGTTTAGTTACGGCATGAGGGTTTACTTGACTTGATGGTATGTTTTGAGGAATATACTTGATTAACGTTAAGTGATAATTAGGATTTATTGACAAGTCAGTCGCGATATGAGATTAGTTTCTATGTTGATGAAAGACTCAGGCCTTCGCACCGAGCACTTAATGTTTATAAGACTAACTCTTTGTGTAAGTGTCACGACTTATATGGTTTAGAGAGGCATCCCTTCCACATCTACAAGTCCTAATTTAAGAGTTCGTAGTAGGCTCTCTAGATACTTACGAATACCTCTTACCTTCTTACCTCTTACGACTAGTGTCGCAAGACACGAGTGAGGTGCGCGGGAAATATTATAGAACATAAGCGTGTGCGCCACCATAGGTGCACTGAATTCTCCCATACTCTCATAGCCCGATAGGACTACAATCCGACAAGACCGGTAAAAGATCAATCGCAAAACCCACTTTGCGTGCCTTTCAAAACACGGACGCTGTGACATTTATTTCTATAACGCACATAACATTCGAAAAGTCTTTTCGTGCGAGACTAGGCAGTCCAGCAGACTTACCATTACCTTCATTCGGCTACCCAAACAACACTATTGCTGATACGGAAGCAAGACTGCACATACCACGCAGAGTGACGTCACGCTTACACAACTGCAATATTCCTACTTAACAGTTTCAGACTCTGTTCAAGAGGACTCCGTAATACGAATAAACCAATATTAAAAAGTCGGAGTAACGATTTATATCTTCATACATCTTGTTATCATATGACTTGCTCAAATCATCACAGTCACATTGCCGCAGTGTCGCTTTCACCGGCCGAGCATGAGCACACAATCGCTGCGCCTGCGCCGACTAGCGCCATTGTACAAGAGTTATTACTGTAATGGCTGTGTGGTCCGATGTGAAACGCAATTGTTTTATAGACTTTAAAACTGTTATATTGCGGATAGAGAAATTTAGAGGTATTATACAGCAAATGAAAGTATGGACTGGCACGAATACAGGTACAGTTATTTGAATGTTTGTTTTTTGAGGTTATGTATGTCGATGTCTATAGCTTGGATTTGAAAGTACGAGGAGGTAGAGAAAGAAAGGTATATATAGAAAATATTTTATTAGTCGAATGTAATATGTAACTACTAGCTGTTGCCCGCGACTTCGTCCACGTGGTTAGAAGATCTTGAAGCCCTCAAAGATGAATTGTTTTTTCCGTTTTTTCGTCTATTTCGATTGTATCTTCGCTCTAATTAGTCGCAGCATGATGTTATATAGCCTATAGCCTTCCTTGATAAATGGTCTATTCAACACAAAAAGAATTAAAAAAAAAACCAGTAGATCCTGAGATTAGCGCCTTCAAACAAACAAACTGTTCAGCTTTGTAATATTAATCTATAGTCTATACTAATATATAAAGCTGAAGAGTTTGTTTGTTTGTTTGTTTGAACGCGCTAATCAGGAGCGAAGATACAATGGAAAATGTGTAAATAAAAGAGGGCAGGTATGGATCATAACTTATATCTTCTACCCACGGGAACGAAGTCGCGGGCAGCAGCTAGTATAGATGTATGACTTGCAGTCTGAAAAAAACTTAATAGACGTAAAGTATTTTTTTTCGTAAACTAGACAACGTTATTTATTGGATTGATTTTAATTTTCACATAATTAAACAGCGATAAATTTTACTCTTAATTATGCATCGCACAATTTTGAGTAATATTCGCGTATCTCGTATGATTTGCGCCGCCCGCGACGTATACAAGACAATGGCGTGTCGGACAGGGTCGCCATCCATCATGGTTGTCCATTGAAACGTCACGGAGCCGCACCGCCGAACTCCCGCAATACAGAGTATACAGACCAATGTTTCTACTACGAGATTTATAAACAGAACTATTGGAGAAGTGGGAGCGAGATACCATGACATACTCCGCGTAGCGACGTCTCATCATAACATGAGGCCGTTTTTATTTATTGCGATAGGTTTAATGGTTTCCTGAAATATTGCACCTAACTACTAGCTGATCCAAAAATGTTTGGTAGTAATATAAATTGATACGGAGAAAGAAAAGTGTATGGATGTGAAAAATTCATAGTCGGTTATCAACTTACCCAATATGCGCATTAATTTGAGGATCGGTGCAGCCGTTACGGAACTTTTAACTACAAAAATGACGACACGAGAATTTTATATCTATATCTATACTAATATATAAAGCTGAAGAGTTTGTTTGTTTGAACGCGCTAATCTGAGGAACTACTTTTCCAAATTGAATAAATCTTTTTGTGTTGCGTAGACCATCCATCGAGGAAGGCTTTAGGCTATAAACCATCACGCTGCGACTAATAGGTGCGAAGATAGAATGGAAAATGTGAAAAAAAAACAGGGCAGGTGTAAATCATAACTGATATCTTCTACCCACGGGGACGAAGTCGCGGGCAACAGCTATATTCAATAATAATCAATAATAAAAGTACTTTTGCAGGACCTACCTATTCCTGAAACATCTCTTCGAAAAAACATTGGGAGACCACAAAGTATTTATTAAATATTTACTCATTTATAGAGGCCCATTATCATGATAACAATGGAATAATTTATAATTTACTGACAACCAAACTCAACAGGATATTGTTTAAACTCAATTATAAATAAATTATCATTTTATTACCCGCCGATATTACTTGTTGTTGATTCGTTAATAGTTATTAGTAGAGGCAATTATTTGAATATTGTGTACCTATTATTTACTCAATAATACGGTGTCAATAAGCAATATTGGAATTATGTCAAACGTACCTACGTAGCTGCGTAGTTAATACAATTGAATGTTTATATTACTTTTGTCAAATATTGTTTAGAATGCACATCAGGGCCCTCATTCCGTTACTAACGATTGCACATGAATGAATGAAAAATTGGATTAAAATGACAATATCAATATTCGAACACAACTTATTGCCTACGCATAACAGAATTATCAGAAAATTACATATTAAAACAGTTGCTGGAATTTAGACCTGCAACTGGGTCTCAGCATTATGCTGAGCATCGGCCGTTTTGTGTTAATATGACGCATATTTTCCCCCTTTTATTTTCTATTTTAATTTATTTGTTTTTGTGTGTATGCGTCACTTTTTTAGCACAAATAAATATATTTTCTTTCTTCTTTCTTTCTTTCTTTCAACTATGTGCATAATAATTCAATCTTTGAAACCCTAGTTCACATAAATACTTAGACCTTTGTTTAGTCCTAGCTACCGCATTAGGTTAAGTAACCTGTGATGGTAGATTAGTGTAATAATTAAATAAATAAATAAATAACAATCCAATTGCCATTCATTCATCGGGCATTGTAAAATAGCAGAATTGGGGCACAAGAATAACGCATTGGAGAGATTTTTCCAGATGTTATGTTCTCGCGGGCCCGCGGGCAACAGCTAGTGTAATACCAAGTTATTTGAATCAATAATTCATACCCATTATAAGTGCACTGCAGTATTAGTTCATCAATAGGTACTATGTACGGGTATCTTGCATTCTACTGCGAGATATAAGACTCTCCCAGGTTGCGAGTTCAGTCCGTGAGGTTGTTCTTAAAATAATAATAACTGATCTAACCTAAATAATGACACTGTCTGAATTATCCGTAACCAATGTATCCTATAAAGTAAGCCGTCTAGATATATCTAGTCTATGCTCTTCCTTACTTCCGATTTCGGATCTGTGCTCGGATGTTTTGGGTTAGATTCAGGAAATTTAGTTTATTTTCACTGTTTCGCTATTTTATAATAAAACTGTAGTTCGTAGATATTTCTTTTGTAATAATTAGCTCTTTTGTTTCTTTATCATTACGTTTTCTTGACTGTTTTATGCGTCCATAAACCATTAGATAAACAAATAAATTATATAAGGACGGAAATAATCAAGTAAATAATTGAAAATTAGTTATATTTTTAACAAACCGATTTAAAATATTGGTCAGTTTTCATTAGCATTAGCCACTTAATCAACGAATCACGAAAGCGCAAATAAAAAAGTTTCCGTTAATGATTTGTTTGCATAATAGGAAAACACTTATGCTTCTGTTATTGAAAAAAAATAGTAATAAGTACCTACAATCTTGAAAGAGAACATATCTAAATTTATACAGACGTTTTTCTAAACAATGATTACTGGCTATCAACCTATTAGTAGCAGTAACAATTGCTATTGTTACGAACTTAATTTGCCAGTAAACGGCGTTAGTGGCAACGTCTTTACGCCATATGCCAGACATGTGGGCCACAATGCCGCTCTATCATTCTCTATGCTTCACTGCACCGCGCTAAGGCAAGGAGTTTTTAAGTCTAATTAGATGATTAATGTGTTTTTGAAGAGCTTCTTTAATTTATATAGTTTTAGATATTTAGGAACTTGATGGATGTTAATGACGGTTGTTTTTTTTAGTGTGAAGTTTCGGGGTGTACTTTTTTAAGTTAGATAATCCGAAAGAGAAAATGTACATTTAAATGTTTCGTATGATTTAATCCGTATACTTATTAATTAGAGATTTTTAATCTATCAAGATTTTAAGAGTATCACACAACTACCTATATTTACCGTCAAAAACATGTCGAAATCTTAACTACTAACTCAACACCCGAATACATAATAACGTAAGACATTAACAGGAGATAAAATACATTTAATTAGGAGACTTCTGAATCTGCAGAGAAAAAATATAAAATGTCACCAAATAAACCCTTTTTCTCACGTAGTCGTATAATATAATTGGCTCTACAATAAAATGATAAATAACTTTATCGATACCAAATTATAGAGTTGTAACTCGCAGTCCCACGGAACATACCTACAAATCGGGTCTCGACTGTTAACTGTCAACTATTCCTAATGGTCCTTCACACATTGACAACCTACATACCTACACATAGATACTACGTAACACGTAAGTTTATTAGTTCATAGAAACGATTTAAGACTAGCTGTTGCCCGCGACTTCGTCCGCGTGGTTAGAAGATATAAGTTATAATTTATACCTGTCTTCTATCTATCTATCTGCCTTCTATCTATCTTGTAGGATTCAGTCAGCGTTTGCAATGTAAGCGCAAAAAATGTGTTTTTTTACGACCTCACATTAGAAACCTCAAAAATTGTAGCCTATGTGTTATTCTGATGTATAAGCTATATTATGGTAAAGTTTCATTCAAATCCATTCAGTAGTTTTTACGTGAAAGAGTAACAAACATCCATACATCCATACTTACAAACTTTCGCCTTTATAATAGTAGTAGGATGAAAAGTTTTCTCACCAAAGAGGACTAGAGAAGTAAGGTTTTATTGTAAGTAGGTGATTACAAGGGAAGGAATGCATTAAAGAAGCCAGGTTAAACACTCAAATTACTTTTCCTTAGTAGTACGTTGGTATTGTTTTTTCTAAGAGCTATGTTATATTTCAAACAATCAAATCTTGGTTATAAATCAATAGGTATAGGGTTATATTGAAACCACCACCGCTTCAGTCACCTATTTTCATATTTCAAACAATCATCAATATGTTACCAAAATGTTAAGGGAAATATTACGCAGAAAAAGCATACACTATCTTAAGTAAGGGATGCGACACACACACATCTTGTTTACACGGCAAAGGATACTGCCCGCTAATGAGATGCGCACACGCAGTAACTACGCGCCACCAGAGTGCGTAATTCTGGGAAAACAGGACAGTTGTAGAGCCCGCGGCTAGTGGCTCCAGGAACTGGTTATTGGTATTTTGTAGGTAAATAGACCAACAATCAACATTGATAAGTAGATTCTTAACTCTAAACGGTTATTCTATCTTATCAGTCTATGGTTGTAAGGTCAAGTCTAAAAATGCGGGGCTCGCAAAATGTAGAGTTCTAGTTCAGAGCTGTTAGTTAATATTTCTACCCGAATTCTTGAAAAGGAATGTTTTTTGCCTGCGAGTAGGAGCCTACGCTAGGCTAAAACATTACGCTCCATGTCGTATATACTTTGTTATACATTGTTCAGGGAATCCTTGGTATATTCAACAAACCTCTGTAATTATAATCATTCCCCATAATTCCAAGCGATGAAACTGATGAGATGAAAAATGTTATTTTTGCATTCCATTCATCTTAAACTGACAATTGACATTCCAGCTTTGATGACTCTAGAAAAAAATGCAAATATCTAGAAAATTAAAAAAATGATTCCGATTTACCGTTAAATGAATTTCTAGAGTAATGAGGTGGTATTCGCAACACATCACAAAGGTGGTATATTATTACGGTGCCTATTCTTACTTGTAGATAAAATTGAGTAAGCCATACCAAAAAGTTTTTGTGCATGTGATTTGTATGTTTGTGAAGTCACCCGCGACACAAGGATTAAATTCCTTACGGCGGCGGAAGTCGTTTATAAAACTGGATTTTCTGAAGAAAACTTACGATTTTCTTTTAAGTAAAAAAAAAAATACTAATTTCAAACACCATTTTGAAGTCTGTACAAACATGTTATGTAGAGTCTTGCCGTAATTTGTATGCCATTCGTTTCTCCGACCTATGGACTGTGCAACCATAGCAGACCAATGATTGACAGAATGATGTATGAATGGTTATTCTACTCAACGGAGTTAGACGAAATTTGGTACACAAATAGTTTATAACTAGGATTAACACATGGATAGTAAATCCCGATTTAATGTTCTCGCGGGATCGTTTTTGAATTTTATCGGGCGGGTTCCCGGACAAGATCTCGTTTAACAATGTTGTTCGGGTAATAGAGATTTCCGATTACTAGTCAAAATATGCGGCGTAAATATAAAATATACAGCGATCTTGAAACCTTGAAAGAAGGTTTCGCTGATACGTCAAATCATCATATACTTAGTGTTTAATGTATCCAATTCAAAAAAAAAAAAACAAATTATGGAGTATTCTGATGGCAGAATACGAGTACGCTTTTAATTTAACTCCTTCGTATCCATCTAGCTAATAGGAAATTAATAAGAAACTTAAGCATGTGTTTAATGTTTTCGGAAAGTTTCCTTGATTTACCGGCTAATAAGGATTGGATGGTGACGGTAAGTTTCCTGGCTTCTTCTTATTGTATTTGATTGAATTCCTTTTAATAGCAAATTTAGTAAGATACAACTTAACAATAAATCTCCACATAAGACTCTACAAAGTTACAACCTTACTCAAACGTCACGAACAGACAATTACAAAACAAAATAATGTTTTCTTAGACATAATCAACTTTTCATCGAACATAATACTCATTCATACCGTAAAGGGATTAAATTCTAAACGCATAATAAACGACCAAGTTCCCACGTCATCTCAACGTCTTTATAAACCATTCACGCACTTGACCCTTCAGCATAATACCATCCGCCGAGAAACGAATTATCAAAACGAATAAAACGTAAACCCTCACGCACACATGCACACCGATAACCTCATTCGGACGTATCAAATGTTTTAACGCACACATGTGAAGAACTAAACTCTAGTATCTAATGCACACATGTAAACAGCAGCCAAAAACACGAAGACACGATTATACGAATTTCGTTTACACACACATGTAAGCGTTCGTGTTGTGTTCGTGTGGCGTCGTGTTTCAAACGCTGGCTAGAGTGTTTCGGTGCCAGCGGCGGCGTTAAGCTGGACTCGTTGCGCAGTGCGGCCGAGTATTTTTAGAGCTGATGTTTTTGCGTCGGTTTGTTACGCATTACCGTTCGTTCGGAGTAAAATTGCGGGTCGGTATCCGTGGCCTAATGAGACGCACATACTTTAATTGCACCGTGTATGGTAATGCCAGTTTTTGTCGGAATAGGCCACCTTTAACGTACATCGTATTAATTGAGAACATCTCATTTAATTTTAATTGGGACTCTTCTTGTTAATGTTTTGTTTTTGAATGTTCTACTTGCTAAATTAAAATTTTTATGGGTTTCAACTGGATTTTTTTAATATATTGTGATGGTAAATAAATATATTTCAAGGTGCGGAATACAAAATGATTTCATGATTTCGATGCCGGTATAGATACTCACTCTTAAAAGCTAACTAGTCTATTTGCTCTAAATTAGTTTAGCCAACTCTACCTTTTCTGAGTAGTTAATGATCGTTTAAAGATAGAAAAACAGTTTAATGAGTTCAAAAAACGGCAACACGTGTTTATTTGCCAAACAATCGCAATTGTTCGAATCGGTATTCTCAAAACAAGAGCCGTATTAGTTTGAATAAATTGATGATTATAAGCAACAAATTATATTAAAAATAAAAATAAAACGAGAAACATTATTCAAAACCTTCAAAAGAAGCTACTTAGTAATGTATTTCTATAATATTAAAATATTCTGTCTGTAGTTCTCTACGAAGAATTTGTAAGCGCAAATGTAGAGTCGCCAGAGGCGGCATTAAGTTGGAGCGCCCGTTGAAACATTCCTACAAGTTGCGGAGAAACTTTGTTCATAACTTTGTTTGTATATATTTTAGAAGTTATGTAAATATGTAGTTTAAGAAATTGGACTTTAAGCTACCGTTTAGTGATATTTAAAATATACTATGTTCATTTAAAATTAGTTCTTAAGCAGTTGTTTCGTCTTTTAGATACTTGATTGTAATAAATAAATTCTTTTGATCATTCCTATTAATTAAGAATTTATATTTATTTATTTTTAGGCAGCATCTAAACATTTTTTGGAAATAATCTTTGACGGTATTTCATGAGGTTGGGTATAGACAGTTTCACGTCGTGTTTATATACTTAATTTCTTGTTTAATCATTTTAACCAAGAATATAAACTATCTACTTAGGTGTGATATATCATAACTGTTACACCGAACTCTTTCTTACCATTATTTTAAGTACCTATCCGAGATTTCGTTCGCTTTGAATATCCTGCAATTCTTCGTCAAATAACGATCCAAGTTTTATTTTCTAACCCGAATACTACTCCGTTATACCAAGTCTATCTATTTGTATATTATTTTACTAACTGTTGCCCGCGACTTCGTCCCCGAGGGTAGAAGATATAAGTTATGATTTATACCTACCTGCCCTGTTTTTTTCACATTTTCCTTTATTGTATCTTCACTCCTATTAGTCGCAGCGTGATGGTTTATAGCCTAAAGCCTTTCTCGATGAATGGTTTTTCAATTTGGACCAGTAGTTCCTGAGATTAGCGCGTTCAAACAAACAAACTCTTCAGCTTTATATATTAGTATAGAAGATTATATGTACGTCTAGCTCACCTCTGAAGCCTACATTAAGGCAGCCTTGGAATTGAATAGGTAAAGATGTCCATTTGTATTATACAGGTTTTTTTTGTGCTATACAGGTTGATTTAAAACAGATCCCGACCATATTTTTGTAAGTTTATATTTATAGGCAAGCGTTATAAAAATAGGGGGTCTTTGAACACATTATTTTTAAATTTTGCTTGAATCGTGTGCTTGATATATATCCTAAGCTCTAATTCCGCTATTTACTATTGCTGATGGCTGCTTCGAAGAATACGAATAGTGTCATTTTTAACAAACTCTAACACCGCATGCCAGGCCAATCACGAGACTTAACACCCTCGACAAATCCCGGTGCCGTTTTTCTTACATATTTCCCTCTTTTTCGCAACTGATAATAATTTTATAATAGGCACTAAAATCAAAAAGATCGATGCGTGACGGGATTTGAACTTAAAACTTATCGCTTGGCAGTAAAATGGCCAAACCACTAGGCTAAAACTACTATACTACCAAGACCAAGGTACGATTTTCCTGTACCTAGACACAAGTCTTCTGCTTTAGGCTTATAGACACGTGCATTCGCAAAGGGTGGTGCGAAGTCGTGTCATCCGCTGCGTCATCTCGTTATGACGTCATCGATATGAATGGATACATTTGACGCGTATCTAATGTTTCGAGTGTTTGTTTAGTAAGTATCTGTCATTAGTTATGTTGTTAGACTGATAGTGATGTTCTATGTTATGGAAAACGAAAAAATAGTCGTTTTTTTAGTACCTACGAAGGCTAGTTTTTGGAGCTGATTTCTTAAAATATTATTATTTTTTCTATCCTTTAGTCTTTAGCTGTATTTGTCTTGAAGATGCATAATTGTGATAGATAGCCGTTTAAGAAGGTCTTAAAGTTAGATTAATTTTAAACGTGAAAGAGATAAACGGTAAGATCTGTTAAATATTTTCATTATATGTACATATTATGATTTAAGTAAATATCTCCGGTAAATTATTCCTTTATCAGAGACGTAAGCAACGTTTCTAGTAGCAAAATTCTTGATTCACAGTTCACGAAGATTACCCGGCACCCATTTTAGATTTAATTGTTGCAATAGATAAAGAAGTTTTATAGGTGAATGGCAGGCCTTTGCCTAGAAGGGTGATTTACTAAAGTGGTTATAATGTGAATGTGAGAAGGTAAGGATTTGTTTTTTGTATGTCTGTAAATATATTTGATCCCGTGTCTGTATAAACGACGATTTCGGGCGAAGCGCGGGATTGTATAAAGAAATATTTCTATTCTGTCTATGCCTATGTCTCTGAAAAGAGCTGGCACGGTATCGGGAAAGTTAAAAACACAGCACTACCAAGAGCCGAGCGTAAAAAATTGGTGATTATGACATGAAAATCACTGTTTTTAATATTTCCGCTAAAATCCGGCTTATTTCAAAGTCAAGTTATTTATTTAATTTACTTTCTGGTTTCAGGAAAACAGGTTTCCGCTTCAGCTCATGATAGGACTCCGGTTGTGTCCAAATCTAGTCGGGCTATACTTCGGCGTTTTTGTTTCGTGATACTAAATCTAATCGCGTATCTAATGGCGGGCTCCATGACCTGACTGCGGAAACATAGCATAGTGTTGTACTATCGATAACTACGAATCATGAATAAAATATAAAAGTTGCACTTCCCGGGAAGTTCGCTTCCTTCATGTATGTTATCGACATCAATGTTTCAACAGTATTGAGTAATATTTGACGTATTTCCGCGTGCCGAATAGTTTTAGGTAGTTATGCTGAGTTGGTTGGCTAAATGTTACTAAATTCATGATAAGGGATCGGATAATAATGAAAGATTCTGGGCGTATTGCGGATCTATACCGAGATTGAAAAAAAATGCTCAAAGAATGCGCAGTTATTGTAGGGGATACTTCATTTTTAATTTGGCTATCCATATTGAAATACTGCAAGTAAATGTACGCGTAAGAGGTCAGTGTTCTTCTAAAACACCTATTTTTGTCTCATTAAAAGACATCAATTGGCTCCTCCCACTTTGGGTTGAACGGAATAGAGTGTCAGTAGAAGACTTTTGTTGACTGTAACCATGTTTCTTCTTTTTGTTGTTTGTGGCGGCTCTGAATTGACAGATTACAGAAAACAAGACTTGAATAGGCCATCACCTTTTCACCTTCAAGGCCATGAGATTTTTTCTCTACCAATAACCATTGGTAGAGAAACAATTTGCGATGGCTAAGAAGAACACTGCCATTTGATGGAGGTCGTAGAAATCCATTGCCTTCGGATTGCAAGAGACAGATCTAGTCTAGATAGTCTTTGCCAGTCTGAGATGATGAAGAATAATTTATTTTTTGCTTTAGATTAATGATGGTGATAATTTTCTCTTTGTAGATGAGTTGCAAGGTTTGGTGGAGGGTATATTTGTCTTCATAGTTTAACTTGCTTCTATGGTACGATACTACGAGTATTTAAGGGTTTTTATCGAGATGCTGAGGTAGTGTCGTTGTTTTTTTAAGTACTGAGAAGGGGATAGAGAAGAGGGACTTCCGAGGTTCATGCTCATGACGGATATTAGAGGTAGATCAAAGACAAACTATCTCAAGGCTGGGATATGTTTACTAAATTATTTGCTGAAGTTGGACAGCATTGATCCTAATATTAGTATTACACTTATTTTCAATTAGAGTCTGAACATATCAGCGTACATTTTTTATTCATTTTAAGGCAATCTCACTATATTGATCTGAACCTATAAAGCAGGAATTTATGTCCACATTACAATGGAAAGCAAAACGGTTCCGTGCAATAACACGAACGCTTTGATATAAATTTCTTAACACCACAAAGGAAAGTTGAAGACGTTCCAACAAAGCCTGAGTATGGCAATTTTGAATGACAATTGTTGGAGTATCGTGAAGTGTCTATGCGAGATCACGATGCCCCCATTCACATCGGGTATGAGCCGACGCTCGCCTCATCTGCATCCGCCATTTGAATTTGTAATCAGATTTGCGGGACTCGAGTTCATCCATCATTCATTACCTCCTCGAGTTAACGACGGCCTTAAACGTCCCGACGATTCTCTTTAATCAATTAGATGAAGGTAAAATGATGAAATCGCCGGTCGAGAGTCTCGCCGCGCCAGTAACCGCTCATTATTTCTTTTTACACGTTTTTTATTGCGGCAACATTATACGTGGGTGTGGTTGTAATTTCCTTTCACCGACGTAAGGGCACACACGCAATCTAAAAATTTTACGATGGATTAGCAACTCTATGACTTTGTTAACAAGATTGAATTTCGTCTGTTGAGCGGCTTCCTGATGAGAAGATGCCTGATAAAATATTAAGGCGTCCGTCCCTTTCTGTCCTACAATGTTGTTCTCTGTCGCTCGCGCTAAAGATTTCTGTGGATGTTTTTACGCGCGCCGGGGGGCAAAATGTACGTTGTTTTGGCGGCAAAACGCTTCGGGGACTTCGTAACTCAATAACGCGAATACTCGGAAGGGAGACAGCGCAACATGTTTTATTTACGGCGTTTGAATTGAACTGCGTTGGTTTTCCGAGCTAGTGATGTGATGAGTCAGCGTGTTTGACGCAATGTGTGCGTGACAGCGTGACGGCGTGACGTCCACGTTCAGCTCATATTGCTTCGGAAAATGGGTTGTTTACGAGATTGGCTCTGTTGACACGCGATGGCTTTTATGGTCGGAGATATTGATGTGGCTCGATATACAGTTATCGCCGTTTTTTACTTTCAATACTGTCCTATTTAGGTTGTTATGAAGAACTCTGTTTTTTGGCCTACATACGGAAGCCATAAAACTGTGATACATTCATCATAGCGTCGAAGTCGCTATTACTTTTATGTATTATCATCAATTTCAGATTTATCCACTGTGGTTTTCCGTAATACTGTTTCAAAAAATACGCAACTTCAGAACTAGTTTTAATATTAAAATTCTAATTTAGACAGCATGACACAAGAAATTAAAACTAGCAAACAAAATACGACAGCAAAATCTCTCCTAACTATAATAAATGGCCGCTTTGATCCTGCTCGTATTTTATTAAAATACGTACGAGCGTGCATTACCCCAATTTAAGCGTGCAATTAGTGTGCGCGATCCCTCGGGGGTGGTATCCCCCACGCGGGGTGGATGGGGGTTTACCCCTCGCGAGGGGTGGCCGGGTATAGCGGACAACCTTTGTGATCCCCTTTGTTCCGTGCCATTTCCACCAGACGCGGCGGACAACGGAAATGGAATTGGAAAATGATTTGGCTTTTAGTTGATTGCCTCGCACTTCGTTCTTGTTGAGGTCGCTAAAAGGATGCTTAGGGTAGCTAAGCTTTTTATTGTTCGGAACTATTGTCGTTTATCATCATTACGTTATCGATTTTCTTAAACGGTGTCCTCATTTTCGGTGTCTGCTTATGTGGACTATTGATCCATCCTGCCAACGTAACTTACTTAGTTATAAACCCATACTTTGTTATAGTTATATGTTGCTATTTTTTTTCTAAATTATGTTTTTTCATTTTCTGGATTTCCATTCTATTAACTGACGTAAAAAAATACACTCAGATCACTCTCAAACCAACCACAACTGAATTTTCTAAACAAAAGTGTGTGTCAATGTTTACTTTTTTCAGCTAAGTAACGTCCAGCATTCTGTCTATGAAGCTATAAACTAAACAATCATTATCATAAAGAAGAGAAGAAGAAGAAAACGCACATAGGCAAATAGATTGGTCTCTAACTTGCCTATCTTTCTCATAAAACATTTATCATAAAACAAACGCGTGTTAAAACGCTTCACGAACTACACAACAAAATTTCTCCTTCAAGTTTCAACTCGAATCGATCTACAAGGAGATCTATCACAGTATCTTCACAGTTCATGCTTTGAGTGAGAAAACAATCAAACAAGCAATTGTCACGAGCAATCGCGTGAACGATCGCATTGTACTGTGTCTGTGATGGCTGAAAACATCCGAGATACAATCAACTTCTACAAGTCTTTGCTTTCTCAGCAACATTAGCGACGGGTCTTGGTTTTGTTCTACCTAGATCTAAACAAAGATAACTGAAGATAAAAATCGTCGTAAGTTTCTACAAATATTTGATACTAACCCATCTAAGCCATCTCTGAACATTGTTATTACAGATAGCTTTTGATAAACTATTAGAATCTCTGATGGCAATTGGGGCTAAGAAAAGTATTTATACTGTTTAGGTTAATACTCAATACTCAGTTCAATATGGACCCTGTTGGGCACGCAAAAAATATAGGAGAGAGGAAGAGGGCAAATTGCAATAGCAATTCAGAAAAATTAATATTGCCATAAATAATAATTGTTCATAGAAGGGAGAGAAAAAAGAGTTTATTAGTAAGATAGAATCTGTGGTAGCAAACTCGTTTGTGGCTACAATAGCATCTCGGAGTTAAAAGTCATTTCATTTTTTCAATTACTTTCTTTTCACTAATAAAGACATATTTTAAAATATTTCGAATGAAAAATAACAATAATAGAGATACGAAAAATATTAAAACTACAGAAAACATTTCAACCGACATAGTTTCAAGACTTTCAAAAGTACAACTACGGAAACAAAACACCAAGAATGTAGAATATCCGAATAAAAAAAAAATCGATCACTTATGCACCTTTTACATTTAATTATATACCCATCAATTTGGGCTCCACCTGCTGATCGACTAGTTAATTAAGTGCTAAAACAACGAAAGTATAAAGGGATAAAAATTCGCTCCGCATTTTCGCCGTCATTAAGTGTTTGAAAAAACGTGCGTCGTACGGGTGGCTGCGATGGGCCGTAATTTCGCGACATTAACGCAACGGCATGAGACGAGTTGTCTGACAAGTCTAGTGTATACTTATCGCGACAATGATAATGTAGTCCACATAATTAAAGCGTCCGTAAGCAAAACAATGGCAATTAAGCTTAAGATACATTTTTTGCGTCTGCTCATAATACATTCCATTGATCGATATAAAAAGTTCCAGTATCCCTATAAAAATAGACTAATTTCAAAACATGATTAATTATGTTGAATATCAAAGACTTTCAAATATATCTGGACCATTATCCGTGCTCTTCTCCATTTCATCCTAACCCCAAAAATCTTCCAGGTAAACTAAAATTTCAATCATTTACCTCACCACCTCCCTGAGTTTCTTTCTAAAGCCAAACAAATTTCTATAACATATACATAACAGCTTCCTGGAGAATTTCTGTAAAGCCACACATTTTCTATAACATATACCTACCTATAACTATAAATTTGCTTCGTAGATCCCGCAGCCCGTTACCGAGGGATCTTTGAGTGCTTACCGAGAACATGTCATTACCGCGCACTTCTTGCGGAAATAACGGGAGATGTCATCTGTGGAGACAGCGACAGCTTATCTTGAACCTCAGATCACTTGTTTTTACATGTTTTTGATGATTATTGAAGATGCGTTTTAGTGTTATTGAAGAGGTAATGTTACGCAAAATTATTTGTTTTTCGGAAGATAAAGTGGTGAAAAAAAAAGTAGTTGAATATACGAGACTGAATTCGACCGGATGCTTGGAATTATTGGTAGCCTTCAAAATCAAACAAAATATTAAAGCCATTAGCAGAAATCGAACTTATAGTGTACTGGTTTGAAACATGCCATTTAACCGTCGAACAAAACGCATTTATTTCATCCCAAAAAATTCATTTGATTAAAATGTAATTCTAACGTTCATCATATAAACGATTCCAAAAAACTGCAACCGCATTTCATTCACTATGCTGATTCCAAAAGAAAGGATACCAGCTTCACTATCATCGGAACGCCAATAACACTATAGTAGAGAGATGTTTCCCCGAATAGGATCCATCCGGCCCCGGGGTAATAGCGGTCCCTATCTCCATTTAGCATCCGTGCCCCGTCCGGCTCGATGGAAAAAGAAATATCGTTAGATGTATTCATCCGAAAACTTCGGAATGTTCGCGAAAGTTCTGGAAGCCGGCAGGTTTTTTATGAAGCTTATTTCTCTTTTCTAAGAGGATTGTTTTTCGTGCTCTTAATTAATATTGATAATTTGATCAATAAAGGTGTAAATATTTCCGTGTTTACTTCTGTTTAGAATGTTTGTATAAAGAAAAGTTTTGGCTTTTAGTTCTACAGAAAAAAGTAGTGTTTAACTTGAAGACTTCTCCTTCCCTAATAATATCAAACAACGGGTTAAGGATATGTAATCAATTCTAGATTTTAGTAAGTTATGTAACGGAGACGGCGCGGCGCTGCTGTGAATAACCCAAGAAGTGATGGCGGGATGATTTTTACGCATACCGCGTGGGGTAGCCCAGGATAGAGAACCGTGGAAGAATTTTCGAGAAGCCTTTACCCCGCTGCGGGGTGCAGAAGGCTAAATAAAAAAAAACATGTTTAATAGAGCAATCGACAGCCAAAAGATGGAAATGAGTACACCTTTCTAGTAATTATAATCAATAATTTGTCATCAGTAGCTATGAATGGAAGCCGTTATTATAACAAATAAACTTTTATGTACCTCAATATACAGGGCTAATAGCAAAAAATAATGAACTTCGCAATCAATTATTTAAAGTTAATTTCAATTCAATTTCAGACCTTCAATCAAAATTGTCAAAACTTTTGACCCTCGTTCCTTGTCAACGTCTTTATCTTAAGATGTCATCACTTGCCCTTCCAATTTGATCAGCTTGATTTATCTTTTAAATAATTATCATGTCTTCAAGTCAGCGATGAATCGTTTGCTCTATCCTCAATATAAAAGATATTGTTCCTTTTAGCTTAAGATTTTATTGAGACATGGTTTTTCGGAGAATGTTTTTGTCACTTGATTTTAGATGAAGAAATTAAGTGATTCCTTATATGCAACGTATGCATATTATGTTACATATAAACTTGGATTTATAGCTTATCGTATCAAATTAAAATTGTAGATAAGGTAAGTGGCGTAAATGGGAGACGTTTAATTCTTTAATATATCTTTATGTTGTCAGTCCTAATTTGAGTTTATAGCATTTATATTCAACTGAATTTGAAACAACAATAAGTGCGCTGTTTTGAACAGTTCCAGGAAGTATACAAACCTATGTTGTCTGTCTTTCCTTGCCTTATGAATTAAATTTATGCAAAGTTAAAGTTTGATTTCTGTAAAAGGTTACATAAAATTATCATATTTAATTGTATTGTCATTAGCATTAAATAATTGTTTGCCAACGCATCTATCGTGAACATTAACATATAAATAACGTGATTTTAACTCAAACCATGTACCTGTACTGGCTTTCCATGGCCGTATTTGTTTACTGCATTCGATGGATGCATGTAAAGATCTTCATTAGCCAGAACATCTATTTAAGGAACTTAATATCGAATATATCCATCAATTCGTATCTACGAAGTCTTTTGGAAATAAATGCTTCAAGATTGATTCCGATTCTTTGGAAAAAAACAAGTTCTCGCGTTTCCGTGTACATTAGAATGAACGAACAAGCGAGGTCAAGATTATAATTTTTAAATCTGACATTTAATCTTATCAAGAATTTCAATTCAATCGATTTCGAATACATTAACTGGATTACGTTATTAATTAACGTTATGTGGCGCAAACGTGTGGATACATGCGTCGTGTGTCGTGCAAAAACTGTATGTTGGCCAATAGTTTGACATTTGTGGTGTGGGCTATATTCCTTGGACACAGCGACACGTTAACGACACACTCGCTATTGAGTAACGTTTATGGGCCATAAAACTATTTTAATCTGTCCATTAGTATGCTGGCGGCTCTCGTCAATTAGGAGACGGCGAATGTTGCCACATTTACTCTGAAGTTCCGAACCCGCCGTACATGGAGTGTATTTTTTATTTCAATTATAGCAAATAATATGCCCCGCTGTTACGATGAATTATTAATTGAATTTCGCTTGTTCGCTAGTTTGTTTGCTTGGGAGGTATGATATTTGAGGCTTCTTTTTATTTTGGTTGTTTATTGACTATGGTAAATATATTAATCTCTACGAAAAATGTGGAGACATTAAAACATGACACAGTAATAAAAAACTACATCACTAAGAAACAAATCACTTCCTTTAAATAATCAATAACCTTATTCATAAACCTATTAACATAACAAAGTTATCAATAATTTCTGAACCTCACGCACACCGCTTCACACATAAAAAACCTAAGGGTTGTAATAAATCCGATCGTCCGTAACTTTAATCTGGCAACCCAGCGCATGCTCGGAGTTGCTCGCCGAAAAAACTCATGCGCAGGCCAGTTCGACCTGTTTCGCGTTCGCAGAATTAACGCGAGAGCGAGAAAAAAAACGAATTGTCAGTGACCGGTGGCCCGAGCGACTGTCGTCAAGGTTCTCTACTTTTATATTTTACTCTAAATATGTGGTAATTGATACTAAAATGTCAAACGCTAGACCACATTTTGGTGTTAATTTGATGACGGTAAAAGCTGTTCATATTCCATGTAAATTGGAAGCAATTGGCATCAAAATAAAAGTATATAATTTTGAAAATAGGTTATCTTATAAATACGTGCGCTACATAGTCGAGTAATTATAAGATATTTATAGCTGTATTAAAGGTCGTTTTTTACAGGTCGTTCATTTAAAATTATAAGAGAAAAACTTTATAAATATAGGTTTACAACCACCATAATCAGGCCACGTGGCACGTACTCAATATGTTTAAAAAGGTATAGGAGCTAAGATAGAGCAACCATCTCTAATGACTAGTGGCCATAACCTATAAATTAAAAACAACGCAATGATTTATGTAAATTGAAGATACATATTCATTTCAAATTAATTGAGTCGTTACACTAAAATGAGTAATAAAGATAATGTATTTTTACCTAGAAATGTATAAGGAAGGAATATCATGACATTCTCAAGGTGCGAAAGTTTTCGTAAACAATGTTCTTAATATTGACATTTAATTTTTATCACAAAAAAATTATACAGTGATAGCGAGATACAGAAATGTTAATTAAGCACAAGCTGCAATTTTAAAATGTTACCGGCTGAAATAACATGAAATGAATTTGATTTTGACATAACGTTTAGTAGAGCTAATTCTTATTCACTAAAGACGGCTGCTTAAGTTATCAATATACAAATAGCATATTGTAATAATGAATTGAAATGAATGAAGGAATATCTTGGAGTTTCTTGCCGGTACTTCTTCAGGAATAACATTCTGGAACGGTGTACCTAGAGAAATTACTATAGAGTTTTAAAAGTGCCTGAAAAACACCCTATTTGAATTTTAAATTTGCGATTTTGATTTTAATTAAAAATACCGACCACACTTGCAATGAGCTCTTTCAGGGAGTCTTTCTCCTTGTGGAATCTACACGCCGCCGCGTTGTATTTTGCAGTGATAGCATCAAATACAACTATGTACTATTGTATAAGTATTCAATCATGCCTAACCTCATTCTCCATTATATCATGTCTCCATTATAGTAAAGAGCCTTTTACTCATCTTTGTCAGAAAAATAAAATAAAAGATTGTTGTAGTAACAAAAATATACAACCGATTAAAAATAAAAAACCACCGGAGCAAACCTGATGAAATTGTGGGACTAAATGACAGCTATTTCAAATTAAATGAAAACATAATTAAAATTGGTCCATCCAGTCCGAAGTCATGAGGTAACAAACATAAAAGATACGGACAAATTGATAACCTCCTGCTTTTAGAAGTCGGTTAAAAAGCTACAAAGTTTCCCCGCTAACTTTCATGTATTACACCGCGATGTTGGCACATGCATTACCGAAGGCGAAACGATCAAGACCCACCATTTATATCACAAGTTTCGGCGCACGAGTTGATTCTTAACAGCACCGTATATGGACAGACGATGTACTCGCTAAATTTATATTTAACTTTAAAGGTTTTGTGTAAAGACTACAGTAAATATAGATAGAGCTTTTGGAATTAATCTTGAATGAAAGCGCCAAAATTCCATACGGCTTGTTTTTCATTCCATTGAATCATCTTTAAATACATAACGTTTGTTAGTGATATGGCAGGTCAAGTAAAAAGTTTTAATTATTATTTCTTTTTAATTTCTTATATCTTAATCGTGCTGACATAAATTATTTTTTGATATGAATACATTATAATTAATTTATACATATATACACTTTAATAGTAAAAGCTTTAAAAGCTGGATGCGAGGAGCCGAAGATAGGGGAGGCCCATGTCCAGTCGTGGATGAATATAGGCTGATGTACTTTACATTCTTTTACACACTATTTAACGTCAAAATCCTATTTAATTTGCGCCTGTCTACTATTATTACAGGTCTGTGGTTATTATATGAAATAAAATTTTAGGTCAAGAAATTTAAATGCTTTTGAAAGTGTATGGCAAATTATGCGTTTCCACGGCTACTCATTTGTTAGCTGGTTAATTTATGTTTTTAACGACATTTCTATGAACGTACATATATCGGGTCTTTTCAAATAAATACAACTCTTTTCTTCACTTTAATGCTTTTTCTTTTATAGCACAGTATTTGTTTTTAATAAGTCTTTATGGCATTGGAGGTGGTGTTGTGAAAACTCTTCGCTTTACTTCAAAAGGCTCTTTGTTTTATAGCACCGTATTTGTTTTTAATAAGTCTTTAAGCATTTTGGGAAGGTGGTTTGATGAGCCATACTGATGTTAGACCACCAGTTCTAACTTGAAGATTGATGCGTTCTTGCAAGGGAGATGTCGTTCAACGCTGTTTATACCTACGTCCCACTTCTACAACTTTAAGCGATGGAAGAAACCCTTAAGCCTTGTGAAGACAGTAGAGAAACAGAATGCAATTCTCAAAATTAGACTATTCACCTGCAGTTGTCTTCGACCAAAAATCTTACTAAACGTATCATCCATCGTCATCGTGGTGCCCAGGGAACTGGATTGAGGAGGTCTATAGGTATATAGGAAGCCTATCCTTGTAAAATACTGGTACTTAGCTGCATTGGTTTGACTGGAAGCTGTCTCCAACGTAGTTGGGAAAAGAGGCTGATGATGAAGATCTACAGTTCATCATATTATAAGTATGCCGTACATCGAAAGATTTTAATCTATACTCTATACTTTAAAATATAAAACTGAAGAGTTTGCTTGTTTGAACGCGCTAATCTCAGGAACTACTGGTTCAAATTGAAAAATTATTTTTGTGTTGTATAATTCACTCACACACACCATTCACCTAGGAAGGTTTTAGACTATATACCATCACGCTGCGACTAATGTGGGCTGGAAAATGTGGAAAAAACGGGGAAAATTATTCATCTTCGAGGGCTTCGGTCTAAAAATTCCTAACTTATATCTTCTAAACACGCGGACCAAGTCGCGGGCAACAGCTAGTCACATGATAAGTATTCAGGACAGTGAAAGATTTTAATACTGTATAAGTTAGACACTTGAATGTCATAGTCGTAAAATAACAGCACGAACACACGACATGATGAAGACAATTTTCGATACACGCGATGCGCTTGTATCAATTTATAAAGCTATTTCGAAATTATCAGATAGCGCTATTAGGCTGCATTATTTTGAACTTAATAAGATTTTAATTGAATTATTTATTGTATAAATACATATTAATATAGTTGGCTTGGCGTTAATGCGTAAGGTTTTTTATGCATAAGGGCGTGGACCCATGTCTACGGTGCGGCGCCGTTTGCCGTGCAACGGTACGGCACCGCCGCCGGCAGGCGGCGCGGCGCCGTGCCGCACCACGGCGTCGTGTACCGGCTTTACCCAATATTTTCTTTGATTTTGTTTTTCTTCATTTGTCGTCGTCTTAAAAGCAACAGGAGCAGGATACGTCTTTCGCGGTCCATATCAAGCCAAAACTAATTTTGGTACCTATACGTGCTGTGCGGGTACGTGCCGGTACACGACGCCGCACCGTACGGTACCACGCCCTAAGGTGAAAGTTCGATTCCAAAAATATAACATACTAGCAGTTGCCCGCGACTTCGTCCGCGTGGTTAGAAGATATTTAATAAGTTATGACACCTTGGGTTACAATATCGCAATTTTCTTACGGAACCCTAATATTTTTGGTATAAATTATAGCCTGCGTTCAGCGGGGATAATGAAGCTTCACAACAGTGAAAGCATTAAACAAATCGGACCAGTAGTTTTTAACCCTATTCGTGTCAAACAAACAAATCTTTTCTCTTTATAATATTAGTATAGATTCGTTTAAATACCTTACGAAATTAGACAGTTGTCATAATGGGTATAATTATTTTGTATCTATCATCTACCTATTATATGTATATGCAATAACGTTACAGTAGCGGGTATTGAGTAATACAACTAATTATAGCTGAGTAACGCGGAAACCAATTAGAAGAAAATGTGTGTCGCGCGTAAACTAGTGCGTCGAGTACAACGGCTTTGTTGTCTCACTAATGAGGTTGTTGAATCACTGCGCCCGGTGGCACTGTGGCGGGCATGTAGGGCTGGCGATTATAGAAATAACATATTAAATATAATATGTAGTAATAATATTTCACAACTTGAACAGAACATTATCTAGTCTCATAGTAAGCTTAGTAACGTATAATGAGTACCTGACAATTGAAAAACATACTTATGTAGGTGCATAATTTAATAATTAATTGTACATAAACTGATTGGGTAATAAAGATGAAGAGGAAAAAAAACTAGAAAGGGATTCATTAAAACGGCGACTCGGAAGGTTAATCGAGTTATTTTATTTTGCTTTGAGAATGTAACTTTACAATTTAGTCCGTGTGAACCTGGAAGGGATATTTAACTAACTTTGACCCGTATCAACATATTGCTAATTTTTGTAGATACACAAATTTCTTAAGTATAATAAATAATGAGCAAACACCATTATTTCATGAAATAGTCATGAGCCATTCTGATTCTTAACTAATCTATACTTTACTAATATATAAAGCTGAAGAGTTTGTTTGTTTGTTTGAACGCGCTAATCTCAGGAACTACTGGTTCAAATTGAAAAAATCTTTTTGTGTTGAATAGACCATTCATCGAGGAAGGTTTTAGGCTATATATCATCACGCTGTGACTAATAAGAGCGAAGAAAAAGTCATAACTTATATCTTCTAACCACGCAGACGAAGTCGCGGGCAACAGCTAGTTATAAATATAAAAGCCCAGTGTTCAGTCCTAATAACGCATTGCTCTGCATAATTACAGTAAAAAAGAAAGTACAGATACAGTCACAGTTTGCTTATAAACTTTCATTGAAACTATGTGACTTTTTGTTATCCTATGACATGGTAATAAAATGCGCGTTGAGCGTTAACTATGCGCCAATTACAACATTTTTTTGTCACTTTTAATTTATTAGATGAGATAGGTTTCACTGTATGCAACGAACTGTGGCGACTGTGTAGGGTTGTCGAGAAAAATGGATAAAAATAAATGCGACTCATATTTTTCAACAGTGCAGTTTTCTAAATCAGTGTTTTCATTTACAAAGCCCTTAATAACAAACTTTAACAATATTTTAATTTCCAATTTAAATACTACGACTCTACAAATATTGTGGCAATAGGTACTAATTACATTGTTTTTTAAGCTGGGTTTCACAAACATTTAACTCACACGCACATTGATTCTTAAAAAAATATCGTGTAGCCGTATTAGACTTGACATAAAATTAAGATATTTTCGATGATCGGCTTTAAAAAACCAAGTGGGTGTCAAAAGATTTCAGTATACTGAAAATAATATGCATAAAAAGGTAAAAAGCGACGGAGCCATTGTTGCTTTGTGAACGGCTGTACGAATGCACGCGACGAATTCGCGACGTGACAAGCGTTACTAACGACTTAGGGCTGTCACAACCGTCGCGGCTTATTATATTGTGACGGGTCTATATTGTTCGTAGCTCTGTGGATATTTGCACAAGAAACACTTTGAATATAGGATTTTAAGTATGACAAGATTTGTTTTATATTAAACAGACGGAAAACAGACAAAAGAGGGTTAAGATAAATCTACTGAAAAAATTGTTCCTGCCTTTGAAGATTTTATGGTCACAAATAATTAAAACAGAACAATTCGAAAATATCTTGAAGAAAGGTGTTCTCTAAACAAGTGTTTCTCTACTTTCAAGCAAATAAACATAAAAAAAAACATTGCCTTAAGTACGACAGCTCATCTTTCTTCGTTAAACACATCAAAATAAATAAAGGTGTATTAGTACCTTAATTTACTAATTTATAAAACCTGTACACATTTTGCTTCCACCGGCAACATTAACGTGAGAATAACTTTTAATGATACAATAAATATAGAATTTAAATTGCTTATTTAAGTTGAGTTGTTCATTTAAGTCGTGGCTATTTTGCAGAGGGGCTACCACTATGTTTTAAATAAATGTAATTACAGGTGTGGGAAAGAGAGGCTGCTCTTTATCGTATAGTGCGCTATCCCTCTTCCACAACTATTAAAATGTTATTTTATCGTAGTTTCTCAGGACTTTAACTTAATCTGATATAATAACAAAAAACTTTAGGTTTTATTGTCATCGTAAACGTCGAGTTATTTACTTAATGTAAGTAGGTGCATCGCGTTTGTGGGCAGTATCGATATCAAAATCACCTTTAATAGAGCGCAATAAGGTTGAGTTTCGTAATTCTATGTTCTAAAGCTGTATTGATAGGTGTTATCGATAACATAGGTATAACAAAGATTTTTAAATTAAAAAAATATATTCCTCAAAAAACAAGGAAAAACAATAGAAATAACTACATAATTAGGTAGTATTTATTTTTTACAACATAATGAACATTCACGGTCATTAAACACTAAAAGCTAATGAGCCACACTTCACTTACAAAAGCGTTCTTAATGACACACTAAAACTACTGACCAAAAATGTATCAGCTATAAAAAATAATATGAGCCATAAAATTTATATTTTTACAGCGTGGCAGCCCTACGGTAGTTACCGAGTGACTCGCGTTAACTACCGCGTAATCGTCGGCTAGTAGGTACCGGGATAATTGTTTCCTATTCCTACCTACTGGGCGATGGAACTTAGAAAGGAATAGGTATTTTAACTGTTAAATAAGAAACATTGAAGTACTTGTTTAAAAAAAAAATGACTCCCGCCGTAAGAAATTGAATCCTTGTGTCGCGGGGGCTTTATAAACATTCAAATCACATGCACAAAGACACCTGTAAGAATGGTGATGAACAGAGAGGTCTTTGTTTACTATGCTTTGGACTCACACAACCCGCTTGCTTGCTGTTTACACAGTGCTAAACGAGGGATTTCTTTACATTTTTCATGCTTTCAGTTCGTAGTACTAGGACCAAACACAGGCAGCGGGCCATGTTGCGGTCTTAACTTGTCTTTCTTTTCTTTCTTAAGGATCATGTACAATATGGTTTCAAAGTTTTAATAGGCCTTTGGCGTGGCTTAACAAACCTTCAAAATTGCTTAGGTGTGGTGGTTTCCTTACGATGTTAAGCCAGTGACAGTTATTTGTTGTTCGTTCATTAATTCAAAAAGACAATGGTCAGTGTCGGTATTCGAACCTGCAACTTTTGACTGGCAATCCAAAGGTCATAGATTCATCAAGATTCGACTTCTTGGCTATTTTTTCAAGCAAGACAAGCATTTTTCGAACCTTGAAATTGATAACTTAAAATTTTCCTCATCCGACATAGAAACTCACAGTAATAAAGTCAACGTAAACAAGCAAATAAATCACAATTCCGATTGCAGTAGAAAAACTACAAGTGTCTTAATAAATCAATCCAGAAAGTTAAAAACGGCTATAATTAGCGAGTAATTAAAAACAAAAACTAAACGTTGATCAAAGAAATACAAAGAAAATGTATGTGCAGTGAAAGCTGAGCGGCACGCGACCAAAACAAATTGCTGTGTTAGGCATTTTTTTGTTTTACTATCGATGCGTAAATTGTTAAAGCCCCTTTGCGTATTAATGTATTATCAGCTTATATTTTTAATTTTTCACGTTCAATTGATCTTATGACAGACTACGTAATTTTGTATATAGGGTCTTTAGGCTGAACGGACCAAAACGAATGGACAGCGGTCCGTTCCAACCTAACCGAAAACAGTCTGCGTCATAATGGACCAGCGATGTCGTTAGATGTCTTAATCTCCGTCAAAGTATGTTTCAGAATGAGATTTCGCCAGTTTTTTAGTCCTTTTCATAATCTCCGGAGTTTTGAAGCACTCCGGTAATTGGAATGAGTCGCCTGCGTATCTACCTTTTCGCTAGGTTGCAGAAAGTAACTGGGAATCGAATAAATAAATATTCAGGAATGCTGACTGTTAATAATAAAAATAATAATGTAAAACTACTAACTTTCTCCATTTCAATTAGCGATAGTTAATAAAGGCAGGTGAAACAGGCGGTCACGAAAAAACCGCAATAGAGACAAACATAAGTTAACAGCTGTTATAATTTTGGAAATATATATACGAGTACAAATAACTGACACAGGTCCTTTCTATATTTAGGTCCTTACAATTGGCGACATTTAAAACCGATCGATGTTCAGAATACGGACACAGTCAATATACTCAGTATATAGGGTTGTTGAAAATATGGGAACTTACCGCCTTAAGTAAGCCTTTTTTTCCGAGGAATTTAATCGGGGATTTCACAAACATTCAAGTGACATGTTTAAAGGCGCTCAGACACAGAACAAGCATTAGTGGATCACAAAAATGCTTGACCTACGCGAGGATTGAATTGCGATTGGATTGAGGCATGGTGACTTATGCCACTCGGCTATCCGGCTATTTTTGTTACTTTAGAAGTAATGATGAGTATGACCTGTTCATCATCTATGAGGCTAATAATCGTAAAAGCATGTTCTGCGTTAATTCCTAGATTGCTACGTTATGGTTTAGTGGTGTATCGATGTTATTATTTTATTAAAATTTATAAAGTTTTCTATGCTATTTTTCTTAAGATTTTTTTTGACAATAGTATGATTTCGTAAACATTGGAATTTTGAATAATAAAGGCGATATATTTTACAGTTGGGTTCAGACACGCATTTTTCTTGAATCGCAATAATAAAGCCACCATGACACTTCGCTACTTACTTACACTTACTAAGTGGCGTTTGTGAATGTACTTAATGTTAACCCTCCTTCAGCCACCTACTTTATAAAGCGACGTACATTAAAACAAGTATGTAATGGCGTAACTATTAATGCTTGGCGGGTCATTACTGGCTTTATTGCCACTATAAGTTATATTAATGAGTTTATCAAACGTAATTCTAAAGTTATATGTAGGGAGTAACTTGTTACACGATAATTCAGGAAACTACAGTAGTGATATAAAATGGCTCTCTTTTTTTAGAACATATTTTTTTTCACAGTTACAGATTTAGATGATCACATTATCAATAACTCCGAAAACTAAAAAAATCGTAGAATTAAAAAATCTGAATTCTCTCGTTTTTAAATGTTACTCCATTCAAATTTTATCAAAATCAGTCCAGCCGTTTTTATAGCTGTAAATTGCATTGTCATCGGGTTTGAAGCTACCCTGAAAATTTCAGCCCGCTAGCTTATCGGAAAGTGCCTCAAAATGAGTTACAAAAATCCAACCGGAACGACAAACAAACATGAAAGAGAATGCATAAAAAAAATTGGGAGGAAAGGAATTGTCAAAAGTCTGCAGTATGTTAAATAGTTCATCTTAGAAAAAAAAATCTTAAAAAATGCTCATATAAGTTACGAACAGCAGCTTCAATTTTAACAGCTACTCGCTCAAGAGAAGGAAAGAGAAGGCAGTATAGTTAGAGGGAGCAAGAGCATAGTTCGTGCCTCGATACGCTTGGCGGCGGCATGCACCCCATACACCGGCTCGAATTTATAAAGAACATTTTTTTTCGTTTTTTTCCAGCGCATTGATTTATGTTCCAATCATCACTAAAAGCTTTCGAGTAATTTCAGTACCATTAATTGCTTGGAGATCTAAAACAGCTGTATTGTTTGATGGAAAATGTGAAATTACTGTTGAGTATATTTTTCTTTTTTGTTAGAAAGCTAATTTAACCTTATATTCAGTTATAATTTTCATAACAGTAGTTCTAAGTAAGGATTGAAGGAGAGTTCTCCTTTCCTTGAATTCATTCAACTAAATAAGAAGCAAAAAATACGCGTTTATATTGAATTTTGAAACTGTATTGAAAAAAAATCTACGAATTGGAATAAAACTACTTTTACAGATTTTATCGTGGTTTAATTTTAGATTTTATTTCCCGACGTTTCGAGATACCTGCAAAGGTGTCGTAGTAGTTGAGTAGTTTTATTTCAATGTCTAACATTCTTGTGAACCTTGATCTAAAAAACATTTTTTTGTACTTCAGAATATACGAAACATTTTATAATTATAAAATTAGTCTAATTTAAAAGAAATGTGTGAAATGTCCCACTTTTATTTGGGCTATATTACAGGTACCTCCTGCCGAGGGGTTAAGTATTTGGTATTCGAGGTGTGTCGAGACCGCTTCGTGTCCCGTCACGCGTGACGCCGTGCTTAGCAGATAATGATACAAAGGGATATTGTGTGAAGGAACAATGATAATAATATTGTGAAGTTTTATTGGAATTATTTTGTCGTACTTGACAAAATAATCAACCATTATGACCTGCTTGAGTAAGTGGCATCAATGATTGAGACTGTTCCGATTTAATTTTCAAAAGATGCCTTTGTCCTGCATTGAGACGATTACAGACTTGTAAAATCATTTTTATTAAAAAAATTACTCTATTTTTACAGTTCTCTAAAGAGTATATTTAAGTTTATTTATTTGAACAAAATAAAAATTACACTCAATTACAAAGTTAATTATAAAAATTACCGGCTACAATACAAAATACTTGCCCGTAGCAAGTAGGTGCCCGCGACTTCGTCGCCGTGGTTAGAAGATATAAGTTATAATTTATACCTGCCTTCTATCTATCTATCTGCCTTCTATCTATCTTGTAGGATTCAGTCAGCGTTTGCAATGAAAAAATGTGTTTTTTTACGACCTCACATTAGAAACCTCAAAAATTGTAGCCTATGTGTTATTCTGATGTATAAGCTATATTGTGGTAAAGTTTCATTCAAATCCAGTCAGTAGTTTTTACGTGAAAGAGTAACAAACATCCATACATCCATAATTACAAACTTTCGCCTTTATAATAGTAGTAGGATATAAAAGTAGAATTTTACGTCTACAATCTACACACATTGAGCATGCTTAAAATACAGACAAATTCCAAGCATTTGAATTCTTTGTAGACTCAGCTCCTTAACATCAAATTATCTAAGAATTCATCTAAAATATTTATTTTCAAATATATTGGATATAGCCTGCGTGACAACCCCCAACAACTTCTACGGCATGTTTTGTATTTAGATTCTGAGCTGAGAGCGTGCCGAATCCCATTGCGCGTGACTCTATGCCGACTATAGGAATGGGACTAATATCATGTGGATTTATGGCAGGGAAAAACAAGGTAGAAGTTACTACGAATACTGTTCCGGAATGGGCCAGGCCAGGTTTGTCGCTTGCCTGGTGACTCCTGGGTCAAAGTAATGACCCAGTGGGTTCTGTCCAACATTAGGTAAGCGGTGACGAGGACGACCCAGGAAGGATCAATAGACCGGACAGAGTAGAACAATAGAGAGGAGGAGAGGAAATGCAGGGCAGAGACTATCTTCTCTGCCCTGCAGTGGGCAATGTCTGAACAAAAGAATGTGGTCAAGTATTTTTGAGGTTTATGACGGTTGGATGGCGTCGCTCTGGGAGGCCTATAAAGCGGTGGCGTGACGATCTTAACGCTTACCGTGCGGGCTAGTTTTATGAGGCCCAGAACAGGAAATCGTGGAAGGCCTTTGCCCAGCAGTGGGACACAGTAGGCTAGATAAAAAAAATACCTGAAAGCCATACCATCACTTCCTAAAGTAACATTATTGCAGATGTTTATGCATGACAGGGCGCGAGACAAAGAATCGCATGTTTTTCCACACGTAATGGAGGCAGAACCCAAGATTTTTGGGACTTTTTTCAGGCATGGGTATCCTTATTAACACACCTTTACGGCTATAACCGGACTCTTACTGACTACTAGCCGACGTACAACGTCTCCGCGTTTGGTGTATGCGCATCCAGTTTTGAGGGTCCGCCTACTTTTCCACCATGCCTGCTTTTGTCTTTACGAGGCGGTTAAATAGCTTCTAAGATGGTTGGATTCCGCACTCAGAGGATATGAACACCCAGACCCGAGACTATGTAAAAATGTGATTTTTACATTGAGCCGACTGGGCATCTAACCCGGGACATCAGAGCTAGCGAAACTAGACATTTAAACCGGTGCGTACGCCACTCGACCACGGAGGTCGTCAGTGAGAGTTAAATACTAAACACTTTATTGCGTATACATATAAATTTAAACTTATATTTTGATAAAAACAAAGTAATGACGTACTTTCTACAGTCACACATTTCTTAATACCATACATGTAAGACACTAAGCACTTCGTTACTATTACTGCATCAATAAACTAATTTCCTATGTGCAAACTGTTACGTAGTTAAGCCTAATGGCAGCAACACGCGCTGCGCACGCGCACACCGCACGTTACATTCGAATGCGTAAATTAAGCTATAAAGACTAGTGCAAGTGAATGAGGTTGTAACTCTGTAGTTATTTGTTAAAAGGAATTTGCGTGCAATAATATTATTCGTCGTGAGATTTTGCCGTAGAATAGAACTATCAACCAAGCCTTCTTCCCAGTCAAACAGGCGTCTGATGGAAGAAAAATGTAATACAATGGGCAACTGCGTTTCCCTTCCTCAGGTTAATTCACTGGTCCGTTTGCTCAGAATTGTGACAAAGGCATAGCATCAGCTTTGGGGAGGCCTAAGCCGGGCTGAGTCCTATGGACCGTGATAGGCTAACAGTAGGCTATAAAAATATGTTGAATAATCCAACAAACAAATATAAAATACTTTAAATTAAGTAGCCCTGTGTACTTCTTCATCTAAAGAATACTCCAGGATGCAAGAAAATGGGAACAAAAATATTTATATAAAACAATTTGCAATTCCGATACGAAGTTATGAAAGGTTTTTTGTTAAATAATCTTAATCATTAACACGAAGTATAGACTATTTAAAGAGTTTTGTTTTACAAGAAAAGCTGTCATAACACATTACCCAACAACGTTCTATAGTTTGTTGCAAAAAGTAATTTCACTTAAGTGGAAAAGGCAAAAAAAAGAAAGGGTTTATATAAAGATGTTTTTAATTAACTTTTTCTTATTTTAATATTTATGTAAGCTCACCGCCCGTTTAGTAAAAGAGTAAGGAAAAATAGTATTTAGAGAGTTCTAATGCGTGTGCGCAGCGCGATCCGGTGACGCGTGGCGACTGGATGACATTATGGCACATTAAGTGACCATGATACCATACCATACAATACAATAAATATAAACAAGTATAATTTTAAAAAGTGATTTAATTTTCATTCAGTGCGTGTAATAATGCAAAGATCTAATTTTATGTGCGGTGAAACTTTAAGCAGCCTTATTAGTTTTTAATCTCCATTTATTCTTCCCGACATGTTTAACAGTTATACAAATAGTTAAACACCGAAATATATCAGATTATGTCATTATTTAGTATATTTTGTAGTAAACTAATCATTCCGCACTGTCGGAAGTCATTAGGAAACTAATGACCATTAACAATTGTGTAGAGACGGATGTCTAACAACGTTCCAAAACTTTGTTTTTGACTAAAATACTTTATTTGTTTGGTTATTTACATAAACACAAATTATTTAATTGACAGTGGTTTTAAAAAGATAAATAGATCATTATTTTATCTGCTTCCCAAAACCGCAACTTTGAAAATCATTAAACTAATTATACAGATTTCATCTTCTATCAATTCTATCAATATTAAACAATTAAGGCAGAAAAAATCACGCGAAACAACTTACTTCGGAACCATACTAATCCTATGAACTAATTGCAATTACCTTGCGACACTAAAACAATAGAAAATCAACGAAACTTTAGAACAAAAGCAATAGTTATTAAACGGAAGGAGAACAGACAGGCGAACAATGACGGCAGCTACCGAAGCACGCGCTCCCGCGGGCTGTGACTCAGCAATTATCGAGACCGGCGCCAACAAACTGACAGACACTTCTGAATTTATTTGAGTTGAGAAATCTTTGATTTAATGAGGCTCTCTTTGAATGCTTTCATTGTTGGTTGATGTGGTGAAACTCTGAATTGTGAAGGTTTATTGATTTGAGGATGTGGGTAATAAAGTCAAGTTTTGGCCTGTTTACACACTCGTTAGATATTAGATTTATTTAAATATGTAAGTAAGGCTTACTGAAGTTTCAATAGGATAACTTATCATGATTACCGGTGTTCTCAGAGGATTAAAAACTAAATACAAGCACGAAAGCACTTTTCACATCCAGTTTAAAAATGCGTAAAAATGACTTGGTTTTCGTGAAACGTCGGCAACAATAAAAATAAATGTATAATAAATTATTGGTGGATAAAGGAAAAGGACAATAAAATTAATATTTATAATTACCTTGAATACAAAAAATATACGGTATTATATGTCAATGAAAACAACAAATTGCAATAAACGACCTCAATATACTTGATTATTCTTGAAACCTAAAGGCGTTGCCATTTAATTGAATTCATGTTTAATTATTAACATTCACTTCAGACTTCATTTTTTACCAACTTCAAAACTGATCGTATTTTTTGGTCACGCAATAATACCTAGTTGTTTACCATCCTTTAAGCCGAACGTCCACCGACGGCTAAACCAAGTTAGTTTACCTTAGCTTGCAAACTTGGGCCTGTTTTTCATTTATGGTGCATTTTACGTAGCTTAGCTAGCACTGACGCACATGTATGAAAAACTGGCTCAAATTGTGTACTTTACTTGTATAATGTATGATTGTGAAACCACGCGACACAAGGATTAAATACCTTAGTTATCGTAAAAAAACATATAATAATATAGTTATATGGTGGCCTCCTGAAGGCGTCACCAACAAAAATGTATTAAGTACCTATATGTTCTGTTTAACCAACTTGAAAAAGCAGTTGATAATGAGCTTTGTTGGAATCCATCTTATGTATTGGTAACACCATAACACCTGAAGGCGTTGCCATTTTGCCATTACATTGTATCTACATATATCTACAGACCTTATTTAAAATTCGGTGTAAACGAGTTTTAGGATTCAGATTACGATTCAGATTGTAAACGAGTGGAACATTCAAGATCCAGCCGGAGTCGTGCATCAAGGCTAAATATCTGCGGCAGCTGCAGCGGAAGCTGATAAGAGCTGATAACGTTATCAGCGCGATAGCAGCGCTTTGTCGCGCCGACACCTGGCCGTGTTTCATACTACCATTATGTATTTGGGACTCTTATGTGGTTTTATGTATTTATAGTTAGGATACAACCTTTTTGGGTAGGTTTATAATAGGGATGACGACGGGGTATAAAAAGTAAAAATATTTTAAATCCGTCATATAAGAAATATTTGACCATTTCTTAACAATAAAAAATGACAAAAATAAACTCCTTATGGGTTTAGGAGAGAGGGCCTGTGACGTAGCGGCTTCGCAAGATTCATTGATTCAAATAACATCACGCGTAAGTTAAACTCATTTTTTGATCAATTTATGTTAGTGGTATAAAACAACAATATAATCATTATTATTATATAGGCGAAACATTAAAAAGAAATAGTCATCCGTATTTTGACTAAAAGTGTTGAAACTCTAGATTTTATTTACCCGTTCTATATTAGCGCCGTTTTACGTGTGTTTAAATACATAACAACTTCAACAACAACTTCTTTGTCTTTGCAACGATGAATCTCGGAAAGACAAAGAAGGTAGATAACAAAGCTCTATCAAACGTATTATTATTTGATTAGTTGATTTACATATTCAATCTTTTCCTACAGATGTAAATGTATGTAGGAAAAAAAATGAAATCTTGCAGATAATATATAGATATTAACCTAAATTGCAAGTAATTGATAGGCTATAGTAGGTGTCTACAAAGAGCCCGTGAAGCTATAGGCTGTGAAATTTTAATGATGATTATATCATATAATTTTTTTTATTGCCCTGTGTATGATTTCGCTACTTTAAGAGGATTCCAAAATAGCGCTTTAATAATTAAAGTACGTAATAATAAATTGTCTGTTAGAGTAATATCTTACCGCCGCATAAGTTAGGAAAACTAACTGTTGGGTTTCAATCTCTTTTTGGGATTAGGTACTATAAAAATGTATTGTAATTTTTACATTATTGTGAATGAAGGTAATATATTTTTATATTGTTATTATGTATTTTGTTGAAATCCTTTTAATAATTTTTATTAAAATAATTTTAATATTTTATATTTTTTTATTTAATTTTACTTTCTTTCTATTCATTTTCATAGAAATATTAAAAAAATAAATAATGTCATTTTTTTTATTTGATAATAAATAAGTTATTCTAATCACTACATTTAGAATTTATTCTAAGAGAAATAAACTGAATTTATTTCATTGTTCGAATCATAATATTTAAAATTCCAAATATCAATTAATGTTGCTAATTTAGGTATGTATGAATGCAGATCCGAATTTACTCGATACAATTGATTGCGATCGGTATTTATTACCCGGTTATCATTTTGGGTCACTTAGATAGGGTTGCCATTCAATTAAAAAGGACCACTATTGCAATATTCCTATATATACACATTTTTTTTTCCATTCCCGCTTAAGAATAACAAAATCAGTAACAAAAATGTTTTGATACGAATCTATGAACTATACAGCTTCCAAAAATAAATTAAACAATCCATTTGACAAAATATAATATTGCTTTATCAAAAACTTCAGCGTTCTAATATCTTCGTATTTTTTATGGGTCCAAGTCGGAGGTAACTTACAAAAATCGTCCTAAATCGATGGATTAACTCTCTTAGAATCCAAAACGTCATTGATTAGTCGCTATAAAACAAATACCAGGACAAGGAACCAGAACAAAGGAGGAAAGGATAAACATTTTCGTATACTTGCCAACCCTAGCCAAGAACAGCCACTCAGAATACAGGAATGTTTTGAACGTAGGCAGTAGCGATATGATAATGACGAGTCACCGCATTACGACTTGTAACCTTTACGAAAACAGGATACAGTACAATACCTGACTGTCATTATTATTGTCGCTTGGCTTGGTCTCTCTCTGGTTTCTGGGTACAAAAAATAAAACTTCGTTGTATTTTGATGAAGTCGTGAAAAATTTAAGGTAGTGTCTTCAATAACTAATATTTTTTTAAGCATTTTTGTAAAGTCACACTGCTGGGAAAAAAACCCCCTGTTTTCTGCTTTTGGCGTTTTTATTTTTTTTGCAGTTTTTTGACTGACATCTCATATCTGACAAGACTGAATCGATCGAATCGCAGCTACTGGCTAAATACTTATTTTTAGATGATCAAATGAATTTGTATGATAAACTACGCAATATCATGTTTCATATTTTTTTGGGGTGAAACGGTAATGACTTCAACTCACTTCGAGGGCACGGCGTGGGGATATGTCGGACTTCTACCGACTAAAAATCCCCATTCTACTGCTTAAGGTAGAGTCACGGGATCGCTCGCGCTTGCTCTGCGTTTGCATGGTAACCAAGTGGTATCACTATTTCACTACCGACTTAAAGGCTCTTTGATCGGATCCCGACAAGCACCAATGACTTTTCAACTTCCTGTGCTTATTCCAAAAGAAATATTTATATTTTTTTTTTCCCGGCACTCCCGAGAATTTTTCAAAGATTTATTATACTTTATTATTCTTAGACGCCAATCACTTATGGTGAAGGAAAATATCATGAGGTGATCAATGCGCAAACCTTCACAATACGGGAAGAGGCCTGAACCCAGCACAGGGCGTATATAGGCCGCGGCATTAGGTACCTATTATTTTCAAAACCACGTCAAAGTTCTATGGTAGACATCCACCATAGGAAAAGAAGAAGAACCAGATAGACATTATTATAAAATATCGTTTTAACTTTAATTGAGTCTTGAGTCTAACTTTAATTGAGTCTTAAAGTTAATCAGTGTTATTGTTAAGATTTTATTCTTACTTACCCATATATCAAAAGCTACCTAATAGTAACTGACAATTGACGCAGTACAGTTTTGAATCACCAGCTGTGGTTTTCACAGGAATCGTTTAGTTGACGAAATTCCGAAGCAATGATCAACGTGGAACAATGACTAATTATGAATGACATTTTGACGTCCAATGCAAATGCTTTCGAGTTCCTGGAGTCGGCTATTAGCTCAAGAGATCTAAAAGTGTTCGTTACTTGGAAATATTCGATGCTGAAAAAAAAGCGCATATGCAGGATTTGTTGAAGTATTAAAACGTAACGTAGTTAAATGTAACGTAGAGACGATGGTGAACTCAAGCTATATTTGCAGAAAAACTGTATTTTTTCTTTCAGGAAAGTATTTTTCATGTGTCTTGCTTTAAAACTGTGTTAGTACCATCAATGGATTGGAAATTATCTCACTTATATTAAAACATAATATAACATAAATATGTATTAACATAAAAGAATACGGGGATTAACGTAAAAAATCGCGTTAATCCTCGTATTCTTTTAAAATTATCTTGCTTATATTGTTCAGTTATACAATTCATATTATATAACTAGACCCAGCATTATTATTATTGAGTCGGCTTCTCGGTTACCCCGACTCTGCGCAGCAAGGAGGCGGTCCTCTTGCTTATGATTGCATGAAAAAAAACCTTCAAAGCGATTCCCCACAAACATTTCAGATATACTATAGAAACGAAGCAGCCTGAGCAACAATGATTTTTACCGATTACCGTTTATCCTGAAACACGCTAAGCGACCTCCGAGTATTACTAATCCACAGACTTTTTCTTGTAGAAGATTTGGCAGTATGCCTTAAAAAGAGAGATCTTGACGTGCTTGCTGCAACGAGAAACCCTGCGAGACAGTATGACCGATTGTAATTACACAAGAATAATTGGACCACGACAAAATATTACGTTAGTTTCTATACGCATCTAAATTTAAGACAGTCAACAGGCAGGGAGGGAGCTTATACCCGACAAGGATCTTAATAACGAAATTAAAACCAACTTAACTTAAAGTAACCGCCAGGGTTTCTAAAAAATATTAATTTTAAGGGCCAACCTATGATAATATGTCCACCAATTTTGTCTTCACATAACAAGAATAACGATTTGCTTTTTCATTTACGGTAAAAACGAAAAATATCTTCACAGTATTTCAAGCTGGTACGCGAATATAACAGGGTACGAATATATAATAAGGTATTTAAGTCATGCTTATTTGGACAGCTGGAAATCGCCACAAATGCACAAACTACTCTATCTTCGTACTTTACTTTTTTCGTTTAATTTTATAATTAATTCTTATATTAGCATACCTAATTATTTAAGTAACTCTAAACAGTTTTAACGAAAGAGGTTGCATGCAATTTACTAAAAAGGTAGAGTTCGGTCGCGTAGTGCTAAATTCGAATTTAGATAAAACGTGCCTTTTTCGGCATTAAATTTAAATTTTAAAATAAAACTCGAGGCATGCATATCACGAGTTTCGTTAATATCTCATGCGAGTGTCGCGTGCCGGAGTCATTGACTGGCGCAGTCCAGATTAGAAACGCGCCGCTTTCTACCAGAGGCGGCCTTAAGTTGGACTGTAGTGCGCTGTTGCCGCTTTGGCCGTCGGTATATTTGACGTAAGGATTCATTGGTAAATGGAAATTGGATTTTCAGGGTTTGTGTTTAATGTGTAGTTATGACGATTGATGGTTTTAGTATTGAGATGTATTGTAGTTTGTGTGGTGTTTTGTTTTTAGTGAAAATCTTCACAGAAGGCCATGTTTTTGGAGGTATTACGATGGTCAAAGAAGCTAAAGCTATATGGGGGTTGAAGAAAATCCTAGTTTTCTCATATTTCTGTATACAAAAGAAGTATAGTACTTTTGTAGAGAGTAATTCAATGTTGTTAATTATCGATTTAGTTATTTTTGAGATCGTCTTATTCAGTAATCTCTAACCCGCTTGTTCCTTACGTTTTTCCAAGCAATTATTGCCCATGTAATTTGTAATTTAATGTGTAATCCCAAATTTACAGTTGTTAAATATGTTTAAGGCTAACCCAGTTCAATCATACCATTAGAAACGATATCATTCGCTGCTCCTTATTTGAAGTGCTGTGATTAGTTGTTCGACATTTCATTGAACAACCACATTATTTAACAAAGCAATAAATAACCTATACTATAGAAGAATTTGTGCTAAAGTACTAATTCAGACATTTTTAACTGCGGGTCCGGATACTTCGCAATCAAAGCACATTCTTTGTTTCACTAAAGCACTCTACATAAATGAAAATTGTATATTCATTGCAATAACTCTCACGATCTCACTTAGTCTTTACATAACGTAATTTAATGGACAAGTTTACTTTACGCAAAACTCTATAAAAGGATTGCGGTTATACAAGCTTGATATAAACTCGTTAAATATTGCAGCAAAACTGACTATATTCTTGGAAACGATAATTGAGCAAATACATCGCATTTTCGTTCATAGGTTAACAAATAATAACAAAACATGGTTGTCTGATTGATGTATTTTATTGAAGACAGACGTGATACAGCATCAGATCAGATGGTCATAACTGATATAAATGAGTTCGGAAACATTGCAGTATTCTCATAAAATCTCGTACCGTATTTGTTTGTAGGTGATAAGCCAAAGCCATGGTAGAGTCGAAGCCTGTTCGTAGATTAACTGTATACACTGGTCAGAAGAACACCGTTTATTTTCTTTTAAGGTGTGGCCCTCATGGACATCCATTTGGAGAGTGCTGTATCAGACCCCTGATACAGACCGACTGACTAAACCTGAACCATTGTGTAACATCTCCCGCGCTTGGTCGGTGCATGGCAATGCATTCATCACGCTCATCTAGCCAGAGCAACAGCCTGGACAGTTAGTCTTGCTGATATAGTTATTGGCTGGGCCGAAGACCCTTTGGGGGTGAGCGCAAAGCTGCTGCCAGTAAATTTCAGCACAATTAAAAAAAAAACATACCTCTCGTTTTCCAATAAATAGCATTGTATTCATAGCTCTTGCCGTGATGATGGGCATATTTGGGTAGCGGCGATCTATAGGGATTTTTTTCGCGTGATACAAAAGTACTTAATATTCTACTTCTATGCTTAAAGAAAATCACGGAGGTTAGGGTGTTAAGGAGCAACTTGGAGGATGTCTTTGACCAGCAGTGTACCGCGATTGGCTGACTTGATTGATTGCTGACAATAGAATATGTTTAAAGTTCTCAGAAACTATTTAAAATGATTTTTCACTTTGAAATTTGATAGCGCGCGATCGTATCTGTTTTTCGTCGTGTCGTAGAATTTTCTCTATTAACGCAAATCTCAGAAAATTATGAAAACCATAGCTAATAAATAGATTACAAAAAAGTAGATGTTGCTTTACTTAAGCATCTTGTTCATTTAGATTTTGAATAAATGGAAAAATTGCCTTGAAATTGCCCATTTTTAACGAGTTTACAAAAACGCAGTAAGACTTACAAAACATTTCCCGGATAATTTCTTTTTTCTTAGTCTCATAATGCTTAAAAACCAGTGAGTTCGCGTAATAACAAAAATAGACTTTGAAAAATACTAACTATTTACTTTTGATCCGCGGTTGGTTTAAGCAGCTCTGGATTCCACAGTTGAAGTTCGATTTATCTAAGACATTTGCCGGTGGTAAAGTTAATTTGTTCAGATACTTTAGCGAAAAGGGTTGTCCTTCTCCTTGAAGTAAAAGGAAACTAATTTACTAAAGGTATTGAATGAGGAAAGATCGTTTTATTGTTGAATTGCTTGTAGAGTCTTTCTTACCTTTTAAGTACGTAGGACTCTCAGCTAATATTCGTAATCAAACTTCGTGCTTTGCCACTATTTAGTGAAATATAGAGGCAAATAGATATTTAAGATCATCATTGAGTTAAGTGTTATGTTTTAGCTTTAGTAAAGAGACTCTACTTACGAGTAAATTGACTTTGTCTCCACAGTACAGAACCCAATAAAATATGTATAAAAACAGTTTTAGCGTCACAATATTCACCCTAGGACATTGAGAAACAACCTGTGTTTATTATTTTCTATGTTGAAACGCAATCAGTATTAAGTCAACGTCACAATACTTGACACGATAAGATTAAACATCACAGTAAATCACACTCCCACGCAAGTCCGTGAGAACACAGCCACATATAATTGGTAGGCTGCTAAAATATTCATGAAGTCCATATTTGCCTTCATAAAACCTTCAAATTAATTATTAGTTGCAAAACCATTATCCAACTTAAGTCCGCCGTATCTTGTATCGAACCAAACAACCTATACATAGCCACCTGGACGGTCACATAGAAAAACTGCTTAGTTACACACCGTCCTATATCTGAAAAACATTCTAAAAACAACCCTAACTATTTGCACATAAAGTACAGAATAACAAACGCCTGGTAAATAGAACCTTGTCGCCCTAAGCGTCTGTCAGTATTCTGTTAGTATACAATAAATATTCGGCGCCAGTTGTCCCAGAACACACATATACATAGAGGAGCAACGTTGTAGCTTGCCAAGAACGGCAACGTCGCACCGCTCGCCGGCGGATTCCAAGCTTGTTTCAATTTAATACACTTTATTATGACAACGTTCTACACTGAAATTGGATAAAAAAAACTCTGGGTTATCAACCTTAAGTTTATAGAAATAAGGTTCAGTATTGCTAGTTTTTTTTGTACAACTTTGTCTTATTAAGTGTTTTCGCGGCTGTCCGAGGGTAGCGGGACGCGTGGCGTTCTCGACGCATTGTGTTCGTTTTTTACGAGACGCGATAGAATCGATGTCAGTTGGCAGATTTTTTATTTTACCGTTTTTTGGCCTTGTTTGCTTCGAATAGAATATAGACAATGAACGCATTGCAAAACAAGACTCGATGTCGCATTGTAGAGTTGGGGAAAACGAGGTTTTATCCTCTGTTTGTTTTGCAAAAACATCCAACTGAATTAAATTTATAAAATAAATACATTTCACACAGCACACTTAAATCACAAACACGATCCAAAGGCGTTTGTTTAGAAAAAAGAGTGATTTCACAGTATAAATCGTCAAAAACGGTCATATTAACACGTTTTTCTTAAATTATTCAAAGAATTAAATATGTTCAACAATTGTACCATATGTTTCTAATAGTGCTTACGTGACTGAATCTTAATCTAAATACAGTTTTGCTGTACCACATCTGGTTTTTAAGATATCAAGGTTTTATTATTTCGTGAAGTCGGAACAAATCCCCATACTGCTGCCGTTTTCCGTTAAAAAGGAATGAAGCTATTATTTTTATTTCATTCTGCGCTACTACTAATTTAATACACTAATATACCATTAGAAATATGTAAAAATAAATCGAAAATATTTTCAAATGGCTTCAATACACGTAAAAACTAAATGTAGAGTCAAGACTGTATTTTGACTTCATTGCTTATTACAAGAAATTTCGTATTAAATATCTAAAAAATATTAATAAATAATGAATAATTCTTACCTAATAGTTTAATACTTTACTCTAAAATACTTATTCCAAAGTCTTTTATAAAAATATGAATGTTATTGAACAGAAACAAGCAAATATCGCGCCATCAAAATCGTCTCTACAAAAGCTACAATCTCAGTTTATCAAAGCTTATAAGTATATTCTAAAATCAGGATTTGTTTACAAACTCCTTAGTTCTAGTCTAAATGGTATCTGGAAACATATTTCAGTGGTTAATGTAAACAAATGCTTTAAAACACTCAATCAAGACTCGCTCGCTACTTATAACACAACTTCGGTCGTCCGTGCACCAAAAATAAAGCTTCTGAAATAAATAAACCAAGTTGTTTTTAATAGTTCGTTCTTTACTGTACTAAATAAAAATTCTTGTAAAAGTTCTAAGTCTAAGAAGGATATAATAGATCTATATGAAGGTTAAAAACACAGTCGCAAAATGTAGAGTCACCGCTCAGAAAGAGTTATCGGAATTCATTGTGGTAGTGATTTACTCGTTAATTGTTTACAAATATGACTATTAATTAATACAATCTTATGAAGGTTTGTACTGCTGTTGATTTTTTCAAAAAAAATATTTAAATTAATACGAATATATGTCAGAAAAGAGAATTATTTGGGAGTTAAGTCCGAGCTAGAAACTCATGCAATACGATTCGAATGACGCAAAACTCACGCTTTAATTAAAACTAATCTTAATTACTTTAGAATATTATACTGACGCTGTTAACTAGAAATTCGGCAATTAAAATTCACTAATAAATACGTTTTTCTTTGTGAAATGTCCGCCGTGATTTATTTTTACTAACCATATAAGGTGGTCTAACGCATTTGTTATGGAGAAAAGAATGTCGAAGATCAATGAGTACCTTACCTATCAAGCATTAGTGGCAGAAGCCTGAGTTGACCTAAGGAAAAATAAGAACATTTTTGAAATTCTTGCTGTTTTAGGAACGGATCGAGTATTTTTTAAATACCCAGGTATATTTGCGATAGGACTATGATATTGTTTTCCACAAACTACGGGATATTAGCCATATATCTAGCTGTGGATGCTAAGAAAAAGATGAAAAAGACGAGTTCATCCATTAGGTAATTTGTCGTGGCACGGTGCACGAGATTGAACTCCTCCGAAACGGCTCGACCGATTCTCATGAAATTTTATGTGCTTATTGGGAAGGTCTGAGAATAAATCAAGATCTATTTTTCATAGCCCATATTTATTTATTCCCTGTTCTAAGCTTAAAAATTATCAGCTTCTGACATAGTTTCAGTGATCTATTATTTTTTTATTCTCTTAATCTAATTTGTGTGCTAAAACAACGTTTGCTCGATCAGCTAGTTCAAGAACACCCGCCGCTGTTTAGCAACCCTTCGCGAGATACACAAGAAGAAAGAATATATGATTTCCGATTGCTACTGTATAAACCTAGATAGGCGAGAAAAAGGATGTCACAATAAAGAACGCACATTGGACGTATAAAATGATTTTAAATTCAGTCGTCGGCGATGCCGGCGTTTATCAACAATCGTTACGGCCCGAGATAAATCGAGTGTTTAAATGGTATGTATTGACAATATCGAATGAATGGGCGATACAACTCGATTTCATTGTATCGGCCGTTCATTCAATCTTTCCTTTTTGTTGGATTCCGACGATTGAAACCGCAAAGAATGGATCGATTGCGTCATATTGCATTCGTGTTTCGCAAGTCAAATTCATAGCGATTCTATGAGTATTGTCTGAGTAACTTTAGATTAAAGGCCTGTCTTAGCGCATGAGCAGCGATATCAAACAAACTATTCAATTTATTTCTGTTCACATTTGGGCATAAGTACTTTTTCGAGTAATACCTGGATTTCCGCTAGAATACTTTTAGTTCCTTCGGAAAGCAATTGATCTCACACTTTGTCTTCATCACACAAAACAAAGGGTATTTTATGACAGTATCTGAGAAATGCGCTTTTCCAACAAGAATAATAAAATTTTGAATTTTAAACAGTTTTCTGCATAAGCGTTATTTAATTGTTTGATATTCTTCCAAGGTGTGTGGAAGGAGATATCAACGAATTAAATAAATATTATAAAATGTCGTTAATTGTAGCAGAATAAAAAAGTTTCTTTACCAAATTGGAGAGAGGTAGTGGCTGTGATATCCTGACGAAGTATTCCGGCATGCACCGATTTTTCAAATAATGTGTGTAGGTACTTGCGTAAAAAATAAACAAACACCATTTTGCTTATCAACCTTATAAAAAAAACAAGCAGAAAAACTAACCTCCTTTAGATAAACTACTAATAAAGTAAACGCTACAAAAAAAATATCCCGTCTTACAACTTATTTTTTTTTAAATTTCTGAAACACGTTCTCATAATCAAGAACAACGACAAAACATGCAAAACACGTGTAAGCAGAGTAATTATAAACCATGTAAAGTATAATTCTATGTATTTAGTAACGCCTAACATCTCTCAAAGCAAGACTAAGTTGTGCGAGCGAGATGGCGCTCTACGCTAAGCCGTTCGCTGTCTCGCTCGCACTACAACGTCAGTCTAACTTCTAGAGGTATGATTCTCCCTATGTATAACTAGTCTTGTTTTTTACTACCCTATAGCGAATAATCGACAAGTTACATGGAAAGTGATAAACAAACTCATTAAAACCATTGTAAATATGTTTTTATCCTTATAAATGTTGTTGTTTGCGGTTTCCGCAACATTGTAGACTGTAGGTTAACTTATTTACCTAAGTTACTTCGTTGACTTATTAATAGGACATTTTTTCCCATTTTTTTTGCGTTGTCTTTCGATAGAGCTATGTATGGAGATCGTTAGTGATGTGAAATATTTAGTGTTATTAGAATATTAAAAAGTTTGGTTTCTTGTTGAGTGCCTTCTTTTTCCTAACCTTTTTTGAAGGAATGGCTCCTCGACTGCTTCTCTTATTTCTCTTATTTTTATCTCTGCCTCTTATTTAGTAGAACACTGTCTTTTCCGTTAAGCGATTACCCTTACACCCTGTGTTGTTAAGTTATACGTACACATTAATTATAAAAACCTACCTTTCAATTGATTTATGATTGTACTAGCTGTTGCCCGCGACTTCGTCCGCGTGGTTTGAAGATAAGATATAATTTATTCTATCTATTTATCTATCTTGTAGGATTCAGTCAGCTTTAGCAATGTAAGCGCAAAAAATGTGTTTTTTTACGACCTCACATTAGAAACCTCAAAAATTGTAGCCTATGTGTTATTCTCATGTATAAGCTATATTGTGGTAAAGTTTCATTCAAATCCATTCAGTAGTTTTTACGTGAAACAGTAACAAACATCCATACATCCATACTTACAAACTTTCGCCTTTACAATAGTAGTAGGATTATTTTGTTAAAACCCCGATCTTTCGCCGCTTGTTGGTTTACACATATCTGCGAAAACCTGTATTTTCTTTTATTTTCTATCAAATATCCTCTAGGTATATAATATACATTAAACAATACACTTGCCTGGTCGACGATAGCTCAATTGTATATATTAGTAACATTTACTGATACGAAGATTACCGCAAACAGCGCGGGAAAACCCGGACGCCATTTTAGAATGCTCTGGAACAAAACACGCGAGTGATAAAATTTGAAATGTTATTTACGTTCGACGTTCGCGACCACCTTGGTGGTATACATACCAACATAGTTCCCTACATATTGATGAAAACCAAGAAATAATGCTGAAGAGCGACATAGAAAACACGGTTTATGGTCAGAAGTCAATCGTGGCCGGTCCAGTCGTAAACTCCTCACAATGGATCGTAAAAATGCTTTATGACTAGTGTTTGACGCTGATTCTGTACTAAGGGTTTAGGAACGAGAGTCACTTTGGCGATGTGACTTAGTATCGAGGTATTTTCGACTAGACCTATCACTCCATTGGTTTAGGTCAGATAAACAATCTTGGTGAGTCTTTCTGCCTAAAATCTCAGTTTAGAAAATAAAATGCGACTAAAAATCAATGTAAATGTAAATGTAAATCTAATATACCAATCAAATATATCAGTCGTTTATTTATGGATTGTTTAGATACCTTTTACTAAATCGATGCAACTAAATCAATGGAGTAAAGAACATCATCGGCGATCGTGAAAGACACCAACCTAAAAACGAAATCGCGTATTGCATACAAAGAACAAACATGGATGGAACAAAACATCTGTAAAATGAATGTTTCAAATGTTTTTGAAATGGTCTACACGCAAATTAAACAATTTTAGCTAAAATGAGCGTTGTTTTATCGCGTTCCGTGCAATCCGCGGATCTTTCACAATAATTGGTTCACTTAAAATACATCTACATCGACAAAAAACAGATTATTCAACTGCATATTTAATAAAGTTTAATAAGTTTTACTTGTAATAAGACTAATCACACCCGAGATTTTCATCTAGAAAAGTCTATGAGACATAGAAATGTCACGGTAAGTTCAAGAAAGATTACTTCAAAGACATTTTCAGACCGGCGGCGCGGCGATCCGTTCGTTGACTGTCTAGACTAAACCTGGACCTCTACGAAGGTTAAAGTCGATTTTAATTTAACTTGAAAATAGAGTTTGAGTTTCTTGCAATATTAAGCTTTGAAGAGCATAACTTCGGGTGAGTACCTACTTGAAAAATAGCTATATCGTACGCGCGACTACTGGCTCTTACGGAAATTTTTTAGAGTACTTATTTGTTTATACCAAAAAGCTTCTATGGTGAACTTCCCAAAACTTGATAGATACTTCTTTTTTTAGTAACATCATGGGCGGTTAACCTACCTTAAAAGCCTTCTAGAAAAGACAACATCGCTCCACGGACTTTGCTATACCCTGTAAAATATTATCTGCGGCTTTTTCTGTGTATCGTTAAACTCACAAATTAAATTACTATTCATCCTGTCATGTAATCGATCTTTATGTAGGTACTAAAAAATCATTTTTAGTCCTTAATTATTAATTAATTGAGCATTTACCTAATGGTATTATCTCGCTTACAACAATCATTATAGGTGGCCGTATTGACAACCTGTAATAATATTCCCTTAGCGCATAATATTCTTCTACAATCTAATGTCATTTATTTAAAGCAAGCTTAATTAAATTAGGTTCAATAAAAGATTATAGTGACACGCCGTATTAATTATTCAAAAGTTGTGAATAGATAATGTGTGACCCGCGTTGTTTGGGTGTGTTTCATTTGCCGTAAAACCTTATTTTCCATGTTGATTATTGTATATTTTTTTTCAACAAGTCCTCTTAGATTCGCAAGTATTTTAGGTTTTTTGCTTCCAAATATTTAATCGCAGTCAGTCGCATTTTCTGGCGATATTTGTCAAAATAAGCGATTATAATCTTACCTATCTATTATATTAATGCATTTATAATCATTCGAAAGATGTTAAGCAACGAAATATGATTAAATTTTCGCGGGAGGCCCAACATTTTACCTTCCAAGTAGGTACTACCTAGCTAAAGCAATATTTTTCTACGTATCGCAATAAAAAAACGAAGATAATAAAAATATTGACTTCTAAACTTCACTCATAAATCAAATTCACGTTAAAAATGTTTAAATATCGTGACTAGGTGCATCAGGTTACCTTGAATCTACAGGGTGTTCCACCCAACCCCACTGAATAAAAACTACATTAGCGATAGGGTGTGACTTTATTCCGGAAACTGGCGTCGATTTATAAAAAGCCGTGATGTCATGATTATGTGGCTGGTATTAGATGAAGGTTATTAATACAAAAACCTACTCGCGGTGATATTGGTCGTTAGGATTTGAAGGTTATTTAGCAATATAAGCTATATCGTATACTGTATTATAATGTTATTTATAGCATAGTCATGTTTAGTAGAGTAGTATAAACGAAGGGGCCTATGTTTCGAAATTATTCGTAACTTTCGGCTCAAGAGAAAACAAGCAGTTGTCCATCACAACTGGTTAAAGATTCTTAGTGGTAATTAGATTTCAATTTGTATACAAATCTTGAAAATGACGTGTAAAACTACAAAATATTGCAAACAGACCAAAATGAGGATTAAGTAATTTGCAAAATGAACTTCTCCCGTCAAGAATCAAATGTTTCCTTTAAATTTTTGCCGCTGATCCAACATCTACGCCATTTACCGCGGCAAAAAGCTAAAAAATCTAGTAATTGTAAATATTACAATTATCAATGTTACAGTAAGTAATGACAGGAAAGTTTTAAAAAGATGTTATCTCTTATAAAATTCCGTCGCGTCACTGATTGGTTATAAATAAAATGTGACATAGATATCACAGTACCTATCGGTAAAGATATACTGATATTTTAATCGCGGATTAATTGAATAGGTATAGATTCTCAACTTGATAATGGTGTGAATTATTGTACTTTATATTTATCTTTATAATCACTTTGGACGACTGTGTTGATGACGAAATGTGTTAAATATATATTGGTTAAGACGCGAAATGGAATAGAATTAGTTTTATCTTTAGTAAACCTAAAGCTAAAGTGATTTTTTTTTGTTAGAACGCTTTAATCTCAGGAATAGCAGGTTCGATTTGAGAAAGTATTTCAAGATAGTCAATTTATCGCGCTGTGATAATAGAAACAGAATGAACGAAAATTTAATGTCTCAAAAAAAGGGGAGAAATTGCGTACATTTTAAAACCATTAATCCTGGTTTCAAAATTCCTAATTTATGTCTTCATAACCTAATTTATATTTTCTTTTATTTGGCCAGTACTTGCCTTGTATATTTTTATAGTAACTTTCGTGAGCATAGCTCAAACTTAAATGATACAACACTCTGCGCGTAATTTGCGTAATTGCCCGACAATTTTTACCCATCTGTGTCACGAGTCGAACTTGTGGAGTTAGTAAAAGTCCACGCTCAAATCCGTAAATAATCGTTGTGTTTATTGCAAAATTAAAAAAATATCGGGCTGAATAAGCTCATGAAAATATTATAACCAAATATTTTAAACCCGAACTCGTGGTACGGGCATTTTGACCACCAGTCAACTTGACTACATTGGCAATGAACAAAGACTTAAATAATAGGAAATGTTGCCTCATAAAAATAAGTTTTTATACTGTTTTAATTAAGTCTGACATCGCACTGATTGGTTTTACAAGATAATTCTAAAGCGGTGACTTATTATGATTTATGGATGAAAATGTTAGGAATAGTTATATCTTTTTAAATATATGAATATCGCGATCTTGTACGTCTAAGAATTTATCTCAGGTATAAAAGATAGAAAAGGTATTTGTTTTATTTAATGTTTTCGTGTTACGAGGAGAATTTAAAGATTCACTCAAGTGACTATGTTTTCTTTGTAAGGATTCAGGTTCTGTCGCAGCGTATCGAAGACTTAAAGTACATAATACCATGTAGTTGAAGATTATCCGGTATTGCAGAAACCCCGAGAAAAATCTTGGTTAAAACCAAAAATCTTTTCGGATCTATGTTTAACCGTACAACAGTCGTAAAAGAGGTAATCGTTATTATCGGTATTACATATTCTGAAAAAAAAACACAAATAAATAAACAAGAACTATTAATCATAACTTTTATGATTCGCAAGGATACAATAAAGACGATTTAATGTTTATAAATAACTCACGATACATATCATTTGACATTTATTGTTATTTACTAGTGTTTCTGAGTCAGTGACCATAAATCAACACCAAGTGTATAAGTATGTATGTATAATGCCTATTCACATAAAAAAAGTAAAAAGGAGTGAATATTTTCAAAGCTTTGACGGATTAATAAATTAAATACGATTTTTAATGAAAGAAAAGGATCGTAAGTATGTTGTACTTAATTATGGGCATTTTCCTTTCCCGATTAAAGAATCCTTCGTATATTAGCTAAAACATACATAACAATTAAAATAACATGAGTTTAAGCCGTTGGGAGTTAAGTAACGTGCGTGATATTCTTTAAAATGTATATTGTCTCGACGTTATATAGGCATTTGTCAGTGTCAAATATATGACAATTAAAGGTGACTTTTGACTCAGTGTCAATCTTGAACAGAAATAAAAACTTTGAACATCGAAAATGACTTTTCTCTGAGCACTGATTAAATCATTCAAATGTATTGTATTATAATTCACATGTCAAAGTAACGTATTGAGAAGAAAATACTTCATGACAACCTCGGCCGCTCTATCAAGAGTGCAACGAATTCCTCTGCACACAATTTCGGGACACATCCTTCGATTCCTCTTCGTTACATCAATACATTTTTATGCTCCATGAACATCATCATTCCCCTGCCCTTCTTCCAATTATTATTCGGGGTCGGCGCAACATGTCATCGTTCTCTGACGTCATCTCACGAGAAACACTCGTTGCAATCATATCGTATTTTACACAATCCTTCCGTCGTTTCTCGTTGTTCGTTTATGCTCCATGACTCTAATAATACTATATTATCACAAGGTACCGACTAGGTAGTTTATCAAGGCGGCACATTCGAGACGCGAGAGATACCCTCTGACACTACGGATAGGCGCTCTCGCCTCCTCGTCATAAAATGTCTATTTGAAGATAAATCAATCTATAATAAATATATTTTTATGATTTGTATAGAAAACATGACATTCATGGCTTGTTAGTGTAGGTCCGGAATTTTATAGTTTTATCGTAAAGAGGCTGTTATGGATTAATTTTAACACGTAGACAGAAGCAGAGGTAACTTAGATAATGGGTAATTATTATGAAAAATATAGTACAGTTTTTCTGGTTTTGGTTTATGTACTATTCTGGTTATTTTTTTAATAAGCCTTGACAACATCGTATATAAAATAACCTACAACCTACTTGTCAAACGATCGAAAAGGGAGGTTCTATGTTTGTTACCTTAGAATTCGGACTGGATGATTCGATTTCTTGATTCTTTTTTTATTTAACGTGGATAGCTGTCATTTGGTCCTATAAAAATAACATACACAAACCATTGTAAAATTAAAAACAGAAAGAAAAAAAGTGACGATTACTTGTTGTTTTAAACTCTTTGCAGCCAACTCCACACTTACACTACATAAGATACCCTGTCATCATAACTTAAACGCTAAATTTCCCCAACATCTGTAAAAATAAAGATAACGAGGTGCCGGCAATTATAGGTAGCCCCTACACAATAATACTTTACACAGCGCACTCAATAAAGTAACGCTAAGTGCAAAATAAAGATCATTATCAAATTCCACGTCTATATTAAGTCTGAAAAGAAATGCAATGACGTTGGTATAGTAAACACGTCAGTGCCTGTAACACGAGATACTAAAACAGAACTGACGCTGAAGAAGCGAGACAGAGTTATACAGCGCGTAGTGATATCTCGCTTGCAAAATGACAGTAGTTCTGCTTTAAGACCTGCGCAGACTTCTGCAAGTTGAATAGGCTATTAGGGTACAAAAATGAATCTTAAACCTTTGTGATGAAGGTGCTTTCAAGGTCGCAGTGTTAATACTTGTGTGGTTGAGTGTACGGTCATTATCATTAACCTACCTACTGGCGATAACAGTGTCATTAACAAAGATAGCACGATTAATAAATTATGCTCGACGTCGCGATAAAAATGTTTGCCTGTCTTGTTATGTAGTTTTTTGCTGAAATTGTGTTTTACTTTTGTTTATAAATAGGTTTGCAGCTTGAATTACTTACATCCATTGAAATAAGACCATTTTTCGGATCACGCGGATCACTTTCAAGGACTCGTGGGTAAGCGCTGTAAACAGTGTAGTTTTAAATAATATTGTTCTTTTGAAACAATTTCATTACATTTATTAGAAATTTTCATGTGTCGTATTAATGAAGTTTTTGCGCGTGATCGTGTTTTGTTTCGGTACGCGAAATGAACTTATTTTACTTTTCATAGGTAATAATGTTCTTTTTTTAATGATGTTCGTTACAAATCGTCGAGGAAATGCGTCTGACTCTTCTCGGAATCGAAACCAATGATTAATGTCTTGAACTGTTCTGGCTGATTTCAGCCACGACAGCTACTGTTGCAGTGATATAGCCAAAAAAAATCTAACATCGTGAAGAAACAGTTTAATAGTTTGGCGGTTTTCACTTACACATAATATGTATAAGTGAAAACTAATTCGTGATTTTCGATAAATAAATATTTGATCGTTCACAAGCACGCTTGTGTACTCGGTGTTTCTTAATTCTCATAGCCCGACGCGACTGGACAGAGTTTTATCGGTCGGACAGTATTCAAAGTTTTAAGTGCCTTCCTAAACACGGCAACTATGATTATTATTTCTGTAATGGACCCATCGTCCGATAAGTCCATGCGAGCCTTGGAATCGAACTGGAGACCTATGACGAAGCAGTCTGCTCTTACCTCAAGGCGCTATCACATCTTCACAAAATGTCATCTTGATTAGATTTAGAATGAGGATAAAACATTTTTCAATTAGTCAAAAGGAAAAAAGGTATTGTTATTATATTATTATAACCTTTTATTCCTTATAACATAAAATGACCGTGAGATTTCTTGCTCTTGATCACAACAATCGAATAGCAAGGATAAAAGTCTATTGAATTCTAGCGCAGGACCTGAATACTAACATATTTAAAAGGATCTTTACACTCAAGAGACGGTTATTGAGCGTTTGAAGATTCTTGTAGATACCTAAACACATTTGAAATACTAATTAGTTGTCTACCTAGACTAGTAAAGGATAATTTTTGGATGCTATCATATTTCGCGGGGTCGGTTTTTTTTTGGAGACGCCTACGTTTTACATTCTATTTTCTGAGCCATAAGTACTGGATTTTTTTAATCACTATAATCTGTGGTCTAACTTGTGCGTATGCAATATTTCAATAATTGAAGTTTAATCGTAACGTTTATAATTTGACCAATATCTATATTCAAATTTAGTAAGCATAATGCTCGGTTTTCTAGTGACTTGCAGAGGTGTTGATCAAGTAGTTTTGCAATACTTTTATATTTCACTTAACATATCAAGACAATGGACGATCGTTATAGTGACAAATACAGGACTCTACAAATGAATAAACATGTTCATTCTTCTTTCCTTTTGTTTATGAACAGAGGCAGTTTTAAGGCTTTTGCGCCATTTAAAAACGGATAATACTATTTACATGATTTATTTGTCACCAAAGATTGTTCTTTTGTCACTAAAGAAGTTAGATGGGGCGTAGTTTGTATTGCCGGGATTAAAATTAATAATTAATAATTAATAATATTCTCAGTCTTTCTGTGGTCCTTTTGATTTCTATTAATTTGTATCTGATTGCTATTTGGACGTGATCTACACAATCCAATTTACATATTTATAGATCTAAATAGTTTCGCAACATCGACGAAATCGCTTGAAATATGTGATCTGTATGTTAATAATGATTTGTGTTTTTGTTTTTAAGGCTATTTTAATATAAATGATATTTTTCAATATTGATCATGTGAAAGTTTTTAGTAAGTATGAATTTTGTTTCTTTTTTATGTTCCAAGAAATAATATGTTGCGTGTTGAGATGATGCGATATGAATACGAGTAACGAAAGGTCGATGAAGAAGCCAATATTTGTAAACAAATTACAGTAGTCTTCTCCAACTCTCTTTCTGTTTTTCTCATTATACCAGAACTCATCAAAATAAATTTTAATGAATATTGTATTAATAAACATTACTTAACATATACAATTACTTTTATTACTGATTTAATATAATATTGGCTAAAGGCGAAAACCCATTACTAATAGGGTGACATGTGGGCAAACATGTCCGCTATGTAAATGCGTATTCAAATTATCCTCCATTGCGAAATTAAATAAAGACAGAAACAAAAAAAAAACTTATAGCTTGTTCATAATGCTTCACCCGCCCCCCCTTTGCACAATAGACATGCACAGAAGGGCGCAACACCCTCCGCAATCAATTGAACCCTCTTCTATTACCATTGGCTATCCCTCTCTAACACACCATAACCAGTATTCCACGTCTCTGTCTCATAGACGAGTGGTTACGAATGGCTCCGAGCGTGGCCTCGGGCGACGTCACCAGTTTCGAAAACAGAATTCTTTTGGTTGCTTGCAAAGTTAGTTTTCCATTTATCAAAATCTATTTTGCACTCTATTTTCTGGGACATAAGTTTTGGAATCAATTAAATTTGTAATTTTTAGATGTTTTTGTATGGTGGTAAATGTACGATTGATGTGGGCTTCGCTATCGATGATGACAGATTAAATCGCGTTGACGCTTTGGGCGGGAAAATGGAAATTTAAGAGGGAAAAGTTTATTGCTCTCAATATGAATATATTTTAAACAAAATCCGAGGTATAATTTATTCACTTCAAATTAGATTTATTGTAACGATCCAGATTTGTAAAATATATTTACAGGAAAAAATTGCAAAGACGGTAAGGTTTTTTCAAGCACACAGTTTGAACTCACTTGCATTTCTTGAAATAATTATGTATGTGGCAATCAACAATACATTAAAAGTAACTAAATACGAAGCGCACGTGGTTCAGTCGATAATTTCAAACTCTACAAACGATTTTACTTCGAATTATTATTAGTAGTATAAGAGTAATTGTTGACAAAAGATTCTAATCGCATGCGAAAATAAAATTTAAGTGCTTTTTTGTCTCTATAATAAGTAGTATACCATATTTTTAAGAAATCTATTAATACGCGCTGCGTTAACACGCGGGACAATGTTTAGAAAAACATTTGAATACTTGAATACCAACATAAAGATATTAACAGTATATTTTACTTATCGATTAATCCAGCCAGTTTTGGTGTAACGGATTAAGTGAATGGTTATAATGCATACAAGACGACACTGGGCACGTTTTTAACTTAAACAAAGCTAGGTAATTCTCTCCATGATTCTGGTCTTATTGCGTTTTCGTTCATGTTATATTATTTTAAATGGCTTTAAATAGTTCGTTATCATCTTGGAATTATGCCCATATCAAGTATTAAATGTTTAAGGGCTTCTTCGCTCTTACGTAGAGAGGATTACGAGGCACGCGGGTAAACTGTCAATGAATCAGTTTCAGCCATATTGCTGAGAAACTTTCTGTAATTTGATTTTAGATTGATTTTAGATTGATTTTAGATATTAAAAAATAAAACAGTACATAGTTCAATACTGCCTCATTGTGTTTTTGAGACAATTAAAATGATATCACGTGGATATTGTATTTGAATGAAGAATATTTGTATCGAAGCGATTACGTCTTTAAGGAGAGCAGTGTTGTATCTTTGAAATTGTTTATAAAATAGCAACTTTCATTATATGAATTCAAAGTTGATAGAGTTTGTACACAAATGAATTACGCGATAATAAATTAAAATTCTGATTACCGTCTGCGATCTGCAATTTGCTTGTAGAGTACTTTTCCCGTGAACATATTGATGAAATGTATCGTGGGCATATATTTTTTCCTTAGCTCGATGACGGTCAACAAATATATAATTATCTATTTCATGTTTTCATATTATGATACATACTTAATACTAGTCTGTATTCTTCCTACTGCAAAACAAAGGAAATAAACATGAAAGGGTGGTTTGAAAATAGATCAGCATAAAATAGATCGCTGGTTGGCGATTTCAGATTTAAATTCTTGGGCTCTAGGTTTTTATAATATGCTTTCTTTGTGTTTTCACTATGTTTTGGTTTATCGCTTATCTACTATATAAAAATAAGTCGGGTTTTCCTTCCTGACGCTATAACTCCAAAACGTACGAACTGATTTCCACGGCTTTGCATTCGTTGGAAAGTTCTCGGGCTTCGTGAGGTTTATAACCAAGAAAATTCAGGAAAAATTAGTTAGTAGGTAGGTAGAAGGTAGAAAAAATTGCATTGCTACGCATGCCGGGTACAGTTAGTTCCTTAATAATACCTCATCTAGTCAGCGGCCAGTCTCCGCCTGCTAATTTAATCACATAACCTTGTGTATAAAAGTATATGGCATAGTTTTCGGGAAAATCTTTGGAACTTGCCCTCATAGAATAGTAAAGTACCACAGCCTAATTATCTTTACAGGCAGTATGCAATAATTCCGCGTCTACTTTGGATTTCTCATATCTGTTCTTCCATAAAACGTTGGTGAATGATCCATGGAAGATCATATCGCATTTTAGATTAAAGTTCGGAACAAGGCGTTTGATACTTGTATCCAAGTCATAAAAACGACCGAGTCTCTTCTCATAAAGCTATGAAGTGAGTGAAAAGATATACCTGCCTATATATTATAGGATTGAACCCCTTCGTTTCAAATTATCATGGCGGAGAGATGATAGTCTGCCGAAATCGAGAATGATCTTATTGCATGGTTTATGCCTTTCCTTTGCCACAAGCGCGTCTTTTCCATAATATTCCTTTTCTTTTGTTAATAAGCCGTTTTATTAGGTACATAAAAAAATATTAATGACCTGTCACCAAAATTCAAAGAGAAATGAAAAACGAGTAGGTACATCAGAGTTGATCAGAGCATCGAAGATCAGAGCATTGATATTGATGTTTTAATTAACGAGTAAAATTGCTTTTACGTATTTATTTCTTTACATCTAATAGATAAGTAAAAGATTAAGAAGTTTTATTGCGAATGTATAATGATTACATGTCATTTAAAAAAAAACGTTTTACGAGTCCTGTAAAACATATTTATATTCCGCTTTGATCGGCTTGCATAAACACAATTTGGTTCATAATATTATTTCTCACATCTTGGTATTTAACGATCAAAAGTTCATCGTAAAAATAAGAAATGCAATGTAATTCTTCTATTTTATCAAGTATCACCTGTTTGCTAATTGAAACACGTTTGCATTGAACGTATTCATGTCATTTTTGACTTCGATGTCAGTTTATCTAAGTCACCTGCCAACGTTGCCGATCTTCAACAATTTTTTCCAAACACCGTTAAAAGATTGTGCAGATAAACAACATGGTTAATTTGACATGCCAATGTAATTCTTTGTTTGGTGTAATGATTATCTACTTATGCCATTCAGGATTTCCTTGATAAAATACAAAAAGATTGAAGTTTTATCTTTCTAATGAATAGTGAAAAGCATGCGATTGTGTCCCTCTAGCGGATGTTTTAAATTATACTGCGAGACGTCGAGCACCGCGCCACCTCGACCGACACGCAAACGATCTCAGGTACCAGGCGCTCATAACAATGAAAGAGTACCTCGCGTTAATACCGATGTTCCCGTCTCACTCGCGCTATCGACGACCTCAACCCGTCGGAACGAGGCAAATGGCCTTCTCAATTCCCCTTGCAACCAAAATAGAATCGTGCCGCTATAGAGATAAGGCCTTTTCTACAAATTATTCTAGCTACACATCGCTCAGCTTTAATGATCCCCATCGAAACCTCCATTGTGCGACGGAAATGGAAACGTTTCTGAAACACGTGAAGAATTTCTGTTATATTTCGTTGGTTTATGCTACCCTGATAACTTCGATGCTTACGGATCATTTTGGCGTGGTTGACATTCCTTTTTTGTTGGAGTCCCGGAGTGGAGAATGCTTTGAAACAACCCGAGATCGGCGCGGTTGTGTCGTGTTTGTCTGATAAAAAATAAAGTGGAGGAAATTATTAAACTGAATGTTTGCTTGGCGCTGCGTCGGTTTTTATCAATATGTTGGTCGTTTCTCCATTGTCAGCGTATGGCCATCGCGTTTGTTGTTGCCTTGTAACTTGTGGCGGCGCGCTGCGGCGGAATTCGGCCAGTACGATTTATTTACCTTTTTGGATCTTCATTCACAATAAATAATGAATGATGTATCGATGTAGAAAGATAAATTTTCATAACACAAGAAAAACTACTATCGGTGATAAGTTATTATTAATTATAGCTATGTTATGTTTGATGTTATATTACGATTTCAATCGATATAAAACGTATTTTATTTACGAAGTCTTGCGGTTTAAGGCCAATCCAATCATATTTTTACAAAAAAAAATACTTCAAGGTGATTTAAAAAAAAACATCAGTTTAATTGGGCTATTTAATATAAAGCCGGTAATCAACGCCGCCGCCTCGTACATTTCGTTGATAACAATAATGCTGTATGTTATAAAGAGGCGCGCGAAACTGCGGCTTGTTTTGAAACTAAAAGAAGAAACTTTTTAGATCGTCAACTGGGCTGCAAGTCCAATCAACTGCTGCGGTAGAGAAGATGGCGCGTGCCGCGACATAGCGGGCAATCCTACTAGGCGCGCAGAAACGCAAAGCGGCTGTCACGAACGAGCGATCCCCGCGTTGTATGTGTTATCTCGATATTTTAATAGACGCTGTTAGTTTACACGCTTGGACTCTATGCAGTTCACGCAAGGGTCATTGTAGCTTGATCATTGGAATAATGTGTGGGTTAGTCAAGGGGAATGTGTTTGATAACCACTATTGTAGTATGTTCGCCGGGTAGTCAGCGCGCACTGCGCAACTCCCCAGACACACGACGTCACATGCACGCTTGCCGCACACACAAGGCGGGTCTAGCGGGTGAGAGAACCTCTCAAGAACATTATGCTAACAATACTAGAGATGCGCCGAATAACTATTCGGTATTCGGTATTCGGCGTATTCGGCAATTTTTTCACTATTCGTATTCGGCCGAATTATTCGGTTTGGTGCCGAATATATTCGGTTCTTTTTTTCCGCCACATTACCCGATGTAGAACTAAAAGATATAACTTGTTCTGTTATAAGTCTACGGAATACTATAAAAAAATTGTTGAATTCAAAAATACTTTAACTCAGTGTTTATTTTTAACCAAAAATCAACATATTTATTTAACAACACTTTACTTACAACTTTCTAGTCAATATTTATTTTAATCATACATTATACTTTTAGACCTCCAACAAAACAAAATATTTCAACCATAGAACAAGATAATAATCCCTACTATAATATTATAAATGCGAAAGTAACTCTGTCTGTCCGTCTGTTACGCTTTCACGTCTAAACCACCGAACTGATTTTAATAAAATTTGGTACAGAGATAGAGTTGACCTTGAGAAAGAACATAGGATAGTTTTGTATCCCGGACTTATGAAGACTTCTCTTGCAAACGTGATATAACCGACATCGACGCGGGCGAAGCCGTGGGCGAAAAGCTAGTAGTATTAATTTCTGAAACTAAACAGTTAAAACTTAAAAAAAATATTTTTTTTTAATGTTTGATCTTGCGGGCGGCAAGTAAGGACATGTTGAAACCTGTTTACTAATAAATTAAAATAAAATAAATTGTAATAAAATTTTGAACCGAATAGTTCGGCCGAATATTCGGTTCGGTAAACTTTAAACCGACTTTAATATTCGGCATTCGGTTATTCGGTGAAACCACTATTCGGCGCATCTCTAAACAATACTAATTGGAGTGGCTGGCTACCGTTAGGTGATTAAAGAAATAGGATGTTTCATATTTTTGTAGTAAAAGAAATATTTATTTGTATTCCTTTTTGAGTGAGTACAGTAAATATATCCGTCTGGAAGAAATTAAATTGGGGTTACAAAAATTTATAAAAATTACCTTATTTGAAAAACCACCGTAAATAGCTAATAAAGAAAAAAAATGTTTACGAAAATAAACAAGAAAAGAAAGGAATAATTTATTACTTGCTTGCATAAACCTTGAACTAATTCAATAAGTTAATTATAATTAACTGACGATTGACATAATAATTCACACGAACATGCGTACCGTACGCTCATAAAAGACAAACCGAACACAACATAAGCTCCGTTCGCGCGAGTGTAGAGTTACACTCGGAAAATGAATAGACAGAGTATCTATTTAACCACAATACGGTTTCTGTTATTCACACAGATACAGTTGTATCGCTTATGTACTACCGTCCAATTTATAAAGACCTTTACGCTCGCCTCAAACATCCTTTTGAATCGTTGTAGTGTAATGTGAACGCGGGGTGGGGGAGGTCAGCGTGCCTGGCGGGCGTTGTGTTCGAGAAGTCTCCTCGTCGTTACTGCGCGCCTAGTAAGCTGCGTACAGTGCGGCAGGTTGCCACCGCATCGTCGACCGCGGCGGTGGCGGCTGTTGCCGTCGAGCGCCACGGGCCGCGCGACGCCGCGCCGTGGGAGGGTCCCCTGACAACAGGGCCCCTCGGCCGTCGTCCCTAGTCGCTGTGCAAACATCACTAAGTACCTACACATACATACTACCCACGGCCACTGAATGTTTACTACTGTTAATAACGCTACTAGAATATCACGATGAGACGCTTCACTGTCCTGCCTGCTATTGTTTGATTCGTTTGTTTGCTCACTGATATCAAGGACTCTGAAGTTCACATTGCACGTTCTTTATATCATAGCTTATGAATAGTCATTAAATAAACAACAATTTTGGTCACACTTAAACATCGCAATAACGGATTCATGGTAGATTGCGTTTCAAATTTTCTCAATTTGTTTGCAAATCAATTCGCTTAGCTCGGAGATTAACGGTTGTAAGTATTTTTGTATTGTTTTGCATTACTGATTGTAAATTATAATTGCCTCATGTTTTTAATCATTTATTAACGACCTACAGATTCAGTGAATGCTTTGTGCCTACTTCTAGAACTAAAAAGGCTGATTGGTATGGGTTTAAGTCGTAATCATTCTATTGTAAATATGCTCTACAGAACGGTTGTTTGATTCTGAAATAAATACAAAAATGCTGTTATTCTTCATTCAATGACTTAGCAACAACGATTTCTTTTTATTTTTTGGTTTACTAGGCACTATGAAGGTTGGTAACCGGCTTTTATCAAGTGTTTTTGCTCTACATTTTTGAGAATAATAAACAGGAGGTTTTTTACTATTGCTAATAAGGTTCATCTTAGTCCGAAGCCAAAACGAATACTGGTGGATATTTTCTTGTATTTTCTAAAGAAACTACGAATCGTTAGTAAGAGCGTGATATAGAAAATTTATAATTAAACTCATGACGTCAATTCGCTAACACTCAATATTCTGAACGTCCTATTCAACATTCTTTTGCAGGTTTATGAAAGATTTTCACTACATCCCCGGATAAGTTATTACTACGTTCCGTTTATCGAAATCAGGGTTTTCTTAAAGTAAATTCTTTGAACGATTTGTATTAGGTAGGTACTTGCCCAACGACCCGAGTGAAGCTCTTTATTGAAAACCAAGATTCGACTTTTTGAAACCATTCGTTGCTATAACTTGATACGAGATATGAAGAATTGAATGCCCAAAAAAATTATGACGTCGCGCACGCCTTGTGCGCGAACTTCTCTTAGTACATTAATTTCATAGTCACATGCGGGAACAGCATGAAGCATCACCAACCTAATGATAATCGCTGTGGCCAAAATAGGCCAAGATGTCATCATCATCATATCTATCTTTAAACTTTTGCAACGGTCGCTGGGACTATGGTATAGCATCCATTCAAATGCCATATCATTATGATAAACCTGATTGATATTTGCGGGTAATTTATGCGCCCTAATGCTATTTCTTTTACCCATAAAGTCATGTAAAAGTCAATTGCCTGACACTTTCTTTACTGAAGCTAGTTTATTACGATCAGTCACGGTTTAATCTAAAATTAACGCTTGTTGCCAGGTTGTCTTACGTTATCTATATAAATATTGCAAAGCTGAAGAGTTAGCAAGGAACTACTGGACCGATTTGAAGAAATCTTTCTGTTCTAGAGAGCCCATTTATTGAGAAATTATATAGGATATTCATCATCACGCTTTAACTTATAGAAACAGAGCAGTTATGTAAAAAAACGTGCCGCCAAATAAACTTAGCAATCTGTACATTTTATAATCAAAACCAACAAGTTTCGTTTTAGAATTACTTCGCTTGTATTAAAACGAACAAAATAAGTTAAAAACATAAGTTTGTTTAACAACGAAAAAGTCGACTTCACTGAAAATCCTTCTACACTGAAAATGGGAAATGGGATAGATTTTAGACAAGTGTGTCTTTAATTAGTAGGGAATTATTAGCAAGGTACATTCAGGCAGAAATGGCGGAATAACCTGAATCTGCTTGTAGAGAAAAAACTTAGCGAACTAAATTGGGAAGAACAACAGGTATACACACGAGATTTTGAATCACTGTATCCTCTTCATTTTTTTGTTTAATAGATAAAATAAAAACTACGTATCACATATTATTGGGATCGGGCTTTTTTATCTAGCCAACTGTGCTCCACAGCTGGGCAAAGTCCTCCCCCAAATCCTTCCACGATTCTCTATTCTGGCCGTCATGGAACCAGCCCGAGCGGTAAGCGTTAAGATCGTCTCGCCACCGCTTCCTAGGCCTCCCACGGCGACGCCGTCCATCCGCTGGCTCCCATAGTGTGCTGACTTTGGCCCAACGATCGCTGTCCATGCGGTTGACGTGACCTGTTTAATCCCATTTTAGCCTAGCAGCCTTTTTACCGACTTCTATAATGCCAGATTTGGAACGCAGCGTGGTGTTCGGTATTCGGTCTCGTACCTTAACACCAAGGATGCTGCGTTCAATAGCTCTTTGGCAAACTAAAAGGCGGAACTTATGCGAATCGGTCAGCGACCAGGGCTGAGAACCGTAGGTAAGGATGGGGAAGATACACATGACGGGCTTAACAAATTTTATTTGTCAAATACCCTATTACGCTAACGTTTAAGATCCAAGAGCTATAGATTTGAATTGTAATAAAGCATTAAATTAAAAAGGGAACAATACGTTTCATTAAAAAACATGAGCTTGGTACTTACCACAAAATATAAATCTTTGATTTGTAAATATTACTTTGATTTTATTTTACATCCAATCATCTGCATAATTAAGACATTCAAAGTCATATATGAATTATAATGAGAACAAAATTGACTTCTAAATTAAGTTAAGTTTTTCAAACACTCAATATTGTGCCTTCAATTTAAAACGTGTTTAAATAACTATCATGGTACCTACTTAACTTGCTCGTGATAAAGAATTTACATTTTTATTGACATTCATACGTAATTTAGCATTTAGATATCAATTCGAAATATTAACCGGAATGTAGAGACACTTGTGTAAATAATTAACTGGCTTATTCATAAACGTCACACGTTAAAAGCCGCCCTTATTTTTCACGCTGTTTATGTCTTTGTAAATGTAGAGACAAATTGACATTTTAAAATGACAATATGTATAGTATCTCTTTTCTCCTAGACTGTTTAAGCCGTTACCGGCAAAATGGATTGTGGAGATGTAAAGTGGGCAGTTACTATAAATAAAATAGGTATCCGTTAATCCCGATGCATATTCATATAACTTAGTAATCTAAGAGAAAAAGGAGAGTCATAATGAAATTAAAAAGTTTTACACAATGGTTGTATTCACCTGCGTTAACAAAAACATCTTAGGAGTACTAACAATATTACTGAATTATTATGCGGGTACGAAAACTTATCTAAAAAAACGTAAAACAAAACTACTAAAACGCTGTCAGACAAACTCGTTTCCCGCGGTTGTTCCGTTCGTATTTCTTCGGCTGCCGGCCGGAAACCGACAAACCGCGCTCTCTTTCTAACCACACATGTTAAACAAGGACGGATATACAAATTGGACAGCTGCGATGCGTATTACTGTTTATCTGCAGTTTTGATGGACGAATTTTGTTTTTATTTCGTTGAGTATTCGAGAAAAATATAATGAATGTCGGAATAACGAGGGAATTATTCACAAGAGCATACAAGGTACCGTATTAACTACATACGGCATTTAATGGTCATACTTATAGGTAAAACTATTTAATTGGCCTTACTCGGTTATGAAGATAAAATCATTACTGCTTTTTTAATTGTAAATTATGTCTATAATTTTCATCATAATTATATCTGAGTCGATAAATTGACAATTATGTAAGCTGTACATAAAATGGGCATAAAGGAGTTACGCCTTAATCCATATTATTAAAGTTATAATAAGGGTCAGAATAGGTAACAGTGGGTCCTGGTGTAATATTTTTAAAACTCTATGTCAATACTTTGCTATTAAATTTGTTTTACGAAACTATAACTAATCTATTGACGAACAAGTTCAATGACATGTACACTTGAAATAAATAGATCACACCAATAATTATAATTCAGCATCAAAAACTTCATCGGCATCGCTGCCGGCTAGAAGTGTCTTCACAAAGTTGGCTGCTAATCTTCTGTGCGAGGTAAAAGCTAACCTGTCGGTCACAGGAAGTGTCAATAAAACACTTTGCTAGATCTTTAAAAAGCGTTTCGGCACTCCGCCCCCACGGCAGATATCTTGGGACCCAGGCGGCTCAAAGCAGTAAGTATCAACTAGATTACAATATTGGCGCCGTTTGAGGTCCTCAGCAGCCGTAGTTGCTTTTATATAAATATTTACACACAGCAGATACTGGCTCATACTAGTTACATAAACCATAGCGATCTAAATCCATGATTACATTCTGATTGATTGTGAATGCGAAACTTACTCTGCCTGTCCAATTTCTCGCTTTTGTTGTGCCTTAACAAATTGAGAAAATATTAAATATAAGTGAGTAAACGCTGTGTTAGCTGATGTCTGAGAGTTTTGCACAAATAAAATGAGTAAAGAAACGAAAATTACGAAAAAAAAAATCGGTCACCCTAAGATTTTTGACTCTACCAAATTATAATATGACTAATGACTTTCAACTAGCATAACTATCATAATTTCTATTAACATTATCTTCATGCCTTTTATTTCTTAGGCCTGGTCTATGGTACTAACTTCACAAACCTTTTGCTAAACTTGGGAAATGTCCATGACTAAAAAACGTCTTTAATTTAGAGAAAATATAATATCGATCAAGCGTAAAGTAATGATTGATTGTTTGTATGATCCATTAAATTATGACTTAATGTTGGTAATACTAATAACTACAAACATATCAATTTTAAATAAACTTGCGACCCGTAAAATTTATTGCTACAGCCAATGTTGGCTTAATGAAAAGTCAAAGTAATTGAAAAGAATTAACTATAAAAGGTGAAATTGCGTTTAGATAAAATATTAAAACAAACTCGTGCAAGAAGGCTATCACTATCTAATATTAATTTTAAAGAAGAAGCAATAGAGCTTGTTTATAGGCGCTTAAATTTTTCGTTTTCGGATACAATGTTACGTCCTTGCCTTTTTCTTGCCACATATACATATTTTTTAAGATACAACTCCCGCACTTAGGAATTAAAACCTTGTATCTTGTATCCCGTCTCGGCTCATAGGACGATAAAATTCAGCCACTTCCAGCTTTCTCCTAGTCTACTTGAAGTGATCTGTACTGATTATTATACTGAAATTATTATACTGATTATACTGAAATTATTGCCTACAATTATTCCTTAAAATAAGAAATAACTTTTGTATAGCGGGTCCTCACTATCTTATTTAATAACGTTAATCGTATCGTATTGTCTACATATGCGATAATTTTCTCCTACCGCGGGATTGCTAGATGAATCTCTTGATATTAAGATCGACTAGGATGTACCTTATTACAATCTACTCGAATGTAGAGTTTTCTAATGTGCCATGTAACCGATACAGTTTTTAACCTTTTAAAGCCTGACGATCAGCAAATAAATACTCGTGAATTCCTTTAAACACACCGCTTTTTAACAAACTTTGGGATTAACAATACTTATGAACATCGAAACTCTGCTACCAATACTTAATCACCATTCAAGCGTTGGATTCCAGTCTAACCAGATGCAGATTACCAGTGCTTTACAAGGAGCGACTGTCTATCTGATCTTCTCAACCAAGTTACCTGGGCAACACGATACCGCTAAGATGGGTTGTCAGACTTTCTAGCTTCTACCTACCTGGAAAGACTGTCAAAGACGTACCTATTCATGAAAGCCGGGACCCACAATTTAACGTGCCATCTGAAACAAGGAGAAAAATTTTATGACAAAGACGGTGATCCATCCACGGAGTAAGCTTAGCCACGATCTCCTAAAAAACAAAATCGATGCCAAACTTATAGACTTTTAGTTCTTACTTAAACCCGTTAAATTGAAAGCATTCTGCTCTAAAAGCCTTATAACGCGTGATCGTGACCGGACAATAAGTGGTTACAGCGTTTTACTTAAAATGTATCGTTTTAAGTGCACGGCAAGTGTTAATTGGTCCGTTTTAAATTTTTGCATGCTTCGACCTCCACGCTTGTGCTTTATGGATAGTGTTCCTATTTAGCGAACTCTTCGCTTAAAAAGAGGATGTATGTAAGTGAGATTCAAACAAAAAGTAATTTAAGAATTGGCTTAGCGGCTTTTGGTCTCTTTAATGGCTTCTACCCTATATCTGGTTTTAAAATTTGTCTAGTTTATATACTAGTATTAAAAGATTGATATTTCTATTGCTTTGTCAAAGACGAATCCGTACGTTTTTTAAATTGATACAAAGCTATCGAAAACAGTTCTTGACTAACTGCTTGTTACTTTAACGCAATATCTGCTGTCGATATTATTTTTTTATTATCAGAATGCAAAAATATTAAACTACATACTTATTTCTATAAAATACTAATGGCAAAGACTTTTATAATGTAGAACAAACTTTTTCATTTGCGTCTATTTTCTTGTAAAACCAAGTTGTTTGACGTCAGATGGATGAAATATAAATATCGCATATTTCTACTTTATATGCCTTTTAAAAAGCAACTCCCAACAAAGGAATAATGTACAGATTTGAAAAGACTTCAAACAACATACTATCACTACTACTCCAGTTTTGACCGCCTCCAACGTTAACAAAATTCACCGAAAGATGGGGTATAACGTCGTAATTTTACAGATCCAAGTTATAAAACACTACACCGAAGTAGTCTACTATCTAAAACTGTAACTAAAAAATCAATACATTGATTTTACAGCTGAATGAATTTTTCGACCAAAAATATTCATCAAATCCAAGTTAATGCCGCCTTTCGGGCCAAGAGTACTCGGGTACAAAGACCCAGCTCGAGGGGACAGGGGTAGGCAGTGCGGCAACATCGCACGACCGCTATATCGATCCTTTATAAACACCACCCATCTAAAACAGCGCTCTCCTTTTTTTTCTAACGCTAAACGTGGCTCTACTAAAGCGCTTTGCTACAATGTAGAAAATGTTAAACATACGCTCGTCGCTTAAATTTCTACCTCTACATCAAACTAAGCGCTTTATAACCTTGCTCTTGTTAGACGCTACGAGTCAATCAAGCGCTTCAAGCGGATTTATATTTAAATTGTGTCTGAGGCAGACATTCGTCATTTGAATTTCAAGCAATTTTGTGCTGTAGGAATTTTCCACTGTTAGACGATGCATTGTATTAAGCGATGGAGCAAAAAACTGCTTTAAATTATATGAAATTAGTATTCAAATGTGTGTGTGGGATTACAGAGGGGAAGGGCTGAAGTAAACACCTCAAGCTTGAAGATTAAAGTGGTCGATGAAGTTAGAGTTTACCTACGCTAAACCCTTATAAGTAAAACTGAGGTTTCTATATAAGGAATGAGGTCTGCGGTTGGTTACGTACCCGTATTTGGATTGTAAATTGTCAAGTGACTAGTATGGAACATTAATCATAAGCTATAAAACTAAATATGGATGAACAGGATACTGACTCTAGAAAACTTTACGTTTATCGAATACTTTGTTTATTTGATTGAATATTTACAGTTTATTAGCCACGCAAATTTTCCTAATTTACGAGTATATATTAATTTCACATATCATAATCAAGCAACGTATCAAACGTGTTTTTTTACGATTTCACAATAGCAAAACAAAAAAGAATACGCCAAGGCAATGTACACAAAACGTACCGATTTTTGTTTTTTTTTTTTAAGGAAAAAGGCCCTGAAAAAAAACTCCGGTTAAAGATACAAATTAAAGCTTAACACGGTTGACTAACATTTAGTGAAATCATTGTACTATCAAAACCAGAATACATTGAAACGACCAAATCATGTTTTATTCGTGATTGAACAATGCTTCATTTTCACAAGGAATGTGCAGCAAGGATGCTTATACGATGTATTTGATGATACTTGATAATTTTACGGCTAGCTAAATAAAGCTTTTTTTTCACTTAAGACTATTCTTTTTAGCGCATTCCCGCTTAATAGCAGAAACAAGCTAATGGTTTACCTTTTTATATATAGGCACGTTTATTCCTGTAAAATCGTACAATTAGCAAATGTAATATTTTTACAGATGGGTAAAATAGATGGTGAGAGACGCGCTAGATCGAGACCCATAGAGGCAGATCATCCGCGCCAAAGGAAGCCCTGATGCTGATCGCGATCCTCAGATATGAGGGACCGATATGAAGAGAGAGAGTATAACATAATTATTCTCCACGTGTGTTTGTCACTTAACTTCTCCTGAACGGACTGGACCGATTTGAACGATTTTTTTGTATGCCTTTGGATCGTTTAGAACCATAACAATTAAAAAATGATGTCATAAAAAGCTAGAACTTAAAGATGAAATTATGATATTATTTGTCCCTTTTTCAATACTTCCTACACTAATCGCTTGAAATATCATGCTGGACTTGAAGTATCTGTCGGTACCGCTAGTATTTAGGTATATAAAATATTCAAACCTCCGTAAAACCAATAAATATTATTATTGTTTACAGAATTTCACTCGAGCTTCACGTAATAACTTTCTTGTCGCGAACTCAAGCGCATTTCTTTGGGTTCGCAAACACGAAAGTTTTGTTTTGTTGTATAACAGTTAATTGTATCAATTGTTACTTGGTTCTTGGACTAGAAACAATTAACTTCTAAAGATCACGATGGAGACATGTATTAGGGGAGAGAAAACTGCTTGAGTTATATTCAACGTTTTAAAGAAGGCGGAAAATAAAAAAAATGCCGTGACTCGGTACTAGTAGTAAAAGTCCCGAAGTCTCCGTGTGAACCTTAAGTCAAATGAGATGACGCCGGAGAAGTATTTAAACATGTAAATAGGTAATTGCCCGTTACCCGGTAATTAATATAATATATCCAGGGACAACTCACACACGGTTATCTGATCCCAAGCTAAGCAGAGCTTGTGTTATGGTAACCAGACAACTGATAAACATACTTATATATTTCTAAATACATACATAATATAGATAAATTACACCCAGACACAGAACAAATGATCGTGCTCATCACATAAAAATTTGTAAATTACTCGTCCTGTAGCTCCTGTAGGTAGATTACCCACTGCTGGGCACAGGCCTCCTACCTATACACGAAAGTAATGAGCATTGATCATCTCGCTAGTTCTAAAACATAACAATATATCCTTCAGCTCCGTATCATGAGGGAATTATATTAGATTTCATAATAAAGATAGCTATTCCCAGCGATGTGACAGTTATCTGTTTTCACACACTCGTTCTTAAACATTTAATTCGTGAAAGAAGATGAGTTAAACAAAAACATACGGCAGTAAGCATCTCAATTGTAGTTCAGATTAAGTTAACCAGAAGTTTAAGAGAGTATTATTAAACAAAAACTTTCCGATCTTTTAATAGCGGCTCAGGCTTCCTTCTTAAGCATGTGAAATTGATAAAATTTGAAAAAACATATACGACCCACCGCGGGGCTGATTTGTATTGATCATGTCCTCCAAATGACCAAAACATCCATGTTTCCTCAAGAAAATTCCATCACGATTTATGGCATGGAATAATGATTAAAGTCAATATAACTTTAAAAAAGTAAATATGGTACTTTGCTTGGAAAACAAAAAATTGGCACCTACAAATTCATGCAAAGGACCACAAGACCTCCGCGACATTAATCTCACAATATCAATTCTTCAAAGTTTAATATCTAATCTTTAAAGACACAGTCTGCAACCGAAAATCATAAAATTCAGACAGGGAATGCAGGAGGTTTTACGGTCCTAAAGAATTCATATTTATTTATCCGCTAATGATTAAGAAGGAATGATTTTTAAGTAAAAAGGTTTTTCTTGAGTTTTTTGTACGGAAACGTCAGTACCGCGGCACCTGTCCCGTTTGTTTATGGTGTGTTTATAATGATTTGTATGTTCGTAAATCTTTCCCGACACATTGTATGAATTTAATATCTTAGAGCGAGAGTTATCACCGATTAGTTTTGGTAATTGGCTGGTTAGAGTGATTGGCTTCAATGAAACTATCATAACGTTGAACTAACCAGCCTTAATACGAATCTAAAAGATTGCTTAAGGCATTACTGAAAATCATTAAAACTTGGAACCTTTGACAGGCACACTTAAACAAATGCAGTTTTTGCCTCTTTATGGCTTTTTTGAGTTAGGTAAGGTCGCTAATATTGTCGAGCTAAACTTTGGTTAAACCGCGGAAACTTCTGGCTCGGTTTGAAAAACTGCTTTTTGTGTTAGATTTATCAAAGAATGCATTGAAATTCAGACATTTCGTCGGCGAAATCATTATAAACTAAAAAACACTAAAAAATCATTATAAAGTATGTCGACAGGAAACTTGCTCTTTTACTGACGAAAGGAAACTGTATTTTTTCGAGAAACGAGAAATTTGTATGAAGACGGAGTCTTAAAACAGTAAAAAACGTATGTTGATCATTTTGATAATTCTTCATGTTCATTGGATGAATACTTGGATGAAAACTTGGATGATTTGTATAAATAAAAGTCCACCCAAGATGTTACTTTGAAATATTTTCATTTCTTAAATGAAGACTTTTCACAGGAATAATACGGAATGCTTTCCAATTATTAAAAAAAAAAAACTGTAAGTTAGAAAAAGCGTTAAACAATAAAACCTAACGTAAGATAACAGAACTTCTAAATCATGTTCATGCATTACGAAATGCAAGCAAAACTGTATCTACATCATGAATTATGTATGTAATACCTACAATATTGCGTTAAACGTTAGTATCGCGACAATACATTGAGCTTATCTCTTAAAATACAGCCTCCTTAGGTACGGTCGGCAGCATCGCTGTAAATTACCGCGTTTATTGCCCAGACGCACTCCTGGGCGCAAGCCGTAACACGTGAAATGCATGACCAATCAAAATACCAATGTCGGGTCACCCACACACAGCCAACAAGAACAGCGCGTGTGCAAACACGCGACGCAAGCCTGTGTGAGTCTGAAATGCATTAATGTTTGCATGTGTGCCGGCTGTTTCCACGCACACATGCACCATGTTTAGTGAGATGGAACACTCGTTCGAGGGATAACGGAGGGCTCACATTTATCATGGCGGCTTAGTGTGGATATGCTTCCGATTTTTTTGGAAATTTATTTTTGGATGAGAGAAAAAGAAAACGTGCGTTTATTTCGATCCCGATATTAATCTAAGTTTATGTTCCGCTATACCGATATGAAATCGATACTTTAACTGACTCGCTATCAGGTTATTTCGCATTTACAACTGCGTAACGCAACGCGATAGCTGTTGCGGTTCTGACTTGCGTAATACATTGAATTATTAAATTACGAGTGAGTCAATTCAGTGTAGGTATTATATAAACGTACGGAGTAAAGTGAGGAAGTATTGTGAGCTAGGTCAGCATTCTGGGTTATTTATTATCATAGTGTTGTTGATAATGAATCATAATTTATTTATTTGTAATGTTAATTTTGCTGTCGTTAGCTCTTTGTTGTATGTACTTGAAAATGATTGTATAAAGGAACTTGTAATTAAATATACCTTGGCTTATACCTCTCATAATTGACTTCCTAGCAAGATGGATTTTTAATTAACACTTCAACATATTCTAAGAATGTATTCTCTGGCATGCTTAGTTTCCTGAGAACTGTAAATACAACAACTATTTACTTATTTCATCATATCTGTCATGCCACTTCAATGTCCTAATTTTCTTTTTGACGTTGTTTTTTGCTTATATTCGATAATTTTTTCCACTTCATACTATATTCTCTGAACTCTTAACAGCTCACTAGTCAAACATGTTAACGAAACCACAAACATAACACTATCGTAATCAAAAACAAAATAACACTTCCCAAAACATTATAATCTTCAATAAATAATCCCGCGTCGTATCCACACTAAACAAGCCAGGCGTCTCGGCGAGCCCCCGCCCACATAAAAAATGACATCTAAATAAATCCATTAAGAGCGGCTCTTCCTGCCCGGCTTTGTATGGCGCCCTGTTTTGACAAGCCGACTATGATTTGTGATGAGAAACATTCTATATTAACTCGAGATATAAATATGTTGGGACGTGTGAATGGATTTGATGATCGGAGGCCGTTTGATGGACGTTTGGCTTTATTTTTAGGTGTGATTATTATGATAACATATTTTAGTATGGTGTTTCGGGAGATATAGAACGTAAAACATATACAGTAAGGTCAAAAATCATTGCTTAACTTTTTTTTATCAGTAAAACTAATCACATTGGTAATGTAGCGCATCCGATCGATGCAATATAATTGAGCAAAGTGTGTCCATTTTCCGAGTAACCTCTAATTAAATCTCCGCCAGAAAGTGTACAACTATATAAATATTTGCTTTTAAAGCATCTTGAAAAGACAGACATAGGTAGAAACAACTTAAGCAAAATGATTTTTAAATGATGAACATTTTCAGCAAAATGATCTTAATAAACTATTTCTAAAATTTGCAAACTGCATATAAAAACGCTAGGCGGATAAAAGGTAAGCGAAGTGCAGTTAAGCGCCAGCCAGAAAACATTAAAAGAATAACAAGAAAGTCCACTTAGTTGATAGGAAGGTCGGTATTTTCTATTCCTTTTAACCTCCTTTTCCGAAGCTTTTTCCCATCTGTTGTGGTCGGCTTCCAGTTTTACCGGAATCAGCTGAATGTCGAATTCCTTTTAGCTTGTGCATATTAAATTGCTACGAGCAATTCGATGGCGGATAGTAAATTGAAGAAAAGGTTTAGATTTGTCGACAGTTTTTTTATTTGAACTCTCTTTGTTACTTACCACGTTTTCTTACTTGCAGATTAGCTATTTCAAATTCCAGGGTTTGGTATCTAGTATCATTCGTTCAGTCTGCTTATGGAGCTTATGATTTTTTTATTGATAATGCCTTCATAACATTTGAATGCCAAGAAACCAAGTACACTTCACAGCACTTGAGTTTTGCCCGATGGTTGACGAACTTTTGCCCTGAAAATAAGCAATTTTTATCGTGAAATTTTGACAAATTAGTCAGACAATGTGCACATTGATTTAAAACTCATTTGGCAAGACCTTGGGCACCTATCGACTATAAATTCTCTTATCCTTTGGTAAACATTATCGATAACGCTTCGGTTTATTTAGCGTCTAAAAACGATGTCCCAGAATTTTTACAACATTAATGGTATTATCGGTTCGTAAGCACAAGTAAGTATATTAAGTTGAGGATTTTTCGTCATATTTTCAAAACATTAAATACATCAAAATCTAAAGATAAAAAAGAAAACTTCATAAACTAGAGAACTACTATATCTAAACAATTGTAGCTGAAACGTATATTTGATTTGAACCCCAAATACCTCTTCACGATCAATTTAACAAAAGTACCAGAGTTACTCTTGGTCCTGTCCAAATTCCCAAACCGCACGATGGATTGCCAATAGATCGTTAGCCGGTATTTGTCGAATTACCGACGTGGCTGGAGGGAGCCCAATCCTATTACCTATTGATGTCATAGCAGCTAACACAGTCTACTCGGGGCTCAGCAATAAGCCGATTAAGGTGTAAGCAGGATTTAAATGTCAGTTCAGTAAGTCTTCGCGTTTTATCGAGTTTGCTTCAATTTTCTTCAAGTGGTTTAGTATTTTCAGTGGTTTTCGTAAACTTGTGCTTTTACAAGTTGTTTTTGGATGTCGATAAATTATGAACAATTTATCCGAAATTTTGACAATTTTAGAGAGTGGAGTAGTGTTCTCGTTGGTCATATTGATTATTCCTTTAAATTTTGCGAGTTAATAAGAACTAATTCTTTTTTTGCAGTGTAGGTAAGTTTTGATTAAATATGCGCTTGTTGCAAATCAATTTACGAAGCGCAATCTTCATTCCGAAGAATAATGTTAAGAGTGCTTGTAATTATTATCATTAGCCAAGGATTCTAAGAATCGATTTGTAGTACTTAAGTGGCGGCGCGCAACCCTCCACATAATTACAATCGTAATCAACATTAAGACGTAACTCTATTACCAATGGTTAAAAAAAACATTCAGCAGAAATTTCTCCCTTTAATAAACATTAAAAAACTACTACGCAACAAAGGGCATGTACGAACGAAACCTCAGCAAATAGCAGTGTTCGCGCAATACTTGCCAATGCTGCACGCACTTAACCAACCTACAATGACCTCCTTCAGCCCCTATTAGATCAGCCTCGAAGACCAAATAGGGGTATGGAAAGTAATGTTGAGAGGTCTAGATGGAGTGGCCGTGGTTGTAGGCAGTAATCTAAGCGCATTAGAGCGCGCGGCGTCGCGTGACGCGAAGTACATTGACCGCACCGCTCACTGTAAAGCAATTGCTCCATTAACAGGGCTAGCACTGTCACTGTTGTTTATAGCTTCTATCGATGTTATGTTATTTCGCTTTGAGTCATGATCATTACATTCATATTAGGTAGATTTGATATAATATTATCTACTGAAAGATCAAAGATTTGGGCAAAAAACACAGATTAAAATAAACCAATAGGTGAAAATTCTTAATTTGTACTTAAGTAGGTATATTGTTAAAAATATGTATGTGGTAGCCCTGACGATTAGTTGTACGAAATCTGTGAAGTGATTTGTAGTTAGTGCGCGAATACGGGGCCAACGACCGTCGGATGCAAACCACGATAACGGTTCGCGGCGTGCAGTCAGCGTTGTTTTGACGGCCCAATTGCCATTAGCCTAATGAGACGAGAGAGAGCGTGACATACATTGTGGGTTTGTAAGGATAGACAAACGACTTTTGTGCCTACGAGTACATCACAATAGACGCCTATGAAGTACGTGAGAAATGTTTTGATTCCAACCGTTCGTCAGTTGGACCAGTTTCACTAACGAGTGGAGAAAGGTTGTGTGACATAGATGAATGAGAAACAATTGATTTTAAATTTTAATTTCTGGTTCATGATTGTTTGTAGGTCAATGTTTTGGTTGATAATGAAAATGACGCATAAGCTAACAAACATGATAAACAGTCACGTTAAGAAATAATAAGAACATTTAAAATTTCCCAAAAATAATTGTATCGGCTAACCTATTGATAGTAGCAATTACTTGTACTTGAAACATATAACTATTGGGAATAATGTAATGAAATCAAAACACTTACGCATGCAGGAGAAAGATACGTTCGTTATTGGAATTTAAAACTTTTGTAAAGAAATTATAATCAGAAATTGTCAGAATCAATGTACATTGGCAGATACATTATAGCATATATCCGATGTACTCCAAGCCAAGCATTTCTGAGGAAGAAGCGGTCACGGATAAAGGTTGACCGCGACAAACAGTTTAACCTCAATCATTTAATATCACGAGTTTCTAAAGACGTACCATTTATCTATGACAGTATCTAGAGGTGTCTCAGTATCTGTTACGATATAACAAAGTTCATTTTATTTTTCTTCTACAGTCTTTTCACGTTTTAATGAAAACAATCAGCTGAGCTTGTTTTTTGTCACCTTCTTGAGAAATTGCAATATATTTGCCTCTACATTGCTTCCGTTTTTGAGGTTAAACATCTACCTGTAAAAGGAGATTTTTCTCCTTTCATATAAATTGAACACTGTTAATCAGTTTTACCAATCACACACGGCACACCTAAAAAGCTTACTTCAATAGCAATGCCTCAGAATTCAATCCCACGACCTTTTCCCACCAAAGACCATGGCTAATCAGCGCCTAAGACCAACTGAAAACATAACCAATACATTCCGTACAACATATTTATTGTAGGGCCATTCGATAAATTGTTGCAATCGCGTAAACGGTGTAGTAATCTATAAAGTACAGTAGTTCACAGATCACGCCATATGCTGAGATTTATGAACATTTAAAGCCATTATATACGATGCCGATGGCCAGTTAGTCGTTGAACTTACTGTGATAAATAAGACACAACATATTAATAGCTTGACTGGATTTGCCGCCGGCGCCGCCGCGTGTGCTTGTATTATTTATTTTGTTATTATTTATTGCGTATCGTCAATCATCGTTTTCAACTTTATTAACATGTTATTGTCGTTGGTGATAAATTTATGATTTATATGTACTTGTAAACATTCTGAGACGGAAGTCATTAAAATTGATCTTTTCTCTAGTTGCAGAAATACATAAAATCTATTGACTTACGGCTGCTAAAAGATGAAAATGATTAGTTATTAATTAAAACTCGTCTGATGCAAGTCGAACGAGCGAAAGCGAGGGAATGCGAAACAAAATTAACCCTTTGGTAAAAATTGGTCAACCATCAAATATGTGACAGTACCAAACTTGAAATTTTATTATTGTTCAAGATGTAACAGAAATGCATTGTCTATAAAAACCGCTTGAAGACAGAAGGACGGACAAACAGACAGACAGCGCATCGTTATTAACAGGTTTCCATACTAATGCTTTGGGTACGAAAGATAATGGGATCTAAAATGCTCTTATTTTTTCTTCCTCTTTGCTTAGATACTGATGACTTGTTTTTTTTTTAATTTGGAAAAGCGAATTATTCTAAAAGAAAAAAGTGGGATAATTTTGTTTTTTACTGATCCTACCTAATTCAACCCTGCTTATGATGTTTCAAACGTCACATGCAACTATCGAGACGACTTAATGATTTGAAGTATTAAAAATACCGGCTACGCTATTGAATTGTAACTACAATAGCCAACTAGTCCTCACTTAAAAAATAAAAATACCTTATATCTAACGTGTCCTATTCTCAAATATCATCCAATTTAAGGAGAAGCTTTGCGTAACATAGAAAGCGCAGAAATAGTACCTAGATATGATACCTACGTGGTTTCTCTATATCTAAATCTGACCTCCACAACCCTTAGTGAAAGTCGTATTTTGTTTTCGTTTGTCGTGTAAAGCTACTGTAGAATATCCTTAAATAGCTAGCTTATAGTGTAGTTAATACTTCAAAGATAGGTTAGGTTATTTCTGGCTTTATACTTCGCATATTTTCTAATCTCCTACCTTCATTAAGGTCACACGACTTTTATTTTTAGATAGATTCAAGAAGTGCTTTTAATTTGAAAAGATTCTCCATAATTGAGACGAAATTTTTGTTCTTCGTCAATATTTTTAATGATTAGAATCTCAAGGGAATGCTACCGATTTGGGTGTACCCCTAAATGGATATCCCCAAGTGGATTTCCCTATGAGGGTTTAAATTTACTAATAAACTTTCCATGCAATTTAAAGTCGGGTCTTTTATCTTGATAGCGATAGACACAGAAAGTTCGTAAATCACAATTTCTTTAGCCGCTGACAGAGGTGTCGCAACAAGAATTAGTGATAAATACTAGCATTACCAGCCTAGATTCAATCGGACTCCCTCAAAAACGCAAACACAAATACTAAAATAATTACGAATTCGCCTTACAAAAGTTTCCAATAAATTGACATTATTGTTTTATTGGTTGAATGGTGGCCAAGACAAGGCAATAGAAGCGTCGGTCGTCGGGGAGCAAGATGGGTCGATGACATAATAAAGGTATTGGGTCGAGTTTGGATGAGGCTAGCTCGGAACCGTAGAAAATGGTACGAGACACAAGAGGCCTATATCCAGCAATGGGAGGACAGAGGCTGTGATGACGATGATGATGCAGATGATAGCTCTGTCCAGCTATAGAACGCACTCAGTATTATCTTCACCACACAACACATGTCATCATATTTCCCGATGATCAATCGCCCCGACATTGTGTACGACAGGCAGTTATTTGTTTAACTGCACTTCTAATTAATGAAGTCGTATTTCTTGGCACCTGTCTTAAGTAATGGACGGGGTGATACAATGTCTTATAGTTTATTATGCTATATATTATTGTTAAATTATTCTCTTGTTAGACAACTCGTGACTTTATTATAAACAATGTGTTTATGAGATCTCGTGTTGTATTTTCAGAATTGTTCAGTACTTTAAACTATTGGGTCTGAGGTTCCATCTGATTAACGAAGAAAGGAGACATGTACAGTAAAAATGTTGCGATTCAAATAAACTTAAAGGATATTGCGGGGACAAGGCAAGGAACTTTGTGTGTCCTTGCCTTATCTTCTGTATTACACGTTACTGGTGATCCTTGTGACCTAAAGGCTTTCGCGGTTTTATTTATATTAAAACATACGTGTAAGTTCAATTTGAATAGCCAAGTAGTTGAGGTCGCCACGCCAAACTAACTAACCGCGACGTTTTGCGGGTTTGATCGTTGAAAGATGTAAGAACGTTGTGTATGTTAAAATTAATATTTATTCGCAATGCCGTCGTTATTAAGGTTTCGTTCCTAAAGAGTAAAAACGGAACTAAAACGGAATTAAGGCTCTGCTGTATCACTGTCTGTCACACGACTATATCTCCGTGCTAGCTAGCTACCTGAAATGATATATTTGCGTTGCCGCCATTATGGTTGGTTATAACAATAATATTGTAAACTACAGGTTGCGCGCGACTTCGTTCGCGTGCTTATAAAGATGTACCGTGAGGATTTTTGGCATTAACATTAATAGGTTCTTAGGGCACGCAATATCTCCCATTCTATTAGAATCGGAAATAACCAAACTGCATTAAGCGGGCATGGTGATCAATGCCTAAACCTCTCTATACGGGATTAGGCCTATTCCAAGTTATGTGATGTATGTAGGCTGGCATTATTTATAATTGAGCGTAAGCAACGGTACATAAATTTGATGGATGATCATAATATTAAAAAATCATAATTTTTCTTCAGCCTATTTGTACAGCACCCCTGAAATTACCTCTCCAATTCGCACTTGACCGTCTTTTTTAACGTTTATAATATCTATTTAATACACAAGTCAGTATCGAGACCGTTCACGACAAAATTATTTTTTTTTCTATAATACGACACGTTCCGATTTTAATTTATTGAAGTAAACAGGTTAAGGTGAGTGTAATTATTAGTGCTTGACAATATTACTCGGTTCAATTGAACTATAACTAGAATAATGTTTTAGTAGTTTTTGCTCTATTACCTAAACCTATTAATTAAAATGCGGGTCTGTTGTGCGAGGTACGCACGGTCTGGCCTTAAAGCTGTATAAGGTTTTGAGTAAGGCTTTTATCAAGTTGTGTACAATATATTAATGCCCTAATACTGGGACTCTTTAATTTAGACCAGGATTATCAGAAACCCACACAGTGGGACAGAATAGGCTAAAGGAATACTGCGATCGAATCGATAGATTGAAAGATTTTCAACCGACGATATAAAAGGAAGATTTCTCCGAGATTTTTTATATCGATTTACGTGTTTTTAGATGCAGAAAACCTTCTATTTGGTCGCATAAAAAACCTTATTCTTTAATTTTTATTTCTGCTTCTTATAAGAACAAGTATTCAGAAAGTTATTAATAAAATGCTAGTAATTAAGAACCGTTCCAACAAGCCAGTAATAAATTTAATAATCATCCATTAGACCACCCAGATAACACTTAAATAAATAATTATCTAGTGATTAAGATCTCTTCAGAGCGAGGTGATATAGTGATGAAAAACACGCACGGAATGATTGATGATCACGCAACGACGAGTAGAAATGTTGCTTTATCATCAGACGGGTTTCTTATAAAGGGTGTTAGGGTGATAGGAACGGTGATTATAGTAGGTAGGTACTAATGAGTGTCTTGTGTGTGTAGGTGATGTGTGAAAACAAACAGTGTTTATAATTCTAAAAGAATTTTTTATGAAGGTGAATAAAGTACATGCTATTGAGTGTCTAGAATATAGATGCGAAAAAAAAAACAGTGTTTCTAAATGTTATTATGTAAATGAGAAAGATTGTATGTATTGATATTGGTTACTCTTCCACGGTCAAATAGATAGACTACTTTTAATGTTTTTTTTATGGTAGTAGTTAGACTACGCCCTTAATTAGTATATAAGCTACTTTTCTTTCGCGTTTGGATCAGCTAGTATTTAGTATTTAGGTTAATTGTTGCTCTTTTATCCAGATAACCGTTTAGTTTTTATATAAAATGAAATGTCCTGAAAAAAAAGGCCCTGATATAAACCACCTATTAAATAAATGGGTATGCTTAGGACGAGGACCCAAATAATGAATAAATGGCGATTACTTGACATTGCTCTGTGAAATAAAATTTTATTGATGCCTTGCTACCTTAGAGTACTTTATAAATAGCTCATGTTACACGCAAAGTTTTTATAATAACTTTAAGCAATACTCCTTTAATATGTATTTCGATATAAATAGTTTTATGGTGCGATTTCAAATAATTTATCAAGTAAAAAGCCTGCCCAGTGAACCGTACGAACATATAAGGTATCCGGCTCAAACTAATTTACAAGTCTTTATTTGGAAAATTATACGCAGAACTACTCGCGTTCAGACCAGACCTTGAAACTAGAGAAAATGCACGAGAGGCCACTGCGAACTGGTTGACCAAAGTGTACACTTGATACAAAGTTATATAACACTCAAAACATTGGAATATCAACTCTATTCTCATGACGTAAAGGGTATTGTCAGCAGCAGAAAAAAGTTTGTAAAACTGTATCCCAGACGCCAAGAGCGAACCGTGTCACCGTCCTCAAATGTAGCCGCGTCGCGTCGAGCGAGAGAGCGCTATACCCGTTGAGACGTAATTAGAAAGAGACGCACAAAACGGGGACAATCTGAGTAAATTGCTTCATGATTGGATAATTATTTTATTGATACAGTTAAATGCCATTGTAGACGGACCTTAGGGTATGAATGGAGGGAAGTGCTGGAGTAATTTATGATGACAAAAACTATTTATGCTTCGTAATAGACGGTTTCAATATTCATAAGTTGGCAGTAAATATGAGTACTAATTATGTAGGGTGATATTATAATCGGTGATGAACGGAAGGGATTTATTTATGGACGATTGGTGGATAATCATTCTGTAGAGGGAAGAGAGAAATGCAGTAATCAAAGTAAAAACTGTTTTGTAGTTTGTAGCTGATCCTTATATTTTAGATGTAATTTCTCGACAAGGTATCAGTCTATTAGAGCTGTATCTCAAGCAATACTTTAAAAATGAAGAATTTCTTTTCATGCATTTCCCGTGATAAATATGAATACAAAATTCGTACCATGTTATACGAAAAATTGACGAAAATGCTTCATATATAGCTCCGATTCCTCCCTCTTCTTTTTAAACTAGGGCCCTATTTGCAATATCAACGAGGTGGCATGCTTTAATTTGTCAAAATAAATGCTTTCACTTACTTGGAGATTTATTAGAAACACCATCCTCGGGTATCACAAATATGGGCGATGATTCTTTCTAGGTAAGCTGTGCGTTAATCAGAATGTATTACCTACAGCAGATATTATCGTGCACAATTGTAACAGAGAAAGTAAATATTACTTGAACCGCTGATAACAATTTATTTACACTATTTTTTATTTGTCCTCTATTACCACGTTGTACGGTTTTTCTAGTTCGGTTGTCACTTTCTAGGCCTTATAAAAAAGTTGTGCGCTGATTAAAACATTATAATTTTTCAAGAATTACTTTCTAACGAAAAGGCCAAGTACATATGAAAACAAAAACATCGACATATTCTTATTTTGTGTTTAAATTTGCAAATATCCGTCTATACCTTTTACAACATAGAAACGGAAAATGCATTGACCACCACGCTTGCTTACTAGCGCGTCCTCTCTTTCACGCAACCTTCAGAATTAGAGCATATTTTAACATATTCATGATATTTCATTTTCATAATTCACTTCTGGCGCAAAAACATCATTTAACTAATAACCAAAAAAACAATGAAAATTTGTATATCTCTCTCTTGATAACAACTCTTTAACTTTCCTATTAGTAGTGATATGAACCTTATAGCATTATCTTTAAAGGACTTTTCAATGTATTTGGCCGACATTTCACCAAAACTCTTTGCTCTGATTTCAGGCATGCAACAGGCGATGGCTGGCTGCCAAGTAAACCAGCGATGTGGTTACAGTTTCATAGAGTATCTAACTATCCTCCTAAGAACTACATGCTCTTCTTTTTCTCTTTAGAATAGGTTTATCCAGTAAGACTAAGTGTATACTCTGTCTATTATTTATGGTGGCATTTATGGTATTCCACGCGCGTCATATCATGTCAGCAAGCCCTGGTATAGCGGGAGAATCCTCATGGATACTCAACTCTTTAGCGGAGGAATTGGGTGGAGTTAGACACTTACTGACTAAACCTGAAACGGGACCCAACTCGTTAGAATTTAAGCAGATTAGAGCTGATTCCTGCAGGGCGAGCGGGATTGTCCGAAGTGGCTACCGCTGCTGTGGGTACAAAGGGTATGCAATGGAACATGGTTTGGTTTCAGAAAGTACAGTCATTTGATGATTTCCGAACTTTTTTGGCCGTTACTGTCGTCTAATCTTTCTACGTTTAGCAGGGGACCCTAAGATTGAACGTAAGCTGACCTGTCTGCTTCGATGACCGACACCCTTGCAGATCAGAAACAGAAAACATGGTTGGACAACCTAGTCAACAAATCACATTTAACAGCGCTAATGCTGACAAACCACTCATGAACTAAGAGTAATAAAAATAGTAATTTCGTGTGTGATATCATCAGTACTTAGAGAACCAAATAACTGCAAGATTAACAGTTTCTTCTCTACAAACATTGGATCACAATATAACACAATATTATGAGAGTTTTCCCGATACTACAACAAAACGAAACGTTAACTCCGATATCAATCGCAAAGGCTTTATCGCTCGTTTTTATTGTAAACACGAGGATATGTAAATTGCACACGATTGTAGTAAGTTAGCGTTACTAAAAGTACCGTTTTACGAGATTTGTTAGTCAATTATATCGAGTGAAGGCTGTGTGTTCACATTTAAATAGAAAGCCGCTCTTTGCATTTACGAGCAGACATACATTTAAAACTAAAGACCGTGGGAAGAATTGTAAAAATGATCGTACAGGGATCAGGTGGATATATTGCAAGATAAGAGAATCTTTAGTTCATTACTTGTATGGTTCATCCATTAATAAATGTTAACAATCGCTGACCGTGGTGCTCTAGGAATCGGTGACCGTTGCGGCATAATGCGGCCTTTTCTTGGTTCTCTGAAAGCATGGTAAGAAGTTTGCGTTGCCTTTGTCAAAGTCTGTTGAATTAAGATTGGATACAGCAATAGGAAAGGACACAGTTATAGAAGATGCGATCGGTATGTGTATGATAAACGACTGTCCAAGATCACATCATATACGCACGATATTTTGAGCTAAAGCCTTACATGCTTGGCAAGATACAGACATCTTAAAAAAAACTAGTGCCATTAGACACAAAACTAGCATCCTCAAAAACGCAGCACTAAAATATTAACGACTAAGTATTTAAAGTCTTTTATCACCAGGAACGTAATAAAAACGTTTTATAGATTCCCTAATGTTCGGTCAGATCGATAATACAGAACAAGTTTACAATAAAAATAACTGGTTACCTAAACCGTGCGTCATGTGTATGGTTCGTGTCTGTAATTGGTTTGGCCGTATCTTATCACCGCTATGTGGTGTATTCTTATCACTATGTTTACTTCAACTCTGACGTACCACCACCAGATAACTTGAGCTCCCACGTCCTTTACCTCAATACAAAAAAGGCTGGTCTACTCTCAAATATACGGTAGAAAAGAAGTCAATTTATAGTGGTCGCTATAATATTATTAACCGATGTTTGTACAAGCGAGGAAGAAATATTTTCATTTAGTCACGGCCGTTTCCTGCATGTTTTGAAACGTGGAATGTGTTGCGTTGCGCAAATTAATAACATCGTTCATGCTACCTACAAACAATGGAGTGGTTTATAAAATAATATATGTACAGACAGACGGACACTCGATTATATCGCATGAATAATCTCGCACGCCGCCGGCCTACTGTATTATGACAATGCTCTTGTTTTCAGTTCAGTTGCAGGAGTTATTTAACATGGTGTTGGAGTTTTAAATTATTTATGCCAGGATGGTAAAACGAGAACAGTAGTCAGATTATCCCGTGTCTTAAATTAACATTCTATGAAAAAAGACTATTATGGCATGAATGTAGAGCTAAATTAACAAAAAAATATTTCTTCAAAAATCTGATCTGAAATTCGTTTTCAAATAGTTTTTACAGTTACTGAAACGAAAAACAATCTAACTGCATAAAATCATTTGAGCCTCAACGCGTGGCAGACACGATAAACTGTTGAAATACGACTGGTGTCGCCATCTGTCGGTCGACACGCCGCTAACAGTGGCGGCGTGTAGCCGAGATTAAATTAGAAGTTAGGGGAAGCTCACCCTGACTCCACTAACAAATGTTAACGAAGCTATTTCATTCAATGATAGAGGTTTTACATTTTGGAAAAAATATTATGACTTCTTTTGTATTTATGGTTATTACAAGATAAAAAATAATGTGGTAGCAAGAAACAAAGGCATGAAGTGTTTTGAAAATGTGGCTTTTGAGTTACCACTGTTATTTATAGCTAAGACCAATTTTACAAAGAGAATTATTTAAAGAAGATTATTAAAGGGAAAATCTTCCAAAAGTTATTACGTCCACGTGCTTGGCTTTATAAAATATGAAAAATATAAAGTATGAAATGCAGTGGTCTATCCAAGTCGTTACTTTCCTAAAGAAATTCCTTTAAACATCAAGTAGCCAATTCACGTTTAGCAGAAGCGAAGCAACTGATTCTATTGTTGTAAAAAATACAATAACGGTAAGTAAATAATAACAAAAAAGTTCAATAAAGCAGTTTTCATTCATATTTCTGACATACCGACCAAATATCTCAAGACCAACCTAACAGTACATTTGAAATGTCTAAAAAACTTATATTTATCGGCAAACGGCCAATTTCATGGACCATTAGCGTTACGCGCAGTCATTTTGCACTCAAAACTCCGCCAACGGCTTGCACCTTATCTTTATAACATAAGGTTCAATTTCCATGGGCACCCATATCAATTTATCTTGGAGTATGGCCGCGTTGAATCTGCGAATTTGATACGGTTTAAGATTGAACTGTGAACAGTGAACATTGACTCTACGTTGCACCTTAGTATTTGTGGTGAATTCCTCACTTTTACGATCCTTCATTATAAAGAGGAATTTGTGAACACTTCAATCATTTTAATGTTAGGTTTTGAAGTGATATCGGATGTGAGTCATCGGTAAGGTTACGAAAACAACGTCTGTTTAAAATTGTGCTAACTTTTTGCGAACCTTTAGCGATCAATGCCAAAATAAACATAGAAGGTACAGTGCTTGTTTAATAGTCCCAAAAAAAGACGAAAATCACTAAAATATCTATAACCAAAGAGACGAAGACCCCTTTTTAAGACGTCTAAAAGTCGAAACTACAAAAATGATCTCATATGATAGTATACAATTGTTTACTCTAACACATACATCTATCTATTCTAACCAGTTTCTCTTAAACTTTTTCTGCAATACTTCCAGAACTGCCTCTTCCAATTGCATCGGTAGTGTAACAAAACATGTACAGAATAAAGCATCTGATCTCGTAAACAAGTTAAACTCAGTGTGTAAAGCAGTTACCTGTCGGTAAGTGCCTCTAAATCAGATTACCGAGGATGCTCCCGGCGGGTATTGTTACCCCGTGTCGACTCGCTAAGCTGAAACGAATTTGCTCCTCGATTTTATTTCAATTTGATACACTTTTGTCATTTTAGGCGATTGATTAAAGGAAGATTTATTTTGGCTAGTTCATTGTTTGTTATAAGAGGGTAAGTCGTTCAAAATACACTTTGTTATACAAAATACAAGGCTGTTGGACACTGAAATCATCTTCTATTGCTTTTTTTATATTAATCACAAATATCTTTGTAATAATAATTAAATCTAATATCAGTAGGAACATCTTCAAGTAAGTAATTCAGGTAAATGTAAACATTGATTAGAAAAAATGTGTCTCATTTCATGAATAGTACAAGTATAAAACTGTATTTATACGACAGTAGGTAAATGTAAGATTACTCCAAATTCACAAAATCAGATCAGCCAATTTCATCTACACGAATATCTACTTCCGCGCACGATCCGCAATTAAATTAATCCCAAACAAAGGCTTAAACTTGACCAACAATTCTGTTATCTTTCCCGACACGTATATCATAAATCATATTAAATATTAATATACCCCAGTCGTCACACACAGTCGGCACGTGCGGTCACACTACCCCTTGCGTACGCACCCCTGTTTTACCGACCGAGCCCCGTTTACCTAACGTGTAATGAGGTAATTACCGACATCCCCGCTTAGGTGAGAGCGTTGATTAGCGTGGAAAATTTGTTATTTATGGAATTGGTTTGTTGAAAAAGGAGAAGAGATTTAACTAATGTGTAGTTTTGTGATCTGTTTAGGAAATATATTATTATTTTAGGTTTGGCCACCTTACTGTCTGAGTTAGCTACATACAATTTATTTATTATTAATTAATGTACGAGTGCAAAGCCTTCAGTGCCTGTACAAAACTAGCAAAGACGGAAGCGAAACCTCTTAGCGGGATCTGCAACACCGTGTTGCTTCCAGAACTGTAGACCGGCTGTAGGAGGTTTAAAAACGTAGCCATGAAAATAGTTTGTTTCTGATATGCCAAGATATATCAGAAAGAATTTCACGTTTTGACTTCAGGCCTACGTCTATTTGTTGTCAGCAATAGTCTAAAAATCAGTGATGATGATACCTATTACGTTGATTTCGCCCCTAGACCTATAAATGCTTTTTTTGCCATCGCATGTATTTTATTCCAGTATCTAAAAGTAATTAATTTACAAGACACAAGCAACTAAAGCCGAAAGTAATTGATGCATTTATCAAAATACAAACATCGTTTAATGTAAATTGCATTTCTTATTGTTATAATATTAATATTTAAATATGTTCCGGGAGATATGCCAATTAGCGCCACCTGCTGTCTCCTAAACAAATAAACAAACGTCGAGGAGGGTTGCCAAAAATGATGACAATACATTGTTATTCATATTCAGTTCCTTGAGTATTTAATAATGTAGCATTTCAAAGAAAAGAAAAAAAAACATTTGCAACAAAACAAATAAACCTAAAAGTATTTGTTTTATCAATCAAAGATAAGTTGTTAAATACACTTATTTTTTATTTTATCTCATATTGCGGGATGATTATAATCGTATTGCCTTCTTTTCCTGGATATTAATACACTGGAAAGCGAATATAATATTGAGTACAATATAAAATAACCAAAAATGAACTGGAATATACCTACCTATAGCTGTAAACCTTTTAATTACAAAAAACATGACAAGCAAAACAATATTCAACATAATATAATAACAATAAAATCTCTTTTACTTTACCGCACACGGAACAAATAACACATCAGTGTTATTGTCGCGTAATAAACTGTACTTGTTAATAGCCTTGAAAATAATTCGTAATAAAGTATCGTTTTAATTAAGGAGGCATCTAATTGGTGTGAGGCGGGACTGCCAATTACTGCGAATCCCGCTCAGCGTGAACCTGTCACGCTGTTAAATTTACGGTCCAAAACAATCCCGATCGCGGGATTATCCCCCGGGACTCTGTGACACTACACTGCGCTGATCGGATTTTTAGTTGGGGTAAAATAGAGATACATTTTGTGCGGGGTAGTTAATAGGTTGGTCGGGCTGATGATTGGAAAGTGGAATATCGCGTTAATATTTGATTGCTGTGTAGGCTTTGTGTGTTTTAATTTATTTAATGGAATTTTTTTAATCGAAATTCGCAGCATTTAAATTGTGTATCTAGTAGCTTCAGGTAGGTACTGAATTATGTGGAAGGTACTGAAAGAATTTGTATTTGTTTAAATGATCTCTTGTGAAGTTTACTTAAATAAAATATGACGAATAGCCGAGTGGCAGAGGTCATCACGCCAAATACATGGTCTGAGTCTGGGTATTTTTGATTAATTTCTTTAGTGCAGGAGTCGTACCTATATGAATAGTGAATCGCTTTACATCGAGGAAAAATGTGTTTCTTTCTTGGTTTTATTATTGTGTATATTTAAATAATAACAATAACTTCTCGAAATTAAGATAATTATTACTTTTATTAAATTCGAGCGGCAATAGTGGCTAAAGGTGGCTGTAAAAAATCTGTGAAAAGTCATCATTCGGGAGCGAACCAGTTGTCATGCATAAAAACCACTAAGTAGCTACCAAGGCTAAGCAACAAAACAAATCAAATTCAAAATAGATCATTTGCAGGCGGTTTTCACGACTGCTATACCAGCCATTGCTCATTTTCTACAATTATGTTTAGTATAAGCGATGCGATGCGGTAGGTATACCTAATTGGTATTCAGCTCGGCGTGAGGTCTACGTGACTAAGCCGAGAGCCTCGACTAATAGGTGAGAGACTATCGTGACAATAAACGTTGTAATTTAAAGATGTACTTAGCTGTTGTATTTAGTTATTGGACTTGGAGAGAATTTGGAGTTTACTTTTACAGTATTATTGTGAAGTGCGGGTGCAGATAAAGTAAGACATGGCAAAAAAATGCCTTTTGTCATCACTTCTAAATTCACAACACGCGAAAAAGATTTTAGCTTTTAAATATATTTCAGTTAGGTATAGGGAAATATTTGTTATGAAAACTAAAAAAAACCTTTAAAAGTACATTTGTGTCCTAATTTCCTATAATCTTTTTTTTACCCTGAAAGACAATTTTCCCGAATCAACTAGACTTGCGGTAATTGTTGGGCACGGCGCCTGACGCGGGCGATCCCGGGGGGATTAAATGACGTCAACGGGAAAGTTTTTAATGGCTTAGAGAGGATTCCCCTGGACCGGGGATGCTCGAAGTGATACCGAGTTTTATTAGCGGTCGTTGTTTGTGTTTTTCCTGAATGTTTGTTGCAGTTTTGTTTTTTTGCCAGATTGATTTTGTTGTTGCTGTTCAATCGTTCATACTCTTTTTTTTAAGTGGGTATTGCTTTTTTATTTTGGTCGAGAAAGGCCTACGGATTGAATTGACTTTGTGGAAGAGAATATGAGTGTGATTGCAACCATGAAAAGTCATAAAATATGGGCAAGACCTAGCAATTTAAATAAATCTTTCTTTTTTTATCTATACTAATATATAAAGCTGAAGAGTTTGTTTGTTTGTTTGAACGCGCTAATCTCAGGAACTACTGGTCCAAATTGAAAAATTTGGAATTTTTGTGTTGAATAGACCATTCATCGACGAAGGCTTTGGGCTATAAACCATCACCGCGCTGCGACTAATAGGAGCGAAGATACAATGAAAAATGTGAAAAAACACAGGGCAGGTTTAAATCATAACTTATATCTTCTACCCACGGGGACGAAGTCGCGGGCAACAGCTAGTAACAAATAAATCTCAAAACAACGCTTAGTGACAAAACTCCAGAACAATTTAAACTTTTAACGTTACAAGAAAGTCTAATTTACTCTTAGACATTTGGCACATCACAGAATCGCAACTATGTCAACATAAATATGGAACGTCACAAAGCAAATAATATCGAACGTTGCAGACAAGTTTTGTAACTCCTTCTTAAACTTAGTTTGAAGACCTACTAGCACCTCTTAAACAGCTGTGAGAGAGAGACGGCAATATTGGCTGTGTAGAGCGCCATCTTGCTTTAACAACTGCAACAGTCTTATTGTAAAACTATCAGTCGTCGGGGAGTGGTGCAGTTTGATGCAAGGTCCCTCTAGGGAGAAGGGGAGTAAACAATTATTTGCTACATAGTTTCCTCGTTAATTCTTTTTTTGGGAACATTTGGTGTTAGTTTTGTTAGGGGGGAAGTTGAATTGTCTTAAGGGAACTTTGGAATCTGTCCTTTTTCTACTAACGTTAGATCGAGGTCGGTTGGAGCTGGTAAAATATTATCTGCTTTCAAAGCAGTCGGATAAAACTAGTCTGTGTTAATCCAAGATGTCAGCTACCTTCATACCCAATATTTTCGAATTGGTCCACCCGTTTGAGAGGTAAGAGATAACAAAAATACACTCTTATCAAAACACACATCCTTTCCTTTATATAAGTGTGATGTAGGTTTATTTGGCACACGTTGCGTTGTTGTTTATACAGCAGGTTCCCATATGGTTAAGTAAAACTTATACGTGTACGTATTTAATATTAGCAACTGATATTTAGTAGAGTCGACTGTTTTAAGTTTATATGAATATTTAATTTAAAATTACGAATATGAGTGTAAATTGTTTGGAACGCTATCACGCGAAAACTGGTGGACAGATTATTAAGAAACTTTGTACAGATGTTCTTGGAAGTACAAGAAGTACCTAACACTTACTTTTGATTCTACTTAAAAAACGGGATTATATTTTACAGCGACAGCCGACATCCATTCTGGGGTGCCGCAGGCGAATGCTAGAACGATACAAAACTTGAAAAAAGATGGAAACCTTGCATTGACATAATCTAAATATCAGTTTTCCAATTGACAAAATTAGTATTTAAAGAACGATTTCGTTTTCTCGAGCTACAAGCCACAACATCAGCCTGTATAGTCTAATAAAAATAAAAATTTGTGTTCAATAATTCTCATTTTATTTGTCCCTATACTCATCAACGTAAAATGAAAAATGCTATATCCAACAAGCTCGCACGTTAACACGATACTCGTCGCACTATCGATAAATTATACCTAATGAGGCCCACCTAAGGTGCTCAGCTAGTCAGTTGTGACGTCATACCCGTAATGGCCGCGATAGATAGGTGTCAATTTGTTTTAGTCGAGCGGCCCGTGTGTTCTTGGAGGCGTTTGCTTATTAATATTTGATGATTTTGAAGCTCAGGCTTTTTGTTTGAATTGTTTCTTGGGTGATCCGAGTTTGGCCGGTGTTTTGTTTTTTGTTTCTGAACCTGCATGCTTTTAGGTTTTGATTATAGCTACCGAACTTTTATTTTGTGGTTTTTGTTGTATTTTTGTGCAGAATTTTATATTTGATTTATATCTGTTTTTTAGGCAATATGTTCGGGATAAGCACCATATACTTTATTCATTTTTTTTGTTAAATTACACTGTTCTAATACAGGTATAAATTTTGATTATCTAACAATACATATACAATCTAAATTCTCTTAAAATGAACTCCTCTGACAACATAGATCCATACATACAGGAAACAAATTATTTGGCTATACTCCCAATTACAGATCAGTCACACACCTTAGTTTACGACCACTACGTATAAACCATACTATTGACAACATCATTAAAAGTGCCGCCAGTGTCAATTACATCTGACAATCGGGCCGCGGCCGGTAAAGCGATGAATTAAACGCCTATAAAACCGGGCTGCCTACCATCACATCTTAAAGGTAGAATATGTAACCTGTGGGAAAAAGATGGCGCTATACAGAGCGTAGAGCTCTATCTCGCTCCCACAACATGAATAGTCCGACTCCAAGATGTCGTAGTAGGCCTCCTCGCACCCACGGAATATATACCAATTAGCTGGATATAACATGCCATAAACTTTTTGTTTTTAAATGTTATGTAAATTAGACTGTTTATATTATAATGTAGTATATTTATTGCGGCAATATTGAGTTCTATCCAGTTCATATTTATATTGAAGTTCTAAATGGAATCTATTTTTACAAGTTTCTCCTGTTTTTTCTCTTTATTTGTCTTTAGTTTCTTAACTAGAATTATTTTTTGCCACCATATTGACGATGAATCAAAATTGTTTCGATTGAAGATCGCAGTGTTACACTAGCTGTTACACGACTACTATTTAGGCCAATTTACAAGATAAGACAATTTACGCTCTTCAACCATGATTATTAGATCGATCAAGTGCAAAATAACTCTCTATTTAATATTGACAGTAATGTCAAATCCAAACTTTTTAAATTGAGATGAATGTACAAAAAGTAAGATAATAAAATTTAAATACTTTATACAAGTCTTTATCTTTTATTAATTTTAAGAAGACTCTAAATAAAATCTGATATGCCTAATAAGTAAAATGGATAATCATCTAGAAAAAATGAAAACAAAAACAATAAATAACACAGTTGTATTAATTGAGTGCATGAAAGTAGATTAAAATTAGAGGCACGAAATAAAGAGAGCATTCACCACGGTGGTCGTACGGGTAATGGGTTCGATACGGTGTGATTAACTGGCGGCACTCGAACTTGGTTCTGTATTGTTTTGAAATGTGACTACTTTTCAAATGAAAATGGGATTTTTTTCTTTTTAAAAAGCAACTCCCCCCTCAGTAAGGAATTTAATCCTTGTGTCGTGAGGGGTTTACAAACATACAATTCACACGCACAAAGACACCCAGGTTCAGAACAAGTATTCGTGGATCACATATATGTTGGTTCTACGCGGGATCGAAACCGCGATCGTCGTGCATGTAGAGTTTGCCATGGTGATCTCTACCTCTCGGCTATCCGCGCAGTTCAATTCTGAGTGATGAACTGTTGGGGCAAAAGGATAACAAACTCTTTGAATATAAAACATTAAAGGGACTGGCTTTAAAAAAAGAATATTTAAGTGCGTGTGTAATAGTCTATTGTGACACTATAAGACTAAATTAGGAATTAGTATATTAGAGGGAGTGTCTACAGTAGCAACTATGGACAAAATAGTCTCTTGTGGTATGGACATATTGTCAAGAAGAATTACAAGAAAAGTGATGATGACCGAACAAGGTATGCTAGGATTGGGTAAAGATAATATTATGAAGGATAATAATAAATTCGAAACCAAATTTGTAGACATTGCATTGAAGACGCTTCGTCCACAGTAAAATAAATATTCTTTAATGAAATTGTGGTGCTCACACTTTTACGGTTTCTAAACTCAACTCCTCTACAAACAAATGCCAAAGAATCATGCCTTCACATTCATAATACTTAACTCAACTTTCAAAACTCATACAAAACATGTTCTCGAGTATTATTTTAATGAGTTTCCTTCGTGTTTATATCACGCGCGCGGATCTCTAAAAGTTAAATAAATTGCCGTTCTTGTGAAGTACAAAGCGCCGGTCGGGATGCTCCGCTTGTATTTCATTCAGCCTATCAATGGAATGCCGCGGGATTAGCCCATCGTTATGGCTCATAATCATTTTTATATTTAATATTTTATTTTATTTATTAAATTATTAAAATGTGGTTGTTTTTGATACGAAAATTTGTGTTATTGGTCCAAAACAAAAGAGTCGTTGAAGGATTTGGGAGAAGCCTTTGCCCAGCAGTGGGACACAGTTTGCTAGATAAAAAACGAAATATATCAATTTTTATTAAAACTTCCTAAAAATCTGGATTTTTTGTTTCAAAAAGCGTTTACCAAAAAGCTCATATTCACTTAGCTTAAGTGAATGCTTGAAATAAAAGCACACATAACAAATGTCGGCTTGATATAAAGAAGAGTAAACTTACTGGCGTCAAATGGTCAACAATAAACATGGTGGTATCGAGTCACGTGAGTATTGACCATGGAACTGACCATGAGGTGTTAAAACATACCAACAGGTTTGCATTCAAGACGCTAATGAGACCGGTCTGAGATAAGATAAGGATAAAAAAAAACACTAACTTTTAATTTGAAAATTAACTAAAATTTTAAGTGATTGAATTGTACGTGCATGGAATTCTTTGAGAGATTCATTAACAAAAAGCAATAATGTATTTATACAATGTTCAATTTATTAATATGTAATTTAATTCGCAAAATATTTAAAAGAAGAGAGTTAAATATGAAAATCAATTTGAGCAGCGACGATTCCCCGATTCATAACATTGACGCGTCCGCGTTCACAACTGGTTGCCGTGGGTGTCTAGGGGTATCGATTGATGACAAACAGAGACAGCAATACCACCCCATAAACGAGCCAGAGAGAGGCGGAGAACAACCTTCCAAGAATAAGATAGCATCAAAAGTTATGCCGGGAAGAAAGAGACGTCTCAGGCGCACTCAATAAAAACAGTTTTTTTTGTATTTTTATTTTATTTTTTCGTTCGTATACGATTGTTAAGTGGTTATTTATTCATAACACCTTTGTCGGTTTTTTGTCGCGCTCATTAACTCGAATTAGTTTGAACAGGCGTGCGGCGTTTGTCATAATGACTGAGTAATTACGGTCTTTAATATTTCGGCTGTTAAAATTTAATTTTCGTTGATTATTTTTTTCAATGGTTTAGGGAATTGATTAAAGAAAATGGATGGGAAAATTGGTTTTGTTGTTTTGATAGACTATTATTTATTGATAAATAGTTTTCGTGACAATAGAAAACTACATATATTCTCTTGATATTTCACCATAAATTAATAATACCTTTTCAATTATTTGGAATGACTTCTTTACGGTACGAAATAATATTCGAAAATTTTGATTTTAACTCTTTTCAACTTAGAATCACCAAAATCGATTGATCTTGTCCGAAGTTTTGAGGTAAAAAGCAAAATACAGACGAATTAAGAAGGAACCTCTTCTCATCACTTTTTGAAAACGGTTTGAAAAAAAAGACCTTCAAAATTGAAAACAAAAACGCCACTCAAAGCGGCTTCCGTGCCACGCATCTCAATCGAAATAATTTAATTATTAATTTTAATTACACGAATAACCTTTTGTGTGAATTCATTTGTTCATGTTTTACCTGTCAACACCTGCATCGAGTACATACCTTTGTAATTAGAGAACGAACGTAATGAAACAACTTCAGCTGTCAGCGATGATACCTGATAAATAAAACAAAACGTATAATTACGATTCGTCAAATTTTAATGATGGAGTTGCAGTTATTGTGTAATAAAAGTTACTCGAAGATGAAGTTTAATAATGACTAAAGTATGTATTGTCTAGCTTTTGGCTGCAACTCCCGCGTGGACGTCAGTTTACAGCGCGCCGTGGTCCCCATTTTCTCCATGTACATGCCAAACGCGGAAGACGTTGCACGCCGGCTTAGGTTTAGTCAGAAAGAGTCTGACACTATCCAATTCATCTCCCGAGTGTGTGAGTCTCCATGAGGATTCTCCTGCGATACAAAAAAGGTACTATTTCGGCGTATGACACCACCTCACCTTACTTAATATGTGTTCAACACTACCCGCTGTCTCTCCCGAGGACGTGGATGTCCAAGAGCATATGCCCTAAAAAAAAACAATTTATTTACTACCGTTTTTTTGGTAAGGTGGCGGAAACCTCATGGTCATCCACCTCGGGGGAGGAAATGGGTAGTGTCAGACATCCGCATTAATGTGTCGGTGCAATCCTTCATACAGGGTATTTACTACCTTCTGTTTTCTATTACTAGATAATAAATAAAATACCTAGATACCTATACTTATTATCTTGTCTCACAGGTCATTCGTAAAGCTTCCTGTATTTGCAATGAATACTAATAAACTTCCTTGTAACAGCGTTGTTCGTTTAGAATAAATTGCTGCAGTTTACTTATAATGCACATTTCCGCTGCAAATAATTGATTTCGAATTAATAATATGTGTTTAATAATATTGTTATTGTTAGTCAGGTATCGGCGAGTTATATGGCGGAGAGGTTTTACTCCAACGTGTTTGCTTACACATCTTTACCGAGATTGCCCGACTAGTTTCTGAGGCGGAGGCGGGATTTTAAGTCAGCTGAGGATTGGGTCCGAACTAGTCGGGCAATCCGATAAATACGCGAATATTCCTCATATTACTATGAAGTTTTTTAAGAACGCACAAAGTAAGTTTCGTACTAGTGAATGGAAAGCATCAATTTAATATTAAATGAGTTTAAATCGTTCTTATTGTCCTCATCAATTTTAATACTCCTTAAACACCCCAAATAACAGTACTAATTAAAACATGTTCGTGATAACAAAGAAACGCTCAAGTCACGTGTAATAAGGCCGTTACTGAAACCAATCAGGCGTGGTGATGAAACGGATTCTGGAAGCGATAAGAGTCTTGATTTCATGGTGGTCTCATGCGCTCACGCCGAATCGTAAACTTTGATTAATATAATAAAAATACAATCGTTTTCTATTGAGGCGAGAATTAAACTAGAATTAGATGTTGAAGTGTATAAAGAGGTAGGCGGGGTGCCTTGTTACAACTTTAATTGCATTTCGAAAATATGTACGTCATGAGTAGAGTAATGAGTGGGTGAAATCAAATAATAACGATAGGCACTTAAATATATCATGTCGCTGGTGCTTTTTGAGGTTCCGTAATTGGGTAAGAGTAGAATCCGATAACTGAGTAACCGCTGTTTGTGAATTTCACTCCGTCTATCCGTCCGTCCGTCCCTAGGCTGTATCTCATGCACCGTATTCACTACACGTATTTGTTTCAACCGATTTATTTTGCAAAGATGAGTCGCAATGACTAGTTATTTATTAAATAAGTTCGTTAACGTGTAAGGTTTTAACTTAAGAAATGTGTATATAATTACAATGCTCAAGAAATTAGCAACAGCAAGAAGAAAAATTATCAAAAGTATTCGTATGATTAATTTCTCCAACAAAGGCGTCTAGGCATCTATCGTCGTACATACCTATAGTACAAAAAAACATATTCACAAATATACTCAGAAGTCCGGTCTGTCTGCATCTGAGTCTGGGCCTTCAGGGCATCACGGACGAGCCATTAAAACAATTGAATAGTTGGCGAATGTTCCTACGTTTAATTCCATAAGTTCATAAAAGGAGGTCCATGTATGATTTTAAAATTAACTATCAATGTAATGCGCAGGCAATGCGCAGACCTACTACATCTCCCTGAAATGTTTTTACTTTTCTGTATTGTGTAAATTACTTATGTGTACGGGCAGTTTATGTTAAGAGAGTAGAGGATAGTTTAAATCAAATATTTAATTTTATCTCTTAATTTTGTTGAAGTCATCACGCCAAACCCACTTTCCGCGACGTGTCGCGGATTCGATCCCCGCGTAGGAGTGTTTTTTGAGTCTGAATGAATCTGTGTATGTGCATTGTATGTTTGTTAAACCTGTGGCGACACTAGGATTAAATTATTTTCTAACAAAAAAAACTTGTCCGGAATGGCACACTGTTGTTCTAAATAGTTCCCAATCCGCTTCTACTTGTCTCTTCCATGAGCAGTGACCAGTTCGATAAGAACTAATCCAGGCCATCCCGCCATCTCAGTCCGGGTCGGCGCCGGCGCTTCGCTGATGAGTTCAATTTTGTCCCATTGGCTAGTCCGCCGTATGAAAAACATATTTAATGACTCAAATGATTAGTTATTCCTTCTTGGTTGATCGAAAATCTTAATTTAGAAATCTCCATAAGATCCTTACTTAAAATTTTGTAAATTGAACGAAATGATTTTATTGCTTTTAAATACTTTTAATCTTACGTCTTACGATGGTGAGTATCATCAAAAATAATTACCGTCTTGAGAAAACCGTGAGCCCATTGTTCCCTTCAAGTTCCCTTGAATTTAATATCAATTAAAATTCCTTTTAATGGACTCTAGAGCTTTTAATAAATGCGGATCAAAGCTTTTTGACAGTTAGCGGCGCGGCACTTATTACGAGTTTTGTTTTTCCTGTAGGCGCGTGTAATTTTCACGTCTCGTCCAAATCAGAGTAACGTTTGTCTGGCTTTTGACGAATTGTATCGTATGAAGGTATTTTATTATTTACTTTTTTTAAATAAGATTCAGGTTAAGACTCGCGTGGTTTTACCGATTCGTGGCAATAATGGTGATATACATATAAGTACCTATTTATGCTTAGTTTATAGAACAAATTAAAAAATATTTATAAATCAAATTTGTTTGTCACACAATATTGATTATGTGATAATGTTTTCCTCACGGCAAGGTAGCATACCTACAATCCACCCTTAAATGATCTTAGTCCTAATAATTTCCTCGCATTAGTCACAATTCCTTACGAAAGTATATTTTCCTGTTCTTGATATCTCCAATTAGAAAGTCAAATTACAATAATGATCCCTTTAAAATGAAATATAATGTCAGTCGTGAACGTTTTAACTTCCGACTCCTACTACGTTTTCTCGAATTGTTTTCGCTGCCAAATATGGAAATAATTATCACTGCGTTTGGCAAACAGATTGTATGTTGATGACTTATGATTGTTGTTTTAAAATGCTAATGATCATTAAGGTAAATTATGTCTTGCCGTGTAAATGACATGTAGAATTAAGGACCACACTGGGAGAGAAACATGAGGTTTTTTGAGAAAGAATGTTTAAATGATGGACATCCAAAAATACTTTCTTAAAAATGCCGTCTACAGTTTTTCCACCCTTGAACTTGATTTTAAATCCGTGCCAGAGGACAAATAGAAGAATTGTTAGAAATAAGAACGACAATATCGAAGATGACAACAAGAGCTAAGTGCAGCTTTATGAAGCTGTGTCTAGTTGGGATTCATTTTGAAAGCGCGCACCTAGAGTCTATAGTTCTGTAAATTTACTGTTTTTTTTTGTTTTGTTTTAAACCCACGATCAAAATCAAAATGTAATTGAGCAGCACGTGTCCGCATGGTCCGCAGTTGAAATGGGAGGATAAACCATTCTGTTTGTGTTTATTCTCCGATTACTACTAAATTGCGTTTTATTCAGGACCAACTAGATTCGCTCAAGATTAATATCCAGAAATGTTTCTAGTCAACAGTACATCAACGGCCTCTGATCAAAACGTTTTTACTCTAGTTGCGATAAAACCATGTCTCAATAAACTACTGATACTAAAGATAACACATTGTTTCTGCTGTTACCCCGTATTTATGCTAAGCTATCTAAATAAATGATCAGTAAACGGTAATGACTACGACCGCCCACAATAACACTTTGGCTCTAGATATGACGTCACAACCACAATGTCCACCCCACGAGTAACGCGGGGGGTAAATGTTAATTGGATATCGACGCTGCATCAATAATAAAGTTATTGCTTTATTCATGTTCTCAATTTACTCACAACAGATGTTTTTGACGTAAATTAATTTGTGAGTCATTTTTTTTTCGACTTGCTTTTTCCTTTGGTGGTAGTGTTATCAGATTACAGCCAAAGGTACTTTTTAAGGAAATATTGTTTTTGTTAGGTTGTTTTTTTTTTAAGAAAAAACATGTTTATGAATTACGAAAAATTTTAATTCAGAATTTTTTCCATCGCCCCGGTACACGGGGGAAGGAACATGGGTGGGTTTTAGTCAGTAGAAGACTGACACTTCCCTCCGCTCAACCCGAAGTGGAAGGAGTTACGTGATGATTTCCTACCTGGAAAAAAAACTATTATTTTTGTACTATTTGATTAAAATTTACTACCAGAACGAAGTGCTTTGGCCTCAATTCTAACATTAAATTGTAATGCAACCGAAATTGTAGGAACCAATATAGGCTAATTAAAACCCAGCCCCCTCCCACTTCCCTCTATACTTCTTTTCTCTAAGACAATAGTATTGGTACAATAAATATTAGTATTTACTTTATAAGATTGGCTAGCGGTGTAGGTTGGAAGTGAAACCGCACCGCTTTCTAAAGGTAAGTGCTCACGATCGAGCGCGGTGATGCATTTCTATTATTTTACGTAAAACTGTGAGTACTAAGTTACGCAGAATATACTAACTGACGGTGGTTGCAAGGATACGCGATAATCGACCTTAAAGCTTTGGATTCAAATAGTTACATAGATGGAAATCCCGTGCTTGTACTATAAGCTACTACAGCAGGACTGTTGGTCATTGTGGAAGCGAGGTAGCACATTACACTGAATGTAGCGTTGTCTTGCTTCCACAACAAAAGCACCAAAGCTTTCGGTTACATTGATCACACGTTCAAAAACGAAAAGTTTTGTTTCATCATTAAGCCTTTGAATTCAAGCAGAGCTTTTGATATACTAAAGGACTTTTCAAAAACAATACAACATTGTCATGAGAAAATACTTCGATATCCAAACTGCGACTTTTAATAGATACCAACAGTAAGATTCTGAACAAATCAAAGTAAAGTGTAATTTTCTGAATGCAGTTATTTCTTTTATTAATATATTTTAAGCCTGTCATGGTGGTTCGAAAAGTTGTGGTCACATGGTACAAACAAAAAAGTTTATCGCGTTCATACGAATTTTTGAATCATGATTGAACATCACGATGTACCTTAATAAAGTGATATATATCGTTACAAATATTTTCACGTAAGTATCGCATTTCTTACGCGGCCTTTATATGCTAATAAATGTTCTAACAGGTACAGATTTGCATATCGCATGCATTCCAAACGGTATGGAAACATTCAACTATGCGATAAGTTAAATGAAAAGAGGGAGATAGTTAATCTTTTCACTTAACATAATATTTTCATGTATTGTAAATAATTGATATTAAAGCTGATTTACATAAGCTCAATGTAAGAGATGATGGAGGAAAGCAATCAGAGAGCTTATCTTACACTACATCTTTTTATATTGTAGTTGTAAGGGAGATGCTGCTCTACACCGTTTATAGCGCTGTCACTCTTCCACAACTGCAACTGTTTTACGCGATAGAACCGCTTCTTCTGAATCCAAACGACATTTTTGTTCGTTACATGATTTGTTTTAACAACAAAACCATACGAACAAACAACTTTAAATAAAAAATTACTGAGCCAATCTCGATGAACTTTTTGTGGAATCAAATGACAACTATTTTACCTCAAAAGAAAAAATGACAACAAATTCGGTTCATACAGAAAATTCGGAGTTCTGAGTTAAATAAAAAAAAACGAAAGAAGTTCCTTCTTTGTTCCAGTCGTTAGTTTTTCAACCGTTAGACTGGTAACCAACAATCCCAAACAACCAAATTACATAATGCCACCAGTCTTGCCTGAATACAAATCCACTTAAAATACTAAATTATCCATCAGTCTACCAACCAAAAATATCCAATTCTATTTTAAACATGCCAGTTCTCATCTCACAATACATAAATTAAACTAAAATCGTTCCATGGTAGCGGTGAAGTGAAACTGCCGCTTTCTACTGCGCCGGCGCAGCGCACGATTCGCGCGCCGCATTTCTATTAATCATGACGTCAACAGCACGACGGACGGGCTGCGCGCACGCCAGCGAGTCACGTGTGCTGCCAATACCAATTGTTAGGTAATTTCACACGTTTGCTGAAGAAGAAAGATTTTTAAATGGGAATAATTAGTTATTAAGCTAATTAATTATCATACAGTTGTATGAACGGTCATTTCATAAGATTAATTTCTTATTGCATGTTAATGTCGTAATTAAGAAAAAAGCTGATGTTCAATGCAAACAATCGTCATGTTCCTCATAGGAAATATCTGATGATTCACGAAAACACTCCGATCCATGTTCCTCATAACGTTGGAAAACTATCATCGACTAAAACTAGTCCCTTTGTAGGGCATTAAGGATTTGCGATTACGATTAATCACGGTAGGTAAATAACTATGTTTGAACTGTATTTGTCTAAAAATAAAACATTTATTTAAAATGAAAAGCGATAAACTATATATATGAAATATTTATTTTTCACACTAGACCGCACGTCATACGCTCCAAATCATTTTCAATTATCCAATAAAAAACAATAAATTTATTTCTATTTCTACGGTCGATTATTTACACTACGCTAAAACCTTATCGATATAAAACGATTTGAAAGTTATCGATTCCACAATAATATTTCTGTTTATGTGTTTTTTATGTATGTCTTACACAATAAGGCCTGGTTTCCAAGTAAAACTCATCAATGAAACGCGAAGAATGCGGATGAACGCGTGTTATAAATTCGATACGTAACCAAACTCACGAATTTTGATCAATACGTCGGTGTAAATTATGATTTTATGCTATAAAAAATATAAAGAAAGGATTGAGAATCTCCTTCTTTTTGAAGTCGGCTAAATAAGAATATTACATTAGGACAGGCAAATATCGTCACATACAGGACGCCAAAGGAAGGACATCGTCGCCGAGATCGTCCGCGGCTAAGGAGGTGTGATGATGGTCTGGAAGAAGAAGGGTGATGCCTTTGCGCAGCAGTGGGATCTGCCAGGGTTATATAAAAAAATACTATTTTTGAAGTCTTTTTAAACAGAATAAGTACCACCATTTTATCACAACAACTATATATTTATTGCAACAACTATATTTACCTCTTTAAGAATCACTTTCATTACAGTTCTCTTACATTTACTTGGTCTCAATTTTCACGTCTTGATAAGTACTCTATGCCGCCGGTTTCCCGTATACTAATTCTTGATGAGTTTTTAGACTCGTAAAAACATTGGTGCGTGACGGGATTCGATCCTACAACCATTTGAATCCAAAGTCTAAGCCCATACCAGCATTTAAATTAAGGTTACACAAATGCTACACGTGGGTATCGAAACAGCAACACAACACGCTATTAAAGTTTACCCCTCTAAACACACAACTCTGCTATTTTGAAGACCTAGTTTCGCTTAAATTGCCCTCCCCTTATAAATAAAGAAGGGGTTACCTTATATTTTCCCAAGCAATTTTGAGACCTGATTCCAATTTCACAGTTAGACATCCGTGCAGTCGAAATCTACTTATTAAAAGATCTTTTATTTCGTAGTCTGTAATTTTACGTAAATTAACCCTTAAGAGCTTAAATAAGCCAGTTTCAAAAACAATAGTCTATCTTACTATGGCGTAAGTAAGAGTCGGACAATCAAATAAAATTTATCGTACGCAGTTCGTTGTGTAATATTGACCCATTAGAGTTGAAATTGCTTTTCCATGGAGACGCTAAGTGAAAGAATAATCTTTGTTCTAAACTGTTTAAGTGCTCCCACATTTGTTTTCTTTTATAGTGCTATCGTAGGTGACGCAATTCAAACGAGATTGATATTTTGGTGTACTGATGTGATCACCTCGGTTTTCCTATACCTACTTATGCTATAAGGTTATTAGTTACTAATAAAATAATAACTATTTAATTTCTCTGAAATACAGAAAATATTTATAATAAAGAAAATATTAATATTGGGCAAACACCATGATATAATAAAGGGTTGAGTATTAATCAGAGGTTAAAAAAAAATTGTATCTATAATTAATTACAGCAATAACTCCATCAAAGTCAATTTAAGTTGCAGTTAAGAAAAATGAAACATTAACAGTTGTGTTAGAAATCGATGAATGTAAAAAAAAATAGATCACTGACGCTACTTTTTTCCAATTCGATTAAAACATTTCATATCCCTATTGACTCATCACCATCAGGAAACAGTATTTGATATATTCCCGAGCCGTAAATGTAACAGACCACAGTGAAGGCGACATGATTGATCTGTTACGATTATGACGCGAGTCACGAAGCGGCTGGGAGTCGCGGAAGGCGGCGACACGCGGCACAAAGCTGAGAGAACAACTTTGTACTGTTAACTAAAGAGAAATTGAAAAAGTTTTTGTAGGGTGTTGTCAAGTGCAAATATAAATAGGTTATGAATGTCAATATGGTGGACAATAAGAGTCCGGCAAGTGGTCTCTTCGGAAACTTCTGTGTTCACTGTGAAAGGGATGAAATGCGTCCAGTAGGTTATATTAGATAATTAGAATGATGTTGGTGGAGGTGATTACGTTACTCATAGGTACAAATTTTACAACCCCGCTAAGTCATCAGTCCGAACTGTAGGAGTCTGAAATTGGCGGGTAATCACTTACACGGTTTAGTCAAATGCTTGGTAAAATTAGCTGAATGATATACCTATATTCATTTATTGATGGTAGTATACCTGAATATATTGACGGGCCTGTTGGTCTAGTGGTTAGTGACCCTGACTGCTATACCGGAGGTCGTGGGTTCGATTCCCGCCCAGGACAAATGTTGTGTGATGAGCATGATCATTTGTTCTGGTGTCTGGGTGTAATTTATCTATAATATGTATGTATTTAGAAATATATAAGTAAGTTTATCAGTTGTCTGGTTACCATAACACAAGCTCTGCTTAGCTTGGGATCAGATAACCGTGTGTGAGTTGTCCCATGATATTATTATATTATATTATTATTATTAAGGCGCTATATTAAGCTTTTTAGAAAGCGATGGCCTAACTCAATTGAAACGTTATGGTGCGTGTTTTTGCTTACATTTATTCACACACATTTACACTTAAAGTGAACATTATAACAGTTTATATAGGTAAGCAAAAGGTGATATAAATGCGTATAATAATCCCTCATTAAAAACAGTATTAAATTATCATTAATTTCTACTTCAGTTTCACAGACTTCATTAATATCAATCTAAAACCGACTATAACTGAAACTAGTCAAAACTAATGTAAAATTATAGTGTTCATGTTTGCCGCCGGTTACAATGCTGTTTGAATCATTCCTTTATTGATAAATGCATCGCGTTAACTATGCACATGACTAGTGCTATTAATTAATTAAATGGACGTGGTGACTCCTCATTAGTGATTGGTAGGAAATACAAATGAAGTATTATATTGTAGCTTTAATAAATAAACAAGATTTATGAATGTTATAATCTGAGTTTACATCTGTATCTAGTAGATTCATGATTTGTAGTTTACTTTTTGTTGATTGAAAGTGACCAGAGTGTCGGGAGACGTGGTCTTGGCCCAGGTTTAGTCAGTAAGAGTCTGACACTATCCGTTTCCTCCCCTTTGAAGGCGGGTGTCAATGAGAATTCCCCCACCTAACCAAAGAAAGGGTAATTGTTCTTAGTACTTAAGTAAAGGTTATCAAAGTAATGTTTAAATGTTCACAATTAAATACATTGCGTACAGTGCCCTATCTGGCCTCAAACTATCCCCAAAGTTCCTATAAATACAAAAACTTCTGTTTTAGGTGGGAATCGAACCCATGACCTGAAATTTAGCAGACGGTCCAACCAACCTCTAGACCACCAGGCCAGTCGAGTGTAATGTGACTGTATATATACTGAAACATCAATCGTCCGTAAATTGTCGTTGGGTTTCATAGTTCTCTGGCACTTAGCAGCCAGAGATTCCTGAAATTGAGCTGTGTTTTTTAAGAGATTTTTACAAAAGTCAATTACAATTTGTAATCACTTTCGTGAGGTGGATTAATATACAGTATTCTCGCGCGTATTAATCGGTATCGTCTGACTAGTTTCAAAACTCCGATGGCGAGACTAGACGAGCGATCCCGATAAATTAAGCGTCAAATATTTGTATGAAAGAGGTGAATAAAAGGATGATTATTTACATTATCACTGGAGTTTTACAAAGCCTCGTAGGCCTTAATAGTAAACTATTTACCAATACTTGTGCGGTCATCATTACCGATGCTAATGACGACACCAATTAATGATTAGCAAATGTGTGCTGACTTTTAATTAATTGCTTAAGAAGTGTTTATGAAGAAAAAATGTTTGAGCAAGCAATGCAAGATTCGAATCAATTAGCAATGCCTTAGTAATCAGTAGAGTTCAATTTTAGGAATGGTGTTAATTTAATGTCTATAGAAGATTTTTTTTTAAATCGGTGAACGTTAGTTCCTGTGATATTGAAGGAAAAAGCTGACCATAAATTAAAATAATTAAGAAAAAACATGTAACACCTACATACAAATTTATCTCATATCATTCCAAGAAATACATTTGACATAGCGAATAAGCCTTATTAAAATATCAAAGCCAAGTCCAGCGAAACCCCATTTGGTATAGAGCCAAATAAGCAAACATCGACATTCAACATAGACGTCATTCACATCCATCATAATAAAGTACATACATTAGTAAGAGTTTCACATGAAAAGCGGCGGACCACACAAACATGATTGATCTCTTGTGTTATGACAGAGCCGGTTGTCGCGACGCGGCAAGACGCGGCCAGGCGCGGGATGACGCGACAAGGCGCGGCGAGGCGCGGTAAATCACTCTGTTTACCAATACGCGAGCGGGCGCATTACCAATGCAAATGACGCGCTATTGAGCCCGCTCTGACGGTAGCGATAGCATGTGACGATGAATGATGATAAGCAAGTGACATTTTTATATTGGCATTGAATATTTTACCTTTTTTTAATCTTGAAATAAAATTCACGGAACAAGAGGAAGACTGAGGAATAAGGTGTTAACAAGGACTTATTGACCATAAAAAATATGTCAATTCAAAAAGAGTCGTTTTTACATGCACGCATAAATTAGGGTAGTGATTTTTATATTGGGAATTTTATTTTCGATTGCATACGATACCAACAACAAAATATTAAGAAGCTTATGAAGTGAAAGTAAGAAATTCGAAAGTACGCTTTAATACATTCGCCACTTTATCTCTCATATCTGATTACCTACTTAATATCAAGTGTCATTTGATTTTGCTTATAGCAAGAACATAAAAAGATGATATAAATGAAAGAAAAAAAAATTGTGCTACATTTATTTATACTTAAACCTTTTCGTAGTCGATATCAATAGGTTATTTGTTAATAAAAACCGTTTCGTCCGTCAGATAGTTTCCCAAAAAAATATTCAAAAAACATTCGCAAATTCTTTTGAACAGAGATTAATCCTGAAGCTATTTAGTTTGTTTTGAGAGCATTGGGATGTTGGCAGTTTCGTGCTATTTAAAATAAGTTCTAGCTAACATTTTTCGGAAGAAATATTACCAACAAAATAATTCTCTCACCTTGCCTATTTATCTCATCTAAATTCTGATACGATTAAGTAAAAGTATTTTAAAGAAAAATAAATAAACGCCTCTGTTTGCTGACCATACATAAAATTTTCGACAGCATGTTTTGCTTTTGCGTGCCGTGATTGTGTTTGTGTGTGTGACGTTGTAATGTACGTATACAGACGGCGCTACACGTAAATAAAACACACATGAGATTAAAACCAAACTAAAATGACCCTCCGCGTTTCCCAAGCGTGTAAGAAACTTGGAGGGATTTGATGATGGGTGAGAGAGATTGGTGGGTCAATAAGGTTGGTTGTTTTAAATATATGCGTGTTTGAATGTGTGCGTATGTCGTGAGCGCGGTGTTAGCACTCGGCTCACCTTCGTGCGACCTCGTGTTTCGACACCGGCGGCCGAACAGCTAGTTATTGTTCCCCCGAAGGTTCGCGCCGGCGCGCGCGCAGACTACTGATGAGCTCTCGACGTTCTATTTTTAACTTCGATACGAGTTTGAGATGTATGAATGTCGAATAAGGATTGTAACGCTTGTTTTAGTTTCTGAGTTTCTGCATTCGATGACAGTACCTCTTTGTACTACGTTTTGAATGTGTTTAATGTTCAAACGAAGTTAGTGTAGCCATTGATTACTGGTGGCCGATATAATTTAAGCCGTTTGAAAGATTCTTATCAGGAACTTGTAAATAATGAATGAACCATTTAGTGCACTCGTGTTTAAATGGTTATGTGGAGATAGGGAAGTTGAATTTATTAGCCACTTAATAAGAGATAGATGTTCGGGCTCGGTATTCACTAGCCCAGAGCATACTTTCTACTGTATGATAAACTTCTAATTTATAACTATTGATGTTTAAATCAATGTCGATACTATTTTGGTCAGTTTATTTTAAAGACATGAATTCAAGCACACATAAAAGTTGAATCAATAAACAATTGAATCACATGTATTGTTAATGACAACAAAATTTTCAAAATAAATAACTACGACTTTACAACCAATTTCTCCGATTGAAATAGAAAATGTATTTCTTAGAAAACGAAGCCGGTAATAACAGCAAAACATATAGAAAATATCAAAGGCAATTTACTAAGTATGATTAGAAAGTATACAATCATTGCCACAATACAAATAACATGTTCATAAACGTTTCTTAGACGACAAATGATGACTGAGTAACAAAAAAAAAACCTAAACATGTCATAAATAGAGTTCAATATTTTAAAACAAGAAGAACTCGTATTCAATGTCATAAAACTACAGGAATTGTGAATAAAAAAGTATAAAAAGTAATGTATGGTCATCGACGTGCAACGCCATCTACGTTTGGATTTTAAAATCTAGAGACACGGTTTTTTTTGTGTCTACTTCTATCTTTTATACAAGAACAGAAGTGAAAGGATTAGGATGGGGACTAAGTAATATTATCTCATAAATTGAATTAAAAAAACCGACTTGGAATTTTATAGAGCATATATCATTACCCCGTTTTTGTTAAATATTTAATTACTGCTCTGATCCCATTTAGTAGAAAATGATGATATTATTATGTATTCTAAAGCCTACTTCAATGAGTGGATTATCTAAGACTGAAAGATTTTTCAAATCGGACACGCGGTTCCTGAGATTAGCGCGTTAAAACAAACAAACTATGTATAGATAAAACTATTAGGATTAAAAGTAATGAATTTATTTGAAATTATTTACTGCATTCCATATTTTACGAGGATGTTAAAAACAATAAATCACAATAAAATAAAAAGTACCAAAAAGTTTACATCTAATCTAGAGTCAAACAGTAATTCCCCATTCATCAGAGAAGGTACGTATCGCGGGTTCGATACCCGCGTAGGACAAACATTTGTGATACATGAATGCTTGTTCTGAGTTTAGGTGTCTTTGTGCATGTGATTTGTATGTTTGTAAAATACCTCGCGACAAAAGATTTCTTGCTGCGAGAGTCATTAAAAAAATGAAAGATTTATGGCTTAATCTATAATAAACATTCAAAACCAATAAAACCTTAATAATCATTAACTAGAACTATTCAGTACCTTCAAGTACTTAGTGCTAATTAGCAGACACTACTTTACTAGTAACTACTATTACTGTACTGCTAACGAGCACAGCGGGGGTCAACCCCTTGCTGTTCAATATTCCACTTACCTGATAATTATGATCAAGAATAGGTATAATTTTCTTTAAGCGGACTAATGAGGAAAGCTGAATCGCTAGGAAGTATGGAAGACTGTGGTGCTGTTGTGAAAGCAAGACCGCACATGCATGGTGTAGAGCGGCGTCCCTTTCCCACAGTAGTAATAATTATTTAAGAGGTGATGGTATGATGAGTTTTAAGTATCTAGTACGCCTAACTAGAGACGAAAGAAAAAAATAATTCAAAGTTAAATGTGTATTAAGATCAAGGACTTACACGAAATAGTGTCGAAAGATTCTAAAACTACTTAATTTAAAACGGGGTGTTTGAAGAGGATTTGAACACCCTGTTATGGGGATGTTGAATGGGTATGAAAAATAAAAAAGTATTTTGTCCGTCAGTTACGTAACTAAAAGGGTTAGACTTCTATATATGTCAAATTGAGTTGTTGCGCCAACTATTCTCCAGCTCAATCAGCTAAGCATCAGTTGTATTATACCACTAGCTGTTGCCCGCGACTTCGTCCGCGTGGTTACAAGATATAAGTTAGGAATTTTTGAACGTAAGCCCTCGAAGATACAATGGAAAATGAAATATAGGGAAAATTCTTATTTTCCCTATATTTTCCACATTTTCCATTGTATCTTCGCTCCTATTAGGAGAATTATTGAATTATTTTGATCTTGAACTTTAAGATAGCAATCATGCAATTAGATCAAAGACTATAAGTGTACAAAGAGCTCTAGACTACGTTCCGTTGAAGATTCTACTCAAATAGAAAAAAGTAAAATTTAAGATAGAAATTCTGTCTTTCGTCACAATATTACAGTCATAGCACTCAACATTTCAATACATGATAAAAATCTGAAACTTTATAGCGAGATCTGTAAAACATATCGTAAACAATACTTTATATTCGACTCTTATAGTCGGTACTGAAATCATTTTATTTCCAAACACATAATATTTATTATTAAATGTTTGCATATAAGCCACAGCGTCTAAGGATCTACCATTACCCCTCAAAGAAGTACTATCGCAAATGTTGAAGCGGGATAGCGATTTACACGGGGTAGAGCACTATCTCTCTTCCACAATCGCGGTGTCTGTAGGCCGTGGTTTAGGGAAACATAACACCCTTGGGACGAACCTTTGGGCAAAGATTGCGGTAGACAAAAGTGGAATTGTGTTCCCAAATTACAGAGACCTTTTTGTAAAAAATGAATGGCTGTTCTCGTTTGTTTGTGAATGGCTTTGTCTGATTGTTATCGGGATACTGTGAACCATTTTTGTTAAACCGATAATGTTAGCTTTAAAAATGACAGATCGTTCAGCACTTGTTTGTAGTTTTGAGTTGTATTTGCAAAAGCTGAGCTCAATAATGATTTATTCATCTAACCCTACAATTTTTTTCAGTACCTTCAAAGAAAAAAAAATCTATAAGCAAGGAATTATTTTATGCTGTTCTGACTAATATACTATTTTTTAAGTGCAACGTGCAGTAATATTTTTTTTCCCCGTCTGGGCCAAACGGAATACAAAAACTTCCCATAAACACACATGTTATCGTAACTTAAAAAACTCGATGCAATGTAGTCATAAAAACTAATCAAGATAATAAAAACTAGAATCATGTATAAAAACTAGAATCATCCAGGAACGTAGCATTAGCGAAAACCACACTTATTTGTAAAAGTACTCATTAATATTACTTAGAATGACCATTAGTTTCATCAACTCTAATCGATATTAACATTTCTTCTTCGTACTAGAAATGTAAATATGGACAAGCAGTGGAAGTGTTAATTTTCTCTGGAACTCCACTTCTTGCGAGGCTTATAACGCCCGGGCTTAATTAAACACGCGGCTACCGTTCAGGCTTCTAAGAACCTCTTTACATATAGAAAAAGTTAAGCAAATATACATAGCACTCATATCAGAACATTTATATTTAGTAGTGAGGTTTAATATTTGAAGCTTGTGCGTTTTTTTCTCCACGGCCAAAGTTCTTAAGAAGCGGCGTAGGGCGACTCTGGGTGTTGGGTCTATTTTAATGTTTTAAAAGTGCTGAAAATTCAATGTATGATTTGTGATTTTACTACGACGCGTATTTGTTACTTTTATGCTGATTATATATTGTTCGACTTTTAAAATGAATACGTAATGAATTTTCAGATGTAACATATTAATAAAGTTTAATGTAATAGTAATCTGCAAAAACAAACAACTTCTGAAACATATTCACACTTCCATTACCCTGCATGACTGGCTGAAATCTGTTAATAAGCTGTACGAGATACGCTGTTTCTGAAAAATATCAGACTTGTTAAAAATATCTTGGCAATATGCCAGGAAAACTCTAGATGAAAGAGAAATAACTCGACTCCCACTTTGGTCCACTCGACGGACCAACTTGACGTGTTTTCCAACCGCCAGTTATTTAGCAATCACTTCACCCTCCAAAGATTTCCCCGTAACCAAGTACCTTTAGAACTTTATTTGTTCTTTACACGGGAGTTTCTTTCAATTTCACGCAATCCGCCCTCGAGTTTTCTTTGTACTGAATAAATTATGTTGGCACCTCGTGTGTTTTGCTTTATTTTGCGGTTTCTGCCTTTGAGGGGATATAACTCGGTTTTGTGACGTGAAAAATGCGAAACGACGGATCGTGTGATGTTAAGTTTATTTAGGGGTTACCGACGTTTGTTTTCTATCCGAGGAAAAAGGATAATGCGATAAACTTTTATCAATAAGGATTTGGACGTAGTTTTGTTGTTCTTTTGTTGTGAGACTAATCTTGTTTTGTGTAGAGTAACATGGATTTTTTGTACGACAGAAAGGATACTGGTTTAGGTGTATTAATAAACTTGCAGACCTAATATTCGCATCCAGACATGACAAACCATTAAGCAAACTCTTAAATATTGTAATGTTGTGAGTTAATATACTTGTCTTTTTAAGATTAAACGGTTTGTTTTGCTCTTTCCATTTTTTTAAGCCCACCTGCACTTGAATTAGCTTGTACAAAGGAAAGGACGGCGGCACAAAGTCTTGCTGGAGGTTATTTGGTTACTAAGCAACAATGCTATAAGCTCGAGGCATTGCCGGGGACAAAGCAGCTAAGGAACTAAGGTTTTAATTAAAACAGGAGCGCCCTCACTACTTCCTTTGACTTTATTAGACGGCTTTATGCTTTACTTGTTTTTTTGCTTCTTGTAATATACATAGGTGTAAGTGCATGGGGTTACCTCTTTGATTAGTTAGAGCATAAATATGAAGAGCTTGGAAATGATGTTTAAAATCGAGGCTTTTTTTGGATCCTCATGACACCTAAACATTATGAGCTGAACTTTCATATGGACTAATATCGATTCTATCGGTTTTCTAGGCTTAGAAAGAGACGAATGAACGAATGGTTTATCGAAATTCATATCCATTCTTCTTCGACATGCTTGAGCAAACACTTCAAAAAAGAAAATTATGAAGATACGACAGCTAAATCAATCATGCTAAGACAGGAAACAAATTAAACTCCACAATGTCCAATTAGTACTCTAAATTATAATCCTCATTCGCGCCTTGAAACACCTGTACATGAAAACGATGCGAATCACCCGAACGTGTTCGTCGCCGACGCCGATTCATTATCGAACTTCCAGACGTAACATGAATATTATTCCGGTCCAAAACACAATCCAATTCTCCACCTTAACCACCAAACATAAGGCTTATAACAGCACGACAACACAAAACCGATAAGACAAACTGGAATCGGACATCGAATGATTACTAGTCTCGCGTGTTTGAATTTGAACGTCGTATTCGTTTGGAATGTTAATTAAAATGTAACTGTAGCGCGTCGTGTTAAGGTTAGTTTTAGGATACTTTGTAAGCATGTAGGTTGTTTTAATAGTGCGCTTCGGCGAAGCAATGAGAGAGGGCGTGCGATAAATAACCGCCTTTGTGCCGTCACCGGTCGGCTAAATAACGGCTATTAAAATGTATTCCGAGATTGCTTGTTTTTTGCGATGGATCGGTTCAGGATCGACCGGTATGCGGTTCGTTCTTAGCATTTTGGAAAGAATCCTGTTAAGGGCGCTCGTAAATAATGAAATTATCTGATTATAGGTTGTTGACAGTTTGGAATAGCTCAAAATTGGTATCCTTTGTTCGGGATTGAGGGAGAAATTCTATGATTTTTTGTAATTTACTTGTTTTGTAAACTTTTCCTATGAAGAAATAAAAACACTATTGTTTCTCGTTATACCATGGTAATAATTCATAGAAAAACTCTTCATTTGTGAGACTTCCTATTCGAAACTTCAAACAAAGGCAAGTAAGTACTCTCCCACCCTTCTTAAATTTTCCTCAAGCGATTCTACGGAGTTAGTAGCGCCATCTATTATCAAGATACTCCAGTCCACTTAGTTTCGTACAATCATTTTGAAGTGGAAGTGAAAATAAAAGAGAGCTTTATTACAGGTTTATCCCTTTCGAGTTACCGTAGACCTGAACTATTTTATCCATTATATGAGAGGCTAAAATATTTTGCCGTACTATAGGCACATTGTACAAAAACGACGTCCCGTCTTTCATTAAAAAATGTTGTGTACTTACGTTTTTATTATTTCCCCAATCTATCCTGTCTCAATCTGTTTTGTGCGATACTAATTCATGTGAGTACAATGTACCATCATAGTTCTGGTTTGGAACGTAATATGCGTATCTTTCCGCAACATCTGAAATGGCATTTCTATCAGCCACGAGTATTTAGTTCTTAATGTCATAATATCAGTTAGAAATTAGTACAACGTTTTAAGCAGATATAAAATCTGATTGCAACGAATAATGCCTAAATAATATAATTGAAATTCGACGGAGACGATGAGAAAAAAGAATGGTGAGATGACGAATAATTGAAATGTATGGACGGGAAATCTAGATTTGAACCCTACCAAGTAATTGGAAATCGAACAGAAAAGCAAAGACATCAAAATTCAACGATAAATCAACAAGAATCTTTTTATTTTTACGATAGCACAGTACATTAAAAATAGAAAAAAATATAACAACAATCAAGGTTCCAATTAAGATCTTTTCTTCTCGTATCTCAGAAATAACCTGTTAAACTTATATATGACCATAGCTTATCAAATCAGGTTTAAATTGTGATAAGGTCTGAGAGGAATACTAGGACAGTCTAGATTGAATAACTAGAATAGATAGAACCACTGATTAACCGGTTACTCATTAAACTTCGCGGATTTTATCGATGACTAGCTGTTGCCCGCGGGTCCGCCTGCTACTAATCGAAAATGATCCCACGGGGACATAAAATCGGGATAAAACTATCCTATATGTTAATTCTGGTTATAAGCTATCTGTATATTAAATTTCGTCTAAAGCCGTTCAGTGGTTTTTGCGTGAAAGAGGAACAAGCATCGATACATAAAATCTTACGCGTTTATAACGTTAGTAGGATTGTAAACTTGATTTTGATTTCGTCGTTATTTTATTATTTACCTGCGTAGTTTTTGTCATCGTCGATCGATAACGTAGCTTTCCATTGGTTGAAGAATTTAAAAAATCTGTTAGTAGTTTTAATGTAATGGTAGCAAACTGGATTGGGTCTACAGTCGTGGTTAACAATAGACTAATTCGATTTAAGTGACTATGGTTGATTACTATCATATCATTTAAATTTGATTGGCTATAGTTGTTGTTGTAAAATTTCAGGAGAAGGGTAAATTTAAAAGAAACTGTTGCGTTTTATAAAATAAATTGGTAACATGCCTAGCATTAGTTTATCATTAATTTATTAAGCAAAATTACATAATATGTAGCTGTGATTTCTCAGTTAGGGTTCTGTAGTTACAATAAATGTAAAAGATTTTACTATTTTATTTGTTTCAAATTGCGCAGACAAGTTTTCTCCCACACTCCTATAAAAACTGAGCTGAAACATCCAACTCCTTTCTAAATCCATAAAACGTCTACATACCCGAACAATCCGATCAACTAATCTTAATAAAGAGCAGATATCTCTCAACGCCACTTCTCGCAATAAATAAACCGGGGCAACCCTATCCAATATTGGTGGTCATCAATCGAAGCGTGAACATTACCCGGCCGGGTAGCGACCAGGGTGACAGGTGGTAAATCACAGGGAACGACATTTTTTCCGCCATCGTTCGACGTTAGCCCCTGTCGAGTGCTGTCTCGAGAGATATGCTAGGGTATGGTCTGCAGAAACGGTTTTTATTTATATTTAATTTTGTTTTTTTTTTTGAGTTTTTGTTCAGACTATTGTAGGTTTAGACGATTACTAAGTAATTGTTTTTTTTTGTATTCACTGTCGTGAAGTTTTTTTTTTGTTTAACCATTACTGTCTCACTGCATGGCAAGTCCGTCTACTCTGTCCAGTCTATTACTTTATCGGGTACGCGAAAAACGCATTGATAGAATGGTTTACTTACGTAATGCTCAACTATATTAGGATTTAACCAGGGTCAGTAATCATAAGCTGACGAGACGTTGACGCTTGACACAACTAGACAATAATTAGGCCGTAGTAATCCGGCCTTTGATTAAATATGTAATTTATTCTTTTTTGGTACATTCTTATGCGCTTTAATCAATTCGTATGCATATCGATACCGCTAAACATCATAATGAGGCGGTATCATGAATAACTTACACCTCACATGTTTGTATTATCTGCAGCATTAAAGCTAATCGATTTCGTTTAAGTGAAACGCAATTTGCAAGCCAATGAGAGTTCAACTGTCAATTTAAGCCTCCATTACGACTATAAATACGTATATTATTATACATAATTAACTGCTACGAAGTAGCTGTGGATGACACAAAAAAAAATAGTTTATATCTTGATATATTGAAATATGAATATTGAATCTTTTAAGAAGTTTTTAGGTTAGGTTAGGTTAGGTTACATCAGGGACTTGACCAAAAAACTATATACTAAACTTAAAAATATTTTGTTTATTCAAAACGTATTTTCTTTAATCCTTTACGAGTTACAAATCTTTCGTCTTCTGTATCTTTCAATCCAGCCAAATGATTTTCGAAAAATATTTTATACTTACTGCTTTTTTTGCTATCGCTCCTTGGTGAGGGCGTGGCATCATCCTCATTATTTAGATATTAATCCGGCACTCTCCCTCGCTATCCTCCGTTCCAGGGCTCAAGGCACAGCTCCTACAGGGAAGGAAGGGGGGGGGGGAGCAGGGTACAGACGCGTCGTCTAGTTTTAATTAATATACGACACTTGTGGGACTTACTGTACTTTTCGAGTTTTGACTTTACATTTATTTGAGTGCGAATGTTAAAGTTTTTTTTCTGTTTGGATTAGGGTTGGTTTTGATATTTTGTTTCGTTGTTAGTAGTTGTGACTGTACGTACGTACTTTGGGTTTATGGTTTTTGGTAAAGTAGAATATTAAGCCATCTGTTGCTAGGTTTTTTTTGATACTCATTAGGTAGATTCTTTAGTTCTAAGATTGGTTGAATTAAATAAAATAATTATAATAATTAAGACGGTACCTATCAAAACAGAAAATAACATTCCCAAAACTCTGAAACTATTTTTACATAGACTTACCTCCGAAGACAAAAACTTAAATTACGATATTAGATATTTAGCATCAACATCCAATTACCTGTGCCTTCTTAGTCTAAATTGGTAAACTTAGGATATTCACTACTCCATCATAAAACGTGGCACTAGCCTGTTCAAATACGAATAGTGACGGAAATGCACGAAGAGACACGAAGTCGAGGGTCGAGTAAATAATGTCCATTAATCAAGAGATTGATGGAGGCTGGCTCTCCTTAACCTTACAGATTAATTAATGGCCATCCAATCAGTACTGACGGCGTTAAGGTATTTCCCTATAAAGGTAGTTTGATGAAAGATGTCTGTTATTAGTCACTAGATGTTGCCTACGGTCACTGGAAATCTAAAGGCATTATTATTAAGCTAAAGAGTTTGTTTACTGAACACCATACCATGTTTCTAGCAAATAAAAATTATTATTTCTTTACTCAAACGCGCCAATCTAAAGAATTACTGGTTGGTTTTAAAAAATCTTTTTTAATAATGTAGTCCATTTACTGAGGCTATAGACCCTATATCACACTATGGTTAATAGATGCTGTAATGAAATCTATTACAAAAATGGGGACATGTGTGGCTTTAAAATTATTAATCTTTAACTTGTATCTTGATAATCACTTCGACGAACATGCGCGCAATAGCTAGTAGATGTCAAATAACGTGCCTATGAATTAAATAACAACATGACCTTCCCGAAAAATACAAAATAAGAATTATACTTATAACATAAACCCTAATGCGCTTCTTTTCGAGGCAATCGCACAAAACCACGTCTAATCTCAAAAGCAATTAGAATCAGGGACCGGCCGGATACTCATTGAAAGGGTTTTTGAAGGGGTTTTTTTAAGCGCTTCAAGAAAAAACCCTATGACATATGTTACACCTTCGAACGGATTACTGGAACCCTGTTCTGAACAGGTTACCCTTTACTACCCTGTAACACTGTAACAGGGTAACCCACTCCAACCTAAGACAATGCAATATGCACACTTTATCATAGACATTAGTTTGAAAATAGTATAACCACGAGCGCACGTGACATCTTACCGCCCAGCGGCGCCATTGTTGCATTTACCGAGCGACTTGTAAACATGGAATAAAAATCATTGTGGATATGATCTTACAGTTTAATTTTGCTTGTCGCACTTTTCAAACGTTGTGATATATATTTTTCGTGTCTATACTTGTAGACCAGGGTCGATAATTTTTAAAACCAAATTAAAAAATAGTAGGATGAAACCCATTAGAAAAGGAGGGGAATATTATAAAAATGAAAGGAAAAATAATTTACGGGTGATCTGAGGTCGGGAAGGGGATGGGAGTGACGTTTGAAGAGTAAAAAACGGTTTTTATCAATTTCCGGCAAAACTAAAATTCGTATCGAAAAAAGTCAAATGGCAAAGTTCTAAAAGAAAAAGATCTAAAACTTTTGTGTTTACATTTTTTTCACATAACCTCAAAATTTATGTGAAAAATCTAAAAAACCAAGATTGTGGTTTTTTATTTTTATCTTTTACAAAAATTTATTTTTGTAACGAAATTTGGTGAAAACTTACTTTTTTGTGTCCCAAATACGCTGTAATTTATTTGATTAAAAATATTTATTTTTTCACCTTATTTTGAATTATTATAAAAAAACACTCTAATTTTCAATCGAAAATTCACCCGTCAAATCTTCTCAGAAAATGCAAAAAGTGAAAAAAAACTTGTATACGATTTTTTTTTAAATTATTATAAATAATTTCATCTAAAAAATTTGATCTCATTTTGTGTTCAATAGACCAATAATCGAGGAAGGTTTTAGGCTAGGTATATAAAATTACGCTGCAACTAATAGGAGCGAAGATTTAATGGAAAATGTGGCAAATACGGGGAAAAATATAATCTTCGAGGGCTTTCGTTCAAAAATTCCTAACTTATATCTTCTAACCACGCGGACGAAGTCGCGGGCAACAGCTAGTTACCTATATGACGTTTCGCGCGTAGGTAGTTTGTCCGAGAGGCGCGACGCGTCGGCGATAGAAGAAAATCACCCGTAGTCTTAGTAAAGCAATGAGGGGCCGCTAGGGTGCAAGTATGCAGCTCAAGTTTAGTGGGTAATTCAGGGTAACACGAATAAAAGCCTTTCGTGAAGGTAACCACTTCAAAGGGTTAAGTTATTGAAGGGGTTAACCCCTTCACGTGGTTACCATAATGAAGGTGTTAACCATTTCGCTGGGTTTCGAGGATGTAACTCGAACAAAAGGTAACACTGCGATATGAGTTACCCCGTGTACGGGTTACCCTGTCAAACGGCTTAACTCTAAAGTGGGGTTGTCCGGTCCCTGATTAGAATTATGAAAATGATGTTGTCATTTAAGGTTTTGGTTCCGAATGAATTCAACTTTGCAACTATTCTTAATTACGCATTTTTATCCAGGATCTGACTATATACATTATAATTTTAATTGCACTCAATGCAAATAACTCATAGGTATATCGAGCAAGCTTGCTGGTACGTTTTACTGAATGTCATGTAACATAACTTTAAAACTTAAGTGAAACAAGCTTTATCGCCAACTTTATTAATATTTAAGTTGGCGTGAATACATTAATAAGTACATAATACATAATAAGTACTTTTGCAGCTATGACCCACATCCAGGCTTGCGATGTCGCGAGCTATAAGTATTAAATTCTTAATTATATGTTAGGCCAATAAACATTCAACAAAAAAACACAGTAAAAGTTAATTTTGCAAAATAAGCTGTGTAAAAAAGTATCTGACGAAATTACAGTCAGTACTTATCTGCATAATTCAGAAGAATTCAAATGCTGGAAACGGACCCTAACACAGCTGGCAATAAGGATACGAAAGTAAAAAAATAATTCTTAGAAACTGAGTGCCTTATAACCTTATAAAATATATTTACGAGAGAGGGCCTATCAATGCGTTGTAAGTTTATAATGGAGATACGTTAATCGATGAAAAGGTAATTGTTATCAATCGATCGATCGATAATGTTAATAAGGCTAAGGAACTGAATAGCTAGCTTGAATGAAGACCTAGTATAAACTACGGGTAATTAATCAAATTACAAATCCAGTGCAAACGGTCCAGGGCACCTATAGTGGCTTCTCTTTCTTTCGTCACGGTGTCCTTACCTTCCGTCTGGCGTGAGGATCGCCGAAAGAACACGTTGGAGCATCTGCCAGAAGTCGTCTGCCCTGCATACGGCCTAGCGGCGACCGGCGGCAGTAACTTCTCGCGTCCGGCCCTGGTTCGATCATTGGTCCGATCGACTCAAGAGGGAGTGGAAAACAGTCGCCTTCTTCTGCGATGCGGTCTTGCTGGCAAAAAAGGCGGCTGAACACGTGACCATACCGCCGCGGTAGACACTCCGGGCGTCGGGAGCCACGTGAAGACATCATCAAAGAGATGTCGACAAGCTCTGTGGAGCGCATAAGGGCTGTAGGGCTGAGTCATTTGATATTTCTACTAATTTAAAATTAAAATGATACTAGGTATAGCTGAATGATATAAGATGACACAGTTCTTAACAATGGAACTCTTGTCCCTTATAAGGGTATAGCCAAATTTAAATCGAATGATTTACTATTTTGCAGTTTACAAAATTTTTATAGCAGCATTTCCTCGCACTTTTTAATTTAACGTCCATACAAAAAATAAATTACAGTAAAAAACTGAGATTCTTGGAGCATTTCATTGTAATATAACGTTTGTCCGAATGCCGATTCAGTGAAATGCTCATAGCGAATGAGCATTTACTCGCAGCAATTCGTTGGTTTTGTTGATTTATCAGAACTCGCACAACCCATCCACGCTCATGCAAACGTTCGACAAAATATTGCACCAAAAAGCTTGATAGTTTGTTAATATTTACAATGGAGCTTTGTTAACAAGTTTGTCAACAACAAAACGGATAACGCTTTCGACTTTGGATTCATGAAAGGATGATACATTAGTGATTAGAGAATTTCAGTGAGCTCATTGTTCTATTACAAGCACCTATTTAAGTGCATAATCTTCATACTGCAACATCCACCAATCAGAAATTACGAGTGTTTTTTTACTACAGATAATTTCTTTCTCCTAGCCTACTGTGTCCCACTGCTGGGCAAAGGCCTCCCCAAAATCCTTCCAAGACTCTCTATTCTGGGCCGCATGGAACTACAGATAATAATTCATCCAAAATACTTTCCTAAAAAATCGTATTAAAAACTCATTTTTATAACAGATCTCAAAGTTTCATATTAAATACTCCATTTTAAATCTGATTAATTTATTTCAACTCAATAAATTTTTTTCACTAAGTGCACACAATAATCGTGTGCACTTAATCGTTATTATTCGACTGTCAAAACCATAAACAGAGGTTTAAATTATTTATTGAGAGTCGTCGGTGAGCGCAACAATGCCACACACTCGTTGACGCATCGTTCGGGTGACCAAACATTATGGGAATAATTAATGGACGTACAATTGACTCTGTATCGAATACTGTCCGGTTTTATTTGACCTATTGAATAAATATTAATGAGATATTTAATTATACATTATTGGGATACACTTATTAATTTAAGTGTTTTTAGGATAATATTATGTCTCATTTGTTCAGATTCAAATCAACCCGGTTCTATCTTAGTCAGAGCCGCGGGATCTCTCACGCATGCTTTGTAGTATTTTATAGATACTCACATAGTATACTCGTACATTCGAAGTTGTTTAGGTAATTTTTCCAGCTCTTTCAATGACGGGTTTTACGATAGACGTTATCATGACAAAGAGGTCATCAAGCCAAACCCAAGGCATGCGACGTATCGCGGGTTAGGTCCCCGCGTTTATGTGATCCACGAATGCTTGCTCTGATTCTGGGCGTTTTTGTGCATGTCAATGGTATGTTTGTGAAAATCCCACAAGGCATAAGTAATAAATTCCTTAGGGCGTTGTAAAAAATATTTTTTTTGATGATCTTTTGATGACCAATTAATTCGATTACCTACATATACCGTTATCGTCACATTCTTTCCTAAAATATAAGTGTATTTTAGCTTATTTGACGAGAATTCTAATAACGAAACTCTCATCATCGAAAATACTTTTAATCTAGAAACTAGCTCCGATATAAATGAACACTAGAACCAGCACGAGCTCTCAAAGCGCCATTGTTTTGTTCTTATTCGATACGAAAGTCGGCGCGACATCACAAACGCGATTGCCCTCAATGTTTTTCCGGGAAAAATGTTTTAGAGAGAGTTCGTAGTGTTGGTACGTTGTTCATATTTAATGTAATCTTGGATGCTTTTGGATAATATGATTTGTATTATGCAGTGTTGTAGTTATGCATTTGTTTTTTGGTATAAATAGACCACACAATCTGCGTCCGATTACATTGATTATTCTAGTTAATGTGCCTTGATGTATTTAGATCATTTTAGTTTTAGCTTATACTATCCTACTAGCTTCACATAACACTTCCTCTAAGTTCTCTTACAAAACCTTATCCTGAGTTACCTTGGACTAACCAGACTAAGAGTACGATGCAGCGATTAATACGAATATGAACAGTGTATTATCGGCTATACTGGGTGCATGTATACAGTAATGTGTGTGTGAATGTCTATGAATGTGTGTACAAGAATGGAAATATATAAATGCATGAAGGTAAGGATGTAATGTGTGTGTCTGTATCTATGTACCTGTGTAGGAGTGAATAACCACGTCTGCAATTTACAAATAAATTATATTAATGTAAGTGACACTCGTTCCCGCAGTCAAACCGCGTAAACGGTTTTGCGGGGCATGTAATTTAGTTATGTAATGTAATAATATGAGAGAAATAATCAATTTTTGTAAATGCACCTACTTCGCTTCATGCATGCTTATACAGTATTATATTACTGAATACAATTGCAAAACATTTTATCTAAAAACTTTACGTATCCCTTTTTTAAAGTACCTCTAGTATTGCGGGTGCTTATCGCTAATAGCTTAACATCATGCAATCAGTCAGCTGGTATACCAAGAATATAAAAAAAAATAGTAGACCGCCACTTTCATCCAGGACTATCCCACCCATACCATTAAACATGGTAGCCCTACTAACGCCCGAGGGAGCGCTATCCCCGTCCGTGTATTTATTTGGCGTTTAATTGGTCACATCTAACACGACCCATTTAATTTCGCCCATTGTCTCGGGTTAATATCCTCGTTTGTATTCCAAGTACATCGGAATTTTACACTCGCGGTAAAAAGATATTAAAGTGTACGAGAATGTGTAATGTGTATTTTGTTTGTTAGGTATAATACCTTTTTAAATACGCGTAATAAATGACGTCTCGATTGACGTCAGTCGTCAAACGGGACGTCATTTATTTCGTACAAAATTAATTACTATAAAAAACAGCTACAAATTCTTTAATCTTAGAGTCATTTGTCATTAAAAAAAACCTGAATGTTTATTCGCATCTGATGTAATCTCAATTTATTATCAAATTGAATTAAATAAGTGTCGACGCTTTTTTTGCATTCTCAATTAATTTTATTGAATTATTCTTTGGATTCTTCTAGATAACTCTCATTGTATGGTTTCTACACGGACAGCCTAGTGATTAGTCACCACGCTAAACCCCATAGCGAACCTGGCTTCGAAAATGAGCCTGCGAATAAAATTATTAAAAAAAATTGTAGTACATTCGGCTTTTCACCGACCGGTGCCTCGTCGACCATAAAGCCTGCAATACGTTCAGGAATTTACATGAGCATGAGCACTGATGTCAAAATAATGTGAAAGGGTACAAAGGAAAATTGCGCTGTCTTTTTCAGCGAATTTCAGATTTTATTTTTGTTTTTTTACCGCGAGGATTCTAGTGTAATTTCGTTAATAATAGGGATGACTGCAAAAATATTTTTATTTTTTCAAATACGTACGACATAGAAAAATTAATATACAAAAGCGTTCCATTCACTGTGATTTGATGAATATAAGTTTGCGTGACAAAAGATAAATAAGTAGATATAATTTATTATTCATTTAACTACGTAAAGGTCATAAAAACATATATCTTCATCCCTAAGTACTAACTAATATTAAGATAGTACTTCAATCTATTATTGAAGGTTTATTTGATGACCACCCTTATTGCTTATTGACTTCCGACAGTTGTGTTATAAACAAGAGAACATAAATATAATAGAGTATAATAATAATTTCTAATTATTTTAATCTATAAAGTAATCGAATTTTAAAAAGTTACAAGTTTCCAAATATTATGCAACGTTTTCAGGCATATATGTTTATTTAATTTAACCAGGACTATTCCAATCCACAGACACCATTCGTTGAGTAGGTACCAGGAAAACATAACGATATGTAACTTGCATTTATAGGCATGAAGACGAATATTCAGTTCAGTTGAGACTCAGTTATAAACACTAAACAGGACACAAATTTACGATCGGCTTTGATGACTTTAAGTTACACGTGTTCATCGTTAAATCTTTATTTCACGCGGAGTATTAACTATGACTCCCTCCTCCTTCAGAGGTTGTTAACCGGTCTATTTACAAAGCACATACAAAGAGATCGACATCTTAGTAAAATTTGCCTAGAATAAGTACCCCATTTAACAAATTACGCGCCAATTGTAGGTACAATGAATGACTTGGCTCGTCGCAGTTTTACACATCGCAATACGCTTTCACTTTGAGATCACTTTGTATCTACATAACCCACTTACAACAGCTAAAACCCCTACAAAACTCCTTTGTTAATACAACTCGTGCTAATAACCACTAATATGGTTATATGGTTCAGCTCTTTAGCCTTTTTAGCGCCTTGAAGTTAGTGCAATACAAGTACAACGCAGTGCACGCGCTATCGTTCCGGCTGGCAACGTCGCGCGGCTATTATTACGTAAGCGGTGTTGCCGCTCCGCCAGACACCGGTCTCACCGCTCTCACCCGGCGTGCCCCTCAGTCTCGCTAGAGCGCTTTCGATATTACAACGTGAGTTTCGAGTGTGTCAACATAATGGATTCAAATTCGAATTCGTATGATATGTATTCACCGAAAATAGAGATTGATTCGGAGAGTGAGAGAGAGTATAGTACGAGGCGGGATGGAAGTTCGAAATTCAAAGTGCATTGGAATTCGGAGAACACGACGAAGTTGATTGAGACTATGGAGAGAGATTGCAAGGAGTTGTGGGACGCTAAGAACCCGTTGAACAAGGATCGGAACGCGAGACAAGCGAAGTTCGAGTACTTGGCGGAGATATTTGACACTACGTCGGAGGAGATAAGCAGGAAGATACACAACTTGCGGACACAGTTCAACAATGAACTGAGGAAAATAAAGCGGCGTCAGGCGGTGCGTAGTGGGTGGGAGTACTTCGATTCCCTCACGTTCTTAATGCGCACGCCGCCAGACCAGCCCGAGACCGTCGACACCGTTAACTTGGAGGTAAATGTCGCATCAGTTGTATCAAACAGTAGGTACCGGAGTGTGGACACTTTCTATGTATAAACATTTTTGTTAGAGTTGTTGTTATTACGCAGTTTGGCGAGAGCGTGGTATTCAGATGTATTGATCGTAGTTCCAATGCCGATTTTGTTTTGATTCATGACAATGTTAATAGTAGGGATGTATGGTATGCGTTACATCTGATTTGTTTGTGTAAGCGTGTGAAATGTTGCCAGTTTATAATACTACTAAAAATGCCATTTTAAAAACAACTTTTAAAATAAGTTTAGTATTTATAATATTATCAGTATGTTATTCACGACCATTTTTGCCATTTGTAAACAGAACAGAACCAATTTACGCGAAGAATAATATTTGTTTATTTGTTTTCCTTTTGGCGGTAGATTGTTTCAACAGGTAGAGGCACGTAAAAATATACTTTATGACTGCACCGTAAGGTTGGGTTTTCAACCTACTCATTCGTCTTTCCAACTTTAATGAATAGATAGGTCATTTAGAAAACATGTAGAGCAATTTTTCAGAAAAAAGTAAAATATTTATAATAAATATGCCAGTACATATTTGATATTTTAAAAAACTATAAAAACATAATGCCAAAAACAATATTTCATTTATCACTGGCCACTTATACTTTTATTTTTATGGCAAAATAGAACAATAGCTTTTATGGCTGGCAATAAGGTCCTTTGAAATGTTTTGTTGGCTTCTTTTATTTGTCTCGGCCGGCTACTGTTTAACTCGTCTTTTGTTTTTACTCAGCCAAAGGTTATTAAAAAAAGTTCAAGTTCAGTAGCTTGTATAATGTATCTAATAGTGTTGCGAAATGAACCTTATGAGTTTAGAAATAAATGTCAATTTTGGTGCTACTACATTTATGAGATTTTAATAACACTAGGTACCTGACGAGTCTACTGAAATTCTTCATTGTTTTGTTCATTTTGTAATATGTGTAATTAAATCATGTATGGACGTTATTAATTTCGTCAATAACTTATTTATTAAATGATGTAACGGTTTACTCACGCCTATTTATGGGGGGTGCACGACTAGTTCCGGACCCAACCGGAGTCCTTAATCGTGAGTCTTACGCGGGATTTAATAATGAATCAGCCACACGATAGTTATTATAAAAATAACTTATTTAGCGCTAGCTACAATTAGTTGCTCACCTCATGAGGATTTTTCATTATTGTTTAATGTCATATCTAAGATACTTAACATAATTATCTTTTCCAAGAACATTATACAGTTGGCGGAGTTCCAAGCTGACGAAGAAGAGGAGTTTGGCGCAGCTGCGCGTGCGCACGCCGCACAGAACAATACTCCGGCAACATTGAATGACAGTCCGAGCCGGACTCGTCCCACGAAAACCATGAGAGTGGCCACTTCAGCACCACCACCACTCCCACCCAGCGCCCACCCCATGATGTGGCCGGAGGAGCTGGTGCCAACCCTCAGGCCTGGCATTAACGCTGATGAGTGTCAGGTAAGGGATGAAATCATCAACCAGTAGTATAAACCCTTTTAGTCTTAGTTCTTTTTAGTAGTGCATTTGACTAAATCTAATAATATCGGTCAGTTTAGTCCAAAAGAAAGATTTCAGATATTGTTGAGATGATGATATGTATAGTAGTGGGGGCTACTAACATCACTTGCTAGTAAAATTCATACTGGTAAGTGACGTCACAGATTTGAAATCACTGTATCTCCTTTATATTTTGTTTTCGAGATAAAATTCATATCCAATATATTTTTTTGGAAATCTGTCAGACGGACAACTGTTTACAGTTTTTTTGTTAAATACCTTATTGTGTTTTACTATATTCTTCTTCGTATTATATTGTTTCTATAACCAACAGATATTTGGCGACTTCGTGGCATCAGAACTTAGAACACTTCGTTCCCTTGAATCTCGCAAGAAACTGAAGCGCATGATTCAGAGGGCAATTCTTCAAATCGAGGACGAAGAAGATGTCAACATGCTGAGAGGATGACAACGAAAACTATCACTCGACTCCGAATAAACAGTCCGAAGTGAGTGATACATTAACAGTGACTATTAAGTGAAACAATGAGTGTACTACGGGCACTTCAAAATGAACCTTTAACGTCTTAAAAGTAAGACGTTGCTCTACAGATTATGTAGCGCTATCTTGCTTTCACAATGGCAACAGTCTGATTTAAGAGTTCGTAGTCAGTGCTTAGTGAGACTTTACTATAGTGGTACAGTATGCAACAACTGCAACGGTATCATTTGATTTAGCTACATAGAGAAATCAAATGAAAATCGAGAAATTATAGGTAGTAGAGCACGTAAGTCACCACATCTTAGCTGTATATTATGCCATATGGATCATTGTGGGTGATATGGTTTTGAATGCTTGCCTAAGCTACAGCCGGTTTATAAAACTGAGTAACGAACTGTCATCATAGAATTAATATTGCTCTGATATCATTTTGCTTTTCAGACAAATGTCTGTGTATTTTGTAAGTACTTCATTTAACTGTGGACAAGAATAATTTTGATGTGTGTAAAACAATATTTTTGTAAAGTTTACAAATAGGTAGGAAGATTGAAAAATATTCTTCCTTTAAACGATTGTTATTTTTGATACCACAAATATTGATAAAAACAAAAAGGAACCCTTTTATAAATTGGAAATTACAGTCATATGTATTTTTCATACTTAATCAATGAGACAAAATATACATGTAAGTGTTAATTTTAAATAAAAAAATGCAGGATAAGTCGGTGAAAGCAACGAACTAAATTTACATATAAGGCAGGATGCACACTGGAGCAACATTCGACAATTTCGTCCTAGGTTTGGGTATTTTGCCGTAAAGGCTCCAAGATGTTGAAATTGAGTAGAACTATAGATACTTATTTATTGGACGCTTGTTGCTTGCTGCTTTAGTGTGTGTCCTGGTTTCTTTTCTTGCTGTCTGTGTATGTAAGTTATTATACGGCAAGTCGCACAGTAGCAGCAAGAAATTAATGTTTTTCTCAATGTGTATTTACGAGTATTGTATGAAGAGGAAGCGAGATGGAGCACTACAAGGTATAGAACTGCATCTCTTTTCCTCATGTTGTGGCACTCTTTTGTAAAATTACAATATTTAATTGATCTAAGTAAGACGAGTTTTGTGTTTGTAAATATTATTATTATAATATATCTTCGCAATTATACGTGTATTGCTTGTGTCTTTATAAATATCTTTGTATGCTATACTAAAATATATATTTTTGGATGGTTTTTTGTCCAAAAGAATTTAGGATAATGTGACCTGGACAGATGCTCTTGACAAGGATATTTATTTGATTAGTAATAGCGGGTAGCTTCAAATAAATAAAAAAAAACGCAAATCTATGGTGTTAAAAAATTGTTTATTTACATAAAAAATAAGTTTTGAAAGAGTTAAATAGTATTATGACGTTTACTTCACAGATAGATTATAGTAATTATAATTAAGTATAGTTATTTATTAATTCTCAATTATGATATTAATGTATAATATTTCAAAAAACTTAACGCTTCACGTAGAAGAAATAACTGTTTTGGGGAAATCGGGACAAATGAAAAAACGACCCGATATTAGAAACACAATGCGTATTTGAAATCTGAAATTCGTAGAAATTTTTCTATTGTACTGTTTTCATTAAATAGAATTGCAGAGAAAGTTTGCGAACTAGTAAATTAGCAACTGTGCCGTTCGCTCAACTAGACCGAATAATGGAGTGATGCGAAACTAAACTGCACACTGCACAGTGGTAATTTTGAGCGGACAAAAAGTTTTGACAAATTTTTCTATAGTACTATTGTATAGTTAAATAAAAAAAGCATGGCGCTTTTTTATTTCACTATAAAAATGTCATTTTCTGCCTTGTTAAATTCCTAGATGTACAGTATAAGATACCTGTATTATACTTTCTTGCTGAAATTTCCCGTTTCGTATTGGTATAGATCGGAAGTTTTATAATTTAATAAAGAAAAATGTTTAGCCATTAGTGTAGATGATTGATTTCACACCCGTTAATTATAATATCGCTTTTGCAAAAGCTTACAAAAAGACGTACATTTTCAAATTTAGTTATAGATAAAGTAGACACTCCCTTTGACTGTTAAAAAAAGAGCAAATATCAGTCATTGTATATAAATTAATATCTGAATAAAAATGTTTGCTGGACTTGTGTTTTTATTATTTCCGTACTTCGAAACTTACTTTTTCGTTACTACCTGTACGGCATCATAAAAACACTACGGCTGATTGATATAGGCGCGTCGGAAAACGGCTAGTTGACACCGGTATCTCTCTCTCACTCACCGTTCTTGCAATCTTGCTTTCAGTTTTAGCTATCTTTTCCGACGCATAGTCAATGTGCCCTATGAAGTCATTTCAAAATATAAAATTGAATGGAAACGATTGATTATGAAAATCTGCTCGTCTTAATAAATGTAACCTGGATTTAAAAGTCCAATCATTGGCTGAACAATAGCGTTCATTATAAACCTACAATTTCTTATTAACATACATGACACCGCGGTTACCTTACCCGTAACACGGGAATCACCATCTCTTCAAGTAGATAAGAGCTTTGAATTGTGGAAGTGTGGTGACACCCTACTGGTGTATCGCGGCATCTCGCTTCCTCACGATCACAGTTATAGAACTGCAGATTTTGACAACAGCACCCCGTTAACAGTTAACCAGAATTATAATGTCATCAATATGTAGAAAGTCGGCAAAATTCAACTGTCCCCTATCATGCGAGGATTACCTGTTTTAACCCTTCAACTGCAATCTGTCATAACCCTTTAACTTTTCAAAAGTGGGAAGGAACCTATACTCAAGGAAAAAAAAAAGAACAAGTTGTGTAGTACTGCAACTTGGCAGAGACCTTTGTCAACAGGAAATCTGCATTGTAAAAGGTTTCATTTAAAAGCTGTTTCGCAAAATCGAATGTTGCTTCTCCACTATAATAACCTAAGTATCTATGAATAAACTTATTTGCATGAAACGAATAAATATCACACTGCAATTGGATCTTAGTTATAATTTATTCTAATTAAGAACTTGTATTAGAAACGTGCGCTAGAAATCCGGTCTTCATTTGATAGATATTTACTGCAGTTAATAATTTATTGAATGATTTAATTTGTTTGAATATTCTATTAGCCAACAATAACATAGAAATAAGAGTTGTAACAAGTGCAATAGGAAAATAGATCATGCTTCTTTAAAAATAAAGGTGTTTATTTGCTCATTATTATTAACATGCTGTATATTTAACTGCGAGCGGGCAACTACAATTACTGGAGTCGTTAGTGCAAGTAATTTAATAATTGTACGGTTTGCGTCTGATTGAATAAGTGCAGTCAAGAGTGTATTTTTTTAATATTTTTTTTTCTGTATATTAAATCATGGGCATCAAGTGGGTGAAAGAAAGTGCTAATCGATTCTAGCTCGACGTCATTCAAAATAATTAGTATAAAGCCTAATTTTGTTTTGTTTTATTTGGTTCTGACCTATCTCTGTGCTCATCCACCCTTACTCAATGACGTGATGTCGCAATTAACACTGGCATAGTGTAGCCACCTTTCATAATTACAGCAGTCCTGCTTTAAGAGCGGTTGGCCTTGTCGAAAACTATAACCAGCGTTTCTTTCCCATTGGGAAATCATCAAACAACTCCTTCGACTTCGGGTTGAGCAGAAGAACGTGTCACACTCTTATACCTACTGACTAACACTCACCCATGTTCCTTCCTTTGCTATTTGAGTACCTGAGCTGCGGTTACCCTTTCGGACAATCCCGCTTTTCCCATTCCTATCACCTCTTAGGTAAGACTATTGCGGTTGTGGATGCGGTTCAGCGGCATATAGCGGCGTCTCTCACCAAACTTCAAAAAGCGGAAGCTCTTCTGATTGGTGGAAAAAAACGTTTTTTTTTAGCCTAACAATATACCTATAGGATAATTATTTTATGGACAGCCTAGTGTTGTCGTTTTTAATAATAATAATAAAAAACAAATAATACTATTCCGACAGTACCTAAAATCATGAATTAAATTGTAAAACAATAGAAAAAACAAGTCCATATATAAGCGGTACTTCTGTTGATATTACCTCACGTATGGATTACAGGGTGTAACGTAATCGCCTACTAGACAGAGCCTCAAGCGATTACTGACAGCGATTAACATCACATAGGACCGGTTTACGCTATAACGCTATTGATAATACTGGTTATGTGTAACTTGGGTGTGATAGTATCTAATTGATTATACCAGGGGTGGTCAACATTTCTAAAGTGGTTTTTGAGTTATTTTAATGAAAATTTATTTAAGGATTTTTTCTTTAGATCTAGTTACGCATAAAGTTGTTCTTAACAAACAAACAATAGACAGATGCCATTGTTTTGTTTGATATTTAAAATGTTTTAGTTTCATAATTGTTTATCAAATAGTAAAGAATGTTGGAAGAATCTAAGGGAGGCCTTTGCCCTGCAGTGGGAAAGTAATGGCTGAAAAAAAAAACAAAAAAAAAAAGAATGTTTGCTGTGGATAATACATATTTTTTTTACTTTAAGTAAAATATTTTTTTTTAATTTTTTTTAGGCCTAAAAATCTCCTAAAATCCAAACATACCTATATTATCGCTAAACTATACATATACTCTGTCGCTGGGTTCCTTTCATGTTTCGAGTATAAAGATAAAACATAAAAGGTCGGTTCGCAACAAAAGATACCACGGGTTGAGTGCCTCTGCTATTATCTGTGTTTACACTTCAAAAAGCACTTATTTTATATGGAAGAATATTTTATGTGGCTATGTACATACGCTATCGGCAATTACATCTACATTATAAGGCGATTATAATCATCTATGGCTGTTTTGCTGTTGCTACATACCGACACGTAATCATAACCAGGTAAGGTGTGAAAAAAGAAATTAACTTTTGTATTTTCCTGTTCCTTGTTTGTCATTTTAATTGTTTGTTTCTTAATTAAGTTTGTTTTTGTGAATTATTTTGTTTTTATTAAAGGAGAGGAATATAAAAATAAAGTAAAAGGTACTTTACGACTTTACTTTTGACACGCAAAAAATTAAAATAAAAGGTACAATGCTATTTAGCTATACATATAAGTTTCTTAGACTGGTGGAGTATATTAATATGTCCATAGTTCAAACCAATACCCTCCCCCCCACTCATGACTTCCACTTAGATTATTCCGAACACATTCATCTTAACATATCAAATCCAGACCTTAAAGTGGAAGGAGTAATTAGCCGATTTCGCATCCATAAATCATTTTTTTTAATTCCGAAGATTACAGTCACTTTTATCTACCCTAAACAAATTAACACTCGGTAATAGCAATCGATACAATGTTGCTTTGTGAGGGCCCTATCAGTTCTCGAGCCATTGCGCACAATCATATTATGCCGAGCAGTGAGTCTGAGCATGTGCTTCTATATCAAAGGGGATTGTTGATAATGATTCTCGCCCAAAACGCGTAAATGGCATAATTACGAGGATTCTTTATGAAGATTCGTTAGTGAATTGATAAAGTAATTTGAATGTCCAGGGCAATTGCAAAAGTATAGTTTTGAACTTAAAGAAGCAAATGCGAGTCGGACCCGCGATACTAAGGGTTCCGTACAAATGAGTAGGTTAAAGAACTTTCCGTTACCACCATTTGAGTACGGGGCACACATTCAACTGTACTCATAATAAATGGTTTGCGACTCTACCTAAATCTTCATTGCAAATTCTAGACTTATACCCCAATCTAAAAAAAAATATTAGGACAGTCGATCTCAAACCAAAATACAATATAAAATCCAAAAATCATATTTATTTAACCCTCAAAATGCTACGCTACTTACATTCTCGATAAATCACAAATAATAATAGTATAGTTAGAACGGACCAAATTATTTTCGCCTATTGACAATGAAGGTTCAATTGTTTGTCAATCACAATTTCGGCGCAAAGTTCAATTGGTGTCAGGTCGACCCTCATCGATTCAACCCCTATACTACACTTTTTACGTTAAATTGGTAACGTAAGGGGTTGAATGTCAATTAGGGAGGTTATTTCTAATGATAAATTTTTTGTGTGCACGATTGAAGCTGTAAAAATCAATGAATAAACATTACGACGAATTTACCAAAGAACCTTTAAGAATCATTATCTTCACATCTAACTCACAAAGTGTGAATAGCTTTAATACGCCTTCAGCCGTTTTTCATTAATAACTCCTGTAGTTCAATATCCATAGAACTATACTCTGATTTTTTTTAATTTGTCTAGTGTTAATGTCAAGTACCAAAATAAATTACAGAATCTACATTTTTGGCTAGTAATTGCTCACAGTTCATTTTTTCAAGAACCAAAGATTATGACATTTTACCTTGAAGTGAAAATGGTATTTACAATTAATCCTGTAAACAAATAAAAATGTCATATCACTAACTCCAACAAAGCAGTTACTACAAAAAACTATCGATCCATTCGTCCCTATACAATATTAACTTTAGCACAACGATTCTCTAGCACCATTTACCTGAAAATTTCGTACCAAAATAAACCCCGTGTCAGTTGTAGAGCATTAGAGGACTCAATAACGAAACGCTCCGATCCTGTCGTGAATAATAAGTGGCTCTCAAATATTTAAGGCTTCAATTTACCGGAATACACTTCTCTGATCATTTTACATTGTTTGTAATGTAGCTAGACTAAGTGTGGTGTAATTGACTTGGTGAAAATTACTTTTAAATAGTTCTCATCTTTTAAATAACAATTAAATTAATAATAATAACACAGGCACAGGCCTCTTCCCGTATGAGGAATATTTTGAGCAATGATCACCATCATAGCGAACTACGGGAAGCCGATTTCAGATTCCAATATTTGGAATCGTTTGTAAGAATTATTAAACTACACTATAATTTAGAAAAAGTCACATTGGCAGGTACTTTGCTTGCGTTGGGATCGAACCTTTACCTCATGCACGCATGCTATGAATAGAACCGCACACGGTAACATTACAGCATACAGTAGTATGGCCACCACGACATATTAGTTACTATTTTTTCTTACGAATTAAATTAATAACAAGATACATTTATAGTTGCTAGATGAAATTAGAGGTAATCATCAAAAAAGTTATGAGCAGGAAGAATTTACACAAAAGCGACGTAAAATAAACAGATTAAAAGACTTACCAAACATAAACCACACATTACTGGTACATTAAGCCTGTTATACCTAATGACATTTCAGACAAATGGCAGGCATCGAAAAGTTCCCAAATTAATCAGGGACGTCCACCAAACATGCCACGCGCAGGTGAGGAGGGTCCGTGTGCTCTTACCTAAGTTCTGTTTTAATTACCTTGTTTGAATTTAGGACGTTAATTCAAATTTGACTAGCTGTTGCCCGCGACTTCGTCCCCGTGGTGGAGTATAAGTTATGATTTATACCGGCCCTGTTTTTTTTCACATTTTCCATTGTATCTTCGCTCCTATTAGTCGCAGCGTGATGGTTTATAGCCTAAAGCCTTCCTCGATGAATGGTCTATTCAACACAAAAAGAATTTTTCAATTCGGACTTGTAGTTCCTGAGATTAGCGCGTTTAAACAAACAAACAAACTCTTCAACTTTATATATTAGTATAGAGTATAGATTAGTGGATGTGGAGTTGACGATAGTGATGACAAGTTTTTTGACGGATAATATATTACCTTAACAGAATGTATAAATAAACTGAGGTTGCGTTTTGTAGACAAGAGAAGACTCTATAGTGTTGCTTGAGACACACCCAACCCTTTTACTTGAAGAAGGTAGCTGAGGATTGGCAGAAGAGCTTTTCCTGTTTGTCCGATGTGAATACAAGTGATATTATTCGACATCGGACAAACTTATTCTATCAATAGACATAATAAGGTTAACTCGGAACGTGGAATAATAATGTTAAGAAAAATAAATCTCAATCGAAAAAGTTATATCGACATATAGTATAGCTCATAGCAATCGTTCTGTGTGTGCAAGTTGTTTCGTAAAATAATAACGCTATGAATTTCGAAAAACTTTGAATAGATTACACTTTTAAATAGCGCAATTTCTATTATTTTTAGGATTCAATACTTAGAGCAAAACGCCACACTCTCCAAACCGGGACAGTAGAATGTTTTTATTTCTTTCGAAAGCAAAAGTATCAAAATCATATGTAAAATTCTCTTACATTACAAGGGTCAGTTCATTTCTGAAGAGATCTACATAAAACGTGAATAATTAGTACGTTTCCAAACATTACGAGACATGAAAATTCCTCGTTAACTCCACTGCCGAGCTAGGATCCCGCCCTGCCCGTTGTTTACTTATTAAAGCCATTAGAGCCGGGGAACAATATAAATTGCCCTTTTGTAAGAGAATTAAAGATCTTTTAACCGATTAAGTTCAACAATTTGAACATGTATTACATTACATCATTTATTTTGATATTTTTTTTTTGCTTTTCGCAATCTTGACTTACCTTTTAAAGATTTTGCTAGATGGAACTGCTGCGTTCTTCTATTTAATCTTAAGTGGACTAGAATCTGGACGGTTAGAAATATCGAGATATCGTAATAGAAGTAGTGCAGCATAGTAAATGACCTTAGATTGGTCTTAGAAAATTTCTCCATTCCTCTCTATCTTCTCAGAATAGTACAAGTACGATGCCTGTTCTGTAATAAAGGAATACCGATCACTAAATTTTTTCCCAAGTTCTTAAATATAATTTTCTTTAAATACAAGGAAATGAGTTGCGAATTATCTTGTATACCAAACATAAACAAAGCGTTAGAAAATCTTCAGATGCAGATGGGCCAATGGTCGTAATAAATTATGTATAGATATTAAATTACCGTTAATAAAAACATAACTATAAGACGCAAAGTACAACGACGTGTGAGTAAATTATAGCCCAATTAACATACTTTAATTCATGTAATGAGATATATTACCATGCTAATGATCGAATCTCATTAACATACAAAAGAGAAGCACGCAATATCTTTGGCGTCATCATATTACAAATATCTGAAAAAATGTGATCTTCTATAATGTACAAAAAAAACGGTCATGTGTGTGCCGGACTCGGGGGTTTCGTACAAATAGGCTAAGCTTTTTTATGGTAGCTATCAGGACTGTATTAACTAATGTAATGGTTTGCTCACGCATATTTATCGGGGTCGCCCGACTAGTTTCGGACCCAACCAAAGTCCTACGCGCCGCGTTGCATCGTTTAATAAATAGGCTAAGGAAAAATAAATCAGTTGGTTGACAAATTTATGACCAATTGTTCCATCTATCGAGATTCGTAATGCAGAGCCTAGAGAAACACATCATCGGTGAAAACAGCCTTGTGATGGGGGAACAGGGAGAGCAGAGCCACAGTCATAGAGCTCCGTTTTACCAGATTCGGACTTTGTTCATTCTTAAAACAATACTTCAAGTAGCAAAATTCTTTTAAACTTAGATTGGCTGTTCTTTCATGGGAGTCGAACGAAGGTAACTTAACATTTTAACTAATTTTGTTCAGCGCAACTTGGCCTCACGAAACTGGGGATTCCGTACAAATAGGCTTAAGAAAAAAAAACAATGTCTTGACAAATTTTTGACCCAAACAAACCGATCTCATCTCGAGGTTAAGAAACTTGATCAGAACTCGGAAAATTACAGGGGTCTGTTCTGAATCCGTTGGTAAACAGCCTCATTCCTGTTTTCGGCATTCGATTATGACATTCCGGCCGGAGAGTGTAACTTGCATGTCCTGCCAAAAGATCGCACTAGTGTACTTATACCTAAAATAATAAATGCGAAATAAATCGTGTCGTATTGATATATACAAAGACATGTATGCTTTTAAATTTCGTGAAGAATGCTTAATTAAAAAAAAATAGGAGGCAAGAGTTTGGGAGTTAAATAAAACAGGGTTTTATTTTGATGATATTACATTATTTAATTAAAAAATCTTATACATAGCTATGCTTAATGCAGTGTGTAGAGTGCCCTGGCTTAGAATAGACGCCCACTATTTTACTGAAAAGGCAGGGACTGGTCTGCAGATAACATCTGCATAATTAAACTCTGTGGTTTGCTTGCCTTTATACTCGTTCGTTGGATAGTGGACATTGCAAACAACTAATGAATATGAATATACTTTGTGGGACAAAATTTAATTATAGTGTTATGTTATCCGTGATATTTGTAAAGGGTTTTTTTAAGTAGTGATGTTGGCTTGTTTGATGCTTTGCTTGATTTGTTTTGGTTTTTGTCTGAGGAGTTTCTGCTAAAAGTTTTGTCTGAGGTCTGTTTTAGTTTTGGCCATCCAGGCTAAAAGTTTCCTTATATTTTAGGATTTTGATAAGAACAAGTTTTTGATACTTTTTCTTTCTCCTACTTGCTGTTTTGCCTTTTATTATCTAGCAGAGATCGATAACGCCACCTACATCTACTTATACAGGTCTCGTTCCCACTAATTCTCGGCCTACACTTGTGTTCCAAGCAACTTCTAACTTAAATCGAACAAAAAGCACAAACCGTGTTTTACTTTACGACCGTATTTGCCAGCACTTCTCGTCTACACATCTCGCTCTGGCTCATTGGATACTATACGTCGGTCCTTGTCGCACGGCCGTCGACCCGACACGGCACCATTAGCCCGCACGGTAAAAGTACATACAATCATACAGAGATTGGATTTTATTATTGGACACGTTTCATTGGACATGATGCAGTTTCGGTCGATTTATTGTCTTGTGTTACTATCCTGTCTCTGTAACTCTAAAAAAACAATTTAATTATATGAGAGCAATTTCATGGAACTGACGCCGCAAGGAGCTCATTAAAAGAAGTTTAATTTTAGAATGAAACTAACTAGCAAATCGTTTACGCGAAAGTTTCACTTACAGCAACATTATTACCGTTGCGAGATCAGGAAATCATAAACTAAGAGGAGTTATTATCCTCCTTAAGTAGAGCTTCCCAGAAATTGCAATATTACAAAGAATGCGAGTGAATTATGTTTTGAATCCATCATTTATTTCAACAGGCACTCGAGTTAAATACCAGGCGCGCATGAGTGCGGCGTCGGTGGAGACAAGCTCTTCCTGCGAGGATCTGTGATGACAGATAGACATGCTAATTGCGCTCGGCTGTCGCTAACGCCATAAATATTTAGCAGTCACTTAAAGTTGACGCACTGAGTTCCAACCAAGCTGCCAAGGTATGTTCGTCTAAGTAAAGTGCCGAAAGATAACGATGTATAAACTATTGATTCGAACGAGGACATTTTCAAATAGATATTTACCCATTAATGTACATCATTAGAAACATTTTATTCATCATGGTTAAGTATTAAATTATTGATCTTGAATGTTGGGAACACATGTGTCTTTAAAGGGTAAACATGTTTCGGATATTATTTATTACTCAAGATAAAAAAAGCAAGATGTATGAATATGAACAGATCTTTATCATCTGGATAGATTAAGCATTTTTTAGATGTAACGTATAGGTTTTGTATTAAATCAAAATCCTTCAGTCTGTTGTTTAGATTTTAGCCATTTTTAGGTGAAGGAAGTCATAATAATCTTTATTCATTCATGGGTTAACTTCATGAGAAGAGACCCGGTCTTTTTTCAAGTCGTGCACGGGCACAGGCCCAACCTGCAAAGGCCTGGTTGAGAACTTTAATCTAAAATGTGATGGGGTAATTACCAGGTATCATTCACCTTTGCTCAATGGGAGAACAGACATGAGGAATCCAAAGCAGATGCACAACTATTGCATATTATGTGTGTAGAATTTTTCATTACATTTTTAGGTACAAGTTATGTGGACCAGTTCCTTAGATTTTCCAGTAGGTAAGTATTAAGACATTCCAATATACCAGAATAATTATATTTTTACTAACCCAATCAATCTCAAATGTTATGCATTATGTATATATTTTTTTAATTAATATATTCATAATCAAATTGCTCCTACAAACCTCTTTAAACGCACTCCTGACTGCACGGATAGCCGGTATTGGTCACGCCCATAAAATATTTGCGAGATGCATAATATTTGCAAAAGCAGCTAAGACTTGATAAGGTTTGTGATATCTACATATGTTGATGCTAACGTTAAAGTTGTTTCGCTTAATTTACTTCGATACGATATGACCTCATAAGTACCCTTTCACATGATCGATAAGAATGTTTATATCTATAAAGGCATACTGAAAGGAATTCTTAGCTTAATTTTGACTGATTTTAACTGTTGTTATCGTAATTGTTGTAATCGTCAGTTTCATCAGAGAGCAAAAAGTAACCTAAACTTAGCTTCTAAATCACGACTTACATGTGTTTTTTCTTCTTAAGATAACCTTTTCATGAATTAGGAAGGTTAAAGTTTCTTTGGAGTAAATAGTTACGTCATTGCATAAGACTACTTGGCATCGCTGGGTAAGTGCCTGGATTTGACGACTATAATGGATCGTACTGCTTTTATAGACCATAACGAATCCAGACATTTTATAGCATGAGTTTGAGTAGTCCAAATAAGATATATAAGTTGTATTTGCATCCTTCTCTTATGTCTATATTGGTATTCGGTAAGTGATAGCAGCTGCAACGAACAATTGGTATTAGACTCATATTAAAAAAGTTTTCCAGGTTATACAAATGTGAAATTTAATTTACTGAAAAACAGTACAGTACAGATTGAAATAAATAAGTAATAAATAAATAAGTTCACGCTTCAACAATTTTTCAATTTTCAATTATAATTTATTATTTTGCAACATTTTAATAAAATATAACCGATTTACATCGATATTCGCTATTTTTTTCCAGTAGTTACAAGATCTCACACAACTTTAAAACTCGCACATAATTCTCCCTTAATATAAAACAAACTAAATTTAATTCTGTCAATTTGTTCGGGACCTATCACATCTATTACACCGGGACCTACCACAAACAAATAGACACGTCAAACATAACATTCCTCTTTTTGCGTCAGGTTTTAAAAATTGCGAAATTGACATTCAATCTTACTTTGATTTCGCAAAACTATCACTTGACCAAATTGCAAGTTGCAAGTATTTGCCCGTCGGACGCCAAATCGGTCAGATCTCTCAACAGTGCTCTATGGCAATGCGTTTCCGTCAAGCTGTCAACGACAACGCCACGCCAGCGCGCCGCTCTGGAACCGTTAATCAAACGCGTGACGAGACAGCGATCTCATCACTCTGTAGGCTTAAATATAACTATTATAGCGAAGCCGAGAGCTTTGAATGAAACAACGCTGACATAGTAGAGTCTTAAAATAAATTTGGGTGACGTAGTGAATATGAAAGTACAAATCATGATGACAAAAGAGCATGTCACACGCGTAAATCAAACTTATGTATATTATAGATGCAAAAGTATCTCTGTCTGTCTCACTTTGACAAAACTACTGAAACGATTGTAATGAAATGTAAGTAGCTAGTCTAAAGCCTGAGAAAGGACATAGGCAAATTATTAACTGGAAAAAATATTGTAATTAAATTTCCATTCGATCGTTTCAAAACTATTTTGTCGTATCCGTGTCCTTAATTAAAAGATAAAACTCTTTACTCACGCGAATTTGTCGGGATGGCCCGTCTGGTTTCGGAACCATTTGGAGTCCTTAATCATGAGCTCGCGAGTCAACAGTTTGGCAATCCCGATAAATACGCGTAAGTAAACCGTTGCATCTTTTGTTTGGCACTTGCTAACAATGACAACAATCATTCGAGTATACCGGTGTACCTAGTCGTAAATACATTCAATTCCTGCACATTTTTTTCCGTAATTACAGCATAGGACAGCGTGGAGCGTAACTGACATGACTTACAGGAACTGGTAAAGACAAAATTATATGTTGTGGGAAATAGTTTTTGAGCTGTGAAGGTATTTCAATGCATGAAATTCCTGATTGAGTAGAAAATAAGCCTTTGATAGGTTCAATCTGATGGGGCATCCAAGCCGTATCCATAAGTATCCTTGAATGTCCATATGTGAACACTTGCCAGTGAATACGTCATTACTAGAGCAACCTCCCCTTCACTGTACCTTCTTCTAGTTGTGTGAGTGCGACAGCGCTCTACTCGGTGTAGAGTTATGTCTCTCTTCTATATCTGAAAGATTATTACTTTTGGAGTTGGCGGCGTAAATTCCCGGGTAAATGTGGTGAGCCCGCATGGCATGCGTCCGTTACCACAATTTGAGCAAAACTGTCTTGTGTTGTGAAGAGTTTGTGGTTTCCAATGGTTGAGAGCCGTTTGCCTTCAATTTGGTATCTGTAATTCGTTGTTTAAGGTATTAAGGTCTTCAAAAAATATTTGTAAGTATCTCAAGTATTATCGCTGTTGTAAGAGCGAGCAATGTTGCAGGGTCTCTCTTCCGATATGTCATAAGTGCTGCATTAAGACAACATACAACAGACTGCATGGATCGGAGGCGGTGTGGTATCCGTGGTAGGTCAACACATCAAACCCACTGTCTCAGGTTGGATCCCCATCTGAAACAAGCATTTGCCTATTTGCGTATCACACAGTTCAATAAGTACACAAGTAGTATGAGCATTTGTGTTAATTAAATGCTTATTGAGTCTGAATATTTTGGTGAAAAACACAACGATTGATTTTCCTTTGTGCAGGAGTCGTTTTTTTTATTTAACCAGCACCTCTATCTCCTTATTTTGAGCGGTGGCAATGTCTCATTCGATGGACTATTAACACCCAATGTAAGCGTACTGAATATTTGACGCGAAAAACGTTATACAACAATAAATTACATTTTACTTACTATGTAAAATACTGGCCTTAGCGACAACTTTAAATATGTCGTTAATAAAATTGGAACAGTAATTGATGAGTAGGCGGTTCTGAGCCGTGAGGTTATCAACGGCGATCGATGTCTCAATAAAACTACGCAAATTGTTGTACAAACGACCGCACTTTAATTGGAAAAGTTATACCAAGGAGTTTGACAGCTTCTGTTCATTAACTTATTTTTCGTGATTCGGTAGACTTACTATCATTTTCTGATCGACATTGTACTTACTATCATCTTTTTCTTGAATCTGTTCTTCATCACTTGTTATAATACACGATTAGGATATCCTTCAAGATGCATCCATGTTGACTGTATCATCATTCAACTTCTCAGTAACCTCATGTTACGCAATTACTATTTTTTTTATATTATTTTCATTCATTCCAACGTTACGGCGCATTTTAATCCGCTGCCGCAGCCATTCATTTTGTTCGGGGCCCGTCAACCGAAACGCGCTTGTGTAATGTTCCGGTCCTCTACCTGTCTCTTTCACCCCTGTGCCAGTTGACGTGTTTCGGTCCTTGTCTTCGCACCGCATGGTTCCTTTGTACCTCCAAAGGCGATCAGGGGGACTTGGCACGTTCCTGAGAAAACGGCAGATGTTGTAAGTTTGTTTGCTTCGGCGACAGAAACTTTTGATAATGTTGGATTAGAGGAGTTTTGAAGGCTTAATCAACTTTTTACGTACGAAGTTGCTGTAGTTATGATACAGTGGAACAAAAACAAGATTTGGGGAGAATCCATAAAAATATTTTTTCTCCTTTATGCAGAGATCAATATGTACTTAAATTTAGAGTTGTTTGCATGACATTATTGACTATACAGAAGCAGTGCCAAAAAATAACAAAAGAGAAAGCAATAGTCCAGTCCCAAGTTACTGAAGAACTTTATATTACTAGCTGTTTAGGTACACCAAGTTTAAATCAGCAATCGAAATCATTTGTACCTAATAAATAAAGCTAAATGCCACGATAATAAATTAACGCCTCCCATTCAGAATAATGGTACGACGCCCACACGCTGCCGATCCCCTCTCTGCAATTTCACGGGATTCCAAGAAGCCCAATTTGAAAATGACTAATCAGCTTGTAGGTAAAAATGTCGACAGCCCACACAATTATCGTACATTGTATACAAATGACAAGAGGAAACAATAGCTTGAAATACTTTATTGTCATACACTATCGCTGGTATCACACTGCTACTACGAGTAAACGTATATTATTTTCAAAAATATTTGTCAATAAAAACTCCACCTAAAATTGTAAATCTAGCATAGTGTTATTCGTTTTAGTTTTAAAATCAATGCATTTGATATTAATCTTTTCGTAATTTGAAGTTATAAAACAGGCAGCAAACATAACGTTCTTAACGTTAAAAAAAAACAAATTACGTTTGTGCTACAATAACATTCATTTCGAATGTCAAAAGATAAATTTGTAGAACGAACTCGGCTATCTGGAGTTTTATCGTGTGTGCGCTTGGCAGCTATATTGGAGAGACATTTCCCGGCTTCCGTCGGCCTCGCGCGCACTTCCTCGTGCGTTATGCTGCCCTGGTACTTGTCACCAGTTTCGATTGAGCATTTAACGCGCCTGTCTCATTAACTTCTTCAAACACGTTCAACGCTGTCGGAGAATTTTAATTAAACTTCATTTTACTATCTGTAATCTCATTTTTTATTATGACCCAGTTTTTTCAAGTGTGTAATATAATTTGGATTGAAATCGAGGTAGAACATAACTTTTTATGTTAATCTTTTTTAGGTATTTTCCCAGTGAAGTAATAATCAGTCAGCCAGCTTTATTGACTCACAAAAAGGACACTGCTACGTTTTTGTCGTAACGTTTTTATTTCAATGTAACGAGAAACCTTTTTTGTATTTCTCATAATATATTAGTTTATATGACTGCGGTGTCTAAACGACAATTTTATTGAAGTTTATTTAAAAAAAGTTGGCCCTTGATGGACGAAATTGGTTTTTGATTTTGATGGAGTTTTCAACTGCGATACCTGAATTCAAAAGTCTTAAATGCCTACCGTTAACTGCTTGAAGTTTGTTTGAAACTAAGTTGGCATGGTAAGCTCCATAAATTGTTGGCTCGTAGAACTTTGCAGACTCCCCTATAGTTCACCATTAAAGCTTGGAGTTTTGCGACTGCCGCCATTTCGCAGTTCCTGGTTCCATATTTTGTTACGATTTGTTATTTTTATTTCGGCCATTTGTCATTTTTCGTGTAGAGTGTTTTTTACTGCTGAAATGTTTATTTAGTAAACTCTTCGTTTGTTTGAACAAAGTAGAGGTACTTGGGTTATTTGTTATAAAAATAAAATAAAATACAAAGAATGAAGATTTATTTTTTCGAATCAAGCGAAAAATTTATACAAAACTCATTTGTACTCTAAATTTCTTTTTCTCCGCGATAAATATTTGAAATTAATATCTAGTAAGTTATCCTATTTTCATTAGAAATAAAATAAATGAAATGCTTCCAGATAACCAAGGCCCCCTTACATTAAAATTACATCCAAGTATATCGTTATCTTCATATTACCTTTTATCCACAAATGGGTATTCAACCAAACTAACTTGAAAGTCCATGTTAAACTTCAAAAATGTTTAAATAAGGAATGTGAACATATTCCGTTGAATTCACAAGCGGTATGTTGTCCCGTAAACGGGGACCAGATAAAGACGGTAATTGACGTCCACGGTTGCTCGCTGTGAGACATTTAGCTCACTCGTCCACTCTACAAAATGCAGTGAAAACACTTGAAAATAGACTCAAAAATGAGTCTCACAAGTGTTAAAGTCGAGTAGCGCAATTCACTTGCGTCATTACGCGCCGCAGAGGTAATTTGAAGCCGTATGGTTAGGAGCGAACAACATATGATTTATGTCAAAGCATTCTAGTGTGTATAGGGGTGTGTGTATGTGTGCGTGCGTTCAATATTATGAGGCATGCGCAGTGCTAGCTACCGCCATCTGTTGACAGCCACGTGGTTAGGCGGGCACTGCGCATGCGCGACCTCATCGATCCTCACCTTGACTGCTTAATAAATTCATGTACACGGAGTACGAGGCACGTTTCGTGTGTAAGAAACGCATTTTATGACTGAGGTGACGTTTGTATTGGTTTGCGTCATGCAGTATTTTGGGAGTGTATCTAAGCTTAGGTTGAGTGGTCGATCTATTTGATTTATAGCATCCGTATTGAGTATAGACAAGTATGTATTGTCTTAATGTTTTATGTCTATATTTTGTACAAAATACGGAGTTGGTATATACCTATATAGAAAAACCTAATTCAATTAATATTTCGAATTGTAGAGTCCATTAACAAAAATTTAGACAAAGTACAATTTATGTTTTAGGCCTAAGCGCAATTTGATGAACACTACTATATGTTTAATTAAAGTTCAGAGAAATATGAAGCATATCCTTTGAAATTAAAAGCAAGTTAATCTACAAATAGAGGAATAAATCTTTATGCCTTACAGCACACTATTCCTAAATTCCAAGGAAAAAAGAAAAGATTTTAACTAATTAAAATGGTTACTACACTAAACAAATTACCAAATACCAGTAATATGCAGTGGTCACTATATAAGACCCTAATACTCTTACTAAAAACCAATTCTTCAAAAAACTCAAACTCAAAAGTCATCTAACCAAGATTTCGGTTGGAGAAATACATTTAATAGCCGTCTCTAAAGACATAACCCTCTAAGGTAAAGGGGTGAAATGGGCCTCTGTCGACTTTCCCCACCAGAACCCCTTCCATTTTATCTTCCACATAAAAAAGTCGTTATTAGCAGTCGATAGCGTTTCACATGTAAAACTGAAATACTTTACACAGACTTGAATGAAATACTTAAAAAATAAACAGACATAATAAAAGTAAAAATTGATAATTTTTCATTTATCAACGTCAAATCGACGTCTAAACTTGTAAAATCTGAAAAGAGGTAAATCAAAATTAACAAATACAATATTCATTTAATATGCTCATCCGACCAAACTCGAAACATCTGCGGAATTAATCCCAAACGGAAATTAAACCGGCCGACCCTTATCATGGAAAACCAAACAAGCTGGTACTGTCAATCAGACCTAAAATTTCTAGGCGATACCGATAACATCTTCCGTTTTCATTGCAAAACCACAATAAAAATGGTTTCAAAAGTTAAATAATAAACGTTTCAAAAAATAAATATATTAAAAAAATCTAAAACTAAAAAAAAACCTTCAATGCTTTTTTTAAACCACGTTTTCTATAGTTATAAATTGCACCAGGTTTGAAGCTACCCTGAAAATTCCAGCCTGCTAGCTGATCGGGAAATGCCTCAAAATTCAGTTACAAAAATCCTACCGTAACGACAAATAAACACACAAGAAAGTGAATGTATAAAAACGTGGCACAAAGAATTTAGTCCAACACTTCGTTTAATCAATCAATCAGAAAACGAAGCCATATTTTCTCTAATTTTATGGCTTCCGTCCGTTGTTTGGTCCGTTAACGGTTTTCCAAAATGGACGATGAAAGAGTAAATGGAACTTTATTCTATAATATTCAATTATATTTACCCTAAGCAATAAAAACCCTTTTATTCACATTTCGCATACGAGATCTTCGTTTCAGGTTCAAGAAATCGTAGAAATTAAATGCAGTAAAGTCAAATATAAATACTAGTTTTGATACAAAAATATTTATTTTTGAAAATTTTATGCTGAACGGACTTCTGCGAGGAACTATCTACTTATAAGTTTTACAGTGCAATTTTATGATACTTTAAAACCAATGTTAAAGATAAAGATAAAGTGAAGAACTCTCTTGCCAATTAAAATTTATGAAAACAGACGCTGTAATTAATTCTTCTCAAGGTTTGTCCTACCCAAGATATGATACGTTCAGCTTCCAGTCTTCCTGGTTGAACGCCTTATTTTATGTGTCTTTACCAAAAAAACTGCTCATCAGCAAAGTTGACTCTGCAACTGACATGATATTAAACAAAAATTTATAAAAACGCATTAGTTTTGAGCCTAAACTTCGTGTTTTAAACAACAGATCTATGCGGATAGACGGTGCGCATCTTTTCACATATTTACCGGCCTATTATACCGAGACGGAGGCCTTAATCAGATCTTTACGTATCTGTGCACACTAGGTGCCCAAAACTGCCCAATGATTACCAATACCGTAAGTTCCTGTTGTCTGCGTCTTCATTCAAACATTTATAATGTACAACATTTTTTATACACTATTCGTTTTTTTTTTTTCTATTCCGTTGCGCGTTGCATCCCACTCCTCAATTTATCTGGTAAATTGAATGGAGTTCGCTCCCATCTCCCGCACGTGAATTTACATACAAAATCCAATAGGCCTAAAACAGTTCATAAAGGTTCCTTATAATTTTTGCTACAAATGCATGCTCCTATTATTTCAGTTTTCTTGATGAGATCATAATCTAAGTGCGGATTGAGGCGACGCGCGACGTGATGAAGAATGAGCAAAAAAAACTGATTACGTTCTTGTAGATTAAAATAACGTCTCTGAGCTAGGATTTTTTGCAGTAATTCGTTACAGCCGACGTGAGAGTCATTTTAACTTATCTTACATAAATTAAAAAAAGTGTACAATGCCGCTAAAGAAGTTTTCTTACGAGTTTTCGACCAGTTCCCTTGTCCTGACTCGAGTTTAAAATTATAAATCCTTTACAAAAAAAGTGTGCAACGTCGTTAAACTTTACTATAAAAAAAAATTGTCGTTGTAAACAATACTCAATAGCTCCTGACTACATTAGTAGTTTACATTTATATTATATCATGAAAACAATACGCCTAGAATGTGTGTATGCTAATTCCGTGGTTACGATAGCATTTATTTAGATCGAAATATCTGCGCCGTTAAGCATTAATTGAAAAGTAATTGTTTTTAGGTCCTGAAAAATATTTACGCTGTTTGATTCTTGTACATTCTGAATATTGTTTAGTTTTAATGACATAACTCCCTGTTTATGAAACCGTATTATTATATTCATATATATACCTATATATTAATGTTTAACTTGTCATTTTTTTTCGCTTTTCTTTTCACTTTTTATAAAAAAAAATCTACCTCGATACGCACGATAAGTAATATAAATTTATAGCATCTCTGGTTTTTCATTCAGTAGTGGTAAATTACTAATTTCACATTGCTTTTAATGTTCAGATAAACTATGTTTGTTCTTAAGTAAGTGTTAATCTATTAAGAACTAAGTGCCATTTAAACCTATCGACAAGTTGCTATCAATATTTCACAAAAATTAAAACAAAATTCGGATCTCATTTCGCCTAATATGCGTCAACCTAAAAATATTCTTAATTTTCCATTAGGGCTATTTATAAACTCATTATTTTATTCAAATCCTACAGGCATGTTGTTATAATTACTCTACTAAAACTTTAATTTACATTTTACCTCAATTTCAGGTAAATAACAGTATTTTTAAACATGATTTCGAAATAAGTACGCCACCCGTCGGCCCGGCGCGTTTCTCCCGCAGGTAAAACTGACGTCTCGGTACCAGGAGAGCAGAAAACCAAGGCGGCATGCCGCTGTCTCACCACTTGTGGCTGGACACGCCCACGTCCCCTCTATCCGTCTCGCTCTAGCTTTAGGGCCGGGACTACGAGAGTGAATGAGTGTAGGTCTGGCTTTTTGAATAGAAATTGTAGATGATGGTGCTTTTTTTGTTTTATTCATACCTGCTGGCTGGTTTGTAATGAGGTTGAATACTTTTTGTAATGTTTTTTTTGTTTTTGTTATTTACTGTTATTTTCGCTATCCTGTAGTAGAGAGCATTTATGTGATGGTAATTAACTTTGTACATTCAAGCTACGAGCCGTTTTATAACTATGATCTAAGTAATTTCTGTACCATGCGTTAAAGCCAAATTTAAAAGTTTGTTAGTAATGTAATACTGAGTAGATATCACAGGGAAGTTCTTTCCTGCTTAGATTAGATTAGATTAGATTAGAATATTCTTTATTGTACACCATGGAATTACAGCAGTGCTGCTTACTATTATAGTTCCACGGGTACGTACTAACTTTTCTCTTGAATAGTCCAACAGCGCCACCTATCGCATTAGATAAATGAAATTGACAAATATGACTGTAGCAATATACTTATTTACTTAAAAGGATCGAATCATCCGCAACATATCAATTAAAACGTCCAGTAGGTTTTCAATGAAAAGTAGATAGGTACTTATGCTAATTTCAAATGATTGCTGTAATACTGAAATGTGCGGGAAGCAAGCCTGTTTTGCTGAAGGTATTGCAGAAGTTGGAATTACTGATGGTTCAAATGAGAGAAGGTTTCTTTAAGTAGACGATGACTCAGCAGACCTATATAAATCTTGATTAAAACGCGGTGAAGTGTGAGCCAGACTTGCGAAACTGAGGGTTCCGTACAACAGTGCCGAACCGTACCATAATAGACTACCAACCCATACAATTTATGACCGTACACACCATTGCTTGAGCTCTATTTTTTTCGTGTTGAAGCGGCAGCAGAAATAAATTATCTGTGAAAACTTCAATCGTCTAGCTATCAATGACGGTACATGAGATACAGCTTGGTGACGAACGGAAGGATACATGTGTCTTAGATAGTGGAGCCTTGAAATACGTTTTTGTCTTTTGGATATGAAAACTCGCACATGAAATGCGAGCGGTGCGGCCGGCGTTACCTACTTATTCATTTCGCGGCTCGGCGGCTATCGCGCGCGAGTTTTGAGTAATCGTTATAGTTGTGGGTATCATTCATATCTTTTGACTTTTTTGTATGTATTTTGCAATTCGTACCACGTACGTGAAACAAACCTAGGACTCGCGGGCCTGCGGGTGGTGAGTGATTGGTAGCTCACCAAGTCACCACCCGATTAGGACACGTGCCGGACAGCACGTTCGTGTTCCACGCTCGCCGAGACTAGATGTCGGCCAGCTCTGTGGAGCCCATAATGGCTGATGCCTGCCGTTGCAGGGGGACTGTCCGAAAGGGTTACAGTATTGGAAAAGGAAGGAACATGTGTGGGTTTTAGTCAGTAGGAGTTTGACACTCTTCCTCCTTCTTTTCTACTCAACCCAAAGCGGAAGGGTCCGATAATGTCCCATCCGAAACAAAATGCGGCCAAGGACTTCCCCTTAAAACCGTGCTGTTCTCATTATGGCAGACGATGAAGATTTTTTGAAAGAAAAGGCTAAATCATGCAATTTTCACTTCGGAAAAAAAATTAAAAGTCAAAATGTATCTAAACTCATTAAATAACTTAATTACAAGATACCGTGTTTTAAAGTGGAGAAAATGAGATGAAGAAACTTGTGACAGAAATACTGAAAATACTAAGCAAATACAAACGTAAAAGCAATAACACTATTAGGTATCTTAATTAACGTAGAAAATGGTTAGACACGAACGATATGAAAGTTCGGTTGTGGGCACTTGATGATCACAAATTCAAAAAGGGTCTTTCGAGGACCGTTGCTTGTCAAAGTCCCGAAGAAGATGTATAGGCAACCCAGTGAATCCGGTAAAAGCTAAATCCTGGCCAAGATACTTTGATAACTGATTTTAGAAGAAGTTCGTTCGAACAATTCTACAAGCTAATCTGGCCTGTAACTGGCAGCCGCTTTTTAGCAAATTATCTTAAACACGTCTAATTCTTAATTTCATCATTCATTAAAACTCAAACAAGACAAAAAACATTTCTTAGAATGTCTTCATATTAAACGAAACAATAAACAATTGTTCGAAGGAGGATTTTCTTTCTACTATAAAGGATTAAACATGAAAATGCAAAACTCAGCTATCTCCAAATTTCGTCGACATCAGACATCAGTCCGTATTTATAATATTAGTAGCTCTACTCTTTATTGCACTATCTCCAAGAACTCCATTAATCTCCAAGAATAAACGAATCCAAACAGTCTATCAGTTAAATGTGTAGAAATATTATCAATTACAAAAACTAGTAGGTATCTTATTTTAATTACTTATTCCCCATTCCTACTTCCACTAAAAACTGAAACAAAAACCTCAATACATCGAAAACTGAAGCTCGGTTATCCGTAACAAGGCATTTAAATGGTCACGACGCGGACGTCCCGATATTTCTAAACAGAAAGGTACAACCTTCATTTGTTGAAGCTCCTCCCAAAAAGCTTACTGCAACTGGGATAGTGCGTTTCATATGACTTATATCAAAGTTAGCAAAGATATTATCAGGGAAACTAATACAAGTAGGTACAAATTGCTACGGTATTGTTTTACTTGAAGTAGTTAAGGTGTTTTTTATAAGAAATTTGCAATAACATTGTACAAGCAATTGTTGAAGGAGTTTTTGATCCCACGTATCTCAAAAACAGAAGGTAAGAAACAAGCTAAGATCCAAAATCACAGCCAACTTAAAACTTCTCCCATATAACGAAAACTATTAACTCAAGCACTCTATTAACTTAAATGCACTCAAAACGCCTAAAAATCACTCAAAAGTCACGAAGCCTAGTCTCACGGAGTACCTTGCCGAAGGGCCGAGGGCGGGGCGATAGGCGGGGCGAGCGGGCGGCCCCGCCCCCGGGAGTGGCCCTGCGCCTGCGCGGGCGAGCACGATACACCTTACAGACCCCACCATACCTTGAAAACAGTTACCGTACATTACGAACTTGTAGGAAAAACTTATGTTTTAATAATATGATAAGGTATGAGGAAAAAAACATGTTGGTTGTTAGCTTGTAACGATGTAAACGGTTTTTCTGGATTTCTATAGAAAGGTCGTCAGTTCGAACCCCGCCTGCTTGTCAGATCCCCTCCTGATTTACTTACTTTGTCGTTGGTGGGGTTTTAAGGTATACCAGATTTAAGGAAAATAGTTACGAAAACTTCATAGCGTAAGAATAAGTTTGTGACCTTGTTTCATATTATTTTCATCTTATGGAAATTCAATTTCATCAAAAAATGCACGTTAATTAATGCTTGTTATTTCTGAGGCCCATAAAATCACTCTAACATTTTCGTTTATTTTTAAGATTTGCAAAATGTTAGGAAATCTAGTTTAAATGGTTGATGGCTACAACTACAAAAGACCTTTGCTCATCTAAATGTTTTTTTTAATTGGTAGTATGAACCGATTACATATGAACTCGGTTCTGCACGCTTTTTATGTTTTTCATGGCCAGACTATGAGCAGTAATAGGTATTCTATTAGTAAAAATAAATAAATGAAAACTAAGGTTTTAATTGAACAAGAACGACAATCTAGACTAAAAAAAACACAAAACTTTTTTAAAAAGAGTATAGATATTCCTTTTCGAGGAAATCAGATAATGTTATTTATTCCTGACTCTGAATCATATTCAGGACTCCGTGCAGTGGCAATTTCGAATGCAAGTACAAATGGTTTTTTAAGCAACAGTCTTGATGTTGAAATTATCAGAGGTACTTGGAAATGCGTTTGCTATTAGATATTACAATAGAGTTTCTATTCTCCGTCAGTCATGGGAATTACGATGGCGATGGGCACTAAAACGTATTTATGAGATGTAATTTATTTTGTTTTACAAGAGTTAGCCTGCTTTTCACTTGGAACGATTTGAGCGGGATATGTGTACATCCAAAATAATCATAAACATAAAAAAATGAGTGTAAGATTAGGTAAATGAAGACTGATAAACAGGAAACGGCGGTTTCGGGAGAACTCAGGCGGGTGTTTCCACTGTGAGGATCAGCGGAGCATAGGGTGGTGATCTGGCGAGCGTGGGCTACGCACCGCAGTGTCCTCGTGGCGGAGGCCCCTCATTCCCAGCCCTAGTTCGGAAAGTCTTATGATAACTTCCCATCCAAAAGGATTTGTAAATAAATGACCCTGTAAAAATAGTACAACAAATAGTGCACAAGAGATACCATGTCTTTATACCTTTAATGATAAAACAAATGTTTTAAACTTATTAAATGATGCAACGGTTACTCACGCGTATTTATCGGGATTGACTGACTAGTTTCGAACTCAACCGGAACAGACTCGGCGCGCGGTAGGGTCGCTAGTCGAACTCTTTGTTTCTTCACTTGCTGCTCGTGCCTTTGTGAAAAAAAATCGTAAACATTATGTTCAGCCAAAAAAAAACAACTCTTTTTTTTCTGCGGAACACGATGTTTTCTTTAAACTGTATGTGCTCACGCATTAAGAAATTTAATCCTTATGTCGCGGAGGGGGGGGGGGGGTAGCGAATTATATGACATGTTTAATTTTTTTCGTTTGGAAACATATTTCTGGCGTGTCATACTACAAATGTGGTCTAATAAAACGATATTATTTTTTTACTGCTTTTGATTATTTTTTTTTTTTTAATATAAGCAAGTACCTAATATGGTAAGGTTTTCATGCTCCAATATACTGGGGAAGAGGCATGTCGGCCTTTAATATTAACCTGGGCATAGCGTGTTAAAGTAATATTATCGCGGGTGAAGAAGAGATGATGACAATCCTGGCGATTAGAATAGGTTTTTGTCTGATATATCTTATCGTGGCACTGGCGGTATCGTCGTGTGTCGTGTGGGTTGTGCGGCTCCCAGATAAATGGTTGAGCTGCATGGGCCGCTCGGGGCATGCGTGCCGCTTGACGCCGCAGGCCTGCTCAGATCGATCTGGCACTTTCTTCCAAAGGCCAGTCCAGAAAATATACTGTATTTATTTACGCATCGTGGAAAACTACACTGTCTGGACTTTAAAAGAGGCGATGACCCCTGAGTTTGTTTCGACGTTTCTTCTCAGGGTAGCCAGCTATAAGATATCCTTGACGATCGTTGACCCAAAAGTTTATAAGAAAATCATGTTTCCAAATATTGTCATGTGGATTCGACAAATTGCAAGTAAGAAAATATAGGCACATGTGGTTACAGGCATTTTCTTTTCTAAACTGTAATTCTTCCATTTCATTTCTAAAGAATTGTTTCATTTACGTTACGCTACAACTAAGTTAGCAATTTAAAAAAAGCAGAGGAGAAAGAAAGCATGAAAAAGGAATGGGAAAAAAAAGTTCTATACAAAGAACATCTCGAGAAAATCTGAATTATAAACAAAGCAATGAAAATGAAGTCTCAAAAGAAGCAAAGAATTTGTCATGTCCAACAAACGAAATTAACAGCTTTACTTGAATGCGCACAAAAAATAAAACGCGAAAAGATAACAAGGTTTTATACCTTGAAAGTCGCTTGATTATGTCTAACGATTGTAATTCAAAGAGCCCTGTGGGTGTTCCACAGGGCTCAGCTAATCGGCCACGTAGTACCTACGGCTGAAGGGCGTCTGCGGAGGGTGGCGTATCGATCGCGGGGATTACCTCCCACTGGGAGGGTGGAGGGCTTTTATAATGTGCGACTTATTGGGAGCGGAGTGAGTAATGTCGTGTCGTTGTCGTTGTGATGTCGTTTGAAGGTTTGTTTTTTTAAGTAATTACTACTTTTTCTAGACGACTTTTAAGTAGACAGACTATATTTCTGTAACTGGTTTAAGTTGTGTTTTGCTTTGGCTTGTTGTTGTTAGCCCCGCAACAAAGTCATCATTGTCTTAAAAGGCTTGACAGTGATGTGCGTCGGCGTTTATTTCGAAACGAATATTATACCTCTCATATATCAATTAATAACAAGTTTTAATTGCAACGTTTGTTGATGCTAAAATGGCAATGCTCGTTGTATAAAACTAATGCCGTAAATTCTTGTGAGACCTCTAAGTAAAAATACTTTTTAAGTTACAATAGGTTTTGCGCAAATTGGGTACAAGACACACATATTCATATTCAATGTCAAATAAAAACATCATAGTCACAAAGACTTCATTGTCATTTGCACGATACATGCTCGTGTGATGGTCTGCTACACAATCTATACCTACCTAAAATGCCAAATGATGACGTCACAAAAAATATTTCACACTTTAGGTAAGTATAGATTGTGTAGCAGACCATCACACGAGCATGGATGGGTGCAATGTTGATAGTCGGTTACCAATCAGTAGTGTAAATAGAGGGGAAGCGAGGGTAGTCGATACACCCTCGTTGGACTTGATGAGAATGGGGAAATTTAGATGGTGCGATATTCTGGAGAGATTTTTTTTAATTTATTAGTACTTTTGTAGATATTGAAAATTTAAAATAAATATTTTACCTAGGTACTTGCAGACCTACTGGTTAATAAAATTTATAATTTTAGAGGTCGAGTGTGTTTCATCGCTTGCGTCTTACTTTGACGTAAGTGGTGAAATAATTTAAACAGTAGCGGCTAGATTTTTTTATTAAGATAAGAAGAAAAAAAATACGATTTTAATAATTTATCTGCTTAGACCGATACGGGCCAGTATGATCGAAGAGATCTAAAACGTTTATTTAAAGTTTCCTTTTTAATAACAATCGATCTCAAACAATAATAATCAACAATAAATTATCCTGTCATAAGGACAGAATAATCTATTAAAAGTATTAAAACTATTTATTTTGTTATACTTAATATACCAAAACAATTAATCCATAAATTGTAAATTCAAGTGAAGTCGTGTCGGCATCGTATCGACTAAAAAAATTTGCAAAGTAATTTTCATTTTTGTTCATAACATTTTCTGTAATCTAATTTAGTGAGCAGAGTTTATTTGTACAGAATATATTAAATTGCTTATTTTAAAAAACGGACCTTACATTTAAATTGCTTCTATGCCTATTGGATTATACAACTAATTGTGTTAGAATGTTGATTAGAAATTGAGGAAAAGATTGTGAGTTTAATTTTTTTATTGCGCTTAATTCTAAATATACATACGTAGTATACGTACCATCTACCGCCCCGAAGAAGGTAGCAAAACTGACTTTTAACAGCGTGATAGCGTCAAAATACAATGGAAACGCCTTAGCAATCTTTCAGGGTAATAATACGTTGGGTATATCAGAATAATAATAATAAATAAGTTGCTGAAGCACTTGTGTTATGGAATTCAGATACAACGAAGGTACCACAAACACCCAGACCCGAGACAATGTAGAAATGTTAATTTTTACATTGACCCGACTGGGGATCGAACCCAGGACCTCAGAGCTAGCGACACCTTGAAACCGGTGCGTACGCCACTCGACCACGGAGGTCGAGTGGCGTACTCTTGCAAATAACTCTTTAATAAACTTTACTACTAGGCGAGTCTATGTTCATTGATATTTTAGTTTCCAGATTTTTTCGGTTAACCGCTATAGATAAAAGAAAAGTAACTATACGACCTAAATAGTTCATTTAACCATCAAGCTGATAACAATGTATTACTATTGTATACAGTGAAGACCAACCGCAGGAAAGTCTCTTTCCGTTTCTCTTTTTTCTTAAAGCCAAAATTTTTATTTCAATCTTCTAATACCGAATAATGGATGGCCATAACATTCTATCTTTATCACAATCTCGCAGTTGCCAACCCTAATTTGTTCACTACAGTTGCACAAGAGATAAGGCGTTGTTCAACACAGTTTAACTACGTGTCGATGGCCCTTCCATAAACCCTCTAGGAGGGTTAAAATCTACACTCAACCTCACAGTAATACCTCATACCTAAAAAAGTTCAAACCAAAATCATCCTTATGTTTATTGCTATAAGGTGTATTTTGGTAGAACGTTATAAGTACTGTGGCAAAACCTGTGGGGACGGTTTCTAATTAATATTGGAATTAAGAATATTTTGAACTTTTAATTTAAATAGCTTATTGGATTTGATATCGGTGAAATTAATCATTATTAATTATCACGTTTTTATTAGGTGGCTTTAATAGAAGCAATATTATTAATGAACCCATTTATCAGTCTGACCTAAAACAACAACTTGCTTTTGTAATGTATTGTTTTACAAGCCTAAAACACATCTGAAAAATTGTGATGAAATATATCACTTTGTAGCAAAAATCCTTGACAAACTTTGCTTTGACTTATCCATTTAATTGATACATTGAACAACAAAAATTATGAATTCTACATTATAGAAGCCGGCCCCAACATTATTGGGAAAAGGCAAGGCCGATGATGATGAACTCAATATTATAAAAATAATTTAAATAAATGAAGATGCTCATAATAATATGAAAATGTAGAGCTGATACAGCATTATGTATGTAGTTCACAAAATCTTTCAGCAGATAATAATTAAATTAAATCAGAAAAAAAACAATAACAACGCATAAAAATATACAACTCGTACTAATCTACATACTGAAATTAGTAAAATAGTCCTACATAGTAACGTGCCTAAAGATATTTACTTAAATAGTCTAGTCTGTTCGATAATTGTATTTATCGCCGAAAATTTAGTGAATTATTTTACTCGTTTCACCACTTCCTAAGCTATGTCGGATCCTCTTCTAGTTACAGACCCATCCAAATACCGTCCTTACATGAAGCTACTGGCTATGCCAGCTACACGTGCCGACTGACGTTTTGTATTTGATTTATTAAGAGGTAGATTGACTTCGAATTTCCTAAATAAAATTTCAAAATAATGGAGAAATGAATAACAACAACATACATTTACCATAATTCCCGGACAAATAAATAATCAGCAGACCAAAAAGATTTTACTCTGTAGGATTACGGCGAAGGATATCTAGGGGCACAATGAAAGTAAATCTAGGTTTAAATCTACGTTTTCAGGTAATTAAGCGATTAATAATCAGAATGAAGAATAGTTTAATTATAGATTATTGTTTTTAAATTATAGAGTTAAACCTCCGTTCTATTAATTAGCATCTATTAATAAAAGAAACAAACATTTGCAAACTAGATAACATTGTTTCTACTTGAAACTCAAACGAAATGAACTTTTCATCTTACTAACATGATTTTTCACTATATAATGCTTATTATAAACTAGCTGTTGCCCGCGACTTCGTCCCCGTGGGTAGAAGATATAAGTTATGATTTATACCGGCCCTGTTTTTTTTCACATTTTCCATTGTATCTTCGCTCCTATTAGTCGCATCGTGATGGTTTATAGCCGAAAGCCTTCCTCGATGAAAGGTCTATTCAATACAAAAAGAATTTTTCAATTTGGCCCAGTAGATCCTGAGATTAACGCGTTCAAACAAACAAACTCTTCAGCTTTATATATTAGTATAGATATAGATTAGTAACCTTATCGTTTCTAATAGGAATATTTTGCTTTACACGAGACTTTTAAGTCTAAATAGAAGGGTGCCGTTTACCCTTCAATTAAGACTTATAATCCTGAATATTAAGTGGCTCTACTTTCTTTTACAAAATCGTTACTGTGAAACTAATATTCTATTGATCGCAATGAATCTAATAGTTTAATAACATCACATACTATGCGTGCCACTGCAGTGTCAATTATTTGTGAAATTGAAGACTGAAGGCATTCGGCAATCGAATCACTGCAATTGTAGTTTGCTCTACACAAAATTTGCAATCCATATTTCACGACGTAATTAATTTTATTTACTTACCTTAAATATAACATAAATAAATATGGTGTTAACCTACTTATCTTTTAAGCACACAAGAAAATATGACAAAATCAAAACAAATGCTCAACGAAGTTTGCGAAGAACACCTTTTTTACTTTATTTCTTGTTGTAATCTTAAAAAGATAATCGTAATATTTATGTCTTCATCAATACTAATGCGCGTATAACAAGTATAAAAATAAAATACTTCATATAAAGTCAAATAAACTTGTTTTTGTACAGAACGCCGGTCTGCGCACAACTCAATATTTAGGCCTAAGCCGCGCAGCTGACCGCGCGCTCCGCTGTTTGCCTGGTACATTTAGTTAAAATTATTGCTTTATTATTGATAATAACTAATAATATTAAATTTTAAATTATTCAGTTTTATTATTTATTTAATAACATATTTGTTTTATTGGTTGTAATTAAAGAATTTATTAGGAAAATTATGATTCTTTAGAAATCTGGGATGAAGTTTCTTAGTCAAGTTTTGTATTTTATATTTATTTTAGAACAATAAATCTAAATGATTTATGATATTGTTTATTTATGTAACACTCTGGTATAACTTATTCATTGGAATTATAACGCAAAATAAAGTCGTGTTATTAATGCTGTGATCCTAGTGGCTTTAAAACAAGTCTTAACATTGCTTGCAAGTCTTTCTATCAACTAAAATACATTTCACTACATTAAATAGATTAAAGACAAGTACTCAAATTGCGTCAATCCAATAATTGTCTATCAAAGACCATCGACTTAATTCACGATAATCCTTCATTCATTAAAATAACACCATTAATCTTTATTCAATGACTCATAAAAGTCGCCTACTTTTATTTAGGCCTAAAATAATTCTCACAACGCATACCCGAGTTGGTCGCCGTCAAAACTCATTGAAGCGTAAAAAACTCAATTATTCCTTTCTAATTTATTCTCAAAATTCAGTTGTACCGCTTTCTCGCGGGTCACGACTTCACAACATCCGTTCTCTTCTGAATGCACAATAAGAAGGTTGTCATCTCTTTTCACCGCACGTATAAACAGTATACCTTTCTCTCTCCCACCGTCATGCAACGTTGTCAATCCTCCGTGCCGTACGCGGTGACCTTGCGACGACAAGCGCTAGGTATAATTACTGAAGATTTATAGTTGAATTTACGAGCGAGCATTCTTGATACTTGAAAATTAAATCCTGTTGACTATGTGTGACGCAATTTGGTAATTTGTTGATTTTTATCATGTTTTTCGAGTCGTGTGTGGCTTGGTAACGTAATCGCGACGTGTTGCCTGTAATGAACTTTAAACGATACACGTGTTTGGAGAATGAAATGCGCTGAATAAATTATGATAATAGGTAATTGTTGACTGCTAAGGCAAAGTAAAAATAGATATTGTGTGTGTTCTTTTTTATTTGAACTGTGTAGATAATAGTCAGTCGCAATCATGTTTGTAACGCCGCGACCTTACCAGACCTTACTTACCAGAAATTAGGGTAGAAATAATTGTATTTGACTTGTGGAAGAACAATATGTTTCTTGACACTAGCATAGGTGACATACTTGGTGGATGAATTCCACGCTGAATTTATGAAAAAAAACTACCGATGACCGTAGATTGAAGCCGGTACCCACAGTACATTTGTCATACGAGTACCGACTTGTACATTAATTTAGCGTTCAACTTTTCTTTTTAATATCTATCGTAGGGCTATCAATATATTAACAGGCAAACCACCAGGCACTACCACCTCTTAAAGACAAGCATTTGTGGAAGCAAGAGTTCTACGATAACAATAGCGTCTCTATTGTCCTCACTGCGAATACTGGAAGTCGTGGGTTCTATTCCCAACCAAGACAAATGTTTGCGAAATATATAAGTATGTTTAGTAACAATTGACAAATGTCTAGTGCTCATAATATAAGCTTAACTTGGTCTAGTAATTAATCTAGTAGTAAAGACTAGGTGGCGTTGTGTGAAAATTGTGGTATATATTATATTAATTGCAAATACCTTTAAAAAATGGCGAGAGGCTTGCTAGATGACTTATTTACAACCTTAGTTTAATTTATAGGTATCACAGTATATTTATAGGAAAACCGGTATTTTACAACCTTATAAACCTTCTATTTGATTTATTATCTTGATCTAGTTTATTCCTAGATATTTATTACGTTCATTATACAGACTTGTCACTACAAGCTATTATAAACGAATATTTCATAGACTGTCACAATTTATTGTGACATTTTAACCTTACCTAAGCTATGGGTAATGGCGAAATGTCTCAATAAATTTTCAAGGTGCAATTTTCATTTAAAAAGTTAATTTACGGGTAACAACAAAAAATTATGAAGACGAGTAGATTTCATGAGGATGTTTAATCAAAAATAGTCATCACAAATTGTAAATTATTACTGTCGTGATGGCCTTGGTTCTGTGCATGGACTGGTATGCATTAGGTGTAGGATCGATGCCAACTCTTGAGAAGAAACCAATGTGACTTTTTCAAAGTAATATGAAGCAACATGAAGTACTTTCTTAATTATTCTGAGACAAAACCGTGAAGGAAAACAGCGTGAGGAAACCTGGATTACAAATATTGAAATCTGAAATCGCGATCCCGCAGCAAGATAGAGCGTGGTGGTGAATGCTCAAATCTTCTCTATAGGGGAGAGGCCTGTGCCCAGCAGTGGGGCGTAAATAGGTTTTTATATTATTAGGTCTCGGAAATAGGGTCTCAATATAGTCAATAAACAGACTCTAATCAGAATCACCAATATTGAAAACTGAGCTGAATATGGTAGTGGCTGTTTGGAAATCTGATTTTTGCATTTTGGAAGCAACAATTTGCTCGGGAATAGAATTTAATCCGTGTGTTGCGGCGGGTTTCCAACCATTTAAATTGGATGCACAAAGACACCCAGACTCAGAACAAGAATTCGTGGATCACACAAATGCTTGTCTTACGCGGGGATCGAACCCACGACACGTCAGGTATAGTGAGTTTGGCGTGATGACCTAGTCCGAGTGGAAATGTTTATTTTTCATTTGCTCAAAAACTTCCGAATTCGTTGTCCTTGCAATACAAAATATATATCTAATTAGTTAAAATATGAAACCTTGTTTCATATCATATCTACGCGTATACTATAAATCGATAAATTGGAAATAATTGTTTCTAGCTACTAAGACTTGATTAAATTACCAACTTGTTAAGTGTGCAGTTTTAAAGTAGCACATCCCGTCGAAACCGGCACTCAGCGCCATCTATGGAGCGCCGTGAACAACTTGATAATTTAATAGTTTCCCAGACTTCGCCGCGAACGGTACAGCTTCCTGCTTTTTATCTGACTTAAGTAGGATATGATCAAGTTTATCAGATTATAAGTTTATAACATTTAATTTTATTTTGAGATTTATATTTTTTGTTTCAATTGGAATCCTGTCCATTTTTAAGAAACGAGTTATGTCTCTTAGTTTCGCGGTTCGATTCCCGCGTTGGACAAGCATTTGTGTGATTCACGAATTCGCGAAAGCTTGTTCTGAATCTGGGTATCATTGAGCATTTTATTTGTTCCTGACTGCGGGAGTAGTTCTTTTTTAAAGAGAAAAATGTAAAAGAAAACCCTATCTTTGATGGAATTTCATACAACAATGTTTACCTAATACAAAAAACCCGCTACGAACTTTTTAAAGAATGTCAGACTATAAAAGTTGCGCAACAGACCATACAAACAGCCATTTTAATAAACTTGAAAATGCTTTCTCCGCTTAGCCATTTGTCCCATCTCTAAATAAGTCAATTTAGACTCTTACCTCAAATGGGGTGAATTCGTATCTAATAATTAAAATATCATGTCCAGAATCATTATTCCTAACAGGCCCTATTGACTTATTGATCATAACATCCCATTAGAATCATTACAAAATTCTACTACACAAGCACAAAATCTTATCTAAAAACACGCAGGCACGTGCCGTCCTTACAAAATCATTGCAGCGTGGAGCAAAACTGCAGTATAAAGCGGGGAACCCTAAAAATATGCAAAACGTGTCCCCTTCAGGGGATTGGCCACCCCTTGTCTTCCTGTTAGTGTCATGTGAAGGGAAAAGGGTTAGGGCTATTATAAATATGACCGTCAAAGGAATGTGTTATAGGAACATAAAATTGCGTGTAGAACTTTTTGGAATGTGGACTAACTTATACTGTTTTTTTTCGTGCAAGTATTATGGAAAGATTTGTGTTAATTGCGGTGTTGTGGAAATATTCGTTATGGAGTATTTATGACTTACATATTACTACGTAGAGTTGATTTACACCTCATACTTACTGTAAATAGAAATAAGCCCTTGATTATTTTTTGAGGTAATGCCACGAGGTCGTAAGAAACATTCGCAATGATCAATGAATTTGCCTTCGCAGATAATTACTAACATTTCAAAATTTCATAATCTATCTGCTACTCTTACAATAGCTTCTCAGCAAAGCAGAATATTCCGTATCATTACTTCCAGTCTAGCTAAAATTCTCTCAAACATAAACTCAAACTTACCGAATAAACCATTAGATATGATATGATATCCAGTAGATTGAAAAAAAAAGCAGTATTTGTAGTCCGCTTCTGTAATCCTCTTTCCAAACGTCCGGTTTCCTCAATATTTATTTAACCAATTTTTCCTGTTTTCTCCTTAAAATTTGAGACCGCTGAAAAAAAAATCGTACATATAATCTTGTTCATATATTATAACGCCTTAATCAATTCCATTTCTACCAACAATTCATAAATCACTCTATAATTACACGATCCCACTAATTATTTGCATTGATACCTATCCTTACCATATTTTATTACCCTCTCATTCAAATACTGAAGTGAAACCCAAATAACTCGGTACTGTATTATTAGTGACCGAAAATACCTCGCGTGCGTTGCGTTATTTAAAACCTACTACCGAAAGCGTCCTGGGAATAATTTCTTCTGCCGACATGTAAACACGGATGCATGGGTCAAAACGTGCTAAAACAACTCAAGTCTTCACGAACGTACGAAGGAAAAGAAACTCGTTTGACGAGGAAAATAGAGTTGAAATTCCCTTGGGGTATATTTTCGAGATAAATCGTTCAGTTCAAAAGGGCTTGTATTTATTCTTAGTCTATTTTTGGCTGCGGTAGGCGGTCGCTCCGATACATCTTGATTTTTTATGTCGTTTTAAGGGCTTTTTTGTAGCTTGAGGCTATGTCTGGATTTAGGCCGTGTTTCCGGCTATTGTCCTCGAGTCATTTTTCAATTAAAACTCCTTGGTATCGAATTTAGAGTGTTTGGTTATTTGTATCAGTTTCTTGAACTCTTGACTCTGAATGTGTATTACATTTTCATGCAACTCGCTTTGTGCAAAGGAAAGAAGAGAAGGAGGTTGCGTCCCAACCCTACCTACCAAATAAAATGATCAGATTAAAAATTAGCGTTCGCAAAGAATATTCTATCAGTTGTTAAATAGGCTTAAAATTGGAGAACTGAAGTCGTGGTAGCAAAACAGCGCACTACAATGAAGTAACAATGGCTTGCTTCCACGACAAAATAATAGTCTGATTCATGGCGCGTGATCGATTAATAACAGGATTGAAAACTAACGCATAACAAAAAGTCGCTCTTATGTGTCAAATTGTCTTTGCCATAGCGGAATGTAAGGCAAGAGGCAGGTAGAGTCAAATAGACGTCATCGTTATTGCATATATCGAAAGTATTTCCATGCAAATTCATAGTAACCGAAATAGTTATGTAGGCATCTAAACTGGGTCCTCAGTTACCACAAAACATAATTACGGACGTCACTAAAGTGTCAGCTCTCTTACCAAAGTTCAATCACCAAATCACATTTCATCAGCATATCAGTGTGACTTTGATAGTAATGATTATTGATCAATCGAAGAAAAAATGCATTTTCCAACCGACTTAAAAAAGAGAATATTTTCAATTCGTCTGTATTTCTTTTGTATCTTTGTTTCCTCAAAACTTCGGACTGGATGAATAATCGATTGTTGAATCTTTTTTATTTACCGTGTCACTTTATACATTAGTACATTTAAAACCAGTAGACAGAAGATACCCTATTTCTCTGCAATATACCTAGTATTTTGACACTTTTCGTATTATTTGAACCAAGCCTGACGCACCTAATCCTACTTCAAGCTCATGACGTGAGCTCTCACGATCTCCATTAGAAGCGATAAGACTATAAGAACGTCTCAAGATAATTGAGGCGCGGTTACGTAACTGACGCTTATTTCCTCCACGTAACCCAAGAGACATCAGATAACGCGACAAATGTGAACATCCGCATCATCAACTTGGGTAATGGATGTGTTTTGCACGACAAACTTTTCAAAGATAATGTGTAAACGGTAGACTGGAAGTAAGAGCGTGAATTTTTTGATATTTTTCTCCTTTTCTTCGTATGATTGATGTGCAATCTGGTGTTGCAGTTTAAGCCACCCGTATGCCTCTAATATGGATTAACGCTAGCTTAAAAATCGTAGGTGTGTCGGTTTTCTTACGATACGCAAAGATTATTCTTTATAATACTTATATACCCGGATATGAACTAAAGACCTATGAATTAGCAGTGCAACGGTCAAACATCTAGACTATCACTGCTATAATGCGAATAAATGAATAATCAGGAGAATAAGGAACGGATACGGCCTTTTCATTACATGCAAATGAAAAATAAAAGGTTTAACCTCGAAAATAAAAGTACTTTAATATTCATAGTTTCTCTTGCATTGTCAGGTTGAGGTGTAGTTTTAGAAGAGTTCTTTTACTCACTTCACCTTTTAGGTATATGGAAATATCCTGTTGTGGGTCACAACACCAGTGGTTTGTAATGTATAAGCAACAGAAAATTCTTCTCGGTCAGTTATCATGATAGGTACTTTATATTGTGATTATTTCCATAACAAATTGAATGTAAATAGGCCTTATTTCCTTATATGAAATATATGGTATTAAATGTCGATGCGACCCAAGACGTAATAAATCCTAACAATATCTGTTATTACCCAAGATAACGAGAACAAACTGTTGGGCTGCATGCAATATCGCGCACCTATTCGTAATTAAATCGCTCTATGCATTACTAAAGCCAATACAAAGCAAAGGTCAGAAATCAATTGAACTTGCCAAGCATTCCTGCAAACTAATAAACAAACTACTAGCGCCATCTATTACAATAAATGCGAACTATCAAGGCAACTCGACTGGCCTGTGATTGGTCGAAAATGACGTGGTCGTCACCTTGACAGCTGAGAGAGATGTATAGGGTGATGTTAATGTTAGAGAGAGAGAAAACAATAACAATGAGGCATCGATTCGGAGGTCAGCCGCGCATGTCAAGTGCATTTCGATAAAAATAAATTGAGTTGCGAGTTGTGTTGAACGTTACATATTGACTGATAACGTATCTATGCTGTGCCGCGTATTGTGAAGATGAGTGATGCCTCTAAATATGCGAAACCAAAGGAATTATGATATTAAGGTTTCATTTTATGAAAGAAATAAGTTGGTAACTGCAGAAAAACTAAGTATGCTGTAATGAAAAATTGAGGAATTAAATGTTGAACGGAAATTTTGGACTGTCTTCGATTAAAATTGGATGAAGGCTTGATGGGTGACAATAATAGGAAATAAATTGCTATAATTAAAATTAAAAAAAAAGATACTTGACAAGTTGTCTGTTCTAGGAACTTTGTTTAACTTATCTTTCGTCTTTAGGTATTTCTTAACTGTTAGTTAGTAAATTTAAAATACCAAACAAAGGAATTGTATGGGATAACGTTGCCTAATTACAATATGTTATTAAAATATTATAAAAAAAAACAGGTCAAAAGCGAGTCAGACTTTCGACTCGTGAGGCTTAAATACAAATAGGCTAAAGGTGAAGAAATTGTTAGTTAATAGGCTAGAGGTAAAAAAAAGGTTTTTTGGCACCCATCAATGAATTCATGACCGGAATCGTACCATCCCGTTGCTTAACCTCGACCTTTATATTTTACTAGCTGTTGCCCGCGACTTCGTCCCCGAGGGTAAAAGATATAAGTTATGGTTTAAACCTGCCCTGTTTTTTTTTCACATTTTCCATTGTATCTTCGCTCCTATTAGTCGCAGCGTGATGGTTTATAGCCTAAAGCCTTCCTCGATAAATGGTCTATTCAACGCAAAAAGAATTTTTCAATTTGGAACATTAATTCCTGAGATTAGCGCGTTCAAACAAACAAACAAACTCTTCAGCTTTATATATTAGTATAGAGTATAGATGAGTAGTGGTTGTTATAGGGGTAGCAGATACATCATCTGTGAAAATAAAACTGTCTAGCCATCGTGGTTCATGAGATATAACTTGGTAATGGACTGATATATAGACAGACGAGCGGATAGCTTAGCCTTAGTAATAACGTCCCGTTTTACTATTTAGGAACGGACCCTTAAACAGAATAAAGTAAAAACAACATCTTAATTAAATCTCGCTAGAAACTTTTGTGCACACAGAACCAATTTGCCAACAAAACTTAATCAGTCCCAACATTCGCAAGAATGTACGGGCCGAGACACTTCTACGTAAATACTCGCTTACTTAATGTTGAACGTGGTTGATTGTTCAAACACAGATAAGTCACGAACCCATTAGTACTATACAACACATACACGATTCCCATAAGAATACTTACCTATCACCATCCCTTTCCATCACCCACAAACCCTATATCCCATCTCCCTCTCACTATCCTCTGCTATCCTCAATTAACAATTACTTAGCTTACTTATCAAGCAAATTTCAGCCTTATAAGCCAAAGAAAAGAGTTACATTTCACAAACGAATATTTGTGGAGTAAACGCGTAATATTTCGACATAATTTCAGTTTAATTCACAAATGCGAACGTGAATATCCCAGTACCAAAGTTTTGAAACTCACGAAAACTACGATACTCACTTTAAATGATACTGTTTCTCTTTCCTTAGTACTGTGTTAAACAAAGTACGCGATATAATGATTGAAGTGAAAACGTAGTGGGTGATGGTAGTTGGGCTCACCCTTAAGTGCTCGGATCGATCTGTTTCAGCTGCCGGGTACACAAGGTATTATATTTCCATGGATTCGACTTATTGAAATACATGGAAATAAAATCTCTGTGTACATGAGGAAATTAACTTTTGAACAATTTCAACAATGTGCTTTAAAATTTGTATTAATTTAGCAGGTTTGACGGTGGGTTTTTGAAAGAGAAATCAGATTTTAATAGGCTACACCTAATGAAACTATGTTTTGCTTGTACATTTATCCAAAACATGTGTGTTAATGAGTGATAAATGACGTCGCCGTTTAGATTGGAGATTACTAAGTAAAATTCCTAAACATGTAATCAACATAAATATCAACAGTATAGATGAAATAGGGTCATATTAGATAAGTAAAATTACAAAAACACTTAAAATGAAATCAATTTATTGCTATGTACCTATGCCTATATCACTGACATTTGGTCAAACAAATATTTTGAGTAAAAATAATAAGAATACATCACAAAAATGGACACATCGCAGAAAACACATTATAAATCTTTATCCTCATCGTGGAAATCTCGTCTACGTGTGAACCAGTTTTCACTCAAACGCGCTCCTCACACACCGACACACACTACCAAAACACCGTGACGTTGAACTACGCACACACGTTTAAAGTTACATGCAATTCTCGACCTTATAGCCTTAGGGTAGCTCTCAATGTGTCCTATATAACCAATCCCTTGGATAACCTCAAAAATACAGTTTTTGACCCGGAGACATCATAGTATCGACTATGCAGTTTCCCTGGACTTTTGTAGTTATTCCTTGTATATAATAATAGTGATTTGTTTACATTTTGTGTGCGTTTTGTGTGGTGTGGGCGGGTTGATATGGTGACTCGGTTTTGGGACATTTTCGGCCAATATTCGGTTGGGTCTGGATGGAGGCAGTTGTAGGATGTGTTGTGCAGTGCGATAGTCGTTTGTGCTTATGATAGTGTCCGTGTTTTAGTTCGTAAATGTGGTGAGTGATTGTACCGGCCTCTGTAGAGAATGAGCGTAAGTACATAACCTATAATAAGTTATATTAAATTTTAACGATAAACTTTTTTAAGATTTATCAAAGTTTTTGGTGGGTTTAAAAGATATATTTTACCGGCTTCTTATCAAGTGTATTCTTATTCTAAATAACCTTGTTAAAAATAAATCGTGCAATTAAAAATGTAGAGTTAGGACTCATTGCTTTTTATTCGAAAATCTTTTCAAAATGTTACTTTTTAATTATCTACTAAACATTAATATAATTACTGTCCTATTATCTAGTAGTTCAAGGTGATATTATCTTATCAGTTGATCGTGATAAGAGAGTTCGGGAATGTATGAATAACCTCTGTTGCCATATGGATTAATTCTGATGAAAATATTTGGGAATAGATTCCGTCAGAAATTGTACTATCATATTTGATTTTGCCGGAATGTGAATATTTTCTTTCCTCGTACCTTTTCTTGGATTATAGAACCTTCTTGGAGGAGTGTAGGAAAATCTTTTTGTTGGTTATTGATACTTAAGAACTAATATTTATATCCATAAGGTCGATTTTCCTATTACTTTATTATTTTTGTACATTTGTATAAGTGGTTTTTTTATTAGATCTAAATCAAAAGCTTACCAGACTGATTTCTCCCTCACATTCCGCTGGTTGGTAAAATTATACATGATGTAAGATTTTACCAGCTCAAACGCTGGATCGTTCTACTCCCATAAGCCACTTTCTAGTCTTTTGGTGTGACACTAAGCATCAGAGAATCAAAATTTTCTTTTATTTTTATTTTAGAAGGTACCTTTTTATCGTTAAGGCGCCTTGGCATGATCTTAACACGTAAAAAAATACCTTTAATTATTTAAAACCAATTCAACCAACACAAAATAGACTTTATTCCAAACATTAATAAGTTTAATTTCAGTTTCAAACATTCTGTAGTTAAGGTAAATTTCCTAACTATCTATCAAAATTCACACGGAATAGGGAATAGAGTATACATAATTCAGGGCTGTTGTGTTGCTGAAGCTGTGGTGGTGCGCCGCCCGAGGAATTAAGGGTCTCTTTATAAAGAGGATAGAGGTGTATCTTTTATCAGTAGCAAATGTATGAGAGACAGATATTTGTTTGTTGAAGATTAGCAATTGTTTCTTTTTCATGATTACTTAGCTGGTTGCAGATGCCTAATTGGTCTTTTTGAATGCGTGACTACGAAGATAATTTTGGAATAAGTTTTTGTATAGGTATGATGTGTGTAAAGTTTTAAGTTAATTTGCACTCATTAATTATGAGTTTTTGCTTGTTTTTGCTCCTTTTTTGCTCCTTTTGTTTTTTTTTGCTTTCACTAGCTTTTTTCGATAAAATACAAATTATTGTTTTCGTTTTGGAAAATAGATTGATTATGTACATTCGCTTGTAATAAGGTACGTTTAGGAGATAAGATAATCCTACAGTCCCATTTATTATTTAACACTAGTTAACACACATAATAGTGTTTACACATAAAAATAGTCTCTTTCTTGCCATATACCTATAGATTACGAGTAAGATACCTATCTGCAAACAGAAACCATGAATTACAGAACAGCTGTTGATATAAATTATTGAAGCCGTGTTAGATATTGTGTGTCAGCAAGAGAAACTGCAAAAGAATATCGTCGCTTCTTGAAAAATACATTTATTATTAAAAACTACTCTTGTGTCGGCAACTATACTAGGTCGATATTACTTCTATATAAATATTTTAGGCAGAATCGTAGATGAATTTGGGGTAACCTTTGCCTTCTACACACAAGCTAGAAATACTGCTACTATTATGACACAGTAAAATTCCGCCAATAAGTCCGGTTAACTAGTTAAAACCTGCGTTGAAACTAACTGCAAAGAAAACGTCAAATATATTCCAAGTCGCAGGGAAAAACTCTACCTACTATAAACACTGCCTACTCTTACACGCCATTATCCTAACAATTTATACAACAATATACACATACTAAAATATGTATATATGTACATTTGTAAACCTCCACATGACGCCTCCATTCCCTAAGGTAGTACCCAGACATGTTATATTAAACAAGGATCTACAACGTCAAAACAGAAATAGAAAATAATTGATACTTTGACTAAAGAGGTTATATTTTGTTAGAGAAAGCTTCACTTGATAAAATGATTTCACTATTTCAGACTTTATCAAAAATATTAATATTATATCAGGTATATAACTTATTTTTATGGAAATGATGTATTAATTCCTAAATATCCCAAATAAATTTAAGAAAATGTAAAGGGCTCAAAATTATAACTCAACGAAAAATACCATCACATTATTAAAAAAAAGGTTTTGTTCATGACTAATGCTCTAAACACAAAAGTATACAGCTGTTCTTTTAAAGTGAAATCTAAAAAAAATATTTCTTTCTCCAAAAACAAGAAAATTTAGTCATGAAATCCGAACAAATTTGTATGAAAAGTAAACGCTGAGACGTTAACTAACCACATTTTAGACTCGTTCGCAATGTTTGCAAACTTAATATTAAACTTTTTCCTTTGGAAATTCCACAATTTAGGTAAGCTTATGAACTTAACTATCTCTCTACTTGATTTTTTTTCTGAGAACTTTTATTCGCACTCATTTCGGTACTTTTCTTCATAATCCATACTGGTTGTACCAGAGAATGTTGTTTGGCTAAATAAAATGAGTTTCAGAGAACTAAAAGCAATAGGGGTACGAATAATAAATGTATGCACACGAAGTTTAGAACTCGGTCGAGCCGTTTCGGGGAGTTCACTTTCGTTCCGAAGATTTTTTATTTTTTTATTTAGTATATCCTATACTGCTGTACGTGTGTAGGTCACTAAACTCCTAAACAGCTGGACCAATCCAAATAAATTTTATGCCCTTTTAGGCACCCTGGATGGTCTAAATACACAAATGAGGTAAGGAAGAACGCCCGGTAGAAAGAAGTTCACCGAGACAGCTAGTGTTATATAAGTTATCTTTAAGCATTTACATTGTAAGTAAAGCAATTATTCTTTCGACACGTGTAAGACATCGGCCGAAGATGTGAAGGGAAGAAGGTTTTAGAAAAGTACCCATATCGAAGCACTTATCTTTACATTCCGTCATATAAGACATTATAGATTTTCTTTTGTGTCTCTCGGCTCCTTACGCTTGCCAGTATCCGGTCCCATAAAAATATACTGGGACAATAGGGTTTGGTGTCTTTTATTAACAATGCACAATGGTTTAAGTAATAGTAGTAGATAATAGTGTACTGCGGTATGTAATTCGCAATTGTGTAAAGATTTCTTCCAATCCAATATGGACAAGCAGTATGCGATTCCAGTTTGCGTTTTGGAATCCAAATTCTCAGGCATCAGAACAAATATCTTTTAGCTATTGCTTGCAGCTTCACCCGCCTAGATGTCGGATAAAGCTGCAGAAATATTATCCTCATTTAACGATGTCCGATTAAAGTAGCCTATGTGTTAATCGAATGTGTCAACTACCTCCGTAACAAATTTCGGTTAACCCCAACACCTTCGCATTATAATATTAGTGTGATTAACTTAAATACAATTACAAACAATTATTGCGTTCTCCATTATATTTAAGACTGTCAAGGTCCACGGAACCGGCTGAGCCACGGTCACCAGTGTATCATATCTCTCATTAATACGTCAATTAAGCAATCAATATCAATCATTTAGCGTATCTTTACGGCAGGGATGTGATAGCCTTTTAAGGTAATCAGAGAATTTTAACAGTAAGTAGTTGATTTTTTTTTATACTACAGGAGTTAATTGATCACTGCGAGAGCTGTGGATTAATTATATTATTGGAATGAATCGAAGGTCGTTTGATAAAATTGAGGCCTTTTTTTTATCATTTTGGCTTTTTAGAGTGCCGTGTTCAAAAAGTAAAAGCGAAACCTTATTACTAAGGATGTCTGTCCGGCCGTCTGTCACAGGCTCTCTTTAACGACGTAAATAGTTTTTTTTACACATGATGTATTTCTATTATTAACAAATTAATATCGAGGATAAGTAATAATTGGTATGGCCATAATTATTTTGGTGTCACAAATTTTCATTTTCTTTGCAAATTTAACATAACCCTCAATGTCGCAAGTCCGTTTCAAACTTAACCAGTTTTATTGTTATATGAAACACCAACCGATTGGCACTGCTTGGAGATAATAGGCAATCGCCGTTTCGCTGACGGAATGAAAATCTAATGACTTCAATTCACTCAGAAAGAAGTGGACGTGTGGTAGAGGATACGTCAAGCTTACTATGACTAAATTCATCCCGACCTTTTACGAAACCTTAATATTGTTTACGCATGATCTGCGCGGCTCTGGGGTCCATATACCTTAGACAGGTATACTCTTACCATAGAACAATATTTAGGACGCCTACATATTTAGAACTTTGAATAGCTCGGTACTGTGGGTTTGCGATAGTAGGTGAAATCAGGATTTAACACAATTTGGAGGAGTTTGATATAAAACTATACTGCTGATATAATATATGTATTTTTCAATTTCTTGATTATCGTATGCTTCGCAAGAAAATAAATTGATCAAATTACAGTGAATAGATATTACCCCTGACGTCACGTGTACAAATTTATCGCAAGTCCCAATCCTAAAGTTTGAAATAGTTTCTCCATGTGTATTGCAATTGTTTAGATAAAAGCATTCATTTTAATATTTTTAATTAGCTATTTTACGAACAATTGTATTAAATAATGGCATGTCGTGTCAAGCCATATTTGATACATGAAAATTGAAATAATTGTATTTTATCCATTACAATTTAATACAGTACCTATACACGCTTTCTGTAATAACTCAATACGTTATAACGGATGTTAAACATTGATAAAGGGTATCACGCAACTCAATTATAACTTATTCATTTTATGTTGTTTATGTACCAATGTTAAATGTAAATTATTAAACAATTCGGTCTACTTTGTTAATTGTTTGATGATTCATATTCTGATCCTGAATTTGAATAATTTATTTATTTGTAAATAAGTCAAGACGAGGTGGGTAAACCATGGTTATGAAAGGCTACGAAACCATTACAAAAATTGTATTGAGTAACATAAATTTCAAATCATATAAAGAAGTTTTATATTTTGTCTGTTATTATTTCAACGCATTGTTTTGTTTTGGTAAATCAGAGATGTAGTGTAGATAAGTGCCATTTCTGCGAGCGCAAACGCTATTTATTCTTTATTTTTACTAAACGCTGCGCCCACCTGCCTTTCCCAAGATTTTTGCGCGTAATGTTTCACAAACATTGAAATCACATGCACAAAGACGCCCAGACTCTGAACAAGAATTTGAGGATCACGGAGGGAATCTAAACCGAGACCCGTCGCACTCATTGGGTTTAAGAGCTGACCGCTCAAATATGTATAAAGAATATAATTCCCATGGAATCTACATTTTCTATTATAAAGACGACAAGATTGACAGCTTAGACTCTCTGTTAAACTTTTGAAAGACAGAATCATTCTTTCGAGTCATTCCAAGCACAAACGAATGACAAAACATCGGTCGTTTATATATCTGTCATTCCAATACGACCTTGTATAACGACAGTACCTATCGTAAACGTCCAATCTCAAAGGACAGGTTACATTACATTGCGTGTTTATTACTGCGGAGTATTTAGTGCCGCTTTGTTTGCCACGCAACGTAAAACGTATTTATGTTAGCGCTTATTGCTCCGTAAAGATTCTAATTTGAACTTGGTACGTTGTTGGTTGTCTTGTAAAGAGTTTTGTATACAAGTCAAAGTAGAAGTTCTGTCGTGTTTTAATTTTCGTATGAAAGGCCTTTTCATAAACTCGTAGGTATACTTTTGTTTCTATAAACGAATGAATGTCGAATGCTTTAGAGTTTAAAAGATTCTATCGGTATGCCTACTCTATGGGATAACTGGGATGTATTTTGGAATATAATCCCCTCTACGACTTAATACTATTCGGCCCATTCCAATGGTTTTCATTAAGCCTTAACCGAACTTACAGCTGATATTTTTATAGAAGCAGTTTTAATCCTGATTAACAAAGTTTTTAATGAACGTACATTATTTACGATGTTTTAAAATTATATGTCCGTAAAGTAATTTATACCTTCCTGCTTTGGAATAAAGAATATCATGGGAGAATTTTTTTTTACTAACTTAAAATCATAAATTTTCGTCAAACTTACTTCTTCACAGTAAGGTACCTTTTTATAATATAAATTAATAGTAATCTATTCGTTTAAGATATAAAAAGCAAATCATTAATCTTTTAAATTATTGCTACACAATTTTTGACAAACTACAACCAGACATAGGTACACTACTTGCAACGTTTAAGTAACATTTAACTTAAACGCAACTTAAGCTGTAAAAGAAACATCGTAACTTGTAACTAACTAACAAAGTTTCCTCAATAAATATATTCTTGGGAGCAACTGGGCTTAATACATATTTGGACAAGGGTCGCGCGGCCTCGGAAAAACATTCCTATCCTAAACCTGTCTTAACAGATAAGCTGTGAGCGAAAGAAAGATGAATCTGGAGACTTGGCACCTTCTCATAACTTTGTGACAAATGAGTATTCTATTTTTTTATTTAAGATTATTATAATTTCAGTTTAAATGTGAATGTTGTTTTCATTACAATTTGCGAAGGTTAGGATTTCGTGCTACCGTCAAGGTTATCAGCGAATTATCATGGTCAACTGCAACAGAATTCAGTTTAGGCAGTTTTGGCTATATCAAGGACAATGGTTTCAAACATTTTATTACAAAAAGGGGCGTGATTAAAAGCAAATTAATCGACTTTGCAGTCTCTAAAAGCCAGATTCTAAAAACTAGATTAAGTCGCACTGTTTTCTTAATATCTAAACGGATTAGGAAACGTCCGTAGAACTCTATAAAGGAACATCATGTATAATTGAAAATCAGTTCGGCCGTTTGAAATAACAATTATTTAAAATAAAAATCACGTAAAAAAGTTGATGAACCTTTTTGAATCTCGACAAATCCAAGAGCCAAGTATCCGGTTGGAAAGACGAAAAACTGAAGGCCTTTCAACTTGTCTCAAATAAAAACCTCACGATATTGATTTCCGAATCGGTGTAGATAATTTTTTGACCTACTTAACATTCTCTCGACATTTTATCTTTTGAAATACTTTTCACAAAGTATTTTCAGTTATACAGACATTTATCGATGTCAATATATCGATTAGATCAATGCCTAAAACTTTTCTATTCGTTAATGAGTTAGTGACACATGTATAGGCTAATATTATTATTAAGATTAATGTCGTAATATCGTCTTAAGTGAGGGTAGAGTAGTAATAATAATTATGTCATCTCCGCCCATCGAATTCGATAACGACCAAACCGAAGCCTGTCACCCACAGGCCGAGAGTTCAGGGGACTATTACTGCCTCTGAGGGTCTATCCCCATTGAGGCAGTGACTGTGCGCGACTCTATCTAGTTGCTTGAAGGTTCGTAGAGTGTCGCGATGCCTGGTTGCTTTCAAATGACTGAACTTTTGCTCACATGGATAAAATTTAAAATTATTTGTAATTTAGTGTTACTCACGGCTTCTCCTAAGCTGGAAGTCGGCTAGCTTCAAAAACAGGACTCTGTTAGCCAATGTAGCGTTTTTCAATCCAAAGTATCAGTCAACAATTTCATCGAAAGCGGCCTAGCCGTTTTTGCGAAGAGAACAGTCTAAATTTCTATTACAGATTCATTTGTATCAAAATTAGAGCATGTACCTAGATTCGCTATATTATATTAATTTTCTTTCATACTGATAACATTATCGTATCTTATCAGTAATTTATGAATCCAATATTAAATACATTACGCATCCTACCCACAATATTGATAAATAAGCCGATCGACAAAATTAAAGAATATCTATCTGACCCGACAAACGTTTGGCCATATAAATAATCGGGGGGAAAGAGTTCTGGAACTGTTCTGAAGGGATTGAAACTTGGGGTGTAGAAATAACATAAATTCTGAATTAAAAAAAAATGTTGTGCGCCACCCTTATTAATAAATTGTAGCCGAACCTCAGATCGACTACAATATTATATGAAAATCAGTCAAACCGTTTCGGAGGAGTATTGTAAATAACATTGTGAAACAAGAATTTTATGAGTGAAAACAGAGAAAATTTAGCAAATGTTCGAGGAAGGGGGACTTGCAAATTTTCGTACATTAAGTACGAAGTAGAATGCGAACCTCCTTGGAGGCTCTAGCTCACCTAGTAGGCAAATAATAATCTTGAAGTAAGACTGGCACAAAATTATGAAAAGGAGACGCTACTAACGCCCTGTAATGTGCCATCCCGCTCCCACACCTGTCACAATCTAAGTGGTGGAAGGAGGCAGGCAGCCTGTATGTCTATGCCCTTAAAGTTGAAATTTTAAGGGTCATGTACTTACGATTTTATTTTGTAGAGTGTTTACGTTATTTCTGAAGTAAATTGAGTATGAAATGAGAAAACGCGCCGCGATGATGAAACTCGATTTCGGGATTAATAATCAATTGATGTTCATCCATACTAATATTCCATACTAATATTATAAATGCGAAAGTATCTCTGTCTGTCTGTCTCGCTTTCACGCCAGAACTACTGAACCAATTGTAGAGTTAAATGTAGAAACAATATCTTTTGAATCCCGACAATTTTAAAATTTGAGTGTAGAGTGGTATAAACGAATGCAGGGTATTTCTTTAGGCTGGCCTTTTGTGGAAAGTACCAGATCGATCCGAGCAAGCCTGTGCCAGCAAGCGGTATACATGCTAACGAATTTATTTCATTCGAATTGAAATCGATTTATTACCTGCTCCAGCAGCGCATATTGACACGTTGACATGAGTTGAAACTACATTCGATAAACCTACTGTCTATTATAAAATCGATCGCTATTTGATCCAGGTTATGTTCAATAGCATTTCTGTACCAAATCTAAAATCGAATTACTTTTAAAAATTAGAACCAAACCAGGGCCCCGATTCTGCTATTTTACAATGGCCGATGAATGAATGGATTAAAATTCAAATTATTCCTATTCTCTTCAGCATTATGCCAATACAATAATTGGAAGTTAATCGTATTGACCTTAAGAGTACCGACCCATACTAAATTTCCAATTATTGTCTGGAAAAATTCTTAAGAAAATACGAAAATTGTCATTTTAAGCCAAATTTCATTAATTTAACGGCCTTTGTAAACAGCAGAATTGGAACCCTGATATCCAAACATTGATTTAAGCTAAAGCCTGGTGGTCGAACACGTGCTCATGTATCTAGGTACCGTGGGTACACGTGCGGATTAACAGGGTCGGTAGAATCTGGTGCTAGTTAACAAAGGAATAGAGAACTAATGGACATGAAAATGCGTACTTAGATATTAAATTTGTTTAAGCGACGTAGAGGAACAAACAAAAGTGAATAAAAAAAATGTTTAAAAGTTGGAATGTAATCTTTCCATAATATTTTGAATATCGAACGAATTAATACCGAAACACATTACTGGTTTTATCAAAAAAGATATACACTTTCAAAATGTATATAAAAAAGAACAACTTTAATACAATTCGAAGTTGAAACGTTAATTGCCGCCGTATTTAGAAATGTTTATGAATAAAGTAGTTCATAATGACAGTAACATAATGAATGAACGAAATGATTCAAAGAATTCTGATAAAATCTTGCTGTTAAACATTTTCTTTTGACGGCTTTAATTCGTGTGACCTTTATAACAGGAAAATAATATGAATCAAATAACAGTAAATAGATTAGGTTTCTTTCTTTTTAATTTTTCGCTTTGACAAGAAAAATATTATATCAGTGTATTTTTTGTCATTGAGCAAAATATTTCTATTATTTTATAATCCGTAGGCGTTCGTAATACGATTAAGCGGCAAAGGGCGTTTTGGCACCTATTCATGAAATTATATTTAAGAATAGACTTTAAAAGTTCACTTCAAAAATTGCTAAACTAAATCTTATACACTTGATTAACAATCATAAAATTTAAGACTACATTTAAAATGATACAATTACGTACTCAAGAGATGTTATGTTCAATTCACTTGCTACTTACTACAGCTAAAATAAAATCGTCTTTGCCCTAAAGGAGTCGCGGATAAACAATTCAAACCGACTTCAAAAATCCCGAACTACCCTAATTCCAAAATCAACACCACGAATCAATACAATCTAAATAGTCACGATCACTTTGTCAATGTTCCCCTTTTCACCCCATCACCAGTTGAATGTGACATTGACCTACATTCGGATAGGGGAGACAGGGGACTACTCGACCCGCTAGAAATAAAATGCTATGTAAATGTCATTTCTTTTTACTTTGCATGCATATTGGCTGGATAATAGAATCTGTGACGTCACATAAATCAGTTTAGCGTTGGGTTTGAACTATATTGTATTCGAATATGGAATGAGATTTCGAAATTATCAATTAGAATTTTGTTTTTCTTTTTATTATTTTTTATTTCGGCCGATCACATTAAAAATGTTTTGTTGTGACTAGGAATTTGACTAGTAATTTGTTAATTTGTTAACGCTTTAATGGCAAACTCGTTTAATAATTTTGAAGAAATTAATTCCGGACGCAGTTATTTGCTTCTAAAAGGTCTTTTGGTCCTTTTCCACACAAATGTAGTCATGTTCAAAAGCAAGTTCAAAATAATAATTATGTACACAAAAAAGGTTTGTAGGTAGGTAGTTTTGTATAACAATATGTAGGCGGGGTTATTACATACTAAATGCCGTTATTATATTCCAGTCTCGGTTTTAGCTCATATAACGCTGTAATAACACCGGTGGTGACATAGGTATAATTATCTTTTCAAGTAGATTGCTTATTTTATAAGGCCATTTTTTACAATTAATTAGTTAAACCAAGTTCGTTAAAGAGATTATATAAAAATCCGGCGAAGCGAATCAAACCTCCCAAGAGGCTAAAAATCATAGCTCGAAACAAAATATCTGCAATTTTTTTTATAACTATGACAAGCTGTATATATTTATGTTATTTTTTTTCTTTCGTCAAACATATCCTATTTATAATTACACAAGTATAATCCCAAAAAACAATCATTATTTCGGTTAACAGACTAGGTATTTTCACGAATAATGTCTCACGAAGTCGCCGATCAGTAAGCATGACATCTTCAAAATCTGTTTCGAACTAAGTAAAGCGAAACTTGTTGCTACACAGGCGACACCGACTGAAATTCAGCGACAGATTTTCCCTGAAGCTCGAACTCGTAACTCAGAGAGAGTAAACTAGATGGCGCTAGCGTCACCGAAGGGATTCATAGTTGAGCTTATGGCTACTGAGAGTAGGAAATTCATTGGCTTTTACACTCTAAAACAGACCGACTATTTTTACTTTAATATTCACTTTTAATAAACAATGATTTAAAACTTGAAAATGACGAATCATAGTTTAAACAATTATTAGAACTTTTGAGTTGTTATGAATAATTGTTACTAATATTAATGAGTCAATGTTACTTGTAATTACATGTTAAATAAATAAACATAAAAACTTTAGACTTAAGTGCAACGTAAGCAAACCTCAATACAAAAATCAATATTCTATTTGAACAAACTATATCTTGATAAACCTTGATTAAATGCGACATTTAGGTACTTTCAAAACGATCAATAAAAGAATTTAACCTTTTAAATCAATTTGATATCTGAACATACATCAAAAACTATATCCGAGTTTCAAAACGACTTTATCAAGACTTAAATGAATATCAAAATAAAATAAATAACATGTTTATTCTGACAGAAAGGTCAACGATTTAATGTTATCGCTACTTAAAAGCTTTTAAAATATGTCAAACATTTTAAAAGCCTTCTCTATTTAACATAATACACGTAAGCTCAGATGTTTACAAGAATAAAAAAAGATTAAGTTATTTAAACAGTATTTCGCGATGCTCGAATAAAAATTAAAGTTAATCGATGATAATGAAAATGTTATGTGATAAAGATAGGACCGAGGGCCGGTCGGTACCGCTTTGCTTTGGCAACGCCGACGCCACAGCGATTAAATGGAGACTGACTTATTTCCACATTTTTATACACACTTTTTGTGTTTTTTTTTCTTGTCTTTATTATTCTTATTACATAAAATCATTAAATAACATGCCCCACAATACTATATTTTGTCGTTCCGGTTGGATTTTAACAACTCGATTTTAGGGCATTCTCCGATAAGCTAGCAGGCTGAAATTTTCAGGGTAGCTTCAAACCTGATGATAATGCAATTTAGGTACAACTTTAAAAACGACTGGATCGATATTGATAAAATTTGAACGGACATGTTCAAAACGTGCTGTGATTTATTAAATCTATTTAGTTTTAAACACTATATCGGTCTCCGCTGTCATCACTACAGACTACATTTTATGACCTTTCCTTTTATAAATACCAGTTATTTAAAACTTCACAACAAACCAGTTTCTTGTTGCTGGGGTAAATACAGAAATTTATTTAAGTATTTTAATTGTAATAGCAAGGTTATTTTACCGAAAGCATACCATCGTTATTCAAATATCTCGAACGCATAAATGTATTTCGAAAGGGTTCAAATTCTGTTTTCATAGAATTCCATCATTCTTTGTGTATTTTTTTACCAGTGCAGGCTACTGAAACATTTATCTTTTTGATATTTTTGTCTTTGTTAAAATCCTGTTCTTTTTAAAGCGAAATATATCAGTAGTTTAATTTATTTAATATGTCGTTGTATAAAAGAAACTCAAAAACGGAAGATGTTCTCAATTAATCTGTATTTTTTTTATGTCTATAAACTCAGGATTTCGGTCTGGATGAACCGATTTTGTTGATTCTTTTTCTTAACGTGAAATAGCTTAGTCATATGGTCCCTTAATTTCATCAAGGTTGTGCTTAGTAGTTTTTTATTTGAAGACGGTTGCATCTTTGCTGTAAAAACATTATTATTTAAGTACATACACGTTAGGAGTATACGTTATACCATTTAACTTTATAGTTCAACAAAACTGAACGAAAACACTTCTTTTTATAAAAAACTAGCTGCTGCCCGCGACTTCGTTCCCGTGGGTAGAAGATATAAGTTATGATTTATACCGGCCCTGTTTTTTCACATTTTCCATTGTACCAATCTTCGCTGCTATTAGTCGCAGTGTGATGGTTCTTAGCCTAAAGCCTTCCTCTTTGAATGGTCTATTAAACACAAAAAGATTTTTTAAATTAGGACCAGTAGTTCCTGAGATTAGCGCGTTCAAACAAACAAACTCTTCAGCTTTATATATTAGTATAGAGTATAGATAACACCCAAAATAACTCCCCTGTAAATCCAGGTTCGGTCCCGTGTAAACGATTTGTTACCTGATTCCATTAGAGGGTTCCGCCGCGGGCGTTTGCGTCGCCATCAAAGTGTCGTCTTTCAAAGAAAAATCTCGCGATAAAACGCTATACGTGTCTCACTTATTTGCAAGGGTAATAGATAGTGTGTATACTTACCTAGTATGTAGATATAGTTTTATTTTAGGGATGGTGGTTCTAGTTTCTTGGCGTTCCAAACCCAAAGGGTAAAAACGGAAAACTGTTACTGAGGCACCGATGTCCGTACGTCTGTCATCAGGCTGTCTCAAAAGCGGTGATTATGAATTTGATGGGTGATAAATAAAATTTTGTACCCTCTTTATGTTGCAACCCAACCGATTTGTTTATCTTAAGCCTGTTTATACAGAACCCTCATTATCGCATGTCCGACTCGCACTTGATCGTTTAAATCTTAATAACTTTTGAGACAAATTTCCTTTGGATGTGCACTTTAGTGGTCTTTTGACGTAATAATTAATCCAGAAGGAGAAAGCATCTGCCCTAATTAACTGAAAAAAAAACTTGTGGTATGTACGCTTACCGCGCAGGCTGGTTCCATGCGGCCCAGAATAGAGAGTCGTGGCAGGATTTGGGGGGCCTTTGCCCAGCAGTGGGACACAGTGGACTAGAGAAAAATGTACATACCAATCTCAAGTTCCTACAAGACAAGTCAGTTTACAAATTATAAAACCCATACAAAACCAGACTTATCATTTCTATTTTTTCCTACTTGCGACTGCGTGGCGCAGTTATACTTATAACGTAGATATTTAATTATTGAAGTTTCCTGCTTTTGCTTTGATAAATTTATAATTGAAGAAGTCCCACAAATACTTGTTTTTCCTAGGAATAAACGAGCTAATTAGAATAAGGAAAACCTCCTTTGACTGACTTAAGGCAACAGCAGGCGAAATAAATAAATAAATTAGGCAAAGTGGAAATACGAGTTGCGAAATAAAATATTTATTTTTACATTTATAATTATTAAGAAAAAGTAATGATTATTTACTTTGACTGTCCCTTTTTAACCGCCACGCAAAAAGGATGGGTGAGGGGTCTGTATGTCTATGATATCATAGATCCTTAACTGATTGAGTAATTTCAATTTGTTTTGATTGGTATTGAAAGTCAATTATGTGTCAAAAACTTTCCTGTTGCCTAGCACAGTCACTGTGAGTTACATCTTATTTCATAAAATTCTCCCGATACAATTTTAGATACATACTCAAAACGGTCGATTTTTATGCATGTTCAGTAAGTCTGAGAATTGGCTTATATTTATTATGAATATCGTACGTTTTGTACGGTTTGTCCACCCCAGCATACTTTTTATTTCTTAATTTCGATGTAACTATTTTCTACATCAAAAATTCCCTAGAAATAGCAGAAGCTTTACAGCCTAGTAAAATTACAAATACAGCCTCAAATAACAATACTAACTGAATATCAAAACAAATATTCACGTAAAACAAACATTTGTCCCGGAACATGCAATAAAATTCACTGTAACAATGCAACTACAAGCAAATACATAAATATTGACTTTAGTTTCAGATACAACGTACATATGTAGTTGTTCGTTATTACAAAATTAATCTCAGCTTGGTTCGGCCGGACGCTACGCTTCTATATTTCTATTTATATTACACAGGATGTATGCTGAATTGACGATCAATATTGAATAGGGTTGTCAGGTGCAGTTTTTAGACAGATATTCGGAGGGTTTAGTAGAGATGTTTTAATGGTTGGGATGAAATATATACTGATACCAACTTGTGAGTGTCTGGATGCTGAGTGAAGGCCTGATGATAGATAGATAATGATTATTAATAATGTTTCAAAATGTTTTTTTTTCTACAGTACCTATTTAATTCTATACATGGATTTTATCAGGTACGGATCTGATTCTAACTCAGTCAAGCACTAGTAAGTCTAATTTGTTCTTAGAAACTATTGATCGTGATTCTAGGATTATAATTAGTGGATCATTAATCGCCATCCACAGTGAGCTAAGTTAGCAATGCCTATACTTTCCCTTTAAGGGAATATCCCTATAGGGAATATGCCTAGCAGTGCTACGTATGAAGACCGGTACTGGTCTATAGAATTTAATCCCTGGATTAGTATCTTGTGGAGTAGATACATTTTTCACCCTAGACAGATTACGCAACATCAGTAATAATATTTGAACTAATTACATTGACCTCATTAAAAACAAATCCAAACAACCAAAAAGTATAAATATCTTTCCGCGTACCTTGAAAGTTTTATTGAAAAAATCCAAAATGTTTCCAATTTTAGGAGAGCTCGTGACCTCTTAGCAAAGAGGTTTTCCATCAAAGTGAGTTTCAGTCTATTAATATCCCTTTGATGTAAAGGTATTCGATAGGGAAATGCTGATGTTCCGGACGTGCGGACATGCGGACGTGAAAGACAAAATAGATGTATTAGGCTTAATGAACAGGGGAAAGGATTGATAACATGTTTGGAAAGAGACGAGGTAAACGTTACCCTGTCGCTTGAGTTATATGCGACATTGTTTAATATTTTCGTCTTTTGGTGCGACAGTGAAGTCGTATTTGTTGAAGTTACATTTTATAAGAATCTACTCAGAAATTTAAAAATAGGTAAAGTATTGAGTGGCAAATTTAAGAATCCTCCGAAAATATTGATCAGATATTGTGACTTGTCTGGGATGTAGAGCTTAAAATCCATGTATACTGCTCGTTAGAAAACCTCGAAGAAATAAGAGCTAGAGTCCTTATCTACCATGTCGAGTTATACAACTCTTTTTCTAATCATAACCAAAAACAAAAATCCATTTATTTCGACTCTACTGTTTTTTTTCAAAATACATATTATCTTACCAGCAAATGGCAACAGACGACAGCATGAGCGACGACGTGTTCGAGGACGACACGCTACGTGCGCCGGCGCAGCGCAGCACCCCCTCCCCCACCGGGTACAGAGACTACCATCCCCCCGCCGAGACCCCCGCACGCACCCAGCTTGACGATGATATGCCTATACATAAGGTGAGAATATTATTTAGTTTAATATCTTTAAATTAATAACATTTTTAAAACTCTGTGTGAGTTTTATGTTACGTAGACAGACGTGAGATCTGAATAAAAATTTCGGCTCTAGATAATCTTCTTTTGGGAAATCTGAAGCGGATTTTTTTTATTTTGCTGGCAGCGTCAAGATTCAATAAATGCGGAATTTTTACAACAAAAAAAAAGAAAACATTCTGTATTATTTTGAATTAATTTTGCACTAATAATAAAGTTAAAACTGGCCCTAGTCAGTGGAATAAACTCAGCAAAATTATTACGAAATCCTTACTTAACGTAAAATCTTTTGTAGTACCTCTGATTAAATAATAAAAATCTGTTGTTTGAAGGAAGGGTAACCGAATTTGACTTTCCCCTTAAGCCTCGTAATTTTCCGAGAACCTCAAAGTCAAAGACCGCGGCCATCTTGCTTCGCTTTTGGAGGTTATGTAAACCTGTCAAAACGTCAGACTAAAGATGTCTGCCGAATAACCGAGGGCTAACTGGATTTGGATTATCTACTTAGTTTGTTCCTAATTCTCTTTATACTAATCTTGAGTAAGGGAAATAAAATGAATAAGGGAGTTGCAAATTAAAATGAATAACGAATTATTATACTTTACATGACTCTATTATGTACCAATACTTATATCGTTTTTTGCTATTAGTAACCCTGTAAAATTGTAACCTTAATTATTATGATGATTAAAATATTAAGTACTGAAACAGCATTTATACCACAAGAAGTAGTACAGTTTAAAAGAGTCCGACGCTAAAAGAACTTGTCTTGAAATCATCTTCTCTTCAACAGGATATAAATACTCTTTCTAGTACCTACTATCCTACATACTTCAAGTTAAACCGAATTTACACTGCGAAACCGAAAATAACATACTCACGAATCAGAGCCTGCAAAAAGTATCCATAATTCATTAGCATTAGAATTCTAATAGATCATTGTAACCATTCCTGATGTAGGTTCAACGACCTATGTGCTGCATGAGATCATTCTGTTTACTTAGGTCAACTACCTGTGTTAGATTATACCTACTTGCATCTATTGAGGTTATGACTAAAGATCTCGCCAAAATGGTTCTAAATTGTTTTTATAAACATTGTCACTGAAAAAGTTATTTTTTTATTATTGGGCCAATAAGTTACTAACCGAATCTGCATCTGCTCAGATGTGCATTGGCGATTCCGGGGTATCTAAAGCACTTAGAGATTCAAGACTGATTCCAAGGTTACGAAACATATTCGGAAAAACACGGTGTACCTTCGTACCTATTCACTAAGTTACGATGTAGGTACCAAGGCTCACCCGAAAATAAAAATTCTTGATCCTCTTGAAGTTATAACTGGGCCCCAATTCTGCTATTTACAAATGCCGATGAATTAATGGCAACTGGATGAAATTGGCACTATTCGTGTTATTCTAAGCATGTTTCCGACACTATATTTGGAAACGCAGTACAGGGCGGAACACTCGCTATCAATACAATGAATTTCCAATTCTTGTGTCGGCAAAATGCTTTAGAGAATAAGAATAGTTTTAAAAATCCAATTGCCATTAACTCAACGGCCATTGTAAATAGCAGAATTGGGGCCCAGTACGTTGGTTGACATAAACGTCATCAACTGTCAGAGTCAATCCTACATTAACGCAGTGTACTCGTCCTACATGCATTTACCTACACTTTGTAGTTTAAATCACTTTGTTCACAAAGTTCGCCGAGCGAGGCGCATTGTTCGGTGATCTCGTTAGGCGAGCTACAAATTAATTGAAGTTATATACGATAGCTATACATAGTGCATATAAACTAGGATTTAGACCTTCCGATCCGATACTTATTATTGGATTAAATCAGACAGTGCTACGATTAAATCAGACATCACAAATTCTCTATAGACTCAATTTAGCTGTAGTATTGGCCGCAGAATACTAAAAAAAACTTGAATTTAATGAAAATTAAGTATCTATCACCTAAAAGTAATAGGCAGCATTATACGACTGTTGATCTGAAAGTTTTTCATTTTGTCATTGCCTGAGCTATGATCGAAAATGCAACTGATGCATACAAATTCATATAGACAACCTCAAAGCCATTAGCGCACTGAGGAATTCCTTGTGTTGCGTTGGGTTTCACAACATTTTTTCACATATTCGCTTGTGCTACGCGGGGATCAATTCCATGACACGTCGGGCACAGTGGGTTTGGCGTGATGGCCTCAACCAATCGACTATATGTGCAGTCAATTTAGAATCGTAAAGTCGGATCGTAAGGTGTAATTTCTGTTTACCGTGTATGGATTTATCGGACCATTGTTAGTCTGGCTTTATGTTAGCTGTATAATCATTAGTGTGTGGAATAGAGCTTAATTGCGTGTTTTTGTTCGAAATCCTGTAAACTAATGTGAGGTATTGAGCTGCCGTTTACAGTATTTAGGTAGTATGTGTTGTTGTTAATTATATAACTTGTATGCTTGTGCGGTACTGTTGTTAAAGGATCTATGATTGATAGAAGACTGAAAACTGTAGGGACTGTCAAAGTTTATGACAATACTAGCTTTTGCCCGCGACTTCGTCCACGTGGTTAGAATTTTCCCCATTTTCCATTGTATCTTCGCTCCTATTAGTCGCAGCGTGATGTTATATAGCCTATAGCCTTCCTCGATAAATGGTCTATTCAACACAAAAAGAATTTTTCAAATCGAACCAGTTGTTCCCGAGATTAGCGCGTTCAAACAAACAAACAAACAAACTCTTCAGCTTTATATATTAGTATAGATATATTTTTCTACAAGTTGAGTAAGTAAATAACATCTGGAGAGTTGCGATGGCTTATAAAGTAAACAAGTTTCACATTGACTTTGAAGTTTAATAGATGTTTGCTACACATTTCTTATACCAAGCAAACACTTAATTATGTTTAGATTGCTTGCTTATTGGAGAAATGTTTATTTATGATGATTTGAAAACGGTATTTAATTCTGTTTCTTGTTTTGTGGGTTTTTTTGTGGTTCTACGTTAAATGTGAAGAACATTTTTATCGTACATCATACATCGCTACATTAAAGGTTTTGTACAAACAGACTTAAGAAAAAGTCATTTAGTAGTCATTTAGTAGTCATTTAGTTAATTGCGCATTACACAAATAAGCAAACTAATGCCAGCATGCCCAACATTAATGCGTGTACGAAGTTCCTTGTTAGAGAAGTATCGTTATAGGAGAAAAAAACGATTGTTCGTAAAAAAAAACATTTGAATAATTTATTTAAATAAACAAAGCATACATATACGAAGAAACGAAGGAATAGTGTCTTTCAAATGTTTAAAATTATTCAACTTTGAACGACAAGCACTTATTATTTTTCTATAACTAACTTAAGTGGACGTTTCAAAGCGAATACCTGCCGCAACGTACCTTAATAACGTCACAAAGCCATGTTTTCCACAGGAAGCTAAAATTCGATACGGGAACGAAGTGTATCAATAAACCATTTACCTTCAGATTAATATCCTCTTTGGGACCACTTCAACAGCCCTTGAGCGAAGGCAACGTGCAGTTATAAAGTTAATCTGCGGACGATACCGCGTATGTACGGTCAGCAACGGAAGTTTATAAACCTAATAAAATATTATAATATTCCTCAATTTTCACATAACGCTTTCTATTTTCAAACTAAGCAAAGCTTGTATTATGAGTAAGACAGAAAACTGATAAACATACTTCTAAATGCATACGTATTATGGATAAATTACACCCAGACACAGAACCAATGATCGTGCTCATCACACAAATATTTGTTCTGGGTGGGAATCAAACCCACGACCTCCGGTATAACAGTCAAGGTTACTAACTGCCAGACCAACAGGCCAGGCAAATCTGTAAAAATAATGTGTAACACTGATTTTTAGGACATTTTCTGTAAAATTTGATAAAATCTTAGAAATAGTTAACTTTGTTCAAGTTGATAATTTCTGCAGTACAGTCAGCAACGAAACATTATATACAAAATCAAATTCAATTTAAGCCAAACATGTTCACAATATCGGCATCGGAATATTTGTTTTTAACAAATTTATAAAGGAAATATAAAAATAATTGTTTCAAAGACTGAAACTGAGTTACTACATTTTTTCATTTATACTTATAGTCCAAAATAACTTTTAAAAGTAATGCTATGGATATTACTATTCGTAACTCGTTTTTAGTTTATCCTCATTTGACTTTGATAGATGATGTGACACAAAGATCCTCATATTTTGAATGTATAGAAACACTTTTGTTGCTGACGGTACCTACCTGTACTAAGTGGGTTTATCCCCTGATGTTTCTAAAAGCTTTGTACACTACACGAGAAGGTAAAGTAAACCTTTTTTTGAACTACATATTGGTGTTATTTGGATAATACTTTCCAACTTCTTTTTTATGGTGTCAAAACTACGGGCAGTACATAAAAAATGTTACGTGAAATTTGGAATTATTAGATTTCATATATATTGCATATTTCTTAAAAAAAAAAATACGTAGTCAATAAATTCGGTGAATTTCGAAAAACTTTATAGTTTTATGTATATTCTGTATTGTGTGACACATTATGGTTTATAAACTTTCTATGTCCACTTTGTAAGTTAATCTACCTTGGTAATTTAAAAACACAAGTTTTCGTTGTATTTTGCATATATTCTGCCAATTATCGTCAAGGCTTTTTTTAGTTATACTATTAATACACGTTAAGAAAGTAATAGTTATAAAATAAAACGCGAATAAAAACTAACTTAAGACACTAAAACAAATTACAACATTTAATAGGTACTTTATTAAAAGACGCAAAAAAAATGGTTTGCTCTTTTAAATCCCTACTAATATTATAAATGCGAAAGTAACTCTGTCTGTCTGTCTATCTGTCTATCTGTCTGTTACGCTTTCACGTCTAAACCACTGAACTGATTTTAATGAAATTTGGTACAGAGATAGACTTGACCTTGAGAAAGAACATAGGATAGTTTTTTCCCCGATCTTATGAGGATTTCTCTTGGAAACGCGATATAACCGACCTCGACAAGCTAGTATGGAAATAAATGGAAATAACCGAGTACAGATATTTATTTCAGTTATTCATTAAGAATTTATTACATGCTATTTTTAAAACGTATTTTGCATACCAAAATACGTTGTTCGTAGAACTTGTTCATTAAAACCCATTCTGTTTTTGCTTGTACACCAATTAACGTAATAAGTAGACAGTTATACCCAAATAAATAATTAACTAAAAACAAAAACACGAAATTACTTTTGTATCCCAAACAATTTGAGTTTTAACATTTCTTCCATATTTTAGCTTCGAAAGAAGTTAAGGCTTGGTTAATTAAAATGTAGCGATTAATTAACTTTTTTTCTAACAAAAAGTAAGTAATCATCTTTGAGTAAAAAAGCTTTCGTTCGAAAAGAAGGGAAATTATTAAAATGACTGCTACAAGGAGTTTGTATTGTAGGTAATACTCGTGAATGAGCCGCTATTCCTTTTTTTAAAGTTGCCCATGCCGACAGCAGGTACTGAGCGCTGAGCGCAATATGTTTTCAAATTAATAATAGGAAATATTTCTATAAAAAAATCCCTTCAGGAGTTCTTGAAATAACCCTAAAACATCATACATATATTTACAATCTTTACGTAGGTACGTACACATAACCGTTTTTCAGATACATCCACGTTCTAATGAGAAATTCAAAATTCAAATGAATGTGTAAAAACGTGTTACTTTCATGCTCGTTTTGTTAAATAGCTCATTCCCACAACAACAAGAATGAAAGAACATCACAAACAAAAACGACTGGTGTTATAGACTTTTCGAACCGTATATGGGAGGCAATTAAGAGGAAGAATGTGGAGAAAAACAACGTGCGATCGTTTATATTGTAGAACGTGTGAATTGACAATAACCAATGGGTATTACTTGCTAGCTTTTATTAATGTAATTGTGTCTACTTGAAAATGACACTTTAGAAACACGCATTTTTAAGTAATCAAATTTTACGATATCAACACTTGGCATTTTGCCATTAACTGTACGTTATTTTTCGACATAGTATACTGTCTATAAAATTCACAAGTAACATGGCTTTTTACTGCTGAAGTAATATTCACGTTGTGTAGTTTCTGGGATTACACCCTACAACATCACCAACTTGGTACTTAACCTCATTTTTTGTAATAATTGATAAACACCCCTTCACTTGAAGCCGATACAAACAATTATCGTTAAAATTTCTATTGACAGACGATCCTGCTTGGCGACAGTGGCGTGGGCAAAACCTCTTTATTAGTGCAGTTCGAGACTGGAAAGTTTCAAGCCGGCAATTTCTCCGCAACCGTTGGCATCGGATTTACGGTGAGTGAACGCACGATTGTGGCGAATTCGCCGCGAACACGAACGCGCCTGTTTTAATGCGGTTTCGAATTTCGGATTTAATCGGGGAGATTTCGTCGTTTTGTGATATTATCTGTTGATTTTTCTTTATTCGATATTTGAACGGTTTATTGTTTTGGGTTTATTGTGTGTACTAAGCATGTGTAGGTAAAGATTTTAACATAAAAAGAAAATATGCCACGTTTTAGTGATAATTTCAGGCTTTTCGGCCAGAGAGACCAATTTAACCGCTTTTCGGTTAAAAACTTAAATTTTAAACATAGTTGTAAATTAATTGAAATGAAACTAAAGTCTTCTTTGGACGTTAAATACAAATACTTAAATGTTTTAAAGTTGATAGGTAAACCATTTCAACTTTTAACTATAAAAGTTTTAATGAGATATTTTAAAGTTTTATTAATTATTTAATGGTACTTAAATAAACATAATGACAAAGTACATAAGCGAACTATGTATTAATTATATCTAAATCTAAGATTCAATAAAAAAAAACTTTGATGAATGATATTGGTTTGTGCTCTTTACTCTTCTGTCATGATGATAGACATAAATTACCTAACGGTTTTCTTGCCTGTATAACAATTGTAGATTAATAACTTCCTTTTATTGCAGTCGGATAAACAACAACGTTTAGCAAAAACAATTGGTTAAAAGTGGTGTCCTAATCATCTATTCTTTGCTGCAGGAATCGTTTTATCGGCTTTAAAATAATATTATACAATATTGCGACCGATTCTTGATTTTTTAATGTGTATTCTTAATAGGATATTTGACAAAAAAAATCTATTTAGTCCATTGGACAGTTTCCAAAAATAATTGGAAACGTATTTTTCCCCTTATCTCGTAATCAAGAGTGAGTTGTCCCGGTTCACAACAACACTCTTGCTTCAAGACTTCTTGGTACCGGGATTGATTAGTCTCAAATATAACCAAATCCATTTCTCTATGCTACATTTAATGTTATAAGCGGGTTAATCTATATCTATACCACTAATATATAAAGCTGAAGAGTTTGTTTGTTTGTTTGTTTAACGCGCTAATCTCAGGAACTACTGGTTCGAATTGAAAAATTCTTTTTGTGTTGAATAGACCATTAATCGAGGAAGGCTTTAGGCTATAAACCATCACGCTGCGACTAATAGGAGCGAAAATACAATGAAAAATGTGAAAAAAAACAGGGCAGGTATAAATCATAATTTATATCTTCTACCCACGGGGATGAAGTCGCGGGCAACAGCTAGTTTTGTATAATTTGTAAACGATGGTTTTAAGTTTTGGTGCCCCGCAGTCTGTTACCCCTGATATGTAATCACGTTTTTTCCTTTTTCTTGTTTTTCCTGGAATCTACAAGTAAATAAGTCAAATAAATGGACTTCAAGACAATATTGAATGTTTCCTGATGGCTTATACAGTCTAAGGCAATGAAATTTTATCATACCGGTAATTGTTATACTGAGGAGATGAAAAGAGGAAATAAACTTTGCCGTCTATTTCCTATTTGTAAAAAGGAATGGTTACCATAGGACTTGAACAAAAAAGGTATTGACCGTTTTTAGGGTACCGTACCCAAAGGATAATAATGAAACCCTAATACTGAGGCACCGCTATCTTTTCGTCTATTCGTCCGTCAAATAATCTAAAGAATCGTCAAGACTGCGATGACGTAATTAATACTCTCATCTCATCATGTCTTCAATATATTTCAGAGCGATTCCGACACTCGGTTATTTTTCCTGTTTTTGCGTCGGAGGTTAACCAAAAATACACCTCAACAAGCAATTTTCAAGTAAATACAAGAGTGTTGTTGTTGTGAACCGGGACAACTTTAACGAACAAACAAAGGTAACCTTTAACTGTAAACAGTATGTTCTTTAAATACCTTCTCCTTTGCCTCTTAAGTAAAACGTAAGTAATAAAATAAGTGAGATGCATTCAGCGAATCCTTTTGCTGATGGTTTACTGCGCGGAGTAATAAGGGCGGGTATATAAAGGGAACCACTTAGTGCTGCGTTTGATACAGCTGGTTTTGTTCAAACCAACCATGTTTGATATGCTATATTATTACGTATAGACTGCATTTTAATATTCTTCTATTTATTTATATATTTTAGAGAGCCGCATTTATTAATATCACGCAAATCTTTAAACCTAATCTTTTATAAAATAAATAATTAAAGGCAACATTGTCATACTTTTGGTATGGTTTGGTAATTTAAGGCTGCAATTTAATGATTTAAAAAAATCTGTTTTTCGTATTCTAGCACGTGTTTAAGAGCACTAAATAAAATACAAAATGTATTGCAAAAAATATCAAAAAACCAACTCGGGCGTACAGATTTTCAGGAATCTTTCGTATTCACTTTAATAGATTTGTTGACTTTGGACCCCAAGTATACATTGATACATTCAATTAGACCGACCAAGCATATACCTCCCCCCCCCCGGTTGTACATTGACTGAGGTCACCTGAGTACTCATTATAAATATAGTTTTTTTCTAAAAGCATTTACACTAATTAAATTTTACGTCTCTAGGCTTTGATCGTCATATATTTTATTCAGCAAAGTCAGGTAGAGTTTTTAAGAAGAGATTATAGTTTCTGATTTCTGATTGTGAAAGTTACAAGGGCCCTGAGACAGTTAATTAAACTATTCCACTGAATTACGTCAATTTTGATTTGACTCAGTCAAACCGCAAATACGTCAAAACAATCGATAATTAGTATAGACAGAAATGCTTAATAGTAATCTAATCAATAACACTTAATTGACCACTTAGCTCCTAATTCAATAACTGCCATTACTGCCCATTTAGGAATTATCTACATTACCGCAATATATTTATGGTTGTAGTTATGATCTTAAATACAGGTAAGTTATAGAATGATGTACATACTGCCATACCAATCATCATCATATCAGGAAACATCCACTACATCAATGTAGAGTGTTGATCAAAGGCATTGAGACAAATATTTTATACATTTTCTTTATTATTCAGTAAAACAACTCCCACAGTAAGAGATTTAGTCCTTGTCTCGCAGGGGGTTTCACATACCAGTCATACATTTACATTCAAGTCACATGCACAAAGACACCTAGAATTAGGGCGAGCATACGTGGTTCACAAAAATGTTTGTCCTACCGGGGGATCGAGCCCGAAATACGTCACACAGTGTGTTTTTAAATTATTCTAAGACACCACTGACATAACGGTGAAGGAAAACATCGTTAGGAAACCTAGATTTCAAAAATTGGTATCTAAAAGCGTGGTGATCAATGCTCAAACCTTCCCTATGTGGAAGAGGGCTGTGCCAATATAGGCTGCTATCATATTTTTGTATAATCAACGTATTTCACCTAAACTCTCTCAGGTATTTAATATGATTTGTATGAAGACAGTAACATCGCCGAGTTTAGCTCATTAGGTATATCGGCACACGAATTAAGAAATTAGTAACAACGTTCAAAGTTATCCTTCATTAGGTAGGCTGTGTATTAAATCGTGTTAGTCTATTTCCTAGTAATGTTCGGATTAAACAGGCCGAAAATTCTGCTAATATAATGGAGCTTTTACCAGCTTTTATTTTATTTCATAGTGTTTAAGCTATTTCGATACCATTTTACACTTTAATAAATACCATTACCATAATCTCATTACCACCGCATTAGACTAAGATCGAACAAATATATTTAGTAGGTTGGTTATATTAATAATTAGATAAGATTTAATCTACCTTGATGATAAGATATACCTATAGATAAGTCTTTAGTGGGATCACCGACCGAGGAGCGAAAACAAGGCGGATGAAAATAAAATACGTTATTAGATGACGAAGATATTCAATTCCATGTTTGTCCATGGAAAGGTAATCTATTGCTGAATGTAAAACTTAAAAAACATAAAAACCGCAGTCTTAAAATTTGAATTACAAGAAAACATAATGTTAATCACTAAAAAAAACATAAACTGTAAACTACAAGTACCTACCTACTACAACACTCTATAGGCAAACTACAGCATATTTTCAAGAAAACCTTCGTTTTCTAATTACCTACGATCCATAGACGTAAATAGGTCATCCATTTCCCGCTTACCTTGACTCCAATACCTGTCTATAAACGAACTCTTAATAAACAATTGATAGCGCTGTTTACAATACCCCTGCAATAGAGCCTTAAAGCGCTTACTTTCAACCGTGACGTCATTTATCAAAATCAAATGACTCAGCAAGTCACGTGCGTGCCCGTTTCTGTAACGAATTCAATTTGTGCAATCATTTTTTTTCTTAGCGTTCGAAAATCGTTTTCTATGGTAAATTAGTCTTTTTTAGCAATCGTGATTGTTTACGTACTACTAATTAGCTAAGTGTGCTCGAGGATAGGTACTTCTATCGTCCTCTTCGACTCACTTCTCGCAATGCAACCTCTTGCAAGACGAGATTTTGACTGCAAACTTATCTACACGTTAAAGAAATTGAAATCATTAAAAAAAAATGAAGTCTTTCTATGTCTTCTTCTATTAACTGATATTTACGATAGTCTACACTACAGGGTGTTTTTGCTTTTATTGTTTTATTGTCGAAGCAAAACCCTTAAGTGATTGACTATAAAACTGCGCGGACTTCATTGTTTGTTAGTTTTCTGTTTGTAATTCTATTGTTAGAAGTCTTATTAAATACAGTATCACGCAAGATATGCAGGTTGAATTCAATTCAATTCAACCAATCTATACTTATATATAAAGCTGTAGAGTTTGTTTGTTTGTTTGTTTGAACGCGCTAATCTCAGGAAGTAGTGGTTCAAATTGAAAAATTATTTTTGTGTTCAATAGATGATTAATCGAGGAAGGTTTAAGGCTATAAACCCTCACGTTGCGACTAATAGGAGCGAAGGTACAATGGAAAATGTGGAAAAAAACAGGGCACATATAATTCATAACTTATATCTTCTAGCCACGTGGTCGAAGTCGCGGGCAACAGCTAGTGTGTTATAAGTTTTGAAATAACGAAGTAATTACAAAAATAATGTTAGATTTTGCTTTCATTAACGACTAATGAATACGAAAGGTTAACTCATTTACGCTCTTGGTCAAACGACAAAGATTTCCGATCTGGCAAACCGCATAAAAATGTAAGGAATTATTACATAGCTAGCCCCAGGCTTTTACTTTATTGTTTTATTGCTTGTTTACATCTATACTTTGTTTGTTTTTGTTTTATATTCATATACCTATTACTAAATAACAATTCAGGAAACTATATGTAAATGTAAAAATAAACCCAAAATGGTAAAAAAACTAACACACCATAAGATGATAGAATTTTACCATTCATAACCAATCAACATCCTATAGCAGCGAATTAACAAAATTCAAAAAGACCTGACATTTGAATTTCAAACAGAATCAGCCTTTACATTTATTCAATTAATCACGATTTTTGTCCCGTTTTTCGTCGTGGAACTTTTACTGGTAAATTAATAAAGCTTAGCTCGCTTCCCCGGGGTCTACTCGTAAATCGAATATTTGAGTGAATCATTTACTTTCGCTCCCAAAGGGCTGTTTCAACCGGTCTCAGTTTCCTTAACAAATAAATTGATACCAATTTTGACGTCTTCATAATTTGTTACTTGTTATAAATAGGTGTCTAGTTTTAGTAATCAAATTATTTTTAGTTAAATTTTGATTTGATGTTATCGATTTATTTTAATAAATTTTAAGTGAATAAATTAAAGTTAGTGCTCACTTTGATGATAAACCATTTTAAGGGAATCTGAACTTAAAAATAGAAAATTCATATAGTCAAATGTTAAGTTTAGCTTCCATATATGTATTGTGCGATAATATAAGATTATGATGACATAGCTATCTGAAGCTGGATTTAAAGGGTCATAAGAGCTCCAGTATTAAACAACACAATACCTTCAAGCTTTTGATGGTTTAATCAGTAATGAAACAAAGCTCAGACCCCTAAAAAAGAAGCAACTTGTTTACTACAGGTGTTCTTTTTAGAGATGAAGGAATTGTTTGTATTCTTTTTTTTTATTAGCTTTGCTTTTAGCTTTTGTTATTATTGAAAAGCTTCTTATAAATTGTACTACATGCATACATAATTCAAACAAAACGTCTGCCATAATCACCCTACACATTTACCGTATTCTAATCCACGGAAAAGATATCATTCAATTTTATAAGAAAAGGAAAAAGGAACGTATGGCATTTTATCTTTCTTCCTTTTGTTTTTTCATATTTACAAGGAGTCTATAAATACTCTTCTTGAATGTCAGCCTGTAGGTGTATAATATGATCAGGCAATCCCAGTTTCAGGGTTCCTTAAGTGAAAGTACACAATATGAGACTTTTTTAACTTATATAGGTAAGGTTGTTTTTGGATACTATATCTCATGAACTAATTAGAAATGTAATACTTCAAGAGGAAGTTTTTAAACAGCTAATTATTTTTTTTATTTCCGTTATATGGTCATAATGCTTTTTCAAATTAAAAAACGCTTTGCGACAAAGTAGTTATTATTTTTGTATACTTTTAAAGCGAAATCTATATAAAACAATCGTATTCATCAACAGAAACTAGGCTTCCTCCATTCTATTTATTATGTTTACGCCTTTAGTGCGGAACTCTACATTTACATTTCTCACTCGCACTTAGCCATTTTTTTCTTTATCTTCGTTAATATTCGCGGCAGGGATACTGCATGATGTCATTTCTGCAGGCTGTTGCCATGACCGTGTATTGCCAAACTGTATTACCGTCGCCTTCTGACGTCACTCAATAAAATGGCGACGAAAATCTGATGGATGTCTCTCGTACGAACACTCAACAGACAATTCATATTTGGAAATCGAGAAATTTTATGGCAACTTGAGTTATTTTTGAACTACATATGCGAACTATAAAATCAGCGGGCTTCATTTTATAATACGACTGTCAAAATTGTGCAAGAAAAACGAAGTGATTGTATTGTGCTGTCCCTCTTCCACAACTGCATTAACATTCTTTAAAAGCCAGTAATGGGCAAAACATATTAAATAATATATATTTTAGAGTAAAGCTTTGCTCACAAATATTGATCTTACTACTTTCTGTTCTTTAACTTTAATTCCATGTAAATCTCATAAATCCAATAGATAAAATACATAAAATTGTCAATAAAATCCTTATCTCCTTCGAAGACAGCTTACAGTCAATAACAATATACTAAGTTGATATGACATAATAGTTTCCTTACAGATTTACTCCAAAAAAATCCTAAAGAAAGTTACATTTTTGTAGAGAATGGAGCTCCAACGTATAAAATTAATTTCCTGCTGGTACATTTTCTAATAATGCTCGTCGAAAGATTTCAAGCAGCTGTAAACAGCGCTCACAAAGGGTTGCCTGACAGACAAGTACCTATGTTTAACGAGAGTTTTATAAGAAGAGTAAGTCCCAGTTTCTGAAAAACAGACTTTGATCTGTCAAATATACATGCACAAAAATTTATAGATGATTAAAAAATGCGGGCCTACCATCTAAAAGACAGCGCGATTTAAACCAGAAAAGAATACATTGTAAGGAATATTTTTGTATGTATAAGTTTAGTGTATTTAGGAATGCAGTCCAAACCAAGCTAACTTAGCTCTTGATTAACTCAAATATAGACAGACTTCAAAGCCTCGCCTTGCCATCAAACGTTCATCGGTAAACTCACCAATACATGCATTTCATTCCTAAATTCTCTACAATACGGCTTTTTAAATATCGCGCGAAGCATCTACAAAGAATTTAATTTCAAGAGCGTCGAAAATTGAAAAATATCTTACAGTAGTCGATTCAATATCGACTTTCGAATTTGCACCTATAGATAGATTGACTAAAGAATTTGCACCTTTCAGAATAATATTGAAATCCACTTAGTAATCTGTAACCAAAAATAAACCAAATTGAAAAACCGGTTTAATTAAAAATAAAGTATAAAATTTATACTCGATACTCATTATTGGAATTTAACTTTGTGCCTTAATAAAAGTATTTTCATATTGCCATACGGGTTGAAACCGCATCCAATTTGTGTGTTGTACAAAGGCTAGTAGCTCACTGCCGTATCCAGAGCAACAGGAGTAGATAGGAATGTGCAGAAAACCCGCTCATGAAAATCTGGATGGTTCTAGAACGCGCTTCAAACAAATCGATTAAGAAAAAGTAGAGCTGACACATTTTTGCCAAGAGCGCGTTTTTGTAATAGGAGTAGGTAATTAAGCCATATTTTAATAGTATAAAAACGGAAATTTCAAACTTTTTTTGTAGGACCAAATAGCACTATAATAAAGTAGGTATTTATTTTATATAAAAAATCTTGGCCTAATTATTGATTGTTAAAATACATAATTACTTAACTAAGAACCTTCTTCTACTCTGATAACATCCGATTGATATCCAAATTATATGTTTCTTAAAAAAAACTCAAATCCAAATATGCTAAACAAGAGAAATATTTTTGAAATTAAAATGTAACATTAATCGATTGCGAAATTATTGGTGCTATCCTTCTGTAAATGTCTGCCCTGTAACGTCGGCAGCGGGAGGGGACCTGCCCGGGTCCCAGCATCCCTCCCGATCCCGAGCAGTCGAGACGGGACAACGGGCGCGAGAGCTCCCGCCATTTTTAAAACAAGAGCGGGAAAATCGCGGCAAGTTTTCGCACCTGACGGCTTGTGTTCGAAATCCGAATACTTTGAGTGACCAGTTTTTAATGTGCCAAGATTTGTGATTGGTGACTGTGTTTTTTTTTTCATTCTTAAAGTGATTTGAAAAAGTTTTATTCGATTGTTACACGTGCCTGTATTAAATAGGTTTAAAATGATTAGGGATGGGAAATTAGTTTGGATTCTAGGAATAGATACTCGCAGTACTGTTCTATACATACCTACCGATAGTGATTGTAATTAAAGGAAATCAATACTTGTGCCACTCAATGTAGTTAATGGAAAAAGGGACGAATGGTTATAACTCGATTATTGTTCTTTTTTATATCAAGTACGGAACGTACGTAAGGGACAGCAAAGGCAACAAAATAAAAAAGAGGATTCAATTCTGTTTTGTTTCTTAGAATTGCTTTAACGTTATCTAGATTGTAATTTGATTCTCAGAAACAATAGAACGACTACTATTTCGGTGAAAAGAGATTATTCATAATCGTATTTTCCAACAATTTATTTCTAGGATGAAATAACTAGACTTAATATCTTCTGTTTATGTACATTTCGAGTAATTACACTGTATCTTAATTCAAAAGATCCTCTTTTGTAAAATTGCAGCCATACGCACTCCCTTTTGATTAACTTAAGAACTGGCCATCTGGAATAATTTTTGGCATACCTCCATATTATGTATATACCCAAATTGCACGACGAAGCAGAACAAATTCTCTCAAACGAAGAACCTATGTCTACACACTCTACACCAATATTTTACATATTATATTATACTCAAGGAATTTGTAAGGTCTTTCGATAAATTACATTTCTCTAAAACCTGGACTGATTAAAATATCTTTCTCGTCACTGATCGCAGAAGATAAGATTGAAAAATAATTTCGTCTTAAGGCTAATGCGATGGAATATTGTATATGCCACAGGTATAGACTCTAAGTTTTTCAAGAAAACCTCCTTCTCAAAATTATTCAAAAGGAGAACTCATATTTTTTTATCAAGTTAAAAAGTACTTTACTAATTATACTCCTTAAAATGTCAACGTTTTAGCTTTTAGCTTCCCTTTAATAACGATCTCAGCCTGTCTGTAAAGATAGCTAAGTGATTAAATATCGGCATATACAGCAATAGATCCTCTCAGGCACAGGATTCCGATACACACAGCTGTGTATCAATCCTGAATACAAAACAACACTAAGCAAAATAATACTCAAGTGTTGTCTTTGACATAGACAAGTAAAATGTAGAGACAAAGCCTCTTATTTCATTTTTTTTTTAATTTTTAAATACAACACAATCTTTGTATATTACACATCACTCTCTTATTGATACCCGATGAAAACGTTAACTTTCCTCATAGATAGCATAAGGATATCCAGGAAAAGAACAAAAGAAAGCGCTCTCCTTGTTACATTTCCTCTCCACATATAAATAGAGGCTAAAAATCAAAAAGTTAGAAAATTAATCTCCTAATAGTTTTTGTAATTCAATGTGTTTTCAACTTTCATCACAAAGTTGATCTCTTGAGCATCAAACAACAAAGTGAGTACTTTTTCTATACTCTTTTTAAAGTTTCGTTTGAAGCTATTTTAGATCCTGTCCGCTTACTGAAAACTTTTATACCTGGACTGTCACTATTGTGTAAGCAAGATCGCTTTTACAATACACCCCAGTCCTGCGTTTTTTTTTCATAGTACAAGTTCTGACCGAAAAACATCGGGTTGGGAGAGGAATTTCAGGAATTTCCTAATTTCTACAGTCTCGTTTTATATTGACAGTGGACTTCAATTAACATTGGCGAACTTTGCACTAGTTTGATAGGACGAGATGCATAGCAACTATTTTCATATCAAAGCTTCCGTAGTATTTCAAACACTGCTAACTAGTTCATCAGCGCCAGTTTTAACGACTTCCAATAAAGATCTTGTAGTTTCTTTATTTTCTCTTTCTGGATTTTCTTCCCTTTATTATTATTTTCCCATATCAGTAAATATGTTTGGTTATTGATTTGAAACACTCAAATGTTCACTTACTCGACTGCTTTGCGAATAATTTGTCGTACACCTGAATGAATTACCTGGCGAAATACAGCGAAGTGGAGACATTGGTTATTGAATATCACTAGCACGTTCAAAGGTATCTAAAATCTTAACCATATCGGATACCTCAAAGATTAACCTATCGAGGCAAAGCGCTTTGTATTATAGGGATAAGCAATTTCATTTGATCAAACAAGTTCATATGCGTTTAATATCTTCCTTCCTAGATTAACAAAAGACGATAGACAAATTCATTGCTGTATCTAATGCTAGAGATCTATTAGATACATCTGATCAGATGATGCATGATGCAATACAATGCCAGCGTAACTACATAGCTTTTGTTTACAAAGCTGCGCGATTCCGCAATGTATCACAAATCGGACGAAATTTTACACATTTCTTAATTAGCTTGCACTTCTCATTCATACTTATGAACTGTATGTTTCATAGAGTCAAACGTAACTGGCATATTAATTAAAGAATTGTTCGGTCATGGAAATTGTCTCTCATAAAATTCGGGCACTTTGTTTATTCTCATCGAGTTGAGTTGTGTCGCGTCGATGCATGCCGCCATTCATCGTGACCAGCAGTGCGAGAAAATCGAGCGGTGTCGCGTGTACTTATTAGTTTTATTACTGTGCTTATCCGCACTGAACATACAAAAGGGTCGATGAGTAAATGGGACACAAAAATAGGGAATGGTGGTAATCGAGAATGGGATCAATCATTCTTAGCTGCCTAATGTCGTGTGGCAGTGATTGACTGGGCAACTACCACGATACAAACTAAGGATTTGGCAATTGTGGAAGAGTACAGCACTATAGGCGGTGTAGAGCACTGTCTCTTTCCCACTAGTGCAATAGTTTAAGTTCAGGTAAAAGAGATATAGGGGCATTTCGTTTTTTTGTTACAGTTTATGGCTTCAAAGACAACCCAATCTTCCATTTTCTACCCGTTACCTAAAACAGACATAAAGAGATATATTCTCACTAACCTTTAGTCAGAAATATAATTAAGACATGTACGGAGTTCTGAAGTTCGTTTACAAAGTAACGTATTAATTATAATTATCTTCCAGTTCCCAAAATTATCGGCTTGTTCTAATTAACTGGATACTACATAACTTCGTAAACATAAGTTCCTAATCATTTCGTTTAAAGTTTTTTTATAATATTAGCTGAAACAAAAAGTTATTTATTTTGATTTCTATATGTCTATTCTAGCAGATCTGTCCCTTAAGGCGATCCAGGACCTCTTAGGGATATAATTACCACTATGAAGAGCTTCATCTGTCTTCCACAACCGTAATATCATATCTAACTAAAGAGGTGGCAGTGGAGGCAGGCCCTCTTAATAGGAAGGTTATTTAAAATCTATGCCAAGAATCGTTACTAATGCCCTCTATCTGATAAATTGACAAAGACAAGTATTTAGTTTGTGTGAGCCGCAAATAAATGCGGACAACATCACATACATTGTTCTGAACCCAAAGTTGCTTAAGCACTTGTGTTATGGAATTCAGATACAACGAAGGTACCACAAACACCCAGACCCGAGACAATGTACAAATGTGAATTTTTACATTGACCCGACCGGGGATCGAACCCGAGACCTCAGAGCTAGCGACACCTTGAAACCGGTGTGTACGCCACTCGACCACGGAGGTCGTGAAGTCGAGAGGTCGTATTTTTTTTACTTATTCAGCCAATTCCCCGCCCGAAACCAAAGTCAGACAATTACTTGTAAATAAAAATATAATTTTCGGATACCTAATCGTTTGAAGTCAAATCCTTAATTGTTAAATTGGATGTCGAACTAATTTCCAATACACTTTGAAACTTGTAAGTCGAGTCGGTAATCTCGACTTTCTTAGAACTCTATCAAGATTTAAGGATTTGTCGATGTTTATTTCGTCACTCGTAATAGTGTGTAGATAAGTGATTCGGATATGGATTCGGATTTAGAAAAAATACTTATTTCGAAATTTGATAGTTTTTGTGGTTATCAAAGTATTAGTGTAAATAACAATTTATGATAGTTGAGTACTTACCGCAGCCACAACTTTCACGTATCACTCTCTCCTCCTCTTTGATAGATAGAAAATTAAACGATAGTTTCACATGCTCACATAATATTATTTGATTTATTTAATTTTTGAAGTGACACAATAATCCCAAAGAATATTGTCCTCAAACGGTATGGTAGGTACATTTTTATAAACGCTACAGTGACGATTGCGGATACATTTGTTCGGATATCCGAAACTTTCGGTATCATTACCGATCTCCATAACATCCCTGTTCGTGAAAGTACTTAAATCTCAACGTTTCTCAATCATATGTTTATTGGTTACTAAATATAGAAGTCGTTAAATATTTGTGTATATCTTTATTGCTTTCTGTAGGTGTTAACCTTTACCAACTTTTTACTTATTATTACGAAAGCACTAGATTACGTCCTACTCTCATAACCTTTCATGTTGATTCCTTGCCTTTATATTACTTTTCCGAAATATAAAGATTTCTCATTTTGTGTTTTTCAATCCATATAGATTATTTTGTTTAAATTTTTTGTTTTATTTTTTGGATAGCTCATGTTTCCTTTCCTTTTGGCATATTATACGGGGATCTATATACCCGAGTATTATTTCAACAACAACAAACGTCAATCTGCTAGCTAACAGGCTTCACCCGATACCTAAAGTGAAGGATTGACCATTAATCACGAAACTTGCTCACTGCGAGTGACGAAACTAACTTCTCTACAAAAATGGTTTTAGTACCAGAATAACTACTAAAACTACATTGAAATAAGAAATTCAGTCTCAAACGACAATTATTACTCAAACTTATTAATAGGGGAAGACTTATTATTCGTTTGGTATCGGCTTTATTGCAACCAACAGAGCAAACTAATAGCATTATAACAGACACGCAAAATCCTCAATCAACACAATTAGTGATGATTCCTTTCAAAATTTTGTTAACAGGAAAATCCAAAATTTCAAAAATATTTCAAGTAGACTACTCCAAATTAATATGCATTCGACCATTTCACTGATTCGTTTTGGCTGTTTCTGAACTAAATTGACATACTACCTCCGTGCGTCTACCCTATGGAAGCACCCTAATCTTTTAGACCAAATGGACGAAATTATTAAACCCACTCTTTCTATGATTTTAAATATATCCATGGATGACCGGGCTTGGTCCCAAGCCGCACTCCCCATTCGGATGGGAGGACTCGGTATCCGCAAAATTTCGCTGCTGCCTTAAGACTAAGTGCTTCATCTTGTTCTCCGCATCGCTGCCACTGTGGTGAAGTAGTCAACATCCTCGGACACCACGGTCTATCATGAAGCCGTAGTGCAGGTTGCATGGCTCGTCATCATTGGCCTAGCCTTTTCCCAACTATATTGGGGTCGGCTACCAGTCCAACCGGTTTCAGCTGAGTACCAGTATTTTACAAGGAGCGACTGTATATAGCAAATGATTGTACTGTAAATATTTAACTCTGTAAAATTGTAAATGAATAAATATCCTACGCAATTTCGATTCATTTAACGGCAATAAAACGTATGTATTCACTAACCCAAAACAAATCCTAGTTAAAAACGAATAGCTTTACCGTATTTAAATATTAATCCCTTTGCCAACAAAACTGACTGGCACAAAGCATTCCAATAAAAAAATAGCTTCATAAAACTGTGCGCTCAAAACTTATGCAGACTTTCTTTTTTTTCTATTTTACACAAACAAATAGAATATCGCAGCATCGCAGCGTATTTTTTCTCGTATCTGGGTTCCGCAGCTAGGTTTGCAACCGTGTCGCTTCACTATCCGAGAACAAATTGCATTATATCCCTCCTTCGGTCATAAAATGAGTTACCTGTTGGAAATATCTAGATAATTTAGCAACAAGGATATAAAATTTTACGTTTAAATTGGAATGTGGTTTATTAGCTGAGGGGTTCTATAGATAAACAACAAATATTCATCATTTCAGTTTGTCTACAAGTAATTATGTAGAGTTTATCGCGTCTATCTTAATTATTTATTCAGATTTCATTAACTTAGCTTTCGTCGGCTCCATTACCCGAATTATTGGTTAACTCAATTGGGTGCTTACAATAAATTGACACATTCTTTATAGAAGTTTCAATACTTTAAAAGACAGAGACAGTCATCAAGCACTTCAAAGAATCATATGCTCTCATCAATGTCCATTACCTATAAGAATCATATCTGTCTCAGCCAACGTTGTTTTGCCATACAAATTAGGTTTTAGGTAATAAAAAACGGGGGATTTTGTCCGCTTCTCAGACCTACACAATATTTCATGAGAATCAGTAGAGCCGTTTCGGAGGTTTCAATAACGTAGGTACACCGACACCAAAATTTCTACTTTCTTCTTTTAATAAACGTTACAAACTCAAACTCAGAGAAAAATGCTATTACGTTACCATTCAAAAACGAAAAAATACTAAAACGATGAGAAGTAGGAAATTTTAGAGCAAGCTTTCAAAAGTTACCGGTTACATGTTATTTTTTCAAACAAAATTTCAACTGAATTTTCATTCCCTTACTTTGATTTACACATACGATATTCAAAAACAAAATAAACCTTATCTGGTTGGAATAAGGTTTATTTAAACTGTTAAATTCATATGTGACGTTTACACGTCATCCATCGTAGGGATGTGATTTTGGTGTTAAACAAATTACGCTTTAGCTTCAAAGGGCAGGTTTGGGGACAGAGCATTTAATTAAAATGACGAAAAATAAAGCTTGACTTGATTGTTTCGTTTTGTTTTTAATTTAAAATCTGCCACGCATGCTGTTGAGAGATATCATGTTACACTCAAAAATAAAAATACATTGACTTTATGTTTTTTTTAATTTTCCACATGAGGATTAAAATTGGAAAGCCAGAAAGTCCGAAAGCTGTGGAATATACTTACAGGAAACTTACAAACATGTTTTGCGAATTAAATCTAATATATAAAATTCCCGTGTCACGATGTTAGTTACCGTACTCCTCCGAAACGGTTCGACCGATTCGTATGAAATTTTGTATACATATTGGGGAGGTCTGAGAATAGAACAACATCTATTTTTCATACCCCTTAGTGTACACAAGGGTTGCCTACACTAAAATTTATTTTTTTATTATTTGGACGAAATTTTTTCTTTTAATTTTTTTTATAATGTGGCATGAAAAATACATACAACTACGACGTTATGTATAATACAACGTTTGCTGGGTCAGCTAGTAATATATATAATATATTAGAACTCAGTTAAATTTAATTTACATTAAAGTAACTGACGCTAGAATCTGGACGTAGCTTAACCAAATTAGAATATCATATTTGAAAATCACTTCTATTTAGATTAGATTATGGTTATTTGATTTCAGCTTCAACTAAAATTTTCGACACTACTGATTATTTAATAAATTAGCTATCTGCTATCACATTATACACTAGTATTTTCATGTTACATCAAAAGTACTAAAATTATTTTTCGCCAACAATAAAACTGACTTATAAAAATCAGCGCCTGAAGCGGGAAATTAACTGAATGACAAGTTCTATTAGCATATCACCTAGGTTCTACATTCACCTAGATAGTCGCAACAGTGAAACATCATCTGTAGAAATTTCACCCATTACGGTTTATGAACAGCCTCGTGACAGACGGACGAACAGCAGAAACTTAGTAGGTAATAGGGATCCGTATCTTTTTTAACGGCCATTCGGTAATTTTGCGACTTACAAACCATTTTAAAAGCAAGTTCGTTTCATCAAACGTGTGCAATTTAATTAGGGAGGTCCCTAGTTTCTAATATGACGTTGGCTAGTGTAAACTAGCTCATCGCTATTCTAAAACAACTTGAACGAGTTGATAAAGTTTGAAGCAGAAGTATTGTTCTTGTTCAATGGTTGGCTGTGAAGTTTGAACAAACTCCGCGCCGAGCAAAGTTGCTATTTATTAATGAAAAATTCCCTTGAATTCCTGAGTTTTAGGAGTTTGAGGTTTTGTCGTTTATGTGTTCATATTGAACGTCAGTTATGTAAAGCAAATGTGAAGTATTTTTACTAAGACGTTTTTTTAAAATTTATGTTGGAGTATAGCGAACTTAAGCCCTGAAAGAATGGCGTTTTTCCTCACGGGCCACTTGATCTGCCTTGTCTGATGATTGAGCGATCTGCGCATGATTAAGGACTCCGGTTGGGTCCGAAACTAGTCGGGAATTTCCGATAAATATGCCTGAGTAAACCGTTGTATAATTTAAAACTGTATATCGCTTACGCTGAGGAGCTAACAAGAGGAGCTCGTGGCTAAGCTATATCCGCATAAGTGAATCGATCACAGGTTAAGCTACGCTTGACGCGGTTGGTCCGTAGCTGGGTGACCAACTTTATCATAACGAGTTCCTCCGTGTTTCGGAAGGCACGTGGGTCCCGGCTGTTATTCCTACATCTATGACAGTCGTTACAGGTAGTCAGAAGCTTGAAAAGTCTGACAACCAGTCTAACCAAGGGGTTTCGTGTTGCCCAGGTAACTCGGTTGAGGAGGTCAGATAGGCAGCTCCTTCGCTCCTTGTAAAACACTGATACTCAGCTGAAACCGGTTAGACTAGAAGCCAACCCCAAATTAGTGGGGAAAAGGCTAGGCCGATGTGAGTGTTTTCGTGGTTAATAAGTCTGAAAGAAAAGAAAATATCATTAAAATAACTATCAAACATGTAATCTAATATTTTATCCAACATTATTTTTTTTACATTTCCATGCAACGTTATAATATTTTTCTCACTTTGTTCATTTTAAACTAGGATGCGGTTATGAAATGATATTTTACTGCATGTTCGGAATAACGGAAAGCGTAAATCCGTGTTCATTTGGTAGGTCAAAGGGAGTTACGAATTAATCAATACGGTTCGCACTAAAAACACACCGAGCTTCTCTGTGGCATTGGATGAACAAATAAAATGAACGTATATATGTTTTGTGTCTATCAAATATTGTAAATACATACACATATATTTTTTTATTTTAAAAGTCCTATTTTTTTCACAGTCCATTATGAAACGAAAGAAAAAAACAAAAAAAAATTGCTGCAAATGTATTCTTTTTTATCTGTATTCTAAAATTAAACTCTAATTAGCGTACAGTGTTTTCAACGTTGTTATAAAAAATAAAGTAGGCAACAATAATTTCCACACAGCCAATCGCTTTATATTATCTGTATTCTCAAACTTACAACAACTACAACACAAGTAGCTGTCAACCAGTTTATTAAGTCACTCTGATTTCGAGACAAGTTCACAGACTTAGTTTTAGTTCTGAACCTGTTAATAGTGAATTCTCAGTAAGTCTCAATTGGTTTATGCTTAGGTGTATAGTCTCCAAACGAGTAAGTCTATTTTATTTAATCGTGTAATTTTGACTCCCTTGGGAGTATAGAGAGAAAAAATGAATTTTACTCGCCGATTTATGGCTTAAAGCTTGTAAAAAGGGATTCTTTTCAAAAATCGATTATAAATACGACTCCATACCAACAATATTCAGATAATAAGTTTTTAATTTCAAGTATCTTACTTCTGAAACATGAGATTTTCATGCAAACTTCCGACTCCTGTTTTTGACCCCTAGGGGTGGAGTTTCGTTACCCGTTCTAAGCGAATTTCTAGACCCCATAAAGGTGCCTTTAAAATCCTTTGCAGTTTCTGTGATTTGTTGATTAATCAGTGAGCTTATGAATATAGATAAGGATTATGTTTCACTGCCAAGCTTCTCAACCGATTTTAAAACAATTTCATACAACTCGAGTTTGCACTCCGCGGAAAGACGCTCTTTTTACGGCAATAACAAAAACAAGACAAGTATACAAACTCATTTGTAGGTGAAAACAAAAGCAATAATTAACTGAAATGTACACAACAAGGTAAATCATTAAATTATTAAGCTCTTTACAAGACAATACGCCTTAAATGTCGAACAATTATCGACAATGGCGTTTTCACCGCGAGAAGTCGTTTCACAAAACGCAATTACGAAAAACGTAAACAGGCGACAATACACAAACCCCACCGTTGTTCGTTTGTTAGTGATAATTAATCTAATTTGTGGATAAAAACGGGGAGAACTATGAACTGCAAAACATTGTACCCTTGATAAGGGTATTGGAAGAGATTGTGACAAGCTTCGAAGACTCAATAAGATGAGGTGAGAAATATCGTACATTTGCCAGTGTTTTAATACATTGCGGAGCGGCGTATCTCTGGTATTATAAGTCGTGCGTCTTCGCCAGCAATGTATCGCAACATTTTCGATATTTTCTTTCATCTTATTTGAGCTTTATGGTGTTACTGTCAATTACTTGTAACAGCTAACAGGATTTTTTTTGGACGTCATGTGTCCTTCACGAGTTAAGTGACTAAAAGAGAACTGGCCGTTAGTCAATGTTTACTGTTGATTTTGCAATAGTCATTTGTGGGTAAAAGCGAAAGAATACTTGGGAATTTAAATATTTATTAGATATTAGTAGGAAAATACTTTTTTTTCAACTGTCAATGGCAAGAGACAAATTACTTAAGACATAGCCACCGACACTTTATTCCTGTTAGGTTTTGGAGACACGAAAACAAACCTAAACCAAAAAAATTGTAATGAAACTAGATTCAGTTTAAATTTCAATAAAAATCACTTTGAATAAATAATTTGTCCCTTATTGAACACTTGGTTGCTAAGCGACTCTATTGGACTCTGCGACTGAAATCCGAACCTTTTACGGACGGATCTGACGTTCATCGCTTTGAGCTTATATTTTGACTTCATAGCTCTTCGTCAATGTTTGCCAGTTTATTGAAAAGACTTCTTACGTTTGCAGGACATATTTTTTCACACCATATAGACCCGGTTTCCATTATGAAAGAGTACGGAGTGGAGTGGTGTGAAAAAATATATATTCAGAAGCCAGGCGCCAACTCTCTCTCCTCGTTCATCTCAACTACAAGACGAGGTTCAACTATTTGCTATGGAATATACCTAGTGTGGTCCATCCCGTTCGCTATGGAACCCTGGATTTAGCCTGCGTATGTTTGAACGGCATTCGTCCATATAAACCGCCCACGCGGATGCCAGGACGCTCAATGTTTGGACACACCTTTACTCTATTTTCCAAACCTACGAGGTTTAAAACCGTATGTTCCTACAGAATATTCGTAATCATGGAATGGAAAGGTAAATACGTATTGGTTTTTGGTTGTTCACTGAGAGATTCGTTAAAAATAAACGTGGAATGTTCGAACATGTTGACACAAGCTACGTCGAAATTGGTTAATAACAAGTATAAAACTGAAATGTTGTGACATTGTTGTATGGAATATGTTACGTGTTTAAATTGACAGCATTCCTATTTTAAAAACTGTTTCGAGCTATGACTATGTGTGTCTGTGATAAGCCTAAATAATTGATGTCTTTTCCTTCGTAACGTATCCTAAGTCTGGGTATCTTTGTGCTTCTGACTTAAATTTTTGTCAAACCCTCCGGGCCCACAGGGATTTTGAACGTTGACAGGGACTTCAAATTATTAGGGAACTAGCTGTTGCCCGCGACTTCGTCTGCGTGGTTAGAAGATATAAGTTATGACTTTTTCTTCGCTCCTATTGGTCGCAGCGTGATGATATATAGCCTAAAACCTCTCTCGATGAATGGCCTATTCAACACAAAAATATTTTTTCAATTTGAACCAGTAGTTCCTGAGATTAGCGCGTTCAAACAAACAAACAAACAAACTCTTCATTTTTATATATTAGTATATAGATGCCAACGATATCTTCGCTACGTTTCATCGATTTTTAATTTCTCGCGCGGAGATTTTAATATTACGATAACTCATTACCTATTCACTTTTTTGGTGTAGTGTAAAAGGCAATTTTGTTCTATATTACATGTATAATATATCTAACTTATTTATTTGGATAAGGATTAATACTGTATTGTTAAAAATAGGTTCGTAAATAACCCATAATTTTACTGTATTAAGAAAACACATAAAAATGGTTATTGTGGGTTATCCTTGGAAGATAGACATATACCACCGCGGACTTTTTTGTAGATTTATTAAAGAGGTACAAACCCGCCATACATAGTTTTGTTGTAACTCAAAAGGTTTTGGCAGCGTTCTCGAGGAAAGCTCTCGAATGGCTTAATTTTTTCCGACATGTTTAACTAATATCGTTGTAATATTGTCAGTTTACACAAAACCTAAACTTATTATACACTAAAACCTTTCTCAAGAATTGCTCTATCTATTGTTGAAAACCGCATCAAAATCCGTTGCGTAGTTTTAAAGATTTAAGCGTTCATAGGGACATACAACATGACACATGACAGAAAAAGCGACTTTGTTTTATATTATGTAGTGATTAAGCACTTCTTAAAAAAAAAGTTCTACCGAATTAAAATTTTACTTTACTTTGCTGGGCACCAGAATTAAGGCCAACAAATAAACTCTTCAGTTTTATAATATCAGTAGACAAACGTGTAATGACGCATAGAGCAACATGTAGATAAATTTTCCCATAATTTTACCTCTGAGCTTTTGCAGCGGTGACTTTCAATAAGCACTTATTACAATATTTTAAGAGTTATCACAGTTTAGCTATACTTTTGGAATATTATAGATAAAGACTAAGATTTCGTGCGTTTCGATAAACCGTACTGACTGACTTTCTCAGACTTAAATCTCTGACAGCCTTTTTATACGTCATAAATATAAAAACGGGATCTCAAATCCGAATCATTTTATTTACGAGTATAAATGAACTAATAAATTCGATATCTCAGTGAAGTAGGTATTCTTGAGGATCAATTTATATGGTGTCGCGTCGACAGATACGTGAGCCGTATTGAATTCTAATAAACAGTAAAGTTTGCGAAAACGAAGAATGGGAGAGAAATACGTGAGCGATGTGAAGTGTAAAAATTGATTGAATGTCCAAAATTTTAATAAGATCGTAACTGGCTGTGCTCTGTATAGAAACTGTGGAGAAAAATACTTTTTAGTATCAATTAATCAAATATGTACCCACATTCGTTAAAAAAAGAAACAAAATTTATATTGTATGCATAGCGCACAGGGTCCAACCTGCCACTAGTGGTTCCAGGTTCCAGAGACAAATATACTTAAAATGATAAAATATAAAGTATAATACACATACAAATTTAAATATTCATTGTTGAAAACAACCAAAAAATACAACAAAAAAGTAATAAATTGATACGTCGAGTTTATTAAAACTTCCTCAAAGCTGTTTTCCATTCCGATTTCGAGTTTTGCGAACAAACGTTGATTGTTTCGCTTTGCCGGGTCGCTATGAAATATTTTGCCGTTTGTCGTTTGCCCTCGTACCTTTTCGACGACCAATATAAACAGATGCCGGAGGAATTGACTAGTTTTATTTAACAAGTATTTATTATTATTTTCTCGAGTATTTTAAAGATATTTAACGATTTTAGATAAAGTTTCATTGATATGGGTATATGAAAGGTATAATAATGGATACGGCTGTATGTTATTCTGTAGTGTTATTATGTGCTATTATGTAGTGTTTCGTTCTGACTACTATAGAAAAAGGTGACTGATTATTCCATACTGGTTTCAGTAGATACCACGCTGTATTCGGAAGTTAGTTTTATTGTTTTATTACACCCATACAATAGTCAGCGTGATTCGTATCTTGTTACCATCAAGCCATCTGACATATTTAATCTAATGTCTTTTTTGACACCAGTGACATTCAACCTCAGCAATCCTGAGGGAAATCAAGATCTGTTGACGTCTATTTTTAATATTCTCTTAGATTTACATATTTCATTTCTAAGACGAATGGAGATGAATGAAGCTTTTGTTTTTCATTCACATTCATATTTTTATCTTTTTTTATTCCTACTATAGAGTCCGACTTTTCTTTCAGAAAATTTTAAATATTTTTTGTTGATAAGAATAATTTCTTTTAAAATTTAGAATTAATTGCTCTTTTAAAACACATCTTTGCTTGTTTTTTTAATGTTCATAAAAGGAATAAAATGAGGTAGGTAAACAGCTTATCGAATGTTAAAATTTAATTCATAATAATATGATGTCGAGTTGTTGTATTAATAATATAGCAACTAGGTTAAAAGTAGGTGTTGTATAAATAAACTCGTCCATTACACGGTGCCGTGAAAGCCTATAAGAGCAACAAGAATTTAATCCACATGAATTGGCCCAATGAATACATGCGATGGGTTATTTTTAGTCAGACAAGGGTTAAGTAGGGACGCCATCTCTTTGTGAATGAAATGGGACAATTACTGTTTCCCCAAACACTATGTGTTTGTTTAGGAGACCGACATAAGATACCGTTACCTTCATTGGAAAGACTTTGGAAGTTCTTGAAGTTTGCCGTCAATGTCTACATTGTGGACTTTAGTTTGTCTATTTGTCTAACTTATTGTAACGTTTGTTGGTTGTCAGTATTGCTGATTTAGGTGAAAACTGTAATCGTGAACTAATCGTATTTTGATTAGTTCCTTAGTTCCTAATAATCTCATAATATCATCCAAGTAATTCACGTTTCCGAGAAAATGCATTAGTGAAAGAATTTTTGATTATTTTTTTCAGTTATTTAGTCGTAAAAGCGTAATATACGAATAAACAGACAAACTCACTCACAAAATACAATTTACTTGTAACTTGTCGTAAACAAGCGAAGTTAAGATACTTGGCTAGCAAACAAAAACTGAATATCAATTCTTAATTATTGAAGATCCTGACATCTTAAAGTTTTAAAAGTTAGACGTCATGTTCCCAATCTGGAAGTCAAATTACATCTGCCTAAAATTATAATACGCGGAGTGGAAGTGGCTTAAAATCATTAAACTTTGAGCGGTGTTGCGTACTCAATCTAGTTGCTAATAAACTTTGTTGTTCGATGTTGTAGCTTCGACAATTTAATCAGTTTTCAGGTGATCGAAGCGAATTGTTAAACATTCAGCTTGTTGATAGTCAAAGTTGTTTTTACGACAGCCCGAATCGATTTCGGTCCAGACACGATTTGGACAACACGATTCTTCCAACCGATAGGTATTTTTATTGCTGTTTCGGGTTTCGCAGTATTAGCACTTTATTTCGGTAACGTTGCCAAATTTTATTTCTAAGGTATAAAATTTTAGCGATGTTTGTAGTGTTTTTGAATGTGCAATTTTATTTGTAATTGTGAAAATGCTGAATACTGTAATAATGATTCGAATCGTTTTTACGACAGGTAGGTAAAGATCAAATGTTTATAATTTGAACTCGGTTCACAACTGACTTACCTTTACGTTATTGGATTTCGGAGCAATGGATTTTGAATATCAAATATTCGGGGAGATCCGCTGTTATTTGTTTGGAGTTTCGAATATTTACTGTGCAGTCATGTTTGTGTTAACGTACAGGATGAACAGAATATATGTACCTACATGATGTATAGGTATGTACTGAATAAAGATATACACTATGTATGTTGTAAGTTTTTCTCGTATTATATTAACAGTAGTAAGGATTTAACTAACGAGTAGAAATATTTTGCACCTAAAGAAGAAAGCGAAATTAATGTTTCATACTTTGATGAAATTATCTAAATTAAAAATCATCTACTGTGTCACGAAATTAAATTTACAATAAATGTCTTGCGAAATATCAATTCTTATGTAATAATTTACTCGAACAATCCCTAAATAAATCACTATAATTCCGTGTTTAAAGTGTCTTACAACCCACTTAATTATGGTCACCCTAGTTTTATATCCCTCTCCGGTTTAGCCCACTGTCCTGTGGTCGGGACAAGAATAATAACAACCCCTAATAGCTTTGAGCTCATAAGCTTGTATTTAATTAATATTGTCTATATTTATAGATATGATTCAGATTCAGTTTCACAGCAAAATTGTGAAACAATTCAAAAGCGAATAACTTGAATATGGAGTGAAGGTTTTTTTTATTTATGATTTTGATTTTTATGTGATGCCTATTTACCGTTGCATAATAAGGCAGTTTTTTAATTCGTTTTGACTGGTTTGCAAGGTGTCGTACCCAATGGGTGAAAACGGAACCCTATTACTGTGGCACTGTTATCTGTCTGTCTGTCACGAGGCTGTATCACTCGAACTGTGATTGCGATAGACAGGTAAAATCGTCATAGATGATCTTACAAAATTGGTTCTTAAAATTAAGATCGAAGTTAATGGTTTTTACAGTCATTAATTTGATTGGTACATTTGTTTTATTCGGGAATCTGACTCACACTTAATCGTATTTTAATAAGGTGTTATAATTTCTATACAATTTAGCGGCTTTTGTTTCGAAACTAAGATTGTGTATTTCTGAACATCAACTAGAACAAATCATATCGGCAATATATGGCTACTTTGTGATGTCATTTTTATCTAATCAGATGCCACCTTTACTAAGACCATTATTTACACTAATTGGTAAATTAAATTTAAATGCCAAATTAGAAAAGGTCAAAGTTTACTTTTTAATTCGCAGTTTGGCTAAAAAGCTGCTTCAATAAGAAATTAATGCTTTAATAAACGTCTCGATCCATTTTCGTGATTGAAGTATAATTGAAGGTATAAATGGATTTTTTCGCAAGCTATAAATAAATTTCTTAAATTTTCCTATAAAGGCATTTGCCGTTTATTAACATTTAAACATTTTATTTTTAAACGTTACCTTTGTTAAATCTCTAATTTCTCTTCATATTATTACAAATGCGCAAGAATATGAGTGTGTTCTCGCGCATGTTTGTTACCTCTTTACGTCCAAACAGCTAAACCGATTTCGATGTTTTTATGGAATGTATGTAGCTGACAGCTTAGATTAACGCCAAAGATAATTCGATCCGAGTTCATTAGAGTAAAGATTTTTGTTAAATGAATGATTATAATTGTGCAGCTATAGAGGCAACGCTGCTAGCAACAGCTGGTACCTTTTAAGTTACCTTTCCTTAAATAGTTGAAATACCATTTCCTTTTAACTATAACTCAGATATAGAATATATAACTCAGAGAGCAGGTAGCCTCGGTAGTTCTATTTCCTTTTAGATCGTTTGTTTGACGATCGACATCAATGTAATGGTCCTTTGATCTTCATAGGTTGAAATGTAAAATATTGTGTCATATATGTAAGGCTCGTTCCACACATCTTTGAGAACCGGGGTAGATCCCTCACAGCACTGAGTAATTAAATAAATAAATGCATGCATGCAGACAAATCGATCCTTAACGTCTTATTTTTACAATAGAAATACCTTATCTTTGAAAATTTCAACTGTGTACCTACCAGGTTTCCTGCGATATAAGACTATTAAATGAACTTTATTATTATTGCAATTAGTCTCTCAATCGGACAGAATTCTTATAAAAAGAACATAACAATAAAATTAAATAAAACTGTCATTTATTTTTAAGATATAATTACGAGCCAATTTGTAAACTGCAAATCTAGACACAGATAAGCTTACCACAGAGTAATAAACAAACAGAGCTGACATTTGAGCACCGTCTAAATCATTCTCATATTGCGACGGCGACCTTGTTTTAGACGTTTGATATTTACTAATTTGATTTATCGATAAAAATTGTATCGATAAATAATATAATTTGCATGATTACGCGATTTTGAAATGTATCAAATTTTTATAACAAATCATCTGGAAATCCATCAAATTGGATTGCTTTATTAGTGATGAATATTGAATTTATTTTACTCATTCAAAACTTAATTAATCATGTCATATTTTAATGTTTTTGAATAAATTATTATATGTGATTAGATTATTTATGAAGGAGACGTATTCATTAGTAATGAATAAACATAATAATCTTTTCCCAATGCCTGGGCTCGTAAATAAAAAATTTCCAAGCACCACCAATCGTTAATTTTTGGTTATTGGTCAGAAATATAGGTCAGAAAGTGTTTCATAAAATAAAAATATAGTCAACCCCGACAACTTTTAAATGACTCGATCGATGTCTAAGAACACTAGCACACAATTCACTTTGACTAAAAAAAAAAACAATTAAATTCGCTCAATCCGTACTAAAGCTATGATGTCACAATGAAACACAAAAAGAAGTGCTATTATTTTGACGTGTCTCTCACGTTAAACCCTTCTTTTTTCAAGGGTTAAAAATAATCTAAAACTTCCAACAGAAGCGAAAAAAACCTAAAAAGAAAATGTCTTGTGTAAGCCGCATGACGAAACAACCCATACACAATGATTTCCGTAACCTTTGTTAAACCGACACACGCATATAAAATTGACATGTGTTATTAACGAAGAAATAAAACACTCCGAAACTGAAATTGAATACGTTTTATCAAAGTAATCAAAACTTGTTCATCGCGAATAGAGCTTTATTTAATTTTGCACACAACTGTTTAAACTGAACTCAACTGCGCATACTGAACGAGATTTTTAATTAGCTTGTTTATTCAATATCTTTAAATGTTTAATTTAAGACATACCTACATTATGTACCTACCTAACGTTGTTTAAGTGACCCTGATCATGTTACTAATAAAATGTACATGTTAAGTATTAAATCTCTATTGCAAAGAAAACAACTTACAAGATAAATAGCAATAGTGCTTAACTGGTCCAAATTAATATGGGATCACTGATTTTTTTGGTAAATAGGAATTCTGGGGGGGGGGGGGGAGGAAGGGGGAAGTTACAATCTCTAACTAAACCGTTACTGGCATGGATAGTCTCCTCATCATTCATCATTTTATCATAATAAATGTGTTTAACTAATAGGTGGCAATAACATCTGCTGTCAATTACGGACACTTTGCTATTGACTAGAAGCTTAATAAAAGCGATTTGCAACCTTCAAAAATTAATAGATTTTAAAAAATTAAATACCCACGTTTTTAAATGTCACCCCATTCAAATTTTATCCAAATTGGTACAGCCGTTTTTATAGTTGTAAATTGCATAGTCATCGGGTTAGAAGCTACCCTGAAAATTTCAACCTGCTATCTTATCGGGAAGTGCCTCAAAATTGAGTTACAAAAATCCAACCATACAAACATGAAAAGAAAATGAGTGTATAGAAAGGTGGGCAAATATATTCAAGCGACAATTTCGTTCAAAATTTCAAACAAGTAAACCAAAATTAGAAAGTCCCAAAATTTCTAGAATGTCCTAAGTTATCCCCCTGTGGGCCACGTATAAGTTTAAACGGTTTAAGCCGAAACTTTAGATCTCGAGGGGTATCGGCTGATCCTTGACAGTTTGAATGTGAATAACTTCACAAGTTTCTTACTACGGTCATTAGGTTACTTGAAGAGTATGTAATTAAGTAATTAAGTAGGTAATCAAGTAATTATTTGTGGTCTTAAAGTAGGCCTAAAAGCGGGTGGCAGGACTTAGAACTAATTTGAATAGTTATAATCAATCCAAGTTAAGAGAACTAGGTTTCATATTATGATGTAGTTTAAATTTTGAGATTTGAACCAATGTCCCTAGTATTTTTTGTTCTTGTTTAGATGATTGGTTAATTATTTATGGTCTTAAAGTAGATATAATAGAAGGTGAAAGTCTTAGAGACAACTCCTCTAGTTATTATTAATCAGTGTTGAAGAGGTTTAGTTTAAAACGATTAATTGTTGAAAGAATCAATTTTGGACAAAATCTGCTTTGACTTTATTTTGGGGAAAACACTGCAATTACCACCGCTACCTAATTATATTTATACATGACTGAATTTACATTACAAAATTTCTAAACGTAAATCGAATTCAACCAATATTAGTTTGACAATTTGCAATGTAGGTATTTCATTAGTTTAATTAGAATGAGATGATCCACATAACATTTGTAAAATTAAAACCACATTCGAAATCCTCATTATCTTTAATTGCGGTCAATAGATACTCTATGCCTAATTATTAATTTAATTCGTGCCTCATAATATATTCATTATAATGCAAAAATATTTTATTGCAATTTCCTGGCTCCCGTACAAAGGGAATATTCTGATGTTTCACAGAATTTGCTTTTAAAACATTATGGCCTCCGGCGAGGCAAGGCGTATTTCATTGAAATAAAAAACGCTACAATAAACAAGCTCTTTTTGTTAACGTATTGTTATATCTGTTACATTATGTTTCAGGCATCCGTGTATTTGTAAATTGGCAATTAGATTACAAAACCTTTTGTTTCATAAGAAATGAATGTCGATGCCTTGCTTGTTAGAAATTACTCTTTTATCCCTTCAAAGTCTGACAGGTACTTACTGTTACTATGCAAAGTAATCAGTGCCTGTACCACGAGATCTTGAAGCAAGACTGCTGTCGTTGTGGGGCGAAACGTCGCTACGAGCACTTTCATACGACAACTCGCTTATTTAACACCAGTAGCAGTTCATAGTAGGCGATTAGGTCGCTCCCATTATCCGACCTGAAGGAAATTACTGCAACATGTAGAACTCTATGTATACCTATCAATTGATCTATTAATGAGACATCGGCATTCATTCAAGACTCCTTCAGATTGAAAAGTCTTTCTAAATGCAGCGTCTATGAACGACAAGAGGTCTTTGTAAGGGAAGACGTACGAGCCTTAGTTACAAGCTCCATAATGTAGGCTTTCCCTATATACCTGTTGCCGGATAATTGGAAGCTCAGATGTACCGTACCACGGAACATTGTTATCATAAAATTCGTAGAATCAACCCATAGCATTGAATCGTTTTAGGCAAATGTAGGCTTGCGTCCAATTACATGTTACTTAATACTGTTTTTTATGGGTAGCGGTCCTATATAAGACTTTAAGAATTAAAATGTTATAAACATGAAATCAGGACTATTTTTAATGGCGTGTAGATTAGAAGGGTTTTATATTGTTTTTGATTCTGGCATAACGTTTTTTTGTTAAGTTTTGAGTCCGATAACCGACATCGTTTCCTTTCTTTGAAGTCAATAAATAAAATTTATTTTAGGTTTTGATCGTTTAAGTATATCTTTAATACCACATTACATGTTTATTTGCATCTAAGTTTTCTTTCAAAATATCTCCCTATCATCGTAGTTAATAACTATTTATGGAAAGGCGGGGAAAGCGTCATGGATACCCAATCCCTTGGGGAAACGCGAAGTGTCAGACTGGCTATACCTGAACCACCTTGTTACGTCATCAGCGCTATTTGGGTTTTGGGTTATGCGCTGATATTTTTTATATATCGACCGTAGATTGTGTTAAGGCCGACGAGTACAGATTGTAGGCCTCCTTGCTTAACACGAATGTGAACCCAGCACACGTGCGCTGATTGTAGCTTTTACCAAAAAATATCGAAAAATGCCTTTCGGACCCAATTTGAATAATATCTTCGCAAATAATATAAAAGCCAAATATAACGTAGGTATCGTTTCAAGACTGATTTAAAAGTTATATCACTTCGAGATTTCGTTATTTAAGTCACCGTAATAGCCTTCAGCGAACAACTTTTAAGTCTGAGATTATTTTTTGTCTGCCTCTAATTTATTCGGAGTATTTTCGTCATCGTGTCTGTATATTTTAACATTTATTTACGTATTTTTTTATATTGTGAAGGTTGAGTTCTATTTAACTTAATTCTAGTAAAAATATTAAATGTCAAATATCACACACCTACATCTATTGACTGCAGTTGATACTCGATCATGTAATATATACCATAATTATGGAACCCCGCAATAAATCTATACATATTATATGTATAAAATTTCACACAAAGGCGAAAACTTTTGTTCCGGCTAATCTCGAAAATGGCTTGATCGATTTCAACAGGAATTTTGTTGTCAGACAGCTGATGTAATAAGGACTAACTGAGGCTACTCTTACGTATTTTATACATTTATCATATTAGAAAAAAAATATCTCGGACGGAGTCGTGGGTACAGCTAGTCCCTATTAAAACTATTTGACATAACCACACGTTCAGCTTGAAGTACATAAGTAACTTAACCAACTCACTTTACTGCTGTCATGAATTCAAAATTTGTCTATTGTCAGCTTTCGAACTTCGATCATTTAAGTTTCAAAGAGTCACCCGAGCTCTATGCCCACCTAAATTAATTAATAGACTCTCGTAATGAAATATTATATCTCAGTTATTTAATTACCAAACTTAGTTTGTATACATCTAAATAAACTTGAGACATTTATAAATGTTTGTTATGAAGCCTCTGTTTACAATAGGCGTATATTATTACATTTTCATTTAAAACTCAGTCATGTAGATATTTTCGGAATGTATTCATGAAACCTGTTATGAAATTTGTTACAAGGACTGCCAATCTGACCTCCTCAACCCAATTGCCTGGGCAATAGGGTACCGCTTAGTAAGACTGGTTGATAGTCTTTTCGCTTTTAACTACGCGTAACGACTGTCAAAGATGTGTAAAGAGCAGCACAAAATTTGACTTGCCTTCCGAAACACGGACTAACTGGATGAAGCGTAGCTCCTCAGCAGCCAATTAATATCTGTACATCATTATTTTTGGTAAAGAATATCGTTTTTCTTTTTAGTTTTAATAACTGAAAACAATTTATTTCCTACATAATTATTAAATATTTACAAGTTAAAAAATAAAAAATAATTAAATTTATTTGATTTAATAAATTTAATTATCTTTTTAGTTGGAAATAAGCCAGGAATAGAGTTGTATGTTTGTAAACAGACAAATACATCTCGAATTGAAACAGAATTCTACAGCTAGGCAGACTCCCACGGATACCTAGAAACACACGACACACACACGATGACATTTCAACAACGTATTTCGACGAAAAACAAACATGTTCCCAGTACATACCGCTTTCATGCATAGTACCTTTAATAAATACTTTTTCTTAATAGTCTTCCAAAATAAAATGTTGATCCTCCCGTTCATATTTCGAACAACTAAACGCAATTACAATAACGTATTGCAAGTCAATTATTAAGTTGTAAGTGATTTTCTTGAAAAAAAATATTCCTTTTCATGAATAGATACCGTAGCCAAGTGTCACAGCTACGATGTATGTTTACTTCAAACTTGCATAGTTAGTAGTTGGGTGATTCTTCGGAAAGGATACACTGGTTAAGGTCATATCATTATCCTCACCAACTGGTTCACTTCACTATGATGCTTAAAATGTTTTAATTCTTACATCATCTAATAATAGCCGTAGTACTTTACAAGCTTAGGTAAAAATAATATTAAATCAAGCAATCTGCAGTATAAAAAATGTGGTGAGGATAATGATGTTCTTAATTTGTGTTACTTTTTTCCGGAGAATCACCCAGTTGCAACTACTAACTAAGCAAGTTTAACTGTTATATTAAAAACACATACTCGTGTATCGCTGGGAGACTGTAGGTTTGAAGTAATTGCCTCTCTTTTAGTCGCCGTATAAAAAGAAGAGATCAAAATGCTCCGAAATTAGGTCAGTCACTCTATTACAACATCTTTATTTGAATAATCTATGTATGGTCAGCAACAAAAGTCGATAAACAAAGATTATGGGACAGGATCTTAATTATAATCATTTAATTAAGGAACTGGTTAAACTTAGTCGCATCGTGACTGTTGCCGTAATCTCTTTGATTAAAGACTCCGATTAGGTCCGAAACTAGTCGTGCGATACCAAACAGAAAACGTTATTAAATAATTTATGAACAGGAATAATGATGTACTCACGCTTATTTATGAGGATCGCCCGACTAGTTTAAATCTAATAATGTTCTTAGAATTGTGTTGCTGACGGTACTGAAAAGCACAGTTGCATACACAGCTACAAAAGATACTTGGACTTTAGTTTGTTTATTAACTTCTTTTTTATTTACTTTTGATGTGGCCATTTTCTGTTTGCTAAAAATACTTCATATGAAATTCGTATTTCGCTGGAATCTCCGTCGATTTTTACGTTTTTTTTTTAATTTCGCGAATTTGTTTTTTTCATCATAGACCAAAATATACACAAAAAAAGTATAGTAGACAGTAAACCGCTTTCTGCTAACAAAGAATTACAAATATTAACTTTACAGCTTTGAGATAAACGTGCTTATAAAAATGGCCACTATAATGCGTTTATCTGAACCGTTTAATTTACATTATAGCACATTACACAAAACAATTGTAAATTTATTTCAAATTTCAGCATTGTATTCTGTCCACGTTATCAATTGTTTCGAAATATATTCAATTGAATTGTGTTCGTTCAATTAAATTGATTTTAATCGCATCGTTAACCCTCTGTTGCAGCGTGTTATTGTTCTGTGGGGTTCCGTACGGTTGAAATACACGTGTATTTATGTAGACATGTGTGTCCGATGTGTGGTTAAAGTGAGTTGAGAGAAAGGGTTGCGGCTTTCATAGTAAATTTGGGGAATGGTAAATTAAATTAATCTTGAGGAGTTTGTAATTTTATGTTTAAACTTTTGGGAACACTCGTATTATTTTAGTGGTATAGATATACTTTGCTGGATAGGTGTATTATGTATAATATATTTATCTTGTTGCTAGACGTGGTATAGTTAACAACAAAAGTCGGTTAACATTTTAGAAACCTACAATTATTTTTCATTAACAAGAAGAAAGCAGAGTTAAGTATATTTTAACCATACTATACTCTATATCTAAAAGCTCAATAATTGAACTGGTAAAACACCGATGAATTTCAATTTGCAAACTTACTAACTTCAATACTAAACCCGAGCAAATAACTACATGCTTACACGTGAAAAAAAGAAACAAAAAAGCAAATTCTATACAACCTGAAAGTGAATTTGTCACTGGCAGCATAAAAAAGAAAAAATATGACGTCAACTGAACGATACAGAATGCGAGAACGTACTTGACATATTGCAGCGTTAGAATTTATAATCGAATCATAAAAGGGTTGGCACGTGTACGGTATATTGGTTCCGTACGATGATAGTTAACGATCATATAATATCTTGTGTATATTTTGTAGAAAGGTTTTGCTGGTTGCACGTGTAGGTAATTATTGTAAAACGTACACAAAAAAACACAACATCTAAAATTTCGGCTTTTAAATTACAATCATTTTAATAAATTAAAGAAACCAGGAAGTAAACAAGATACTTTACTTAATATCTACTTTAAAAAGAATCAGTAACATTTTCCTGTAAAAATAAATATTCAACTCAAACAATATCGTTTAACAAAATAAAAGACTTGTATTTTTACTTTTTTTTATTTAATTACGGATCCCAAAATCGCCATGACAACGGTATCGGGCTAAACAATGGAGCTTCGTTGACAACGGCAGGTGACAGCCAACGATATAACAGTGTCGGATTTAAACATCGAACGCACAAATTGTGTTAGTTTTGTTTTGAAAATAGAATCGTTGCTAAGCACTATACCATAAGGTCGGATTACATCATTTATGTTTTAATAAGCAGTTTGTGCTTCGAATTTTAATCAAAATATTTGTTTATTAAAAAATAAGTTTATTTTCTTGTTGCCAAAACTTTCCTAAACATTAAGGTCCGTATTACAGAAGGCTACTCAAGTCCAGTTTGATCTTAAATCACCTGATCATAGTTTAAATATTGAATCTGCACTTGAGGGTCATTCTCATTTCAGAACATTATTCAAACTTCACTCAGCTGAATCGAGATTCAAATCGCGTCTCAAGCAGAGAATATGTTTTGTCTATGAATCAGACTGTCTTCGTTTACAAATTTATCTTTCCCGAAATTCTGGTTCGACATACGCAAAATAAGAATTTAGTTTCAAACTTAATTAATAATTATATTGTGATTTAAAGACAATTAAGCTTTTTAACTGTAGGTTTTAAATAAATTTTCATAATAATCAAACTCTTAAAAATATCTATTATTTCTATTACAACACAATTATTTGCTTAACTCAAAGGGAAATCTCTGCTCAAGCGCGGTGTCGACCACACTTGAGTAATCACAGATCAAATCTCTACTTGAGTATTAATCTAGAACTGAGTAATGATTTAGAATAAGATCTACACTCAGCTGAACTATGATCACCGAATCTATGCTTGAGGAGCATTCTAAAATGAAATCTTTAGAGATTAGGACTTGAGTAGCCTTCTGTAATACGGACCTAAGAATATGTTTACTGACGAACAGAAAACATACAGCAAAAAGTTGACCTTTTGTCATGCCGTCCTTATCCTCACGAAGGGATATTAAGAGACAAATATAAATCTTAGAACGTCACTTAACCAAGTTAAGTCAAGCGTAACAAAGCTTTGCTTTACTCCGTCCACAGCAAGACAGTGACCGTTACAAGTTATTCAAAATGCAATCATTTCTGTACAAAGAAATTACCTCATTTAATTAAATCATATTAGTTAATTAATATAGCAATGATATTACGATTTATACACAAACTTAGTTAAGAAGTTGAGCAGCTTTCACAAGTCCTAATAGCGTTCCAGTTTATAACGATTACATTTTCAAGGCTTATTCATAACATCCTTACTATTAACTAACATGACAAACCAACCTGAAGGAAAATTCCAGGTTACGCTCCAAACTTAATAAACATCGATATTACTTTGGCAATCTTCTTTAATTTTAAGCTTGACTGGAGACACTTCAGTTGTAATAAGGCACAGCCCCAAACCATTGATCCAAAAAATGAGAAAGTGAATCGAAATAACATGGAGTGTTTATGGAGAAGATATTATAATTTATGACATCTTGAGTATCAACAACTCTTGAATTATTAAATGATGAAACGGTTGACTCACACGTATTAAGCAACTCGCGACCCGCCGCGTCAGCTCATGATTTAGGACTCCGGTTGGGTCCGAAACTAGTCGGGCAATCCCGATAAATGTGCGTAAAGAGAAACCGTTGCATCATTTAATAATGAATCATTCTCACGACACTTACTATATTAATGGAATTGCAGTTGCGTAAGGGAGACGGTGCTCTACGCCGTGTATTGCTGTCTCGCTTTGACAACTGCATTTTATTACTTAAAGGCTTGGTGGTAGTCCGTCTCGCTGGAAAAATTGTATTAAAATAGATAGACGCTTTCAAGCAAAGATACACAGTTTCATCTACTACTTTGAGTTTTTCAAAATGAATGTTACGTCATACTTTTTTTTAATAAAAAATATCTTCACCTTCTACCTATGCGTGTGATTATAAACAAACCTTTCCTTTTTCACTGATGTATGAACCATCACAATATTTACGACATATTTTACTTCTAGTTCTAGTGCCAAATGCCAAAGAAACACGAGATACTGACCTACACATGTTTCAATAGTCTGTTTCAACCCTTTCAACAGCCACGTAGGATCATATTTTTGAAACAGCCGGACGTTTAAACATTTGCAATGCACTGTAGTGACGTATACCACCACAGCGCCTACATTTCACCCCCTTGCACCCTTTCACCCCCTCTGGTCACCCTTCCTACAACATGGATACTCACTTTTCTTTATTCGTTGTTCGATGTGAAGTGAGGGGATGAAACATCACAACCCCATTTTACTCAATAGTTAGGTTAAGGGAAAATCTCGGGTGTTTATTGCTTTTAACATGTAATTTGCAGTTAATAAAATATTTTTTCATTTAAACTTATTGCATAAAATAACTGCCTGTCTGCATTCTATTTCTCTCGCAATGAAAGTCACTTTTGTTGAAACTTGATTTTGAATAACCATTGCTTAGAAAAGTGTTCTTACATAGGCAAGGTTTAATCTTTTTGATAATACTATAATGTACCTTATTATTTTACTAAACATACGCTGTTGATAATACTTTTAAATAAAAACATATATGGACTACATCCAACCTTATCTTGTCTTCTAACATTTTGCAAGTTTAGCAAGGACCTAAGCCCTTCGTAAATTGTACTCAAATACATATAAACAATAGAAAGATACAAACATCAAACGATAAAGATTTACAAAAAGGGTACCCTTTATAAAACCATTGAGTTCTTTGGAGGGTCATAAAAGCTTAAAATTTACATTTACAATTTACAACCCGGCGATAGACAAATGTTTTTGGGTTAATCTTTGTTTTTTTATTTTTTTCAAGAGCCTAGAAATTCTATTGAGAATTTTGAACGAACGTTAAAGTATAAGTATAATCTTTGATCGAACTAGGATCGAAAGTTTAGGAAGATTAGTGAATTGCCGAAAAGAAATTCATTTTTCAACTGGTCAAGTCAGTCGGACTCGCACAGAAGTAAAAAATATTGCTACCCTAAAAGACAAATAATCATAGAGAAAATTTGATCCATCTAGCTATAACGGTTCTTGAAATGCAGCCTTTCCATACTCAACACACAAAGACAGCAGAGAGAGAGAGAGCCTCAGTAATCGTGTCCCGTTTTTACCCCTTAAGTATACAACCGTAAAAAATACACTTTTCTAATACGAAATATAAAATAGTACATCCACCTATCTAATGAAAACCCTGTACGTCTTCCTTATTACATGATATGAACTACCATAGAAATGCTTCCTTTTAGACAACCTCTTTGTTAAGGCATTGTCTGACGAGACTTGCATACAGGATTTCTTAATAAAGAACGATCTCGCTGTCAGTACCAACATCATGAATATTTAGTATTGGTCGTAGAACAACCCCATGGTGTATCCATGAGCGCTTGGGACTTCAGCTTATTTGTTTTGGTGATTCTAGAATGTGATATACCTAGAATTATTTGTGTATACCTATATAAGAAGGTAATTACTACATATTATGTACATTAACTGGTTTAAAAATTTTGAAAGCATAAAATGTTAGTTTCTTTTTATGGGCAAATTGTAGCTTAATCATTTTTTGATTGAATTTGTTCCCCAAAAGATAATAATAAAACATAGATTTTACAGAGTTATCATAAAGATAAAAATACATATATTTTGCATATACAAAACTGATGCATTAACTAGGCTCTATGTCTGTGTTTGAGGACACCATAATACACAGATTTTTTATTTACACATTTTTTTTGTAAATCGAGTAGTATAAATAAAATACTCTACATGTGTTCAATAACTAGCCAAGATCATTTATCGAATCAGTTACTAAAATAAGGCTTATGGTATTATGTGTGATTTACGCGAGATATTATATTATCGCACGCCTTGAAAACCTATAAACCGTAATCAAAATCTATTGCATCTATCCAAAAATAACGCAACCCACCAAAGTAAATACATATTCAATGCTAAACAATTCGTGACCATTAAAAAACACGAAAAATGATAAACAAAACGTTTAACAAATAAGAGAGTGCATCGGTGACAAAAGGCCTGTCGTAGATAAGTATTGGAAATCGATGGGCTACGGTTTTGTGTAAATTAATAGGTGGGAATTACGCTTTCAACTCCACTAATTGGCTGGTGAACGGATTACACGCTTGTTCGGACGTATAATTTATTCTGGATTCGTTCTTATTTTGTGTAAAGTGATTATCTGTAGTTGCCTTAATCTTAACCCTCACATTTTTTTGTGTTAGTTGGTAAGCAGGTGAAGAGTTGGTGGATAAATATGAATTATTTAAACTAAGTACCACATTATTTTGAAAGCCAAGTTTTGGTTACGGTGTCTATAATTATTTCCATCTTGCAAACAATTTTTTTTCCGTTTCTATGCAACCAAAATCGAAACTCCACGGATTCATTTAAATTTCTACATATACTATGGATATAAGAATATTCTTTATGGCACACCTGTACATAAGTACAGGATTTTATACAAATGACTAGCGTCTGACGACAATTCTTTATGGGTTTTTATGGGAACGTTTGTACGTTCTAGTGGTTTGGTGTGGTGACATATATTATACCACTGGGCCATGCATGCAGCAGCAAAAATATTTTAAAGTGATTCCCCATTTTCGGAAGCTTATTTTCGATAAAATATTAAAAACGTTTCCCAGTAACTCATAGTGTGTTTATATTTCAAAAGCTTATAACGGGTGCAATATTATTGCGTTCAACGCAGAAAACGAGGATCTTCCAAGAATTTTACCTTAGGATTGCCTTCAAGGCAAGGCGAACGAATTTTATGTACAGATAAACTTCCAACTGTAAATTTTCTCAAAAATTTTCTCGTTTGTATCTAACGTCTATTTAATTCATAAATGTTTGTACGTTTGTATTTAAAGAAATGATTTTTAGAATATAGAGAGAGTCACAATCACCGACTTGTTTACTTTGAAACAATTGATCATATTTTTACAAAACTCGAACCCAAATTACTACCAACCTATACATTGTGGGGTGAGTAGCAGAAGCACTCACAATATATATAAAAAATAAAGATGGCGCCTTGACTCCGCCTGAAGCACGGGCTCTGCTCTTATTCATACTTTTTATTAGATTACTAAGACTACACAAGAAAAAAAAAAGTGACGCATGACGAAATTTTTTTCTCCAATGTCGATAAAGAAGTTAAAAAAACAGTAGATAATATAGTATAATTCCATATTGGTAAAGCAATGCTCCCTCACGGCAGTTTTCAGTTTCATTTAGACGCCGCCTTCGGTAGGCCTCCAATTGAGCTGACGACAACGTCTATTTGACTTAATTATCGAGCCGGAAAGTTTTTCTAAGGACTCCGTCCATTATTGCCCGATTTTTCTTACCTTTGTCTTCTGAATGACGGTCTTAAGTGATAAGGGGTGATAGAGCTTGAAGATGCCTATTAATCTATTGGTGTTTAAGTATATTGTACGGTTTTACGTGATGACTAATGTATTCATATAAAAGCGGGTTAAAAAAGCTTTGAATGTCACATGTCTATCATCATCATCATCATCTCAGCCTATCGCCGTCCACTGCTGAACGTAGGCCTCCCCCAAAGAGCGCCAACCATCCCGGTCACATGTCTATGTTACAAAATATTTCGCGTACAAAATAATATGCATTCTTTATTTCGAATGGTATCATAAAAGTTTAGCACCTATTCATATCGAAGGGTCATCATTTATAAGAAGAAAACTCTTCCAAATCCGAAATCTCTTCACTAATTAAAACTTTTTACGATACACCTTTTTTATTGTTCATGAAAAGTCATGGGTGGCTTCTAGTTAAATACAAAATATAATGTGTATAATACTGGTGATCTGTGACACAGGTTTTACCTAAATCAGACTCCAGTCTCTATGTCACGTACAACACTTTTATGTAACCATAATTTCTGATGATGAGAAAAATAAAGACTTTTTGATTTTTTTTGTCTTTGTGCATGTGGATTGAATCTTTGTAAAACCCCACGCGACACGAGGGTTAAATGCCTTTAGGGTATCGAGAGTCGTTTATTAAAGAAAAATACATCTTCTATATATATTTTTCATTTTTGTTCTTTGCATTTAGATTCATCCTTACCACCCCTACTTACCCTGTATTTTCCTAATATCCTATAAGTACACCATACATATAATACATGTTATATTATTCTATGTTATATAACAAAACAATAAGGTTTCATTTCCATTATTCTGTCCGTTTCGGTCCGGATATACCAGTGACATTATCTTAACAAATATTGTAAAGGGACACTGGTTTTCATTGAACGTGTATTATTATTGTGAATTATAATTAAATAGCTATAATACGTTGGACATTTTGAGCAACGTTACAATTATAAGGAAAAGGTTTTAGTTTAAAACAATTAGGTAGTTGTTATTTTGCCTTACTGTTTCGACAACAATGAAACTTACACAAATGTAATCTGGAGAATACCTAATCAAAAGATACTTTAAAGTGAAAATCAATTATTTTGTTAAGCGTTACATAGATACGCACAATTAAATTCTTTCAACAACAAAAACATACAAACGACTTCAAATAAAAAATAATGAGTTACTTAATGAATATGGACGACCTCCATGGTCGAGTGGCGTACGCACCGGTTTCAAGGTGCCGCTAGCTCTGAGGTCCCGGGTTCGATCCCCGGTCGGGTCAATGTAAAAATTCACATTTCTACATTGTCTCAGGTCTGGGTGTTTGTGGTACCTTCGTTGTATCTGAATTCCATAACACAAGTGCTTTAGCAACTTACTTTGGGTTCAGAACAACGTATATGATGTTGTCCGCATTTATTTATTTATTATTTTATTTCACGTTGAAAGAAAAACATAGCAGAATTCGTTCAATCCAGTCCGAAGTTTTGAGGGAGCAAGCTTAAAAAACAAATTACATTCGAGATTGAGAACTTCCTCCTTTGAAGATCGGTTGATAAAGTTTCGTAATATTTAGCCAGCGAAACTATTCTGCAGTTAGTATCCGTGTAAAAGTGTAAATATCTGGGTATTATAGGCGTGTATTCTAACTACATAATAATGTATAATCACATTACATACTTGGTAATTTTTCCTTTAACTTCTACTAGTAATGGAAGAACTCGGACAAATTTAAAACGGAATATTCCAATTCGACTTTTGCCTCAAGACTAAAATAACGACTATTAATAAACTATTTCGTGTCTGCAAACTTCAAAACTACAAAAAACGTTATTAGAAAAGTTTCAATTAGTTTTCATAATGTTCATTAGTTTCTTAACAACATCAACCAAGGAGTATTTTATCTGTTTAGTTATGATTTTCTTTTAAGTGAGGTCAAATTATGTTGTTTTTTACAGGCCTATTATCTTCACTTGAGAACAAATCCTTCTTATTCATATTCTCATAAGTATTCTTTTTTATTAATATTAAATAATTTTAATACATATACTACAACTAACTGCCAAATGGAATTCCATCATCGGCCTAGCCTTTTCCCAACTATGCTGGGGTCGGCTACCAGTCTAATCGGTTTCAGCTAAGTACCATTGTTTTACAAGGAGCGACTGCCTATCTGACCTCCTCAACCCAGTTACCTGGGCAACACAATACCCCTTGGTTAAACTGGTTGTTAAACTTTTCAAGCTTCTGACTACCTGTAACGACTGTCGAAGATGTGGGAATAACAGCCGGGACCCACAATTTAACGTTCCTTCCGAAACACGGAGGAACCCGTTATGACAAAGATAGTCACCCATCTACCGACCAAACGCATCAAGCATAGCTTAACCTGTGGATGGAATTATAAACAAAATAATCCCTACTAATATTACAAATGCGAAAGTAACTCTGTCTGTCCGTCTGTCTGTCTGTCTGTTACGCTTTAACGTCTAAACCACTGAACCGATTTTAATGAAATTTGGTACAGAGATAGAGTTGACCTTGAGAAATAACATAGGATAGTTTTTATCCCGGACTTTTGAAGAGTTCTCTTGGAAACGCGATATAACCGACCTCGATATATATTAATAAAGACAATAATAAAAGGTCGGGACAACATTATCGTCTTTAAATGTCTAACAAAATAGCGAAATACACTATCATTTGACGACCGGTCATTCTTGATTAAAATCTATTTAAAAAACAAACAAACACATTTAAGAGATTAAATATTTTTCTTTCTCCTTACGGCAGCCTATTATAGTATTATTACATCGATAACAGTATTTTTTATGGTAACGAGACTACTAAGGTCCTCTGGAAACGGAATGGCTTGAACGTTAAATGTTGATGATCATAATGAAAGTTTAACTTTATATTGTTTGACGTAGTCGAATACTTTATTTAAAGGAAAAGATTCGATTGATCCACGAATGCTTGCCCAGAGTCTGGGTGTCTTTGCAAATATAACTTAAATTATTGTGAAACCCAGTGTCACAAGGATTAAATTCCTTAGTGAGGAATAACAACTAAAAATAACGTAACGTAATAATAAAAACATGCAATCGTAGCAACTTTAAAACTATATTTTTATTTTACTAATCAAAAATCGGTTTAATAGACTGCAACTTAATATTAATTATTTTACCTTTAACATAAAAAATGTAAAACAGTTATATACTAGTAAATTATATCTCCGACTCACAATCCAGCGACGCGTTAGGCGTTAATAAAACGGTATATAACAATTTTCACAGAATCTCATAACTTTTATAACTACTGCAAACGATTGCAATAAGAGCAAAATGTATCTGCTTGTGACTTGCATGCATGAGTATATAAGGGCGCTTTCACACTGACGACTTTCGAGCGTTTGCCCAGCGGAGCGACTAATGCCCTTTAGAATTGTTCGCGACGATATCGCCCGGGTGACTTTTGTTGTACCTAAATAACGAGAAACAGAAAATAAAAGAGAATATCACCATTTTAAAGGACAAGGAGATATCTTTGAAATTCTAAGATGGTTCCTACTTCTGATAGCGTGTTCTTTGTGCATGTGATTTGAATGTTTGTAAGAAGATACGTAGCACTGGAAGATTTTTGAGCTGATATTTGCAGTCAGTAGGTACTTGGACTACTTTGTCTGTCTATCACTTTTCTTCTTCCTTTTATTTCATAGGTGTTCAACCTCGTGTCAGAGTTTTAACATACGTATTTTGTGATGTATATAAATCACTCTTAAACAAAGGACTGTCACTGTGACACGAAGTATAAATTTCATATTCAGTCGTTGAGTCGTTGCTTAAAAGTACCTCTAACAAGTCTTTGCTACTGGTTTGAGCAGGTTTTCATCAAAAGTAAGGTTTATTTATTTGCCAACGAGAGCGTAGCTATGGCTAATACTCTCATAATTTTCCATCGACTCTTTCCATCGAGTTTTTTAATATTTTTGTGTGTTATGAATGACTTCAGGAAATTTAATGTTCGTATCTATTGAGAATCATTTGAAGTAAATTAATTCAAAAATGTACCAGTGTGCATTAAGCCTGTTCGGTGTTCGCCAGTAAAACATAAAAGCCGTTGAAATGTGATATTCTGCGGACAGGCGGGACAGGGCAGATGAACTATTTTGTGTTTAATTAGAAATCATAATGCAACATGGCCGTGAAATGTAAAATAATTATAGTTCAGAGAATAGTCAAAGTAGTAGTAGAAAGTAGTGTAATTAATACAATACGGCTGATGTATTTATTTTTTGCGACAGGGTTTAGACAGAGGTGTCGTTACGCCGCGCCCCCCGACAAAATTATTCATGTCTAAAAATCTCCATAATATGTTACAATCGGCATGGAAATATACAGTAAAGGGCTCCCACCATATTGTCATAGGATATTTGTTTCCATGCGGATAGGCAAAGGGTCACTAATCAAGTATAAAATCACTTTCCATTCGAACGAAACTTCGAGAAACATGGCACTGAAGCCACTGAACAGCGCTTCGATGTAAAGGAAAGTTGGCTTTTGTTTAAAATGCAAGTGAAATGGTAGAGTTGAATCATTTAACATGAATGCTTGAAAGTGAGCGTAAACTTTTGAAGGTCTATGGTCAAAATCCATTTATTCAAAATTGGCTCCAGAGTAGTCCTTCTATATCACATCTCTCAATCACTGTAAGATTTGCTGTAAGAGAACCCAACTTTGTTAAGCTCGCCTATGTACGTGAATTTTCCAAGAATTGTCCAAATGTGTTTTTATATGCAAAAAAGTATAAATACATTAGTATCTTCACGTCACTGGGTGGAACTAATTGTTTATTTCGCAAATTAAATATAGCTGTTATTTAAAGCAATTTTGAGCGTCACCATTTTTTATCAATCTGCTTAATACAACGAACAATTGTTTCTACACCATTTTTTTCTATTAGTACACTATTTTAATTTTTCGTGCTGAGCAAAAAATAAACGAACAGAAAAACTAATTTCTGTATCTCTAACATACTCATACTATGGGCAAACATTGACATTGACATAATCTTCATATCAACAAAATAAATGTCAGTCCCTTGTTAAAACCCATGGAATAATGAAATGTCAACAAACTTGTAATCAAATTGTACCCGGACACTCATTAGCTAATCCCTTAAGCCTCTGCTAATATCATAATTCCTTTTACAAGGTACTTTTGAATCCTTTACTTTTGTAGTAGGCACTACATTTTGTTAGTTTCTCACAATTGTGGCTTCAGCACGGACAGGATTACCATGATGTTAAATTGAGAAACGACTGACAAAGTTTACACATCTTTGACAGTCGTTACTAGAAACTACAAAGTGTGACTAAGGGATACCGGTAAGGGTTGCCCATCACCCCATGTAAAACAGTGCGTAGGTTCTTATCTGACACTGTTAGATTGGAAGCAGACCCCAATATAGTTGGAATAAGGCTAGGATGATGATTTTAAAGGAATAATTAAATAAAAGCAAAAAGCCTGTGCTGAAAGAAATGAAGTGAAAGGATAATACAACATGTAAAACATTGTTCTTATGAATGGGATTTTTCAGGAAAAAAAATCAGTAAAATGTAGTGTCCTATTTCTGCGGGTGACAGTGATCGATCTTACGTTAATTTTAATATGAGAATATGCTTTTATCCTCTCAGTAAAAAGTTCCTGCACGAATTTCGTTCACAAAATATACGTGATAAAAAAAACTCTGCTTAAAAATATACCCATGGAAAAATAATACACATGCTTCTTAAAAATTTGGAATCACAAAGTACCCAAATATACTCCGGTAAACTTCATAGAATCTGAACAAAATTTGAAGATTTTTGCACATATTGTGGTGGCTCGGAAAAGTTTAAAGAAAAATAATGACTTAAAATTCAAAAATAACTGTTACAAAAATTATACAATAACAACATGAAGAATCAAACCTTATTTGTCGGCACGAACAGCCGACTGACACAGGACGACACGTCAAGTCAATCGCTCCCCACATAGGACAAGCATTTTGTGTGATAAACGAATGTTTGTCAAACACAAGTTTCTAAGGTTAGGAGTTGCTATTTGTAATCTCTCATTTCTCATTATGATTTATTTTAAGAGTGTATTATTAAATTTGAGAATAATAGGTGCTAGTACTACTCACACAACTTGTTCCTTTATTTCCATTTCTAGAGTACTCGTTATAGATAGACAAGTATTCATTAAGGACTGTCTATTATGAATTAATTGATACAAATATACTATTGATAGGAAATAATAATAGATACTCTTCGACATTTTTATGTAATACATATTCTTCTAATGATTCCATATAATTAGTTACAACAGAAGAAGTAAAATTTCTGTTTTATGGATTTCCTTTGCCCTGAAAAAGGTGAAGTGGTGCTAGACTCTTACCGGCCAAAAACACCCGAATGTTTCTCTATTCCTCGAAGGCTAGTGATAAATAACAGCTGTGTTCACAAAGAATAGAGACGGCATGACACTTAAGAGCAGTATTTACTAAGTAATGCTTACGGTTGCATAAAATAGTATCTCAATTTTTTTATGAAAATAGGTAGTTATACCACGCTACATAAAAGTATAATGCTCGATGACCGATTTCATAATTTGAACTTTTCGGTATGAAAAAACAATGCTGAACAATATTTAACATACATTTTGCAATTCATTCTATGAAGTAGCGCACATGATACATCAAAAATAATTACGAAAAATTCCGAATACGGAAGCACAATATTGCATAAATTCGGATAATATTAAATTACACCATGTATGTATGTATATTTAGGTATATTCCCCTCGCAATTTATACGAAAGCTTTTGCGCTGAGCTCAAAAAGTGTGATAAAAATCAAGGATACAAAAGAGTCTTAAATAAATTTTGCTGAGCCGAGAGGGTGACAAGATACATATATACCTACCTATGTAGATAGGTAGGTTCTGTAATCAGCTGATCTGAAAATTGGGATAACAAGCGCAAAATTAAATATGCAGATTCGCTGCGGATCCAATAATATAATGTATTCGGAAATCTGTTCGCAAATAGAATATATTTGTGAAACGACTGAACCGATTTCACACAAAATATTTCGATGAATTTGTGATTGGAGTGAATTGACTTTTTTAATTATGAATTCGGGCTTAATAAATCGCAGTAGGTATGTTCATTACATTTATTATTTATTAATTTGTAAATAAACACTAGGTATTAAACAGAACCAAAAACAAATTATATTTCATTGCATGGACCGCATGGATAAAAACATTATATTTTAATAACTGTTCATATATTTTTTACGTTTCGTAAAATTACTGTTTAATTAAAGTTTTCCTAAATGTTGGGCCAAAAATGATTTTTTAAATTAATTTCTTTTAGCACACCATCTTCAACCACGCATCTAGTATACAAACATACAATCTAGAAGACGTTTACGCCATTAAATACTTACAAATTACTTCATAAATCATTCTCATAAAGTATTTTTAAATTGAAAATTAATTCAACGATATTTCGTTTACAAAGCCTGAATAAACCACAACCTGAGAATTAATACTCAAAAGAATTTTACGTATACATCAATACTTACCGCGTTTCGTTTGTGACTATACAATGGATGTAGATATATATTCTTGGTCGAGACTGTACAATATAGGTAGGCATATATGTACCTGCTACGAGAATTCAGTTAATAAAACCTAACCCCTTTTATTAAAAGCTCTGGGGATGTATTTCATTTGAGTTGAGTCTGCAATTTAGCGCTCACATGTAACCTTCCAATATAGTGACTTTGTTTAAAGCTTATCGGCTTTTCTGCCTAGAAATTTAGATATTTACATTTGTTTCTGTTTCTTTTTCATAAGCTGGATGTTGTCTGGCTTTTTGTAACATTTTTGTGGTTGTGACCATTTATCAGTAGTAGTCGTGGTTTCTGCTAACCCCTTTAAAATTAAATGCTCTTACGTGTTACAATTAAAAACGTGTCTTTAAAAAAAAATAAGTTCACGTGACAAATAAGATTTTGAAAGATTTTTACATACTCCGCAGCCTATATCGGAGGCAAAGGCCGTCAATACCCGGGAAATCATAATTACGATATTTTACCCGCATTACATGCATACACAGTTAATAGGGTATCCATGACCATACCTGCGTATTGGTTAACCACATAGTTTCAACAATACAGCGTCAGAATTTAAACCGCGTTTGTGCACTGTGAACTGACCAATCAATGTCAATTATTGCATAACTTCAAATGAATACCGCATTTAATTCTGCGATAAGCAGATGGTTATTTTATTTATGATTTAATAATATAATTAATTACGAATAATACGGACTCACTAGTTAATCTTTTAAGTAAGTGTAACAGTCGTACTAACAAAAAACTACGTTTAATATCATATGTAATGATTATGATGATTACTTTTAAAAACCTTATTACTTAAAAAATAAAAAAAATAATAATTGGCAATTTTTTATTTCGTACAAACAATGATATGTGTAAAGTACATTTCAGACAAAATAAAACTATTTCAACAACAGACTTTTTTAGAAAAATTACTCTAATATTATAAATGCAAAAGTATGTGGTTGTGTTTGTATATGGGCGTATGTATGTTTGTTACCTCTTCACGCCCAAACAGTAGTACCGATTTCTATGATTTTTTCTGCTTAGGTAGCTGACATCTTTCATTACCGCGTAGGCTACTTTTAACCGACTTTATTTAAGGAGCCCACAACTAATTTTCCACAAATAAATATGACATTAAAAAAAATTTCAACCGTTTCATTATAAAGTACTTAAGCATCTACTTTTATACGTATAAAATATATTAATTACGTTCCAAACCGCTTCGTTAATACGCTTGATTAGCTTTGAATGATACCTAACTATAGTTACACATAGGCATATGTTGTAAGCCGATTAACTAGTGCCGGTATTAAGTCGCCTAGTGATGAGACACGCCCGTTAGTTTAATTTATTTATATTTATTTTTTTGGTGACAATAAGAGACCTGCGAAAAGAAATTCTGCTCTTAGCCGCATAAAAACTATTTTATTTGTGAAACTTATTTACCGAATTTGTTAGCGAGGCTTTATAAGGTTAACAAGTATAAAATGTTCACACATAAAATTGAAGGCAGAGCCAATTTGAAAAAAAAGTTGTTTTGTAAATTTTGTTACTTTACGCTAAAAAATATCATAAAATTACAGAATTAATCTGAATACTTAACAAGACTGGGGAGAATAGGGGTAAACACGCACGACTCAGCGCGTCGCTCAGCTACTAAAAACTGTTATAACAGCAATATAGTCATCAAACCCCTTGTTTTCTACGCTCAGGAACTATAGAGCTGTGACTCCATTCAACCTTAAACAATCCAATATATTACCTCTCTAGTTAGTTATGCGCAGAATCGCAATACATAAAGGTAAGTCCACGCTGATCGATTTAAAGGTGATACTCATTTGATTTTCTATTTATTCTGTACTCGGTAACTTCTACCAACTACTACTAACTGGTACACAAGTAGGTAATAGGTACTGAAAGGACTATTTACTCGATATTAAGTAGTTTAGTAAAGACCCGTATTTGATAGAAGGAAAAAGTTTCTTTAAGCTACAGACGTCAATAATACATAAGTCCGTAATAAGTCTACATCGGTGGTATATATATATATATATATATCGGAGGTATAGGTATAATATATCTAATATATAAAATTCCCGTGTCACGATGTTAGTTACCGTACTCCTCCGAAACCGTTCGAGCGATTTTTATGAAATTTTGTATACTTACATATTGGGTAGGTCTGAGAATAGAACAACATCTATTTTTCATACCCCTAAGTGATAAGGGTCACACTAAAAAAAATCTTTTATTATTTGGACCTAATTTTATGTTTTTATTTTTTTATAATGTGGCATTAAGAAACACATACAACTAGGAATAATTTATTGGGCAAAACAACGTTTGCTGGGTCAGCTAGTTTCTAATATAAAAATTGAAGTAATGGGTAAAGTGGGCAGCCAAGTTTAATCCAAAAATCTCCACTTAGTAATATGTATAGTAAAATATGAAACCAATATTGAAAGCCATAATAACAAAGTACGAGCTTCGCTTTTGAACTTCATTTGCGAACCAAATGGCCTTATTTACCTATAAAGTGAAATTTTAATGGCCCATAGAGGATTAAGCCCTATAGTGACTGCATAAGACGTCAAGAAAAGGCTTCACATGAATACAAACAGGATAGGTTCTTAAAGGTTTAAGGAAAATCACTACGGTCCCATTACCAATTCATGAGTTACCCTTTTTGTGGGTAAAGCAAATAAAGCCTTAAATCCCATGTACAGTATTATAGTAAGCAAGCTTTTAAATATGACGGAAGAATAAAATCACAAACAATAATAGACTTTAGTGTTCGGATTGGAAAATGACAAAAGTATTAGAGTAAGACCATTTTAATAAGAGCTTCTTGAACGACTGCATGTATGGAAATCGGATTCAATCTTAATTGGACAGATATTTTATTGGCATATGTATTGTATTTCTATGATACTGAAGTTCCTACCTTTGGCACAATGGATACGTCTTTAGAGAAGATTTCTCCTCCATTGTAGTATTCAAAAGAATTATCTCGTTAAATGTATTCAATAAAGGCAATCCTTGAAAATCACAGGTTGTTATGAACAGCCTTGAATTTTTCTTCCAACTTTCAACATTGTACCTACTATTAAAACAACAATGCGAAAACGCCGACATCATCCCATTAATATTGACTTTAGGATTACATCGTCTTAAGTAATAACAAATCTGATGAACTTAACACATTAATGCGCGCAAATACAGGATATATTCCCGTCAAACTTGACTACTGTTCAAAGAAAACCTAAATAAACAGATGACTGACGCCCGAAACGGAATCTCGGGATTAACACAACTGGATTAATGATCAAGCAGAGAGTAGGTATACAGGTAGTATAGATAGAGGATTCATGTTGACTTTATTAAATTTCGGGGAATACTAAAGCCTGTAGGTAGTGAGACGTATGTGGAGTAGGTAGGCTGTGTGCCGAGGCAAAGTTTCATAATTACACAATATCGAAACAAAAAGCTACAAAAAAGAAAGGTAGGATACCAAACAATTTTTGCATGAAGAATATAATATATAATATAATATAATATTGGACAAAATTCACACAACGCCATCTAGTCTCAAATTAAGCTGAGCTTGTGTTACGAGTACTAAACAACTGATAAACATACTTATTTAGTTCTAAATACATACATATTATAGATAAATTGATCATCACGTGTTCAGAATGGCAACGCATTGGCATGCATCGACACCGAAACATAGATGACGCAGCACAGCGGTTTAGGTTTAGTCAGTAAGGAACCTACAAGCTTCTACCCCCAAGGGGTGTGTGTCCAAGCCGATTCCCCCGCCTTGTCAACCCAAATAATGGTTGTGCGAAATAGTTTGGGTAAGAAAGAATAAGTAGTACCGTTCCGTACGGTAACATATATAGGCTATTAGGAAAAAGAGGGTTTTACGGACTTACCTACAATACAACACTGTTGAAAATAAATTCGTTACTAAGAGATTAGGAGAACTTATTTGTTTATTTTATAGCACTATTTTAGCCAGTTAACAAATTACTAAAGAGAAAAACAGTGATAAAAGTGTTCGAATTAAAAAAGTGTAAACCAAAAATGAACTACAAATAAAACTATTTGATGTGAATGAAGTGAAAGACGTTATAACGGAAGATAATTTTAAAACGGATGTCCTAAAGATTCAAAATGTGGAATCCAAACGCGATGGACAACCGGCAAATGGAGAAACGAGTGGTTGTTGGTCGTGTCAGACCAACATGGGCGAGAAACTTGCCTGAAGCCAGGGAAGATGATGAGAAGAGTGAGGCAGAGGCGGGAGTGATGCCTCACAGCGAGCCCCCATCACCTACGGAAACTTGGGAACAGCGCTCCAAACTAGAAGACAAATATGATGTTTTTGGGAAAGTGAGTAAGATTCATTTAATTATTTGATTTTTAGATTACTTTGCAGAGGATTACTCTCATTTCTCAAGTTGCTTTGACAACGATTTACGTTGCTAGCTGATTAATTCCAGTAGGCTTTGACACGCCTTAATAATCTCGCTACTTCATTGGTCGTAATTTCGACAACCTAAGTTAGTATCGGCCTTCTTGAATTTTAGATTACATTTGATATGTTTTTTTCCATTTCGTTTCTCATAATAAAGTCAATTCTGGTTTGTGGCGCTAACTTATAAACTAGGCTGATCTATAACTAAACCTCTCCTAAATACTCAAGATGGTTTCTTCTCTGTAGCAAATTTAATTAAATTCTTATGTATATTTATTTCGATTCGTAAAAGTGAACATAGGTTCTAACGCCAAATAACGTTTATGAGCGTCTAGAACTATAAAAACTTACCATTGTCCTAATGGATCTTATATTTCCAACTGGGAATATAATAAGATCTAAAAGTCCTTTATTTTAATATATATAAATCTCGTGTCACAATGTTTGTCCTCGATGGACTCCTAAACTACTTAACCGATTATAATAAAATTCGCCACCATGAGCAGTTCGATCCAACTTGAGAGATAGGATAGTTTAAATCTCAAGTTATAGTCGCAATTTCTTCTTACCACGCGGACGAAGTCGCGGGCAACACCTAGTTTTATATAAGGCATTCAATACTTAAGTATTAAGTGAAATAAAATACAGGTCGTAATTTGACTTTTATGTTAAATAGATATTGAGAATCTTTTGTCGATAAAACCCTCATTTTTATGTAGTTTTATTTTTTGCCTTATCTTTTATTAATGGTTTGCCGTTTCTTCAAGATCTCATCTATAAAATTAGATTGCCTATTTTTCAGGTCATTCGTGCACTAAGCAATGTATGCGTATATTTCGTCTTCTAGCGAATGATCACCATAACAGCCTACAAAGCTTTATCTACATGTATCGTTGGAGAATTAAGTCATGGATATTGCGTCTTACGTCGCCTCGTGTCGAAAGGTCTCGTCATGCATATTTAAATGTCTTGAAATTACCTACTTAAGTGCTAAAATATACGATGTTATTGAGTTATACGTATGAGCTAATACAAGTACGTTCTCTAAAAGTATTAATATTAACACGGGATCCCAAGAAATAACATTTAACTTGAGAGTATTAAACAGAAGTAAAGATTAATTTAGTACGGCTGATCCTTCTTCTTCATGTTTAATAATGTTGAGAAAATCGACTAAACATGTATGGTACCAAAAATCATATAAAAGTAAACCGTACTGCATTGAAATAGAGGCGATATAAAATTAAAGTAAAAGTTGATAACCCTGCGTGCATCCAAGATTTGAGCGCAGAATGTCATAATTGAGGAAATAGGACACCAATACCCGCGGTCTTGCGTGCCCTCTCTCTTCCACAACGACAACAGTAAGTTATTTGACAACTCATGGTAAAGGCTCAGATGCGGGGTTGACTGTACCAGCGTTTGAAGCTAATGAGACACGTGTGTACAATGAACGATAGGGGGAAGGGGGCAAGAAGCCTCCGAACCGACTTTAACTAATTAATGAAAGCGGCTCGGAACCCCTAACGACATCTCAAACTTGTATTTGAGTGTATAATTGTTTTCATAGAATGTGGAATATTGTGGAATGTCTATATCAAACTTTGATGAATTAAGTTAGACTGGGACTGTCTTCTTGGGCTAATTTTTTGTTCTATTTCTGAGTACCAACCTACTCTTGAACTTATCAAATCAGCATTAGGTACTTATTTTCCTTCGAATTCATCTATCAATTATTTCTCATTCTATTTTATTCGCTTAAAGTAACTTAAACCTAACTTCCTCACCCATTTCATCATATAAATTGTAGTAGATAATCATCTAGCTATGTCGCATTATTATTTTGTCACTAAATAACTTCTTAATTAGTAAACTTCATATTGAAACCTATATTGTCGTTTTACAGGTGATGCTACTTGGAGATAGCGGCGTCGGCAAGACTTGCATGTTAGTGCGCTTCCGGGACGGCACATTTCTTGCCGGAAACTACATATCCACCGTCGGCATCGACTTCCGGGTACACTGACTCACGTTACACGTGTCTACAATCACATTTTGTAGCTTTACCTTTTCCCTTTGCCATTAAGAAAACGTCAAAGATCAAAGAGTACACAAAAGCAGGTTGTGATTGCTTATTTTCATACTTAATTCCCTTCTTTTACTTTTTATATTCATCAACTTGAAAAAAACATCAAAATAAAGGTACATACGCAATTCAGATACATCTCATTACTTTTATAATAAAGAAAGCGCAAATTGTAAGAAAATGTCTAAAAAACTTATTATCAATGTTCAACAAACAGTTTTTATCGAGTATTCAACGAATCGCAAAGCAAAAAGTTTACAATGCTATTATTATTTTTAATTCTTGCAAAAAAGAAGTAATTAATGACCGTCAAGGGTTCCAAGTTCAAATGGGCCAGTGAGTGGCTGCACGCGGCTGGTACGCTGCCTCGCTATTGGTGTTCGAAGTTTGGCGCGCTTTTTCCGTTCCCGCCCCTTGCTCATGACAGCTGTGATTGAATCGACTGCTCGCTTGAGTGATTTATTGTTGCAAAGGTTTTTTTTCCTTACTGGGTTTTTGCAATTTGATTTATTGCAGCTGTCTTTGTGGACTAGAAAAAGTGGCTGTGTAGCCAATAATAAGATTACACTCAAGTTTTGGTACAAGAAAAAGTAGAAGAGTCCATGTCATTAATTAGGCACTTACTTTGTGTATGCACGTAGGTGTCTTAACGTATTGAGTTCTTAATTTGTAAGTATTAGTTAATATCTGGGTTTTAATTTTTATCTATTTTATTACACAGTTACACAGACGGAACTAACAACTAATATATTTTGATAATTATGTTTATTTATTGTTTTTTTTTTATATTATTGTTATCTCAATGACCTGATTTATTTTCAAGAAACGTGGCATACTTTCTTATTTCTTTATTTGCCTGAATGATATTTCAATACTAAAAACTACGTAATTAAATATTCTGTCTGGTTTTCTCAAAAGTTTTATTGATCTATGATGTGCACGCGTACCTGCGTTCTTTTTGTAACATCAACTTGATACCTCTAACGCCATCTGTTCGCAGAACAAGGTAGTTACAGTAGACGGCATCAAGGTGAAGCTTCAGATTTGGGACACCGCAGGTCAAGAGCGCTTTCGGAGCGTAACACACGCCTACTACAGGGATGCTCATGGTAATACATTTTTTTCTAAAAAGATTCATAATTAATTGTTTAAAATATTTTTTATTTGAAACTTTGATGTAAGTTTGCAGTTTGGTCAAACGTTTTCATAACAGCGCCATCTATCGACAACTTAGCGAAGTTAGAGTCTATGTCGCCTGATGATAAGTTCCACATGACATGGCATCGGCTTCTGGGAATTCTACGCACCACGTCGATGTTATAAGGAGCTCATATCTATGTTCTCCAAACAGCGATAAAATCTAACTAAATATCTAAAATTTCCGTACTTGGCTGACAAGTATTTAAATCAGAGGCTAATAATAAAATGGATTTTAGATAGTGTCTGATTCAGGTGTCTCTTGGATAGTAATTATGACGGGAATAAAGAGACTGGAAATGTCTGGCCTCGACCCGTTTTCGAGACGGCAAACCGGATTACGTATTCGTACACGTGTGAAACTAGATTTGGCCACATTCAACCAGTCACATCATGTCATTAAAGTCGTCTGGTGTCCTTATCGGGCTGCTTGTATGTAATTGATTCGTGGTAGGCCTATTTTTGTAGTGTTATTGCACCTCTTTAATACAGTTTCATTGGAACTTAGGACAAATATTTGGTGGAAGATAGATAGATTTAGATGAAATGTATAATAGGTAAACTTGTTAACCCTAGAAAGATAGTCTGCGTAAAATTGACGCATGCATTCTTGAAATATTGCTCTCTCTTTCTAAATAGCGCGAATCCGTCGCTGTGCGTTTAGGACATCTCAGTCGCCGCTTGGAGCTCCCGTGAGGCGTGCTTGTCAATGCGGTAAGTGTCACTGATTTTGAACTATAACGACCGCGTGAGTCAAAATGACGCATGATTATCTTTTACGTGACTTTTAAGATTTAACTCATACGATAATTATATTGTTATTTCATGTTCTACTTACGTGATAACTTATTATATATATATTTTCTTGTTATAGATATCGTGACTAATATATAATAAAATGGGTAGTTCTTTAGACGATGAGCATATCCTCTCTGCTCTTCTGCAAAGCGATGACGAGCTTGTTGGTGAGGATTCTGACAGTGAAATATCAGATCACGTAAGTGAAGATGACGTCCAGAGCGATACAGAAGAAGCGTTTATAGATGAGGTACATGAAGTGCAGCCAACGTCAAGCGGTAGTGAAATATTAGACGAACAAAATGTTATTGAACAACCAGGTTCTTCATTGGCTTCTAACAAAATCTTGACCTTGCCACAGAGGACTATTAGAGGTAAGAATAAACATTGTTGGTCAACTTCAAAGTCCACGAGGCGTAGCCGAGTCTCTGCACTGAACATTGTCAGATCTCAAAGAGGTCCGACGCGTATGTGCCGCAATATATATGACCCACTTTTATGCTTCAAACTATTTTTTACTGATGAGATAATTTCGGAAATTGTAAAATGGACAAATGCTGAGATATCATTGAAACGTCGGGAATCTATGACAGGTGCTACATTTCGTGACACGAATGAAGATGAAATCTATGCTTTCTTTGGTATTCTGGTAATGACAGCAGTGAGAAAAGATAACCACATGTCCACAGATGACCTCTTTGATCGATCTTTGTCAATGGTGTACGTCTCTGTAATGAGTCGTGATCGTTTTGATTTTTTGATACGATGTCTTAGAATGGATGACAAAAGTATACGGCCCACACTTCGAGAAAACGATGTATTTACTCCTGTTAGAAAAATATGGGATCTCTTTATCCATCAGTGCATACAAAATTACACTCCAGGGGCTCATTTGACCATAGATGAACAGTTACTTGGTTTTAGAGGACGGTGTCCGTTTAGGATGTATATCCCAAACAAGCCAAGTAAGTATGGAATAAAAATCCTCATGATGTGTGACAGTGGTACAAAGTATATGATAAATGGAATGCCTTATTTGGGAAGAGGAACACAGACCAACGGAGTACCACTCGGTGAATACTACGTGAAGGAGTTATCAAAGCCTGTGCACGGTAGTTGTCGTAATATTACGTGTGACAATTGGTTCACCTCAATCCCTTTGGCAAAAAACTTACTACAAGAACCGTATAAGTTAACCATTGTGGGAACCGTGCGATCAAACAAACGCGAGATACCGGAAGTACTGAAAAACAGTCGCTCCAGGCCAGTGGGAACATCGATGTTTTGTTTTGACGGACCCCTTACTCTCGTCTCATATAAACCGAAGCCAGCTAAGATGGTATACTTATTATCATCTTGTGATGAGGATGCTTCTATCAACGAAAGTACCGGTAAACCGCAAATGGTTATGTATTATAATCAAACTAAAGGCGGAGTGGACACGCTAGACCAAATGTGTTCTGTGATGACCTGCAGTAGGAAGACGAATAGGTGGCCTATGGCATTATTGTACGGAATGATAAACATTGCCTGCATAAATTCTTTTATTATATACAGCCATAATGTCAGTAGCAAGGGAGAAAAGGTTCAAAGTCGCAAAAAATTTATGAGAAACCTTTACATGAGCCTGACGTCATCGTTTATGCGTAAGCGTTTAGAAGCTCCTACTTTGAAGAGATATTTGCGCGATAATATCTCTAATATTTTGCCAAATGAAGTGCCTGGTACATCAGATGACAGTACTGAAGAGCCAGTAACGAAAAAACGTACTTACTGTACTTACTGCCCCTCTAAAATAAGGCGAAAGGCAAATGCATCGTGCAAAAAATGCAAAAAAGTTATTTGTCGAGAGCATAATATTGATATGTGCCAAAGTTGTTTCTGACTGACTAATAAGTATAATTTGTTTCTATTATGTATAAGTTAAGCTAATTACTTATTTTATAATACAACATGACTGTTTTTAAAGTACAAAATAAGTTTATTTTTGTAAAAGAGAGAATGTTTAAAAGTTTTGTTACTTTATAGAAGAAATTTTGAGTTTTTGTTTTTTTTAATAAATAAATAAACATAAATAAATAGTTTGTTGAATTTATTATTAGTATGTAAGTGTAAATATAATAAAACTTAATATCTATTCAAATTAATAAATAAACCTCGATATACAGACCGATAAAACACATGCGTCAATTTTACGCATGATTATCTTTAACGTACGTCACAATATGATTATCTTTCTAGGGTTAAGCGAATTGAAATTAACATAAAATAGTTTACGCCGAGGTGTTTGTTTGTTGAAAACCTTAAAGAATGACCGACCGACCGACTGGCGACTTCATTTCTTTTTTCTCCTATTGTCTTATCAAGTACTAAATTTTATAGGTACCACCGAGCTCTTTAGATCTAGGTATATCACCACAGAACATATTGTGATGTCATTTCGTCATTTCTGTCACCGCGTGCGTTGTAGACGACCTCCAAGTCATTGAAATGTGGATTTTATACCGAGCACATAAAACTTAAATTGAAATCACTTCAAAAGCTCCCATGTGCACCGACTTATCTGACCCAGCATGATAAAGTAAGCTTTATCGAGCTAAGAATATGATCCAAACTTGCAAAAAATCGCATCATACCATTACAACCAGACGCGAAAAAAAACGTGGGCCAATAAAGCTCATTTATAGGCAATCTGTAACTTTTGTAGGCTAGGTACTGCAGAAAATGGGAACATAACTTGGTCTGAAGAAAGTTTCCAAAGATGTCAATAAATTAAGTAGGTACCTACCTGCATTAAGTAGATCCGATATCGTGATAATTATTGGGTCGCCATAAGACCTTCGTCTGCACCGTGCAAGGCATCTGCATTATCCTGTTGGTTATGTTGGCAGCACGTGTTTTGGAATAAAGGATGGTATATTTTAATAAGGTTGAGAATAAAAAACACGGAATTCGGCAGCTGTTCGTCGTTCGTAATACACGTGCTGGTTCTAATGGCTGAGAGAATACATTTTGTATCTTTAAAAGCTACTGTACGGAACTGTACACAATTATTCCTATTTTTCAGGGTATGTAAAATTCTGTGTTATAGGTACTTTAAGGGCGAAATCCTGTGTCTAAGGAACGGTGATTCGTAGGCAAACTCGACATGCTATTTTAAGTAATTATACTAAATGCATTTTCTCACAGCGCTTCTGCTGCTATACGATGTGACGAACAAGATCAGCTTCGATAACATTCGAGCATGGCTGGGGGAGATTCGGGAGTACGCACAAGACGATGTCGTCATCATGCTGTTAGGTAAGGAAAGGGGTTTTATTATCATTTGGTAATACCTGCTGTGTTTTTGCCGGTTTATTGAAATTTAATTGACCTATCATGCTTACAACGGAGTACAAAAGAACGCCAGTACCATCATACCAAAAAAGTGATAAAAGTTGTATATTTGGCGCTTAAAAATTGCTGAAACTGTACCGCCAAGAGTTTTCAATTCATTAAAAAGTTCATTAATTCACACCCCAAAGCTCAGCACAAACATTCTTCAAACTCTTGAACCTGTGTCTCACTAAAGGTAAAATGAAAGCTACCACGTATAATTGTGTCCCTGTGTTCAAAAACCGTGTAAACAAGGGCCGAAGGGGCCGACAAAATCGTCGAGTCTCAGATATCGTAACCCCTCATTCAAACAAGGTCACATGAACGGAGCTTGAGTAACATTATGCTTGCAGGTAACAAATCCGATAGCGGCCTAGAGAGGGCGGTGAGGCGGGAGGAGGGGCAGCGCTTAGCGAGAGAATACCAAGTCGCGTTTATGGAGACATCAGCCAAAACCGGACTGAATGTCGAAGCTGCCTTTGCCCATGTGGCGCGCTCTCTAGTGGCGAAAGCGAACCCCGTCGACCCCTCGCGGCTGGCCGTGCGCGCGCAGCCCACACAGGAACACCGGTCTTCCTGCCCGCCGTGCTCATAAATCCCATGTTCAAAATGAGAATCATGTATTTATTTTTCGAAGTGGACCAAAGTTGAGCATAGACTGGTTGGTTTAATTTTTCAATCAGTCGGTGCAATAACGTCGTGTAGAGAAGACGTATGGTGAGGAACTGTAAACGTGCATGAAGGTTGCTTTTATGAAAAGCTCAAAGTTTGAACAATGTTCTATGGTGTGAGATATGAAATATAATGATCAATGTATGTATAGTAAGATGTACCGATTTCTATTGTAATATTTGATAAGGTACTGTATTCGTGTTTATAGCTGAATGAATAAATAAAAGTCATTATTGTTATTGACTAAGGAAAACAAGTTCACAAAAATGACTTAAGATAGCTACATGTGTGCTTTATTCCCCTATTCATATCTCCAAATGCTTGTCATATACTTTGTCGATATAAAAAATGCCATAAAATAATGATATTGTTTGTGTATTGACCTGGCATTGTTTTCTGTGACAAACAAAAGACTAGCTAGTGTGATGCTCAACAGGCGCATATTTTCTCACGGAACTATACCACCTGGTGTTTTATGAGTTCTGGCGCGCATTTTCTACTAACTAGCCACAACTGGGCGTTAATGAATTTCGACTGTGTTAGAGAAGAGTCGAACAATCAGCTAAAGCTAGCATTTATACTGTCACAGTTGAAAGATAATCGACACCACCCTTAAGAATAAGTTTTGTGTGGATTATGTGTTAACAAAAATAAAATCTATTTAAAAGAATGTCAGAAACAAGAAGGCTTAAACAGGACAGCAAAATTAATGCAGTTTTGAACTACTTTCAAAAAACTGTTCTATTACCTGATGTTTGTCTAGTCTGTCTTCATCGACTTAAGGATAAAATGACCCTTCAATTCGTTAAAATTAGTTGCAATTTCCTTTGGAAGAAGATATAATAGTTATTAGTGTGAAATAGAGTTTAAGTGTTAATCCAATATCCCTGTGATAACTATAATATGATTATGAATTTCATCTTACATATCTGTTTAAGGCGGCCGCTAGACCTAAATAATATGGGACAGTGCTTTTTATTGTACAATACGGTGATAAGGCGCTATGAATCAATGGATAAATTATAAGCACAAAAAAATATGAGGCAATAAATAAGAGTCGTTCAAAATCTCGGTCCATCATTGCGCAATCTTCAATATTAACCCTAAACTGTCAATAATATTGCATTATTTTTAATGTCGTCGTCTAGGGGCCGCCTAAAAACAAAACGATCGTAGAAAATAATCTCGTGAAAACAAGTTTTAATATAATATTTATTGAATGCCATTGCATTTCAATACGTTTTTTGTAATGCCTGCGTAATTGGGAAAATTGACCATGCGTAAAAAAACATGTTTTGTAGGTCATACAAAATCCACGATATCATGAGGTTCAAAGGAGTATCTACAATCGCAAATCAGTAGCAGACTGGAACTTTGACGAAATGACGACATTCTGACGTCAAAAGCCAGCATAAAAATACGGCCTGCAATAGAATATCCTGTCAATTTACGTCATCAATACAGCGGCCATGTTTTCAGCAATTAGCGGGGATTATACAATGAAACTACAGATTACATTCTTGGTATCTATTTTTAATAAAATATTTTGATTGGTAACTACTTCATGCTTAGACAATGTTATTTATATGTCCATGTGCCTCGGAAAACTATCAGCCTTTTGAAATTTGAAGTAGGTATGTCTGTTGCAATTGAGAGAGAGAGTCAGCGTTCTACGGCGTGTAGCGCGCTGTCTACCTTCTTCAACTACAGGTGGCACCGCCTGTATAGCTTCATTTCCTATGTGTACCTATACTGATTTTGTTACATATCTTTCCTTTTTTAGTAGGTATTTACCGTTTCATACCATATTGAAAAAAAAACAATGTAAATTGTAGAGCACTATTTAAAACCAAAACTTTCGGCATATTTATGACCAATTTGATATCACTTATACTTCCCTACATACTATTATACTATAAAACCTATGTATATTTCCTTAAATGATATGTACTTCTATAAAAGAATGCCCAAAAAAATCTGATACGAATGTAGTAAAACTTGTAACAAATACCATTGGGCTATTTACCTAAAAGTGTGTGTTTTTGCATTAAGAGGAATGTTTGTGCTAAATAAATAGTTAACATATTATTATAAGACATTAACAGTGAATAAAAGAACTTGTAAAGAATCGTAATACATATTATATTGTCGTTGCAAATTTTGTTTAAAATAAATGTTGTAAAGCGTTGAATGTTGCTTGTGCAGAAATAAATAAATACAGTGATTAATAAAAGTTTCTTTATTCACCCATACAACTTTTTTCCCTACTTTTTAACCGACTTCAAAAAAAGGAGGAGGTTCTCAATTCGACTGTATTTTTTTTTTTTTTTATGTTTGTTACCTCGTAACTTGCGATTGGGTGAACCGATTTTCATGATTCTTTTTTTATTTGAAAGCTTGTGCTTCCCGTGTGGTCCCATTATCACCATTTCAATATCTGATGATGGAATCTTGTAGAAATCGGGGGAACTCTTCAATAAATAACAGCAGATTAACCGCAATTGTTGCTATAGCATATCTAAGCATTGTTTACGCCATCACACAACATATTATCATGCCTGTACTCACTACAAAGGTTATAAAAACTATTTCGAAAAAAAAAAAATGTTCAAGGTCACTTACAAAGTTTTACAAAAAATGCAATACTGAAACTAAAATAAACATAATTAGATGTTTGTTCTGATGAGATATTCGGTTATTCAAAATGGCCTCCATAATTAACATCACTCTCAAATGGTAACAGACTGGGTGGAGGCTCTCGAACAAATATCACTGGGAATTCTGGGCAGTTTCACGGGGGCAAAGAACTCATTTGGGCAGCGCGTTTAGTAGGCCTACCCATACTAAAAAGTGAAAAATAAAATTAATTTTGGAAAAAAATAAAAACCGACTTCAAGACTACACTAACAATATATACAATTGAACTAAAAAGTATAAAATAATATTTTAATTACAAGCCAAAGAACACTAAAGGAAAATCAACGAAATTATTGATACTTATGCATACTATTTACATTTTAAAATCAGTTATTTTTGGAGTCGGTGCCAGCCAAAACAATATATTAATGACACAAAAAGAAATTACATAAATAATTGAAAAACAACCGATAATTGAAAAGAAGACAATAAAATAATTTATCTATTAATAACACAAAAAAGAAACATAAACTAATACATACAAACATAATAAAACACAACCATCAGCGTCTTCTGCCCTCACGCGTCTGCCCGCATTTGGCACCGACCTCAAAAATAACTGATTTTAAAATGTAAATAGTATGCATAAGTATCAATAATTTCGTTGATTTTCCTTTAGTGTTCTTTGACTTGTAATTAAAATATTATTTTATACTTTTTAGTTCAATTGTATATATTGTTAGTGTAGTCTTGAAGTCGGTTTTTATGTTTTCTTTTTTAGAAACCTACCGACTTGGTACCATGAGGGTATAAATAGAAATAATATGGTCGGGTTCGAAACCCACAATTATAAACGTTAATTAAATAGATCGATCTATGTGTGACATTGAAATTTAGTGTGATCGTAAAAAATAAAATTATCTATACAGAGCATACTTAAATTGCACACAACACGGCATACACCCCTAGCTAACATACCGTGATGCCACGGAACCCCAATGAATGAGCACCCCTTTGTCAATAGACGACTCGTAATTTGGACGCAAAGACTTGTAATAGACTCTGGGGACGCATAATTTGCCTAAAAGCTTACGATGAATACCAGAAAATACGGTAAAATTAGGCGACAAACTATTTTGGATTATAGTATTCAAAACCGTTTTGGCAGGTGAGGTTTAAATTATATTATATTTATACGTAATAAATTTGTATGGGAACAAAATTGCAAATATTCCTAATGGAATAAAACTAGAACCATGCAAATGGGACTCGAAATCTCAGATTAATACAAAAAAATACCTGTCGAGAACCTCCCTTCCACCTAGAGTCGGTTAAAGACCTAAAGAGGTTAGGCTGATGCAGAGAAAATTTAGCCATATACAGGACCCAAAGGCATAAATAATGCATTTATAGGTCACCATGCTACGGGAACAACATAGACAACAACATGTTGTAGTATTTTCCTTTTCCTGTTACTCTAGGGTTCGTATAATTTATAAATTATATTTCCAATTTAGGTGAATGGCCAACGCCCCAGGCCAATACCCAAGGTAAATATAAGATTGCCCACATTAGTCGAATATCATCAGGGTACTTCGTATTCGCTTCTTGCTCGCTTTAATTTATTAATATTTAATTGTAAAATATTTGGTGGTAATAACTTCGCTACGAAGTAACGATAAAATATCATCTAGATTCTAATTATAAATCAGATTCTGAGGCCATAAAATTTAATAGCAAAGTACTTACGGTAAATGTATGTATTTGTCTAAAAGAAATACGGCTAAAGGTCAATCACCTGCAGTGTAAACATGATTTTGAACACTTCCTTGACACTAAAATTCAACTGACCGACATAGACATCTATGTAGTAAACTATATTACAAATTCATTCATGTTTTTGTCTTCCCCCACATTTCTATGAATGAACCAAAGTAATTTCTTTCTATTCCGTTTGTTTAATAACACACATAAAGTTGGCACTACCACATTCGTGTTAAACTGCCCAAAGTTTATCCATTAAATTCCACATTCGCCCATTAATTCCAAGTTAAAAGTTATTAGAAATAAATAAATACTCTTTTATACGCGTAACGAAGATCAAAAACATACAAAGTGATTATTGTCCCGAATAATGGTAATGAAAACCAAATAAACAAATGTCAGAGTTTTATAATCTCCCGCCATAGCGAAACTAGAGCGAACATAGCCGAAGTTTGAATGTGCCGCCATGACTGTACTGGTTTAGACAGAGACAGTGATACTTACGTTTCACCAGACAGGGAATACAAACATTTTCATTTTCATAATTTACATTTCCATTCTAACCAAAAAATACGGATATTTTATTTATCTATTGCATAAGGCCTTACTTAATTATTCGTATAATTATTTAAGCAATCAGTATGCTGTGTAAATAAAAAAGCCGTAAGTAGAAAGTTTAATTACATGTGCTACTAAGCCTACTAATGACCCTCGCGAAGTAAATAAATTCGTGCTAAATGATTTATTTAAATCTACAATTAATTTTATTACATTGAACCTTAGTATAAAAACTACAACGAATTTTTCGGCAGTAAACATTACAATTCTATTGAAAATTAATGGAGAACAAAACACTTATTCACTCAACAAAAGCTAAAAGGTTTGCGACGTCTGCAACACACTACATTTTGTGTTTGTCATGTTGGCTACCCTGACGTAATTTTACGCGCACATGCGCAGAACGACAGGTGGTCGCCGACTCGAACCAGCCGTCCCGACCGAACCTATCGACTTCTCATCCTCATCATCAGCCGCTTTCGTGCTCTAGCAAGAACGACATGCAGTGCTTTGTGTTCAAGTGGTCGTGGTGACATGGCGTCTCTTTTATAAGATTGTGGAAGGTGTTAATTCTTTCAAAATATCGTTTATTTACAATGAATGTGAACTATGATCGTGTTTGTAGACTGTGCTTGTCATCTCGAGGCGAATTACTGCCCATTTTTCCTACCACCAGTTCGGATGACTCGGAACCTCCCATCCTCGCAGTGAAAATCAAGGATTGTGTTTCTGTTCAGGTAAGTTTTGTGTAAAATAAGTGATACTATGAAGTTTTGAGTGAAAGTAGACCCTCGGCATACGTGAGAACTCGTCATCCGCCTCGGTTCGAGCAATGACAGGCAGCGCGTTTAGGTGGAGATGTCGTAAGATCGTCCACCATTTTGTAATGTTCTACGGCTATCGTTCGGCTCGTGGCCGCGTCGCGTCGCATTCCGTGCAGCCGGTGAGGAATGGCGCGTATCATGAGGGTCGGGTTGGCATTATTCCCGGGGGTCATGTCGGGAGGGGGCTGCGTATCGCTAGGTATGGGCCGCGTTGGCCGTCCGTTGTATTGATTTATTGGGGAGACCAGCCTGCAGCTCGTCCCTCGAACGGGTCGAGCGTCGGTGTCGGCGTGAGTGCGCTATACTAGTGTGCGTATATCGAGCGCTAACCCTCGAGGGGCTCGCTGGCTGCCACTCGACTCGCTTCTACTTATTCGGTCGAGGAGCAGCCGCTCGCCGGCGCTCGGTTATACCTACGCCTACCTACTTAGTTTCTCCTCGCGTATCTATCTATACACGAGGTGCGGTTTCGCCTCGTTCGTTCTGATGAAATGACCGCGTCGTGGAGAGCGCCTATTTGCTCACCGTGCGATGATTACGTATGATTGTTTTTTTTCAGATAAACGAAAATGACGACCTGCCTACTAATGTCTGCAGGAAATGCATGGACAATGTCAATAACTGGCATGTATTTAAAAACGTATGTGAAAGGACACAAAACAAACTACTGTCTCTAAAAGATGGCAGCCAACTAGAAGAGGTGGGTTAATCATTCTAGATATTTGAGCTTGGAACTGTCAGTTAGCATTTTGTGATACTGTTATTGACATGGTGCAAATATGTATTTTCAGGTAAAAATAAAGAGTGAACCACTATCTGATGAGGCTTATGATGATGGAGTGGTTATTGATGGCTCATATCCTGACATTGAGGTATGTATGAGTCAGCTTAGTTGTACTTATGAGAAATGCTGATATCATTAGTAATGCCAGTAAGTTTGTATGAACTTCTGGTCAGAATCTACTTGTAAGACTCACTATTGCCATTTATTTTTGTGTCAAGGACATGAGAGCTGTTGTCAAGTAAATTATACACAAGGAACTTGTCTGAAATGATAATGAGTGTGCTATGAATGCTGTGTTCATGATAAGTCCAGAATGAAATTTTGTTGTTAGTGTTTTCCTTGTATTCTAATTTATGGGATTAGTTATATGTTGTACTCACTTTTATTTATTCAAACCTTCATGTTCCTTGTCTTACACTGTTTACTTCTATGAATTTGTGAAATAAACTGTCTTGCTCAGTTATGTCCTGATGACTATGATATCATTATTATTTGAAAAAATAAAATACAGGTATTTTACAATTCAAAGACTTTAGAATCTTAACCAACCTAACCCGACTTTCTTATGTGTGCATGGAATATCCCGAAAAGTAATTTTATATATTCTGAATAAACATAGGTCTCCTTAAAGTAATAACATTAAGGAGCTGAAACACGTATAGTGTTATTATCCATAAATAACAGTAGATATGATAGTCGAGTTTATTCATTATTTGTTACATGCAAAGTACCAAGCAAAGTACCAAGCAAAGTTTATAAAAATTATACTTGCACACTTATGAGTATTTTTGGATCAGAAACTTTAACGAGTCTGTTAGGAATAACAAACAAATTCATAATATTAATTGATTCCCTTTCATACCGGGGAATTACATAAAAACATTGATATATGAGAATATAGATGTCAAATGTATATTTTTTATTTCAGAATGCCAGTTCAAACAAAGTGCAACCTGAAGGTCCCCCAATCTTGGCTTCATTGGGGCTCACGCCAAGGAGTGATAAGGTAGAGATTACATGCCCAATATAGTTTATCACTGAATATAACAAGCGCTTGTTTGCCTCACAGATACTTCTATATAATACGACACATCAGCTTACTAAACTTCTTTATATTTAATTATAGTCACATTTTTTTAAGTTTTCATAGGTTATCAAATATTTATGTATTTTAGTTTTCAAGTTAATTTCAATTGTGATCAATATGAATGTTGTGGCCAATTTAATATGTGAAGAATACCAGTGCGAGAATAGTTCAATTAAATTAATTTCATCCGCAGAAATGTGTGGATCCACGAATGGATTGGCATCGGGTTCAGGCAATTTTGGACATGGTTCAAGACAATGAAGTCATTGATTCTCTTCAGACAAAGGAAGAATGTGACGTTTTGCATCAATCTGATCATGACTCTGATACAGAGGCTGAACTCCAACCAGACATTGATGATGACTTTGTTGACTGCAAGAATGGTTACATTTGCAAGAATAATAAAGTTATATCAAAAAGTCCGAAACTGTCAACATCTGTGAATAATGCTCGAATAAAAGAAGCTTTTAAGATGAGGAAGCGCAAAGCCGATTTTACTAAACATTGTGCTCGACCTAAAAATGCGTGGCAGTTGTTATTCACTGATGACCTACTAGAATTGATTGTCGCTTCGACTAATGAAAATATTATGACGAATGGGAGAGGTTCCGAGTTAACTGGAGTCAGCGAAATAAAGGCGCTTATCGGTATTCTATATCTGCATGGTATAATGCGACCTACACATGAGAAATGTAGTGACCTTTGGAACAGCGACTGTGGTGTACCTTGCGTCAGAAATGTAATGAAATATGAGCGATTTAAATTTTTACTTCAAAACATCAGTTTCGATAAAGAGGACGACGACAGCATTATTCAGTTCGACATAATGAAGCGTATGCGTAAAGTGTTCGAGATCTTCGCCATGAATTGCAGAACGTCTCACGAGATCGAGAATATTGCGGTTATTGATGAGATCATTGTGCCTGTTTACGGACCTTGCCCATTTCGATATGATATTGATAAGAAACCGCTGAAGCGAGGTATTAAAATGGTATTGCTAGTCGATTCATCCACGTTCTATATGAGCAATTTAGACGTCATTACGGATCCCTACTTTGGCGCCGAAGAGATAGCGAAAAAGATGGTCCAGCATTTAGCTGGGACTGGTAGAACGATTATTATGGACAGTTGGTACACGTCTTCTACATTGATGGAAAGTCTTAAAAATGAGTATCAGCTATTTTCAATTGCAGCTTTGAAACCGAATAGTGATATAATCCCACCTTTATTCTTATCTCAGTATAGGAAATGTCGAACATACATGTCTGGTTTTATCGATCACGAAGTATCACTCACATCATATGTCAATAATGAAGGAAAATCCATCAATGTGTTAACCAACGAGCCAAAATACTACAGGAAAGGCCATATCAACCATACTACAGTTGTGTCTGTGTATAAGAAGAATCAGTCAGCTGTGCAAGTGGTTGATGTTGTTATGAATTACTACACTACAATGCAGCACACAAATGATTGGACACTGTCCCTATTCTTCGCACTGTTAAACATTGCTTCCATAAACGCTCAAGTCATGTGGTGCTCTCAGAACTCGAATGTGACAAACCGACGAATATTCATTAAAGACTTAGCTCTGAGCTTAATGGAACAGGACCATGAAAGAATTTCAATATCTCCTATAAATGATCTTGAAGAGAAGAAGAATAAGTATGCTCTTTTACAGATGCAAAATTATTACAAAAACAGGCGAAGATGCAAAATTTGTGTGAAGACAACGAAACGCGATCGGAGAACTAAACAGTTCTGTATGAAGTGCGGCCAGTACATGTGTAAAGAGCATTCTGTCAACATCTGTACTATGTGTGCTCATTGATATATTTTTAAATGTTATCTGAAAGTCAAAGTTATTTCGTTATATTATGCTTAACGCGTTTTTTCTTTGGTGAAGTGTTTTATATATATTAGTCATTGATTATTTTATTGTTTTAAAAACAATTTAAGTTGCTTAATCAATAAGTGCGATTGGTAATTGTAGTTTATTCAAGTCAAACATATATTCTTATTGTAAATAAATATTAATAGAAGTTTATGATTCTAAATTTTTTACTATTACATTGGCTTTTTTATGTGATATTCAAGTAAAACGAAATACAGCTAGGATATGATGTTGATTCTGCTAGATAAGTTACTGAATTGTTTTTATGTTCACTTGACTGCTTATTGGATTGAAATATTTCACATTATAAATCATGGACTTAAATACACAATATATTGACTAGTAACATTGTATTCGTTTGCGTAATTATGTTTTCCTTGATGTGTCGTATTACACACTTACAAAATAATTTACGTTTAGTTCAAAGGTTTTATTGGTAATATAATGTAGTAATTGCACTCTTTCTATTCCTTATATTGTTAATTGCAGGGGGCGGAAAGTGAGAATAACGAAGATGAAGAGGACGAGGAAGAGATGAATGAACCGGCTCAAACATTCCCCAAGATGCCCCACATGCCCGAGGTGTCCATCACAGTGATGCGGCCCACCGGCGAGACCCTACACGCCCGGCAAGGCATCCACCAGCTCGCTTCCAAAGACTGCCTGGTCTGTGGCCGCTCCTACAGGTACTCACACAACGCCCGCCGTCATGAACTCACCGCTCACGGCTTCGATAGATATACAAACAAGACAACACCCAAGAAAACTCTCACTCACCTGCAACCCAAACTCAGACCCAACCCGTTCAACCCCAAAGCGAGGATGATGCCGAATCCTATTAATCATAAGATGCAATTTATGAACAAAAATATGTCAGCAAAGAAAATACCAATGAAAGTAGTAACGCCCCAACGACCCATTCAAATAAAATCGTTGAAGGCAAATCAAAATAACTTACCTTATCCTCTTCGCATTAAAGCGCTTAAAGATTTACAAATAAAGAAAAAAGAACCCCAAATACTAAAGACTTTATTGACGTCTAAGCCTGAAGTTCTAGTATCGGAACCTGAGATTTTAAATTCTGGTCCTGAAAGTCCGGAAACTTTAATTTCTGAACCTGAAATTGCATCTTTTCAAGTTGAAGCTATTCTTTCGGAGCCAGATGCCGATGCATATGATCCAAACCCAGGCGACGAGGATGTCGATGGAGATGGTGATATGCATAACAATCAAAATCAAAACTATGACACTGTTGATATGGACTCTGAGAACGAAATTGAAATTGCCCGTCAGCAAGGTATTGAACAAGATGGTGATGAAAACGCTGATGGGGATGAAAATACGGAACAAGATGACGATAATATGGAAGGTGCTATGAGCGATAATGATAATGACAATGACAAAGATGTTATCGATGAAAATGCAGAAAGTCGGGAAAACATGGATGGGGATGACAGCACTGTTAAACCTGATACAGAGAAGGACGATGAGGAGGGTCAAGAAGATAGAGAAAATGAAGAGATGGAAATGAATAATGACCAAGACGAACAAGAGGAAGACGATGACGATGACCTTCCTATGTCATTAGCACCAGTCGTTGAAATAAATGAGGACATGCAAGCTAACTTGTTCAACAGTGAGATGCATGAAGATGATGACGATCTTGACGCATCCGCCGATCCCAACGAAACCGTTGATGAAGAAGAGCAGGTCAAGGAACTCGACCCGGACAAAACATATGTTACGAAAACCCAAAGAGATTTTATCCATAAATATCGTGACATCATTGAACAAATTAATACGAAACGCTGTCTTTGTTGTGACAGGGAACATCCGCGTAGGAAAGCGGTTATACAACACTTACAGAAAAATGGGCACAAGGTCCCGAAGCACACATGCTACAACTGTGTTGTCACATTCAGTCATATTGGTGCTCTGCTCAGCCATATGAGGTCAAATTCATGTACAAATTTGTGGAAGATAATATACAACGAAAACGGTATCACAGATGATTTGGTCATAGAAGATGAGCCTAAGGAGATCAAGGTGCAAACCAAAGACATTTTCAATGCTCGATCATATGCTTGCAAGCTTTGCCCAGCTAAGTTCCAATTGAAACAGTTTATTATGAAACACGTTTTAGATACGCATGAAGATGGACAATCTAGAATGCCACTTTGTTGTGTTCACTGCCGCGCTAGGTTCAAAGATAAAAGCTTATTGAAGAAACACATTCGCAAAGGTGATTGTACGGTGTATGTTGCATGTGATTTGTGTCCAGAGAAGTTCGGTAATATGCAAGACTTCAATGACCACGCCTTAGCAATTCACGCCGGTAGTTTTGATCAGTCAGATAACCAAAGTAAATGTGTTGATGGTCGGCCTACCGACTGTCCGCTGTGTGGTAAGAAAAACAGCAGCTATCCGAATTTAGTAAAACATTTGAAGATTATACACAGTGAGGAGAAGCCTCACTATTGCCAACATTGCGAATCTAAATTCGAACAAGCTACTGATCTTAACAAGCATATTTACATGGAGCATTCTGACAGAACATTAGGAATGGCAAGCAACGAGCCGGACATGTCAATTGTAAAAGAAGAAGCTGAGGAGTACCATTATTCATGTACGGAATGTAATGCCATATTTGAAACTGTCGACGCGTGGACTGATCACCAAGTGGCCGAACACAACCAAGTAGCTCACCACTGTGACCAATGCGACAAGAAGTTTTTGCGTCCGTCCGAACTCGCAGAACATAAGAACACTCACTTAAGAGTCAAGTTCTACCCATGCAGTGTGTGCCCTAATTCATACAGTACTCCTCAGAAATTGTCTGAACATGTACAGCAGTCTCACCCTGGCGTAGGTGCAGTAGCAGCAGCTGATTCAGAATTCTTCTGTGATATTTGCATCAGATCATTTAAAAGTCGCCAAGCGTATTCAAATCATATGCGTATACACGCTAAAGTACCAACAACTAACAGAAAACCAGGCCAACCGGGTGAAATTAAGGGTGGATTTGCTCCACAAATTATCGGAAAACCCATCAAACAATACCCTGTGGTACAACCAGGGTTTGTATCATTTAAACCAAACTATAATATTCCCAATGCTCCGTATTCCTGTGATATTTGCGGAAAAGGTTTCATGCACAAAAAGAATATTTGGAAGCACAAGAAAGTATTGCATGCTGACATTTTAGTTGATAGGCACGACAGCGAAGAAAATACAATGCATGCGTCAACTGAAGAAGAAGAATTCAATCCTGATGAAAACGGTGCCATTCTCTCAACGCCACAATTTAATAGTTTTAACTTTACTAATTTCCCAAACAATATACAGCAGTCATCCCAAGAGTCTATGCCTTATTCTTGCGAATTATGCTTTAAGCGATTCCCGTTGAAGACTAGTTTGTGGAAACATAAACGTGCTAAACATGGAATTGTTAACCCTGGCACCAGCGCCGGTAGTGATACGCCCACGCAATCGGCGAGTGGTGAGGGTAGTAGTAGTAGTAGATCCAGTTGCACAATATGCAGGATCACTTTTACAGATAAGAAATCATACTATCGCCACCGAAAGATTGTTCACAAGTCCACCGTTCAAATGTGTAAATTATGTGGCAAATCTCTTAACTCACCTCTGGAATTGTACGAACACTTGAAAGCAGTTCATGCCAGGGAATTGCTTGGATATAATGCTAATCAGGGGTCTAGTAAATCTCAGGATATGTCCCAAGACATGGAAGCAGAATACGAGAACGATCAGGAGGTAGACCCCAGTGTCGATTACCAAGCACGATACCCTTGCGATACTTGTGGTAAACAATTTGTAGGGTTACTGGCACTGCAGAATCACCAATGTATTAATCAGATGCCTTCGCAACCACAAACTTTTGATTGCGAGATCTGTCACAAGAGTTACACATCGATATCTGCATTAAAAAGTCATCGAGGTTGGCATCTAAGATCACCTGACGGAAAGGCGGCTGCAAATAATTCCGGACTCTGGATGCCCCAGCACAAAGTAACCAGCAAGATAAGCAAACACGAGGTCGTGGACCCTGTACAACTTGCTAAAGTCACCCATACCCCTTCTGCCAGCCCAGCGCCTTCCGCTTCCGTAGCGAAACGGAGATTACCGCCGGAAGTTGAAGTGACAGTCGTCAACCCCAACAAAAAACTGCGATCTGATGATTCAGTAGAGTTGGAACAAAGTACTGGCACCCTCGAAGATAGATACTGTAATATTTGTGATAAAGAATTTACCAAACGGGCTGCATATCAGCGGCACATGGACGAGGTACATCAACCAAACTCAGTTTTTTGTCCGGTCTGCGAAAAGAGTTTTACGAGAAAGTCGACGTTACTCATTCATATGAAGAAACATTATGAGACTGGCGAAGGCGGTAGTTCCTCCGTGACTGGTCAAGGTGATGATGAGATGTACAATTGTGATTTGTGCGGAGCTCAGTACGACAACGAGCAGGCGCTGAGAGCCCACCGCGTGCGGCATCACGGCGAGGAGTCCGCGGAGGAGAGCGACGACGGCAGCGTGGCCGCGCCGCCGCCCGGCGAGTTCACCTGCGGACAGTGCGGCGACGGCGTGGCCACGCCCAGGGACCTCATCGCGCACCGCACCATGCACGCGACGCCCACCAAGTTCTTCTGCAACATATGCAAGGTGTACTTCGCCCGCGCGCTCGACCTCTCGTCGCACACTCGGGCGCGACACTCGGACAACGAAAAGGTATTCTTCCCTTGTGCCATGTGCGACAAATTTTACATGAACAAGAAGAGTTTACAACGGCATATCGAGATGGCTCATTGATCAACGCCTGAAGCTAATTAAACTTCACTAGTTATAATTGATAGTATGAAAGCGATGCGCGTTTCTACTGTGTTAGTAATTATATTACTAGACTTCTTATGCTGTGGTAACAAATGAATAATTGATAGCTACAACACATTGTACATACATTTGTTCTATACAGACTCACTATTGATGCAGCGCGGCTGTTCTTAAATGATATTGATTTATTATCATTTTAATTATGTCATTCCTTGACTTATGATTTGAATTGAGAATCAAGTTTTTATTTTTTTCACTATTTCTCGTCAAAGCCTTTGCTCACGAATTGTGTTATTTATTATACTATTCTGTCCATAGTGATATGAAGACTGTTACAGATTCAATTTGATGTAATGGTTTATATGGACTCACTTGGACTCTTAGGTCTATAGATATGTAAGTACCTATCATAATTTACTAAATAAATTATGAAGTTAAGTAAGTAAATATTAATAGCAAACTATTCTATTTTTGAATATTGGAATCACGGGCCAAATTTGTGAAACATAGTCAAAATCAGTCAACCAGTGTTTAGTAAGTGTGTAAGAATTTGTTTCTTAATGTATGATTATTTTTTAAATCGACAAATTTAAATATAATGTTACGGTCTTAGGCGTTTTTCTTGAAATTACGTTTAGTTTCATACAGTGTAAATATTAATTAGTTATTTTAGTTATAATCTTGGGATTTAATGAGTTAATGATTTGGTAAAAAAAAAATGGTAAGGTCATTTGTGTTTCACTAAAATGTACTGATTATTTTTAGTAATTTTAATATATATTATATGTAAACCACTAAGGGCATATCTCCTCATCTATGGTAACAAATGTAATTTTGTATAAGTAGTTGTGGAAAGGCCTAAAAATCTGATAAATAACCTGTAAAATATATTGTAAGATATACCTAAGATTTTGGATATCGTTAATTAATATTTATACTTTTACAATATTCTTTTGTTTCTGATGTTAATCAGTGCCAAAAATATTTTGAGCTCTCCATAGCAACATATAGTAATATAAATCATTAATAGATATAAAATGTTCCTGTAAATTAAAAAGTTTTCAATCATACATTGTTAATCTGCTTTATGATTGTTGGTGTAGTTAAGATTCACCTTTACTTATTACTGATTCCGAAATGAAAAGCAGTAATTACAAGGATTTATTGGACACTAAATGCTTATTCTATGGAATACATAGTTCAAACAGTGATATTGTAATAGATATTTTATTAAGCTCTACGTTCTTCATTTTAACGTGCGATATATCATGAAACTACCAAAACCACACTCTTGACCTTAACGGTATAATTCTAAATACTCATGTTTCGCCGAATGTTATAGTATCAATGTAAATAGATATTATTTCCTGAAAAGAGAAGATATTTTTCCTAGTTGGTGATGAAACGGTGTAGACGAAAATTGTTGTTAAAACATGCTTCCTTGTTTTCGCATTTCTGTAAGAATGTACAAATTAAGTGATATGAACAATTTTAAAAGTGTTTGTCTTGGATTGCGTGCGATTTTATATCGAAAGTTAATGTTTAAAGATATAATAGTCAATTGTCGATTCCCGATTGAGACGCCGTGAATATATGGAGCTATTAACATTGTAATATTTCGGTTTTATTCAAATAAACAAGCATTTTTGTGGGTTAAGGTACCATTATATTTAATGTACGGCGTATACCTAAGACAGGGTGTAAAGACACGAGGATGTTCCTTAATTAAATTCGACGAATTAATTTATAGAGTAAATCCAAAATATTTGTATTTTATTTAAGGTATTTTGTCTACTGTTAGATAAGTCTAAGGTTAATCAAATTAACCTGTTTTATGGTTATAATTTACCCAAAATCTACCTAAATATCATTCACAGATGAAATGTTGTATTTTTATTTGTATAATGACCTTTGTTTGTCGATAGCATTATATCTGCCTTAGGTCATTGAGTTCTATCAAATACTTTTAATTAGTCTTGGTTTTTAATGATGTGGCTTTTATTTTAGGTACTTACGTACGTAGAATAAAACTATATTTTAATATTCGTACTTGACGGCGTCTTAATGTAAAAATTGTCCATAGATGAGGTTCACTTTTGTCATCTTTGTGGTTTGATAATAAAGTGACTTAATGATTATTATATCGTCTTTTTAATTCGAATTTCCTTTACCTTTAATTTTACCTTATCAAGGGTTAAAAAATGACAGCTGATGATGATGTTACACAAAGTTTAAGGTATTTTCCATCGCCCATAATGTTCAACGACGCCGCTAATAGTGTGGGCTGGTTGAAAAATGAAATTATAATTTCTTAGGTCCTTAGGTAATTTACTGTGCACATGGTGGGTCTTTGCAAACATTATTACATACTCACCACATTTTCGTCATTCTTAATTACACCACTTTTTATGCGGGAATCGAACCTGCGCCATCACTGACATACCGGAAATTAGAATTATGTAATTTGATTTAACAACAGTTAATAGGTAATCGGAGTTGTTTTGGTCTGTAGCTATTGGTAGTTAGTTGTTAGTTAAATAAGAAGATCATACCTTAGTAGGTTCATGTATTAACTATAAGTAAATGTTTAGGGTGGTAATAATACTCATAATAGATTGCACAAAACATTTTAATATAAACTTAAAAAGTCGTACAACAATATGAAAAATTATTATTGACTAATTATATTAGCGGACATGGAGAGCCGCATTTACTATATTATGCAAATATTATATTATCTTTAACACTTCCATCGAATATATCTTACAAAAGAAAGAAAAATAAAAAGTATCTTTATAATAAAAAATCTCATTACGCTAAGTTTTATTATTATTAAACTTACATTATAGATTTTATCTACAAAATACTGTAGCTTTTCGGTCAGTTTCTCAATCGACAATCATACCGATATTATTACATACATTACGTAATAATTTAATCATAGGGCGTTAATAACGTACATGTTAAGGTTGAAATCATACAACTAGGCTTAATTCTAAATCAAAATATAAAAATAGTAAAAAATAGTTGTACATATCAGTTTAGGTACAAGATTGTGAGAGTTGTGCATGGATCCGGCGTCCGGCGGCGGCCGCGCTGCGCGTGCGCAGTCCCGCTGCACTACCCACTACCCACTACTGACCTCCATTGAAAAACTGAGCCGAGCGCCAAGTGAAATATAAAAAAGATAAATAACACATAGTATTTATTTTTATGAATTTGCATGCACCCGTTATCTTAATGAATTGAGAAATATTTTTTCTATCATTTATTCATATTCATGTCTTTTATAACAATATAAGTATACCATACACGCTAAGGCCGGAAGCCGCGACGCGGTCGACCGGCAAATGTACACAAGGACTAATATCTTCTTAAAAAAATACTGTTAGATTGAAACGTAGCTAAACCTATAATATATTATGTATAGTATTATAATAATTATTATTATAAGGGTACAATCGTACGAGTGATGATTACACTATGTGAGATCTCCGACGCCTTCGGGCGGCCCGCCGCCGTCCGACCACGTCCCACCGGATATGCAAACATTTATTACAACATACGAGTACAATACATAGGTACCAGTACACTATAATAGTAAGTATGAATTATCAATTTCAATATTAAAAATACGTAATTTCTCTATTGGCCTCGTTTCCTCGTGAAAAATTAGACGATTATCGCGTACGAATATATATTATAATGTATACATATTTAAATATCAGTATTTCTCTTAGATCGGAGGACGTATGTATACAGGCTCGCTCTAGAAGGTACGTCGTCGTAAGCGCACGCGGCCGTTCGGCCTATCGCTCCCTTACACCCTACGAATATATCGATATCGAACGAAGACATCAAAAACTTGACTCAGCATTAAATATTACGAAAATAAATCGCCGGCGAGTCGCGCGGCAGATTATTGCTCCTATCGATAAATTTACACATCGACGTAACGAACGAGAATACAAAAAGTTATGGAAAATCGTACGGATATCACAAGCGGCGGGCGGCGCGGGACGCCCCCGCGGAAAATAAAAAAATAAATCGCGGCGCGCGTCTCTCTCGTAAAAAAGTAAAGACTCTATGAGCGGGTCGCGCGGGGCGGCTAGCGCGCATGCGCGGCTCAGTTGGCGAGCAGCAGGTGCGCCGGCGCCGGCGGGTACGGGGGCGCCGCGCCCGGGGCCGCCTCGCGCCGCGACACGAAGTACGCCGCGGGGTCCGAGGCCGGCGACAGCGCGCGCGCCGCCAGCTGCTGCTGCATCGCGCGCTGCTTGATGTAGTTGCTGAACTCGGTGGGCGACATGCGGTTCGCACGTTTGCTGCTTGTCTTGAGCTTGGTGCTGCCAAACTTGGTCTGCGCGAACGTCGCCGTCGTGAAGGTGAGGGGTTGCGCGCGGAAGGGCGGGGCCGGGGAGAAAGCGGCGGGCGCGGGGGGCGAAGGCGCCGCGGCCGGCTCCACAGGCCGGAAACACTGCGCCTCAGGGTTGAACGCACGAGTCACCTGAAACGTGATCACACATTAATATTACATGTCTTGCGAATGAACCCAAGGAAATCTAAAACCTCGCTCCACATTAAATATTTATCGGAAGAGAAGTCAATACAGCTAGAGCTCTATATTTTTGGCAGTAATGGATGGAATACAGTTTGAAATGTTCCAATTCTATCATAATATAATTCCAGTAAAACCAGTTTAACATGCTTTAGAACCAATGTAAAAGGCCTCCACCCCACATCCTCCCTATGCGATCTAATCGCTGACATTCATTGGCGTCTCGATAGATGTGACACATGAGTTATTAATCGATGATAACAACTGGGTTGCGCCATAAACCGGCGTTTATTGCCAAAACATCGTCAGTATGATAATAATTAATTGGACCATTATCTGCCGAAGGAATAAATTTTATTTACGTCCATTCTCAAATGCACATGTTAGCCAATTATTTATGAGGCATGTAGCGTGTAGCGATGAAAGCTTCCTAATGCAGAACTCTATACCTACTCTCGATTTTTTCTCGTAAGGACGTTGGAAGGGCTTTTAGTACCTACTCCCTAATATGTCTTTAGACTAAAGAGCTAGCTGCAAGGTTGAAGTCCTCACCTCTCTATCGGTCCTCTCATCGGCGGCTCTCTCGTCGCTACTGAAGAGCACCTTCACCGCGCCCTTCTCTCCGATGCGGTATGATACTTCGCCTAAAAAATCAGATAAAAAACCTTATTATTACCTTTTCCATTTAACACATCTTCAATCAATAGATTAACGTAATTCTGTTGCGTGATCGACAAGATAATTCATTTAAAGTTGTTTTTCATTTGTTTTTACTTCGAGACTTGGCAGTAAGAAGACTTAACAGCATTTATCTAGTTCAGTAGGAAGATTGCGGTCCAGTTGCAAACGCGGGCGAACAACAATCATAATTTATTATTGTCCTAGGAACATTTGTTTGCCGGCCTCGTACGTATTGTATTATGCAACGCTAGGTATGAGGCATCTGATGTACCTACCATTATTCATCTACCCCTTATCTAATCGCCTTGCTTGTTTTCTAAATCCATACTTCACGTACCTACATTATCATTAACTTTCAAAGCCAATTAAAATTCCGACCAGATTGATGCTAATTGTCATTACAATTATTTCATACCAACTACTGTCTCATTTGTTTGTCAAAAATAGATTCGCCATTACCACGGAGACATGATTAAAACTATAATGGGAAATGAAGGTAATTTTATCTTGGCAACAGGCAAAGTTAACTATGGCAATACTTGCTCTACATAGATTGTGTGTGACGTCACAGATTTGGCAAACGATGCGGCCAAGTGAGGCGACGGCTTGGATAGCGTCAGAACTTCGTAGATAGTGACGTATATCAAAATTTTCCCACAACAAAACAGAAACATTGTGCCAGCGTGGTAGTAACTTCGAACAATATGTTTCCAGGAAATAAAGTTTCTTTCGACTGACCTAGATTCCCTGGCACTGCCTTTTACATAACGCATACCTATTTACTATGTAAATGCGGGGTATGGAAATAGAGTGTTTTTAACGTTTACCTGGATCGACCCAGACGGCGAGATCCCGCGGTAGGTGTTCGAGCACATCCCTGACGGGAACTCCTGATTCTCTCGCTGCCCTCTCCAATACGGGGTCTAACGGGCCCCCAGTCTTGAGACACCGGAAGGCAGAACCTCTGCACGGCCGGTCGGGGTACCAGTGTCCCCGGAACTTGTCTTTCAGCGCCTTCTCCAGCTCCTCACCGAAGATGTTGACGCGCCGTCTTGGAAGCTTGTTGTATAGGTAGGATATGACGAAGTTTAGGGCGACTTGCACTTCAATATGCATTTTTGGTGTCACTGTGGACAAGGAAACAATATTATAAGTTTTACAGAAATATGAAATACAATTATTTTTAATAAAATTATGGCTACTTTTATAGCTCTTGTTTGAGTTATTGGTTTATGATATGAATTACAAAAACTAAATTTAAAATTCTAACATAACTGGGTAAACAGCATGAACGAATTTGCCACAGCCTTCATTTGCCCCTGACAATGACAAAAAAGGACCGTAGCTACATAAATAAAAATCTGTTCAGAAAAATACATTTCCGTGCACGGTAACTTTATTGCAAATATAACCACAAATCGATTTTGTTATGCGACGTAATCGAAACAAATAGGAATTGAATCGATTCGTTACTCAGAATAGTCGTCCTCGGTGATTTGCAACTCTAATATTTAAATGTCAATTAGTTTAAAGACGATTCCGCGTATAAATCGATTGTCTACAGTAGTTAAAAATAGTTTATGGGTGACATTTTGTCAGATTAGATCGTATATTTACAAGAGTTCAAAGGACGTTGGTTTGTTTTATAAATAAACTAGCTGACCCAGCAAAAATTGTTTTGCCTAATAATTTGTTTTTCTAGTTGTATGTATTTTTAATTCCAAATTAAAAAAATACAATCAATTTCGTCCAGAAAATTAATATTTTTTTGTGTGAGTAACCCTCATCACTTAGGGGTATGAAAAATAGATGTTAGTCGATTCTCAGATCTACTGAATACGCAATAAAATTTGGTAAAAATCAGTTAAGCCGTTTCGGAGGAGTACGGTAACTAACATCGTGACACGGGAATTTTATATATTAGATATTTGTTTGAAATTAGAATTGTTACGGTTTGTTGTGATATCCGGTCGTCGATCCCCCGGTCTGGATGTTGGCTAACGCTTCCGCACTGAATTAACTTTGGCCTTCCGATGTGTCGCGGCCCGAGTCGTGCGGTGAATACAGACCTACGCAGTTACAAGCTGTAATTTACCACGTACATTATGAAACATGAGTGTAGGTTCTTCTTTCTGTAGGTACTTGTAATTATTGCCGTGTTTTAAAATGACTGATTTCGCATCGATCTAACCGAAAAATAGTTAAGCTTAAAAACTATAGGTACACCTACAGATTTTCACAATATAGGTACGTAAATAAAGTTTTACAACATTCAATCAAAACAATAAAACTTATCGATATTTGTTGACGTTCATAACGAGTTCGAACCTGTGTTAAGCATAGTGCGGCTTGTAAAATAAAACGTTTACAATATTCTTTCTGTATTACATAGCGAGAGTCACGTGTTGGACTCGTGCGTGACTTTCTCGGTTATTTCCTATACCTCTGTTTAGCCATCGTAATCATCTAGAAATAAACAACTGTCGCATGAAATGTTTATTTTTGGTATCAGGTGAAATTTTGCCAGAAAACTCGTTTTACGATCGGCGGAAATATTTTAGCACTAATTTGCCGAAAATTACTCTAGAAGACCAATTCTTGTTAATGGTTCGAGATGAAGAAAATTGCTTTATTTGTAGAGAAATACCCCGTATCAATTAAAATAATAAAATTAGAATCATCCTTTACTATTTGACTGACGGTTATCGTTATAAGTTTAGATCACACAATTAGTAATGGGAGGTACCTACGTCTCTCAGACCAATAACCTATGTCTATTCTCGAATAAAATGTTTTTATTCCTATCTATAACGTTTAACTGACATGACAGTAGAATATAATCAACTCTATCCAACAGTTAACCTTGAGCCATCAATTTAAGATTTATAGATAAAGTTTGACAAGATCACGTCAGCCATCTTTAATCGAAACGATTTTATGGCACGAGGCCTATGATGACATGTAACCTATTAAACTGCTGAACTAATATTGATCGAAACGAAATCGATCATGACATATAATAAACCGGTCAACACGCGACTCTCGGCATTTCTTACAAATATTCCGTATAAAATGGTGACCCATCAAAGTTATGATCGTACCAATCATTGACATTATAACGACCAAAGATACCGGGAAATTTGAGAAAATTTAATGTAATACTATCACGGTTTTTGAATTACAGCCTGATGAAATCATTGGAGTCTTAGAAATAGGGTTCCGTTTTTGACTTTTGACACCGCAACCCAAAAAATTGATTCATTCACAGATTTTGAGCTAAATCGAAAACATAATTTATAGTTTGGCTAATTCTTTTTACTTAACTAAAAAAAGGTTTACAACTCCTTCATTTAAACTAACATCCAAGTGAAATAGAAATAGCATCATATATAACTTAGCAAACAAGTTGTATTCTAAAATTTTAGAACCATTATCTTCACTTGTTTATTAGGTACCATGTTTATCTTGTGAATGGGTACTATTTCGTAGTTTAGCCGACAGCTGGAAACTTCTAGACGCTTCTAGTACATTCCTTTTCAGTTGGATGTCGCTAGATATTTCATTTGTACGTGATAGTAGTTCTAAGAGATACGCTATGAATGGTAATGCATTTGTTTTATGAGATGTACTTAGATTATAGCACAATATAATGATTATAGGGTGGTTATTATGGTGCTAATCCATGAATGTCTGTTCAATTGTTTGGTATCCATTTATTAATTGTATAAAAGTAGGTACCTTATGGTTTGTGCGATAAACACTTTTTCATAACCATACAGTCGAATCGAGATACTATGTCCAAAGAAAGTCAGAAGAAGGGGACCGTTGGACATATATACCTAAGTTGACAATTGATCGCTAGAGATATAGCTGTCAAAAATGATATTGGCATGATGAAAAAACCGAAACTTACACAATTCCTGCGGGCAGTGTTTTAGTCGCGATATACCTTTGACTTGATATCATTAACTTTTTAAATCGAGTATAAAAATAGATCTTTTAATATGCTAAGCACGGAAAAAGCGTAGATTTATTCATTCATCAAATTCAAAATCAACATTTTTATACTATCTTTGTGTACATAAACGAAAACGCCGAAACGTTTGGTTCAATAGAGATATCTACATACATCGGGGATATAATAAAAATAAAATATCGAGGAGATTGGGAAAACATGGTCGCCGTTGAAAAAATATTCGCTGGGAGATCAATCGTTGATACTCTTTGAGGAAAACACAAATATTTGTCTTCAAAGTTTCTTTAGGCGGTTTGTTATGAGATTTAACTTGCGGTTCGTTGTTTGAAGGAATTTTGATAATATATTTGAGTACTTTACCATCAGTAAAGTTGTTTTTTGTACTTTGAACAAGTGGTTTTCGTTAAGAATTCTTAAGGTTTTCATTCAATAAATTATAAGCGAGTTCATTTTCGATAAAATTGTCGAGTGTGTAACATCTATACCAGTTAATTTTATTGCGCTGTACTCAATATTCGTCCTTCCATATCTCATCTTATTTACGTTCTACGATTCTCTTAGCAACAAACAAGATACCCCAAAAACATTGATAACATAATTCAATCTATATTCTACGTATACCGCCTTCAGACAGTACACATGGGATCGTTTGACTATCCTTATTGTATTTTCCGGGTTCAGCTCAATTATCCTCAATATGAGAGGAAAGATCGGGATATATCGAGTGGCTGCCTCTACCTAATCTGCTACAGAACTTTAGATAAGGCGCAAACTGATGGACTCCAAGAAAATAAATGAAAGCGACCCAAAACCCTTTGAAGGGCTCTCTGCAAACTTCAAGTACCAAGATAAGTTTAGGATCTCAAATCGAATGACATTTGTTCAGCCATCTTGTGAGGAAAAAACGATTTGAGATTAACTTCTTAGTGAAGTTAATTTAGTCTGTATTTGTTCAAATTTAAGGCTGTAGTACCGAACCTACATTTAAGTATATGTATAACGTTTTCAAGTGACTTTTAAAGGGTATAAAAAGATCGTAAAATGTCTACGACATGTAAATTTATCGAGACCAATTTCTGTTTTGAGTGCCAATCAATATTATCTTGTAAATCGATTGTTCTCTCTCTTTTCATTTTATGATACGAACGTGTTTTTGTTTTTTCTTTATCTCCAATCTTCGCAAGTTTCAAATAGCGAAATGTATTACAGATGACATATACAATGAATTTAACAGTGTGTAGACGCGGAAGTGTAAAGTAATTCAGAGCAAATATGTAGGTTAGTTGTCCGCAGTTAGGAATGAGGCTTCCAGGCACATTTTCCAGTTAAATGGTTCCCACCATTATATCTCAAACAAAGCCACCCTTGTCACGAGGAAGGTCATGATGAGAAATGGCGGCCGACGGATGTGGCCCAAGAGAAAAGCGAATGCAATATAATGATTTAATTTTCTCAAAAAAAAAAAGTTTTTTTTCGGGCAAAAAACTGTTATCTTCTTTAACACTTAATATAAATTAGTAAAACGTAGGTATTTATAAATAAGTGTACCAACGCAATTTAGAGTCAGAATATTGATAAAAAAATTACGTCAAAAAAACAAATTAATGTTAACACAATTATTTAATTAAACTAATGACGTTATACAATTCAATTACACCATTAATAATCGATATTTTTCACCGTGAAAATAAACAATAAATCAGGAAATGATAATACGATGGCAACATTGATAACACGTCTATTCTCCACGTTCTTATTCGTTTGAATATAAGCATATCTTTTATCAAGAGTAGGTGCAGTGACTATTAACTCATTACACTGAACATTACTTTACTATATTAGCTTCTATACATACCTACCTACATATATATTATGTGTAGGGGTTAGCTCGAGAGAGGCTTATTCAAAGTATCTTTATCTAAAACCGTAATGTAAGAAATAATGAACAAAATATAACTATGTCTATTAAAACGTCTATGCCTAAACTGGGATATCACTTGAGTCATTATAAAATGATTTCAGTAAACTCTTAAGAAATCATAATAGAGTAAACAGAACAAATCTTTAAAACACCGTAAAATTATACGCGTGGTAACAAATACAAATAATAAATATCTAGTTATAATACGTTGCAAGAGAGAACATTATCTACAAAGCTTTAAGATTCATTATCTTTTGAAATCCGCTATCGCTTATATTTTAAAACAAAAATATCGCGGCTTTCTGAGCCACGGCAGTTTGCTTAAACATGTGAGCCGTTAGTTTGGAGGTCGAATAATTAATTTACCTAAGATTAATTACACAGGTGCTGATTAGCGATTATAGCCCTAACAACATTTATCCTAAGGCTGAATATATAGGTGGTTTAAAGTGATATGCTAAGCAAAACTGAGCTAAACTATCTGTCTCAATTTCTGACTACAAAATCTTTACAAAATCTGGGCCTACAAACAACTTACAGTTTACATGGATTGCCGCTGGTTTTATCTCTTAAATGTATTGGAGTGACAAGTAAATATGATTAAAATCAAATTAATGGCATTTAAGCGACTCGGTAAGCGTTTAAGCTTGTAAAGATGTAATTTGTCTACTGGCGAAAGATAATTTTAGAAAAGGAATTAATGATGATTCTAAGAGGAATTCGTGAGGGATTCGTGAATATAGGGCCAGGAAGGCCCTATATTTTTGAATTTTCTATATATAGTTTCTTTATCGTCTTTTGTTTACAGCAATATTATGATTGATTTTATACAGAAAGTTATTTTTTTCTACTATACTAGTGACTCCGAATCGTGTAGGGAAGACTATCAATAATATAACCCCGCAGATACATTTGTAACAATGGTTCCTGTTTCCCGAAGGGGAAATCAAACATTATGTTCCCAAAGAAAAGCAAGGAAACACAGCTACAAATACATGGTCTCTCTGTTATTGGAATATATTTTTTGTAAGGATAGCAAAGAGCCTCGGTTTTAACGTAAAAACGTTGGTCAAAGATTGACAAAAGTGCGCAGTTTTTTGTTTTACACTTGAGCATATTATTCGGTAGACTTCTCGTGGTTTGCGGTAATTATTGATAACTATCAAAATGAAAAGGAGAAAGGGTTTTAATGTGATTGAATAACACAATGATAGTATAACTTTCAAGGAGTTTAGGATTCGATGGTAAAAAGATGGAGGGAGAAAATATTACACAGTAAAAGCACAGGCAATCATAGTGAACTAATTGCTTGATATTTCCTCGTTGCAACAGTTAAACTGTTCACCCACTTACCTACATACGTTTAGTAAACAAAAACTCAGCTCAGTATCGATAACCGTTATTATTTTTCACTTTTTAACTAACCTTCAGTTTTCCATTCCTTTTTTCAGTTAACTGGATGATAACCAGTACTGAATGATTCATACTCTCAAGATTAACTTGTTTCAGACTGAGATCTTATAGCACTCATTGTTAATATTGAACTGACTGTTTCTTTATAATATCGATTGGATAGAATCAAGATAAGGGTTTAACTGATAAGAGAACATAAAACATTATGTACTTAGATTGTTGTTATTTCCGTGATTGGAGTAACGATATTGAGTTTTAAAAATGAGTGAAGAATCGTCTATTTTTTTTTGCACAGAGACCAATAATTGAATGCCTATATTTTAATAACAGTATGACATCAAGCATGTTATCAAAGAATTCATAAAAGATTCTGAAATTGGAACTATATCCTGTTTTGACTCTTTCAGAAACTTTTCAGACAGCACCTAATCTACGTAATGAAAGAAGAAACAGTCAATAGCCAGTCTGATTCGCGACACTGAAGGTTCCGTACAAATAAGTAGATACAGAATAAGAAAAAATTGGTCTCCCATTATATTTTTGACTGTACGTCTTTTTTTTTAATCGAATGGACCGACTGTCAGACGGTGAAATTGGAATATTGTTGCGTTTTTACTCTAAAGGTACGCCAAATGAAATATTCTGGAATGAAAACTAACTCCTTCTTCAAAAGCCATTCAAACATACTACAAATAAAATAAACACAACACAAGGAAAAACTTGCCCTACAAAAACCTTACTTCATAACCAGCTATCAAAAAACACCAAGCAAGAAAGCGTGCCTACATTTATTAACCCTTAACTCACAAACACTTAAGAACGTTCGTGCAATAAAACGGTACGTCTATAATAATCCTGTCACGTTCAAATATAGGGGTTAAAATCAAATTATGTTGTATTAGCAACTAGGTCAAGTGTGAAGGAAGTATTTAACTGCAAGTTTCTTGCTTTAAATTAACATTCTTAGCGTTCTGACCGACTTGTATAGGGGTTTATGGCAATAGTCCAAATGCATCAACCTTTTTTGACGTTTCTAGGTCTATGTTTTTTATTCTGGTTGGTTTAATCTTTATGGAATGAACTTTTTCATTCAGAATTGTTGTAAATATAACTCGTACCTAGGGTGTTCTTTTTTGAAGATTATAATATGATTTATACAAAAATAACAATAAGCTATCGTTTACGTTGTTAATGCCCGTGTTACTTTCCTGTTCTGCCTAGTTATCTCAGATAGTCGGCCTTTTCAAAGCATTTTCGTAAACATTCAGTTGTTACATCTATACTTCTATACTAATATATAAAGCTGAAGAGTTTCTTTGTTTGTTTGAACGCGCTAATCTCAGGAACTACGAGCCCAAATTGAAAAATTATTTTTGTGTTGAATAGACCATTCATCGAGGAAGGCTTTAGGCTATAAACCATCACGCTGCGACTAATAGGAGCGAAGATACAATGGAAAATGTGAAAAAAACAGGGCAGGTATAAATCATAACTTATATATTCTACCCACGGGGACGAAGTCGCGGGCAACAGCTAGTCTCAAATAAGGATAACGACTTTTGGAAAATTTCACACCTCCCGAAGTTCATTTTTGAAGAAAATACATAACTAAAGAAAAGCTATTACAAATACAAACTTTCGAGGTAACATTCAAATCAATCCGAAAACAAATATAACTTTAGTAGTAAATTAAAACGTTATATAAACCAGTTGGAATCAGGATATGAAACGTTAACATAAATAGCGTTCAAACCTAATGTGTTCAGTTGATAGTGAGTTGTCACGCTATCTCTATGTCATGGCATTAGATAGTTTCAGCAAAATAACGATGTTTCAGCGTTTTCATGTAATTTACGATGTGTGAGTTTGTGTGTTAATTGACTGGTCTAGTGGTTAGTGGCAATAACTGCTGTACCGGAGGTTGTGGGTTCGATACCCACCTAAGAAAATATTGTTCGATTGTCAGATGTCAACACTGAAAATCACTTGATTCAAACCAAAAAATAATGTAACTTCCTTACATTATTTTTTGGTTTTTTCTAAATGACAGTGAGTTTTCTCATTTCCTTCTACCAAACTGACGTGACTTTTCCTCTGGCCACAATCCCTCACAACTCAATCAACATGTGTAAGTAGGCCAGTCTAAGTCTGTACTCGATACTATAAAGGCACTAATCGATCTGCGAACGAAACCGAACGTTTTGAGGACATGCGGCCTTAAGTTCGCCCGTCCTATTTATATCAGTAACCCGGTATCGATCTGTCGCCCCACTAGCCGACAACCCTCCATTCACAACCAAGCCAATACAACACCTATCACGGATAAACAAAGTTGAAAATCCTTTACAGAGAAGCCTACATTGGTTTTAAATAGCCGGCCTGACTTCTGTTGATTCGAATATTATTCTTAGTCTGGTTTTGTTGTAGCCAACGTGGATATTAAGTGTTGACGTAATATACGTCACGTCAGATACGATTATTTTGTCGTTAGTTTGTACGATTTATAGTCGCAGAGATTTGATGTTTAGTGGTTTCATAGAGAAAACGTTTCTACGAAAAATGTTGGGCATCTTTATAAATATATTCTTGACGAGTTCGGGAAAGTTATTTCGACTTCGTAGAGAAGAGTTTCATATTACCCTTAATGATTATTAATTTCGCTTCGATATACATTTATTAAACATTATTCCATTGACCTAGAATACATTAGGCGCTTAATAACTTCCATTCTATTGAATTTTGAGGAATTTTCTACCGAAAAATTGATATAAAAAGTGGGCTTTACTCTAGATGAATTTTCCGATTCAGCCGACCGTTTCCATCCGTTATCGGAAAGAGATTTAGGTTACCCCAACTATGGGTAAGAAGCTCAACAAATTCTCACTAAAACAGATTATTTTCTGCTTTATTAGCTGAGCTCGGGTCATTTAACATAGGACAAAAAGATTTAATATTGGCAAACGGTTTAGTTAAGCCATCGCCGGGTTTTTACGGTCTGGTAGACATAATGCTCTATGGATATGGGTGTGTGGTTTACATAATTTTCTAATGAACATAAAATAGACGAAGACTTTTAAAAACATAGTATAGGTTTAAAACAAAAGTTTTGTTGACAATTTCGTCTGGACAAAATGAATGAAAGTTAAATATTATCACACCAAAACTATCGTGTGGAAAAATTCATGTCCAAAACCGACTCCAAAATAGTATTTATTAATGATTATAGACGTTTTTTTCTCAGTTTATTTTCCTTCTAAATTCCATCATTCCCCGTTCCCGTACAATCGCATCCGAATAATTGAATAAAACGTTAGACAGTCACCGACAGTCATGGCCATAAAATTCAGTTATCCTGCTTCTAGATACAAAACAGTATATTTACAGAACTTCGCCCGAGCACCTATTATATTATCTGCAACGAAAGTGTAGCGATCATTTACAGAAACGTGCTGAATAATGTCTTGGTGCAAATGTAAGCGGGCGCGGGAGCGATTCTCATACTATATTTTATTCAATAATTAGCGTTTACTAAAAAATTGTAGTACGTACTTGTTTAAAATAATTAAAACCGAAATAATATTCATTCAGAGGCTCTATTAAGCTCGCTCTGCTGTCTCTACAAAACCGCATATTTTTCAGTTGCTTATAGTTTTACTTCTAGCTTTAACATTCAAATACTTAGCGTCCCACACACCTCCGTCAACTGCTGACCTATTCCAGCCCTAAATCTAAATTTACAAAAAAACAAAACAATATCTTAAAGTCACTCACGAAAACAAACAAAAAATAGCCATTACTTTAGAACAACGTTTCCGCTAGCTCTCTACCCATTTACCACGAGAAAACAAATGGAATGCATTCATCCACGTTACTGGGCTCTCTCTCGTAATAGCCTGATGTATGGAACTGCTTAATAATCTTTCGCCACCTTTACTATCTATCAAGGGCTCTACCAACACATCCTAAAGTGATATTGCAGTTGTGGAAAAGAGAGAGAAAGCGAGATTTTACTCTACTCAGTAACGTGCTGTCTTGCTTTGATAACTGCAAGTCTTACATTATATACCGATTGATCGGTCGTTAGACTTTCTTTGTTTTATCAACCACTATTAAAATAACGAAAACTTTCTCGCTTCTGAGCTTTTTCAATGTTTGTTACTTTAGAACTTCGGTATGGATGAACCGATTTTGTTGATTCTATTTCCCTTTAACGTGAAATAGCTGTCATTTGGTCACAAAAAATAACGATATCAAGTTTTTCACAATAGTTTTTATTTTAAGTCGGTTGTAGATTTTTGTTCTTAAAAAAATGTTATATACTCAGAGATACGATACGGTGTTATTTCCTTCAGCCCCAACTCAACTACAAAGTGTTACTTTAAAGCGAGACTGGTATAAAGGAGGCCTGCCTGCTAATAATAAAGAAGACTATTCCAGTTATTGACGACAGAATCCGCTATTCACGCCATGTACCTGTGCAATTGCAAATTTAGAAATCCTACCTTAAGGGATGGTGGTAGGTCCCGATAATAAGACAACATTTTTTAATATGCACGACAAAGCCAGTGACGAACGACCAATCGATGATTTTTCTTAAAAGCTTTTAAAAGTAAATTGTTTGGAAAATTGTTGGGACTTATTGCGATTAAGTGGAGTTATTTGCCCAATCAAGTGGATAAGTATCTTCCTTGGTTAACGTTTTATGGATGTATAATGACCACTTAAATGGGAGATTCATCTCTAAAATCGTACATCTAATTTAAATAGAAGAAGAAGAGAAGAGCAGAAGTGATAATAACATAAAAAAGTAATCTTTCAAAGAAGAGAGTATATTTGTTTGTTTCCCTATTGCGAAAACAAATATAGATGAAAAAGGATCTTAGCTGAGTAGGCGGAGCTATAAACTTATCAGCCAGTTTTAAAAGTTATCTTTGAGAACAAGACTTCGTAAAAAACACTTAACATAAACTTGATCTGAAACGTGGATCCCTCCACATTCTCTAAAAACTGTTTCTAAACAAATTTTTGATTACAAAACTTAGGTCACAAGAAGGTAAAACAAGGGCCGGCAGGGTGGAAACGAGATGGCGGATTACAGTTCGCTCTATCTCTTTCCCACAATGACAACTTAGCCTTGCAGCATATCAATTCCAAAACAGCTATTTTTTTTTTGTAAAAGTTGGTAGTACAGCCAAGTGTGTTCAATTATGTTTACACTAAGTACAATTTATCATAATTGATCTTTCTTCAATGGAAATCTTATAAATTGTCGTAAAACACTGTTTTGATGTGATTTTGACACCTAGTGCTGATAGAACACGAATTAATCAATTTTAATAGTTTTAGTATTAAAAAGTCATATAATTTTGTCCCTATCAAGTTTTAATGCTGTGTACTTTGGTGCAAATATTGAAGTTAATACTTTTAGTCTGGATAATTATGATTTGTATCATAATACACGGAAAAGTAAGAACAAAATAAATGAAAATAAGAATCGTAAAACACAACACCCCAAAAAAGGTCACGAGAAAAAGTTTATCTTTAGGAAGAGGAAAAACATTTTTAAAACAATTCCTGTCAAAAGGAATTCGTATTTATAAGAAAATAAGGGACTAAGTAGATACTTAACTTCCCATAAGAAGTATGAAATGATAGCCCTTTGTAGATCAAAAAGTTCTCTTAACGTCTAATATTCAAGTGCCTTAATTCTGAAACAAGGTAACATTCGTATTGGCTTACAAGATTAAATTGTTATTTGTATGGCAAGGCTATTAATATTCTGATCTATAAAAGGCTTCAATTGAAGGCATCAAAACGTCACAAATAATTCCATTATTAAAAGTAAAACGAGAGATCGAATTGTAGCCATTTTATCTTCATACAGCAACGATTTGAATTTGGAAACTTGTTAAAAAAGAAAGAAGTGCTATATTAAAACTGCCAGTATTTTTAATTTTTCTTTCTATGAAATAACATTCTTATTTCGAAGATTATTTCTTGATTTAAAAACAAATGAAAACAGTTTGTTCTTGATTACATAAAGATATCATTAGCAATGTGACGTAATATCTTGTAATTTCCTTCTACAAGAATATATAATATAAATATAATATAAATATAAATCTTGGGACAACTCACACATGGTTATCTGATCCCAAGCTAAGCAGAGCTTGTGTTATGGTAACCAGACAACTGATAAACTTACTTATATATTTCTAAATACATAAATAATATAGATAAATTACACCCAGACACAGAACAAATGATGGTGCTCATCACACGAACATTTGTTCTGGGTGGGAATCGAACCCACGACCTCCGCTATAGCAGTCAGGGTCACTAACCACTAGACCAACAGGCCAGTCATCTGATCAGAAGATCTTTAACCTCATAATTATTCTCTAGGCATACACAAGGCCTACTTAACGCCTATTACATAAAATCTACATGTCAGAACATCTGTAGTATCGGTTAATCCTCGATGCTTTCATGAATATGCAAGAACTGATTGTAATTCTTGATGAGGTAAGGTTAACCTGATCGAAGGTCTTGATATTAAACACTTTTTAAATAATCCGACCTTCGATTCGTAATCTGGAAGCCATTGAAATTATGTCAAGGGCAAAGATGTGGTATTAAATGTTTTGAATTAAGCGTTTTCATGTTCGATGTATTTAATTCTGGAAATGGTTCAAATCAAGTTACTTTTAACCTTCGTAACGTAGTTTTTATTGACTATCAAAAGGGTGTTATAAAATGTTCGGTGACGACTAGAATGTTCTTTAATAAATTTTAAGTTCATAAGCTCAAGAGTTTCAAATGAAAATTTATTACCGAAAAAAAAACTGCCCCAATTTCTTCGGTAGGAGATCCAAATTAAATTAGACCTTATACGTGTTACATCAAGGTTATTATTGGTCTATAACAATCAGTCCTGGTCGATGTTTATCATGGTTGGTCTGTCGACAGCTGATTGGGGATGCCTATGTATAATTTATGAGCTCGTTTTGACTTTCCGGTTGAATTCGTTTAATGTTCAAATAGGTCTGGTTTTGTAAAAAGCTTTTCAATTGTGATTGTGATGTGGTCATCAATTGTGAGGAATTCGTAAATTACGAAAATAGTCGTTTTTCTATTTAGACGTTGACAAAACGGCTTCCATGTTGTCTGAGGGTTTTTATGCTTTTGATAAGATTAAGAAAATTCTTTCCAATAAAAAATGTAATCAACGTTTTTGTTTGAACTCCTAAAATATTGCCTATTGTTTTGCCGAGTCATTTTCATCCAACAAACTCTGAACGAATAACTAGCCTCAGGATTTTTGGGAACAAATGCTTAGCACGACCCATATTTCCTAATGTTTATGTCAGATTCGCTTTTCATTTTATCGCTGAGTAAGTTTTGCTGTGTAATAGTGATTCATGAAATTCTAAATCTCATCTAGATTTGCTTTTATTCAGGCTCCAAGGTTTTGTTGTATGACGTAAGCGTAATTTCTCTCCCCAGAAAGTAGGTTTGCCGAGAAAAGTTTCGTCTCAATTTGAGGAGGTTGACACAACAATCCGTCTGAGTGTTGTGACAAATGGATATTTCTTTTTAATGTGTTGCTTAAAATATGTATTTTCTTTGGAATTGTATCTCCATCTTGAAAATATTTTTTTAGACTTGAAGAGGTCCTCAATTATTTTTAATGACATCGTAGTTTTATTTGGAACAGTTATTTTTGTAAATAGTCTATTAAAATATACATTTTTTCATCGTTTTTCATACTGTAATTGAATCAAAGTGTAGTTACTCTCTACTAAAATCTACTTACCTCTTTGATGCTTACATTTTCAATTTACCGTATCGAGTCGGTTTTTCGATTAGTTTTCATACATTTTTGCTATTTTCTCTCACATTTCTTGCTGAATACCTTCCGGCGGGGTCTGGACAGACGTTTTACAATACAATTTATTGTACAGACACCCGTTAAGGTTCATTCACTGTGTTGTGAGGTGAATGCTAATGTATCGATCTAGCTGTACCAGTTCGATTGATAGCTTCTAGAAATGCTATAGCGATGTTGTAAGACAACGGAATATATTTCTTGCATTGCTGATAGTCTTTTGCTTTATATTTTCTGAGTCGGACCTATTCCCTTTACACCTTTCGGTATTAACCTATCGTAATAACATAAAATGAAGAAAAAAGAGAGGTATACTGAAGTCAAACAAACATTACGCAAACAATTGGAACCAGGAATTCAATTTTGCAATTTGACGAAAACTTTTTCAATTTCGCAACATACGGTATTGTTAATAACTTGATTTATTTCATCATTTTATAAAGTGACGTCTCTTTTAGATGACGCCAACGATAATATCAATAATGCTATAGAAACAGATTATCAGACTGCAGTATCTATATTAGCGCATGTTCTATTACTTAATCACAATCTGTGGCGTGGGCAGAGGAAGTCCCACATGACAGTGGTATTGGCGATTACGAACCTTATCCTTTTGTCATAAGAGCGATTTTGTTAAAAACTAGCCGGGATGTATGTGATTATATGAAGTTAGTTTAATTTATAGTCTTTTCCTGACTTTTGATTCGAGACTCTGCTTAGACTGTCTTGAGAATGTATTTAATAATGTAACAGACTTTTCATGAAATTTACGAGTTCAAAAACCAAGACAAACTTATGATTTTGCTATAGTTTTTGATAAAAGAGGCAAAGAAGTTGTCAAATGTTTAAGATAAAGGTTCAATAAAATATACTGGAATAAAAATCTAAATTGACAGCTGTCATTCTGACCGATACATTTTTGTCAATACACACGAGGTGCAGGTTCGATCCCAATGCTGGCAGAGTACCAATGTGTCTTTTTCAAAGTAATATGTAGTTTCTAATTTTTTCTAAGACACCACTGAAAAACGGCGACGGAAAAAATCATGAGGAAACTAGATTACAAATATGTTTTGGAATCTGTAATCACCAACCCGCAGTGAGCTAAAGTGGTGATCAATGCCCAACCTTTTTATATGAGAAGAGGACTGTGCCCAGCAGTGGGAAGAATAAATTTTGTGGTTCTGTAGTCAATTCCTAAGCTACAATTCTAAGTTAGAGATTTTTACTTTACATTTGTTAAACCTATTGATTTAACATTAACGAGCAGTTGTTTTAGAACGAGTTTAACCTCAATATTAATGTAATTATCGTTTCCCTGTGTTTGTTGTTTAAACTTTTATGGGTCATTGATACAGATTGAATCTGACTAACCTTTATAATTTCATATTTACGATACGTACTGATTGGAAAGGTTTTCAAGCTTTTAACGTAGCCAATAAAGATAGAAACTAAGTCATCTATTTAAAGCAGTATAGGTACAAGACTTTATAAATATTGATAGTATCTAAATATTAGTGATGAACCTGTTCTTCAAAGAGATTATTTTTATAAGTGTGTTGCAATAGTCAATGAGTATGATAGTCAAACATGATATTGAAAGCAGAAGATACCTAAAATAAAACTCGTCATTATTTGTTACTACAGCGACAACAAAAATACATCATTTACAAAAATTTCAACTGCCTATTTATCAGGGTTTATGAAGTTGACCAGATGACAGACGGTCAGACAGCGATGCCTTAGAAAAGGGCTCCGTATTTCTACGGATACGAAAACCGAAAACATCTTCCCCGGTAAATATTGGTTAACTGTTAAATATATTCAAGTCAGTGCACTGAAATGACATTCAAATTATTGTTGGGCTTCAAAAAATCATGTAGCGTACGTATACAAGTACTTAAGTATATACTTATTTCAAAATATCTACAGTACTAGGTACATCCTTGCTTGCCGTTATCAGTTATGTAAATTGCCACAAACTTTCACACGTTCGGGATAAACGACGATATTTAACTGGGTTATCTTTTAATACGTTTTTAGCTGATACGGGCCGTATCTCCGACGGTTACCGCTTCAATTTGTAATTAAAACTTTTTGCTTCATGTTACGAATTTTGAGTTGCTATTCTGTTATTTCTTTTTGTAGATACAAAGATGTATGATTTTATAAGCTTAGTTAAAGCTCTTTTTACTTCTCCCAGATGATTTAAAGGGATAGTGTATTTTAACGACTATATAAATTAATGGCGATCGTTTCAGTAAAGCTCATTAATTTATAGTACTACTTACATTATGAACCATTATTATAAAATAAACAGTTTAGTTATTAGCATGAAATGAAACAGCTAGGAATTTAAATGGAAATTAGAGTTCGTGGAAAAGCTCCTACCTCAAATAAAGCAAGGAGGTCTAGATCAAAAAGACCGACGACTAAACCCATCTAATTAAATAAATGAAATCCGGTATAACCGTCATTTTATTCTTTATTTAAATTCAAAATCCCTATTCTCTTCCAGTTCGTTAAATGACGATAACAAAAAAAGAACGCTTTCTTAATTCAAATTATGAAAATATTAGACGTTACGTTCATTAAGATATTGTAATAAGTATTAATTCATATTTGGAATATAAATGGCTCACGTTGAAGTTAATGAAAGCTTCCCCTTACTTGGCAGTAATTCCTTGCGTGATTAAATCAATACGTTAAGAGGAGACCTTGGGCGTAAGTAATTTGGTTGTTTGATTACCTTAATGTGTATACGAAACGTGTAATTATAAGTTTATTAATAACATTGACTTACATTTTGAAATTATGTTATGATTAAATAATGTTCTTAGAATATTGTAACAAGATTATTGTGTAACAGAAGTGAACCAAGAAGTTCCAATTCAGTTATGACAGATTAAACTTTCAGTCGTACGGAAAAAAACTTTTTTTTTTTAATTTTCTATAGCTCCTTATACAGTCTTTTCAGGTTTGTACCTGTCCTTATACAGCCAATTTAAAGGCCTAAACTCACGTTGATTAGTCTTCAGGTTAACAGTCGTGATGTTCGTGCTAACAAGCAAACGTGTGTTGCTGGCTTGTTAGCGTTTGATAGAGATTCTACTTCAATAACGAACCTCTATGTACGTATATTTGAAATTCTGAATCATGCAAATGTGAATAAAGAATTGAGTTACTAGTCTAAAAAACATAATGTAGGTAGGTAATTGATTTTTGATGTTGGACGTAACTTCGATCCCTTATCAGCATTGATAACTTAGGTTTATGATCGTTGGATTTCAGAGTCAAATGACAGTTTCAAATCCCGGAACACAGCATTGTCTATTTGTTGTATTAAATTATCCGTAATCTGAGAATCTTCAAGGGTTTATAAACTAAGGATTCCACGAAAACATTAACCATATCAGTAAGAAATTGATTGTTTTCTTGAAAATATAAACATGTTTGTTAGACTTAGTAACATAATACCTTATACAATCTTTTGACGCAATTCACGCATATTAGGATTTATTGTCACTAACCCAGTAATACGTAGGTACACAATACTTATATGATTATGTTGGTGATACGTAAATGTCACTTCGAATCTGACGTATAATTGCCGACGTCACCAAGGAGTTCGAATTTCAAGGCTGGCTGTAAAATTGGCAATTTAGAAGTTAAATTTGATACTTTCGAATAAAGATGTTTTAAATTTAGAATGAAACTGCCAGCTCTCACTGGCAACAAAGTAGTTGCAGGACAGATTTGAAAAAACAAATTTGTTTTTCGGCGACGACTCTCAGATCAACCCTACGTCGTGGAGTAACAAATAAAATTGATTTGTCTTAGTTGGAAGACAATTGCAAGACTGTTTTGTTGCCGGTTGGCATTCTTATTATAAGGATTTGTGAGATAAAAATAATGACAATATACTTTGTTTCTTTTATTAAGTTAAGAAAATAATGCGTATTATTTTAGTTCACATAATTTCTTTTGACGATCCAATCCGTCAGTGCTCCACGTAATGGAGCATAATTTATCATAATGTGTTATAGCATTGTAGTCGTTGTAGTTATTAGTATAAATACGATAATGGCTTGTGTCATTACCGTAGACATCGCGTGTGATCGGTCTCTTCACATGTTTTTCCGATAATTCTATTTACGTATGATGTTTTATTTCCATCTCAGTAACGTTTATCTGAATAAAATATGTGTGGAAAAAACGTCAGTATTCAAATATAGGGCTTTAACAAACACGGTATATTGACATTATCAAACGCGGATTCTATAT